>NC_073723.1:51086905-51771196 GCF_023634155.1 Falco peregrinus | reverse complement strand
TTTCTTATTTCCTGAGGTAAAGGGAGAAAATACTTTAATTAAAGCAGGAGTTAAAAGACACCTGCTTATTAAAACCATTGTGTGAGCTTTTTAAATTTTGTGCAATACTCTAAAATCTTCAAGGAAAAGGTTACTGTTAAAGAACTAAGTACTGCTTTCAGCTGGCTTGCCAACTTGCATCTTTAGATGTTGATGCAGTAGCAGTTTGAATTTATAAAATGCATTTTCAGTAGAGGAGACATTCTGCACTCTTAGATACAGGGCTGCCCGTGCTGGTTTACAGTCGTCATGCCAGTAGCTCATTGCTGTTCTGAGGACTAAAGCTACGTGCTTAGAAAAATGTTCACTTGGCTCAGCAAATCTGTCTGTTTAGCAGAGATTCAGAGAATCTGATGTTCTCCTTTCTGTTTTTGAATCTATGCTAATCATGACTGCCCTCTTAAAATCTGCAGGACTAGCTTAAAACAACTTCTTGTTCCCTGATTTTCTGTGGCATATCAGCTACAGTGGAGCACTAACACTGGTGAGCAAAAAAAATTATTGTTTAATATCATGAGATACAAGTTTTTTGTATAATGTATATTTATTTTGTATGTTGTGTGTATATAAATAGTATATGTATTGTATATATAAAATATTATATATTTTATATATAAATACAAGGTTATTGCATTTTGGAAATGTGACTCCTGAGCTGCACTGCAGCATTTTTTATTACAGCGAGTTAAGTGAAAGCACTGGAACTAGTAAGTTTTCAGTCTTACATGTGAAAGTCTTTTTTTCAGTTTAGCTTTACCTTAATTTCCTTATGCACTTTCTTTGTTTGATAGAGGTCAATACACCCACATAAGTCTACAAACAATCGACAAAGTGATGAACTGATGAAGGCACTTCTCTCGAAGGCTGGGAAGGGAGGGATTGGTAACACCAAGACACACCGACACCAACAGGTTTATGAAGCCAGATAAATCTGTAATTAGTGAAACATGAAACTTTATGCTTAACAACTGTAGGGTTTTTTTAGTAGACTAGTAGACTTTTGTTGAAAATAAGTGGTTTAGATTTGTGTGCTTGGTTTCATTGGGGAGGGAAGAGTTGGCAGAGTGTCTGGGTGATTAAGACTTTTGCTGTGTGAATAATAGGTAGCAGAGGTAACAGCTTGATAAAGGTGGGGTTAAAATTTTCCTTAAGCTGTATACTGGCCTCTTAAATACTAAAATATTACTTACGTTGTACTCACGGTAAGCTTCCCTTTGATGTATCCGGCAGAAGACTTAGACTTAACCCTGTCTTTGTGACTTGCCGCCTCGCGAAGTTGAGCGGGCTCACGACCGAACACTGCCGAGGGCTCGGGCAGGCCGTGAGAAAAACATCGTGTTTTGGTTTGTGCCTGCACGTCTGTCTCAACACTTCTTTCTGTAAAGCTGCAATTGCAAAAATAAGATTGTCTGAATAAATACTACCAATTGCTTTTCTTCTTTGTTGTGTTGTAATGACATGAACCTAAATAATTCCTTCTCCCTTCAAGAATCAGCCACCCTGATGTTGAAAAGTCAGTGAGAATCTGAAGCCAACCCCTAGGTGAAAAAGGGAGCGGTTATTTTCTTCACAACTTTAAGTTTCAGTCATACAAATGTAATAGGATCAAAAATCAAGAGAAATTGCAGAAACAGTCATAATGCAAATCCTGAACTTCTGATTTTTATCAAACAAAAAAGTAAAGAAATCTCTAGTTCTTAGTATTCATTAGCATTCCTGAAAGCAGACAAGGAAGGACCCTGTTCTAGATAATTAAATGAGAGCAAAAATGTAATAAACCAACAGTCTTCCATTTGCCATCAGCCAGCACAGGGCTTATCTGTGTTAAAAATTTGGGTTTAATTTTTACGTTGGAGCAACTAAACTCTGATGCAACCTCTCTGTTTGACTTCCCGTGGTTGTGAAAAAGACAGTGCAGTGGTGGAACCTCGGGCTGAATTAAGGCAAAGCACCCTTACTTGTTTTGTGTATAGCCGTACTAGTGTAAAAATCCCTAGGGATGGCTATGCCTCTAAGATTTTATTGCATTATATTAATTTTGTGCAGTAAAGTAGTAATTTCATGGGTGATTTACATTTTGATTATAAAGTAAAAATAAATTACTTGGGGTTTGTTTCTTAGGCATCAAATAACTCAAACCTGAATCTTGCCAGCATAACTGATTAACCTTGTAATAGCATCTTTGAGATATTAATGTACCCACTACCTTACCTTGTGCTTTATCTGACCTTTGTCTGTTGATTTTAGTATCATTTGTGGTTGCTAGTGACGTGTTTTTGTTGTAGACGGTGAGGGATTTTGGCTCCTGTTTATTTCTCTGGTTTATCCCCATTCACACTGTTCTGTCCTCTCAAAGAAATAACTGCATCAAGCAGAAAAAAACCAAAATGATAAACTATAGCCCAGAAGCAGGAGTCATGTCTGCTTGAAGCATTCAGAAAGCATGCTGCGAGCTGCACGTACAGTTACCACTCTAATGTGGATTGACAGTGAAGAAATGAATTGCTTATCCTGAACAAATGCAGAAGAATCTTTTTTTACCCCTTTCCAGCATAATTTACTTCTCTGTAACTTATGTATAGTATTTATATAGGGTAAAGTTTAGCCATTGCATATGCTTGCAGCATTGTATCATCTTGCAAGGCTTGGGTGCTCATGATTCCTATCACTCAACCAGTAGAAAATTAATCCGAAAATAAATTAAAAAAAGATGTGAAGGGCAGAAGAGGATGACTTTGTTGTTCTACTGCATTAAATTGGCTCAGCAGGATCAAGCATATCCTAGAGTAGGAGAGGCAAAAGGCAGAAGGGAAGCGAGGCGGCTGCTGCAAGTCTCTGTGGTGTGGATCGTCGCTCGCCGCTGCCTGCTCTGCGGGTGGCAGACGCCCGCTCATGCCTGCCGTTTTGCTGGGGATCATTGCCCCACGCCAGCAGATAGTGGAGGTGAATGTGTGAAAGTCCTTTGTGTACGTTAGTGTGAAATCTGAGCGCTGAGCAGAGACTGATGATTGAAGGCAGTTGGTGCTAACCTGGCTGGCTTTGCACTGAAAGGATTAGAGCCCTGTGACAGGGGCGGTGAAGTCCTGGTGGTACCCAGGGCTGAGCGGCTGTGAGGGGCAGGTAGCCTGTTCAGCCACTGCAGCTGGGTCTGGAAGAGAATGAACTGCTTGCAGGACACCACATGCTCACGGATATATTACAGTTCTTGGCTGTATGGCCATGACTATAACCTCACTGTATCTGCTGTGCTGCTCACTTCTTCAGGGTCACTTGCGCTTTTTCTGCGTGGGGCTGTGCTGAGCACGTGTTATTCCCATTTGTGCAACCACTTGTCGGTTTAGCTCCCACAGTCTGGAGATACACAGGAGGATGTGGAGTGTAATTCTGCGTGATATCATGCTAGTTTCTTTGTGGGTGTTTTCCTTGAGGCATGACATCTAATTTGGCTTTCAGGGACAGCAAAAGCCTATGTGGTTTCTCTATGAGTGATTTAGTTCAATTTTTGTGCAATTTTACTACAGTATTCTTAGGGTTGAATAGTAGAAGAAAGCAGAAATAGGAATAGAGATCTCTTCTCTTTAGCCATACCTCTCTATCCTCAAAAGTACATGATGAGAAAACCTCCCTCTTCCCAGCATCAAGGAGACAGAGATGTGGAAGATCCCCATCTTGGGCAAGAGGTATGTTTAATTACAGGAGGCAGGGAACAGCTTGCAGTAAGGTTTCATTATGATTATTCGCAACCCAGTGAAGCCTTCTGTGATGTGATGATGGGGCTTGCAACGCATGAGAACCTCTGCAGAACTCATCTCTCCTGCTTTGGCAAGGGGATTGCTGGGTTACAGGTTGCTTCTGTGCAGTGCTGGCCCTGCCTGAGCAGCATGGCAGGCAGCATGCAACAAAAGGCACCTGTGGTATGGCTACACAAGTATGGGCCCCTGATCATTCTGTAGGGTGCAGGGAGAAGGAAACTGGCATTTCTGGAGTGTATCTCCTCTCGCCTTAAGGTCGTCCAATGAACCTCATTTTGAAGTTGTTTGTTTCTGCTCCTCAGCTGTAAAGAGAGTCTAGGGGACTGGTTGATAAAGTAAGCTAGATAAATCCCAGTCTTAAATATTTGTCTGATAAATGTTTTAGGCTTGAAATGTTTCCAACTATTTACAGATATCTTGGTGTCTAATGTAATGCTTTACATTTCACTGCAGGCTATGCTGCTCTACCCATCCATGTGACATAGTATATTTTAAATGTTTAATTTTATGGGTATACTGTAGCTGAAGTAAGCAGCAAATGTTTTTACCACGTACCTAATACATGTGCTGTATCTTATTTTAGATATAGAAATAATTCACTGGTTTTATAAGCAACCATTTTCTTTTGGCATGAATTACTTGGGCGAGCAAGGCATCTAGGATTGCATTTGGAAGGACTGCAGCTTTGTTTATACTACCTCTTTCTGTTTACAGATGTGCCCAGATTTAAGGTATTATAGCTATAGAGAAAGAAAGAGCTAATTGTAATCCCCCAAACCTGATAAGACAACTACCATCTTGTACTGCTGACTTGTAGTAGATATGCTGCAGATCGCTTCATTATGTCTATGTGAGGTTAGCAAATTCTCCTTAGCACCCAGCCTGAAGAGATGGCAAACTATAGAATAAACTTATTAACGTAAGCATTTTTTGTTTGGATGCAATGATTGTAATTTGCTCTCTTGAAGAATTACATTCATGTTACATCCTGCTCTTAGAAGAGCTCATGGCAGTTGCAATTTGTCAAAATTTGCCTTCTTTATGAACTTTGGTTTTGCTGACAAATTAAATTCAAAATTAAAACAAAAAATTGAGTTTACACTCCTTTGCTGCCAGGATCCTTCCCCAAAGATGGTTAGTCTAAGCATCAAGTTCTCAGGAGAGGCTTATATCCTCTTCTTTTATAGGAGGTGTTTTAATGAGCCACCTGAAGGCACAGAGTAAGCAAAATTACTTCCTTTTTTCCATCAGGATTATCACTTCGGGCAAGTGTTTTCAAGAAAACATTAGAACCCTCTTGCTATGTTTACAGTTTGGGAGGAGGGCATCTGCAGGTACTGTTTTTTCTATGTGTAACTTTTATATCCAGTTTCTGTGAAAAGAATAGGGATATTTCTGTGGCATAAAACAAATACATATGTATATGCCAGTAGATAGAACTGCTTTAATCAAATAATGTGTGCCCCATAGCAACCGTAATTTGGCAGCAAAGAGCACTGAAAGTAGAACTAGCTGAATTGATTTTCAAGATAAATAGCTGAGATTAAGGGACATAGCAAAGGAATTTATTTTATTTATTTGCTTACTGTAAATTATGGTGATTTAAATGGTAATAATTATTGAAAAGAACTATTTGAAGAACACACCAGCCTCTGCCTGGAGTATTTTCCGTATTGAGCATGAGATACCATGGCTATGCATACCTGTGGTCCTTGTCCTGCAGGTCTCCATCTGACCTGCATTTCTCATGCTAAGGTTCCCTGTGCATGTCTGGGGATAGAGCTGAATTATGTCCTTTGCCTGGGAAACCAGGCAGTGCTCATAGGTCTCAATGTCAAAACCCTTTTTGTCATCCAAGGGTGACTGTGTTCTGTTCTTTCTGGAAGTGCTATCCCTTTCCCTGGTGCAGAGGGGAAGAGTGTGAAGATTTCAGCGCTCGGGGGGATCCTGAGTGGGACCCTGAGCTCTCAGCCACAGAGTCTGGTTTTGTGGCTGCACCTGTTTACCTGACACTTAATAATAATACTGTTAATCATAACACTGCCTTTGAGATCCAGCACCACGGGGTGATGTTCGCTTGTTACAATACTGAGAGACAGCAAAACAGCTGGCAAGAATCTTTCTGTGAAGAAAGAAAAAAAGCAAGAACAAAACAAAAAAAGAAGGCAGCGTTCAATACCGAGTCTGTGTTAGATGAGTTTGGGTTGTTTGTTTTTTTAAATCTGCTCACCTGCGGTGTGCTCTGTATGCCTGAGTATGCCTGAGTGAAAAGGTGTAATTGCCCTTTCAGAAAGTGCAGCACGCTTGATACAGCCCAAGCCTAGGCGTGATGGAAGCATGGTAAAGGCTCAGCCTCAGAGAAGTTGATACAAGTAAGAGCAGAGGCAAAGTATTCACTTGAAATTTTACCAGCCGTTCATTCTGCTGCATGAATTACTAATTTTCAACATTCTTTTGCTATGTTTTCTGGTCTGGCATAGACTTTTTTCTTGTCTATGCCTACTCAGATAGTTGCACATATTTTTGCCCTTCATGTGTCCTTGTTACCATTACAGTATTATTAAAATGCAACAGCAATCTCTATGTGGCCGTGTTACCTAAATAGAAGTAAGCCAACCTTGCACATAAGCACATATTTTGTAATGGATGTGTAATTTTACCACAATTTTTAAATTGTTTGATGGCTGTTAGGCCTGGTTTTTGGTAATTTAAGAACTGGAAAATGTAGCTTGGAGAAGTCTGTACAAATGACTGCTAAGTTGCCACAGTTGTGTTCAGTGTGTGTCCTTAAGCCAGATACCCTCTGACAGCACAGAGGAGAAACTCCCTGGATGACTTCAAGAGGCTTTCTAAACTAACATGTTCTCTCCTGATCACATGTAGCTAGGTGTTCAGGGCACCCCGTAAAGGCCACCTACCTTCTGAAATGAAAGGGGGAGGGTTGGGGTTCGGAGGGTTTAGCTGTACCAAGAGCTATTGTGGGTGGTACGTATTTTGCTGCTCTCTGTTGGGCAGGCACACTTGGGTTTATTAGGGTCTTGAATTTTTTCAAAACTTTTTTTTTGTTAACCTTTACAGAGTAGACTTAAATAAAAATGGCAGTCCCAGAACAAGTTTAGAACAAAATAATGTGAAATCTGCTTGCATCTCAAGCCTTTCATGCATTCTGTGGTGAGTTTAAAAAATTAGGGATTTGTAGACTCTTATACGTAGCCATGCAAATATACATTTGTTACTGTCATTACACAATCACTTGTGGTCATGGTCTGTGGCTGCCAAAGGTATTTTACTGAATGCTGTGATGACGGGATGAGCTTGAGACATACTGAAAATGCACATAATGCTTAACTGCTTTTCGCGATCTGCATTTCTGTTGGGCTCTGCCTTTATTGCCATGGAGGCAAAATACAGTGGGATGAACAGACCAGCCCTATCAGATGAGATAGCAGCTCTGCCTATCTGGGTACCCTATCTCCAGGAGCGCATGTTGGTGGGAGAATAGAAGGACTGGGCAAACGCAGACAGATTCTTCTGTGGATTAACCTGCCAGCCTTCAGCAAACTTCAGTTCAAGGACTTCCAAGCGCAGAGGTTGCACTTCTGCACTCAGCAACCTTTCTTTTAAAACGCACTTAAGCAAGTTTTTATGGGAAGGACAGTAAGTTAGATTCACTGCAAAATGAGTGCTGCTGTAGTTGAATCAGGCTTTGAAATGAGATTCTGTAATGCTGTTTGGCGCTATATAGGTGGTTGCCGAAACAGTATCTGAATGATGAAGCTGTGTTTAAATAAGATTCTTCATAAGATTTTCAGCCCACATGTGCATGTAACCACAATGTAGAAAGCAGATACGAATGTTTTGGCAGATACTTAAAGAGGGTGGTGGTGTAGGAATTTTGAGGACAACAATGATAAAGAAGTAATGGAAAGACAAGTGATCTGGAGGTAAGGTTCTCTAAGGAAAAAAACAGTATTCTCTCCCCAAATTTAGGACACCAGTGTTTTTGCTGTGTACGTCAGTATCAGGTGTAAGGCTGTGGAAGGCAAGCTTCCCATGCGTGCCATTTACCTTCTCAGCAATTAGCCGGAGGGACTGCTACCAGCCTTAGCCAAAGGCCGAGGGATCTGACCCTCTACTCTGAGACGGCAGCACTGTTCTCTGGCGGGCGTCCCAGGGGTGCTGGAGATCAACGCGGTCTGCACAATCTCTCTGCCTTTTGACCAGAGACAGTCAGGGTCACAGACGTGAATATTATCTTTGTGACGCTTCAAGCAAGCAAACAGATCTTTTTTTTTTACAGGAATGTTGCATGCAGTCAGTTGAACGTAAAAATGCCGTATCAGATCTTTCAAGAGCTGTTCCCTTGAGGGGATGTTGCGCCAGCTCACCCGCCCTGCCGGGGCAAGGCAAGGCAGGGAAGAGAAGGGAGCACACACGCATGTGCATGCACTTTTGTGTGTATGTGCATGCACATACCAGAGTCATGGAATGGCCTCTTTTCCCTTGATGAGTCCCTTGTGTCTTCCCTCTGATGTAAACTAAGCCAGGGAACTCCTCGTTTTTCCTGTATTGTAGTCCGGGAATCGTGCCCTGGACATTTTTTCAGCTGAGCACATTTACATACAGGAAATCAGCTTCTTCAAACAGTATTTGTACTAGACTGGTTTCAGGTATGCTGCCTTTTTTTTTTTTTGTTAACTGATAAAGAGGAAAATACAGAACACAAGTAACTTAGCTTTAAAAACGGGTGTCAAAATATGTGTTAAAATAAAATATCCTAAATATATTTACTTGCACAATTTCAAGCAAGAATGTGCTAGTATTATTACATTTATCTATGGTTTTCCACATCCTGTTTAGTGATGCAGTTGAGTAAGAGAATCAGTTTTATTTAGGTCCATCTTGAATTGCACGTGAGTATGAGTGTGAACTCTCTCCTCCCTTGCAGAGTGCCAGCTCCTGGAGGAGCAGTGCAGGCAGGGCCCAGCAGGGTGGCTGCGGACCAGGGTGCACTCCTTGGGAAGGGAAGCTAAGAAAAGCCAGCCCTTTGCCTGGCTAAACAAGAAGAGGACACTTTTAAATTAAAAAATCAAAAAAATAAGAAAGCAGGTAGGGTCCTGCCACTAGAAGGGGTTAAAAAAGGAGAATTTCAGCTTACACAGGGATGAGTATCAGCTGAAACAAACATATTTCTTTGGAGTTAGATTGTTTCTTGCCAATAGTACTTCACTAGCAGTGGGAGCAGTCGGGAGGGAAGGCAGGTAGTTTTGCTGGAACCTGATTGTTTTCTCAAAGACTTTTTTTCTTCTGTTTTTGCCTGTGATGGCGTGTGACTCATCTCAAAAACAGGGACCAGTTTGATCCTGTGTATGTAGCGTAAAACCTGGCATATTGTAAAGTGATACTGTATTTGCTGTTATTTTAGTGAAGGTACCTATAGAGCGAAAAGTATAGAAAATTAAAAAAAATGCACGATGATTCCTTTGTAAGAAGTCAGTCAGCAGTCCTCCTTTAGGTTCATATTTCTCAGGTTTTCAAATTTGGCAGCAAAATCCCTGCTTCTGAAACTTGGTGTGCAGCTTCCACACCTGAGAATAGGGATGCCATCCTTTGTTAAACAATACGGGATATATTTAAGCCCCTGATTAGCTTATGGTTGTTCGCTTGGGAAATGTGTAAAGGAGTGGTTTCACCCTGTATTGTATAAACACTTCTCTGTACTGGCTAATTTCACTATTGTTCTTGGAACGTCGTTCTCACTTCAAATTTAAGGGTTTTTTTGCTTTGCCAGGGCCAACTTCTCCATGATGGCACACCTTCTCCCTTCTGTTTCTCTCGTCAGTTTCCTCCAAAATCAGTATGTTTTCACAGGTGTTTTCCCATAACTTCAAATGCTTTGGTTCTGCTCCTTTCGGCAGGGGAGGGCTGGGTGCAATAGTGAGTGAGAGTACCCATACTCCAAAATGCTTCTTTCCCTTGGAAGTGGTTGCTTCTGCAGAGCTCTTTGGCTGAAGTGGGTTGTCTAAGAAGTGGCCCTTCATGTGTGACTGTATGTCACAACCTCACTGATGCCAGGACTTTTCCAAGTTTTTAAAGGTTATTGATGGCCCCCTGTTTTGGTGGGTATGTTTGTATCAGGCTTGTAGTTTTATTATATTTATGATAGTAGTTCAAGCAATGACTCAGGTTGCAATACTGTTTTCTTAGGTCCTCTAGGAAAATACAGATCTCACTTTTGTTCTGAACAAGTTGGGTTTAGGTTTTATTTCTATAATGCTTTGTCGGGTATTTTCTCCCTTCTTTCAACTTGGCTGATAATCAGTTTCAAGGATCTGTATTCCTATGACTGCACAACACAGAATTACGGTGGGTAAACTGGACTTACTCAGTTGGTAGCTGTTGAAGTATTTTAAAGAAACTTAGGAGCAGAGCTGTGTGTACTTTTTTTTTAAATAGTAAGGCTTTCATCTTTCCACTATACCTCTGTAATTTTCTTCCATTTGAAGCAGAAAAGAGAGTTTCCTTCTAGAAATAAATACCCTTTGAAACTGAAAAGTAAACCTAGAACATGGTGAAGCTGTTGAAACCTCTGAAGGCTAATGGGATCACAAAAAAACCAATTCAGGGGTTCATCCATCTCGTTGCATTATGGAGTCTGCTCTGCTGAGTCATCAGTCCTCTTAGATGAATCTGATAAAGAAATTTGTGTATGTAAGAATAGTGTGATACAGTATGAAAATTCTCCCAGATGTGATCTGGTGGCTAATTGTCATTGCAACTGTTCAGTGAAATAAAATAAACCAAAAGTGAAGCAATGACATGGAGACCATCAGTATAAGATTTCAATACTAGAATTAGAAGTTTTTGCTTGTTCTGTACAATTATGTCTTTAAAGTAATGCATAAATGTTAAGATTGTTCTTAGTTAAAAAAAAAAAAAAAGACAACATTAAGGAGAGTGTTGAATTTAAATGTTGTTTCTCAGAGGGTTTTTTCCTTGTTCCAGCTGAGAGCAATGACATAGAATCCATCTACGGTGATTTAATTGAGAAGATATGTACTATTACATTAGAAGCAAAATGAAGCTCTGACAGTAATTCTTGTGAGTGATAACTTAAAAGTACAAACCCTATTGAGGGCTGTTTTACACCCTGAACAGAAAGGTGTTTTGTCTATCACAGAAGAGCAGTGTTTCTGTCGGAGGCTGAGCTACCAGGTTTCCCTTGCCCAGAAAGTTTCACTCAGGCTGCATCTACACCAGGATGTTTCATTAAAAATTTTAAGTTCCCCCTGTGGCCTCTAGCATTGCCATCTTTTCACCAATGGCTGTGGTGAGTGGATTACTGCAGGCAGGTCTTTGCCTAGAACAGAGTTTTGTGGTACCTGTCTTGTCCATACCACCTTTACCTTTGTTACCCATTTATCAATGGTAGCTGCAAATACAGTGAAAAAATAGGTTTTCCTCAGCTCAGTAAGGCTGAAGTGGACCACAGTGCAATCAAACTTGGTCTGCAATGTGGCTAAGGACCTCTGGAGCTCTGCACAGCAGCTCTGTGTGCTAGGGGTCCAGCCACTTCCATCTGCCTGGTGCTGTTCATTGAGACATCCAGGCTGCTGGCCACCTTCTTGCCAGTAGTTTGACCAGCTCAGAGGGAGTCCTCTGCTTTGCTGTTGCACTCTGTGGCACTGAGCAAGCTCTTGCTACCTTTTGTGATCCCTCTTGTGTTACCAGAGAACCCAGAACTGCTTCTCCTTTCAGCTACTCTCCCTGTACTAATGTGCTGATAGCACTGGATTTGCCTGTATAAGAAGTGACCTCACCAGGCCAGACCAGAATTTGGTTTTGCTCCGCGTCCTGGCTAAGAAAAAATAGGAAACGAACAATGTGTTTTAAAATGGAGTACATTTGTCAAAGTTTCTCTGAAACTTGCAGACCTGACTCACGCAACCAAGTACCCTGACTTGTACCTTGGTCAGAAATTCTGGGCTCAAGTTCTTTAACACATGGCCCTCAGCTGCTTGGGTGGATATTGCAGATCTGTTCTGGCCTGAGAAGCATCTTCTCCTGATACATCATGACTGGTGATGCTGTGTAACGGTGGTAGAGTGGCCGCACTCCTTACCTTTCCACCACAGGCAGAGTTGTTGGTGTAATCTGTTGCCTCCAATCTCCATTGTGTCATGGTGCCTACGAAGGAAATAGAGAACTGGACACCTTGTGTATAACAGAATATTATGCAGGTTTCCTTCCTCTTCAATGGCGCACTGTGGTCCTCACAATCCTATGGACAGGGGAGTATGTTCATCCTCCTATAGAGTGCTCTAGAACTAGGGCTGGAGGAAGGATTTGACCTCTCTTACTAGGAAATTGTAGGTAAATGCATAGTGCACATATAAAATGATGGACTCTGGATTGTTAGTATCTGTGAATGTGTTTTTAGTGTTCTGATAGGTTCATTAATGTATCAGCTGATTAGAAGACTGAATAATGATTAGAAGAATATATAGAATGGTAAGACTTAACAGAAATGGAGTCAGAAACATCATGATGTCACTGTAGAAATTAATGGTGTATTTTTATATTGGAATTTCAGTCTCTCAAATCAAAAATATGTAGCAGAAGTGGAAAAAGATCAGAGTGACAAGGAGGGGTATGGAGCAGCTTCCCCATGAGAGATGACTAAGATGACTAGGGCTCCTCACCTTGAAAAAGCAGTGGCTGGGAGAGGATGTGATCAAGGTCTGTATTAGGAAGTGCATCAAGAGGGATGATTGTTCATTGCCTCTTAAAAGCAAGAAGTGGGGGGCAGCAATGTAACCACTAGGTGACAGATCAAAAGAAATAAAAGGAAGTGGTTTCTCACGTGCGTGTAATTAGACTGCAGAAGACTACAGATGCTGCAGGATGTTGTAGATGCTGTAAATGTACAGATGGTCAAAAAGCAGGCACCTAAGTTCCTGGAAGAAACGTCCAGGAACTTGTGTCTGCAAGGACTGTATCCACAAAGATATTATTTCTGCATTAGGAAGTCCTGAAGCTGAAAGTTTTTACGAGTTACTAGAGAGTGTTCTGGAGAGCTTTCACTAGATGCTTGCTTTTACTTTCATGGTCTTCAAACATTTGCTGTTTGCTGCTGTAAGCTAGAGTATGGGGTAGATGGGCCTCTGATCTCACACCAGTATGGCCATTTGTATCTCTAACATTCACCACAAGTTTTAATATGATGTCACTTTGCAGTTTGGTTGCTTCCTTTTTTTTGCCTTTCAGAATCCCTTCAACATATCCCTGGACTTTCTGGTAGCTCCAGCTATCCTCCCTCAGCCACCTCAAGCCCTACGTGCAGTTTAGCACTGGGAGCAGAGAGAAATCATCGTCTGAGTAATGAGCTCGTGGCTAGTCAGACTCAAGTTCATATATGGGGTAAACACACAGATTGGAATTCTTTCATAACATCTTGATTATGAAAAGATAACCATGATATTTATATCTCCCTAGTCACTTGTAACACCCTCATACTGTGTGTGGGGATGTTTTTGTTTTTAAAGCAACTTTCTCATTTAATGCTGTATTGTGTGCAGTTTTTTAAATAATAGAACTTTAAATCTTTTAACAATTATTTTGTGCCCAACTTACATGTTAGGTGTTAAAAAAATCTCAGCATCATAGCTGTACTAGATTTTCAGCAAATGCTCTCAAAAGCATTACCCAACAAGCTCAAGAGATTGTTTTCATGCCAGTTTGCACATAAGCACAGCCTGTGAGTGGAACTTTATGCTTGGCAGTGCCAAAGGTTAAGCTCTGTTGTGATAACTTGTGGTCCAGAATGCTAGAAATTTCAGGTGCTTTCTTCGTAGCTGAAGCATGTGGCTGGAGAGCTCTGAGAAATTTCCCTACTTTCCAGTCTTGGTGAAGCTAGGTATTGCAGTAATTTCCTGGAGGTGGATGAGATTTGCTTTGATATCCATCTGTGCTTTCCTACATCAGAAGACCTGTATATCCTCTTCACTTAGCACACGGTGCACCTCACTGCAGAGGTGAGGGCACTGGGTGTGTGATATAATAGTGCATAATGTTAACCACAAGCTTTTTATAGCAGAGCGCTTCTTAAATGTGAAAATTTCCATGCAACTTTTTTTTGTGCTACAAGGTGTCACATTTCAAAAGGCAGTACTATGGCAAGCCAGTGGTTAGTTTATATGATTCCTTTGAAATTAGTAAAATGATATGGTGATTAAAATGTTGGCTTTGTGTACCATAATTTCTTGCTGGAGTGATTTCTTGTGTTTACAAGTATTTTTGTTGAAAAGTACAATATTATTTTGCAGAAGGAACTTTTGCCTCAATAAAGAAGTGGGGGTTTTTATTACTTGTGTTGTTTTAGTAATTTCCTTAGAGTTTGCTTTTTACTTAAGGTTGAGTGACAAATGCTAACAGACTGGATTATAACAACATATACATTTAATAGCTACGTATTCTTTTTCTTTGTGTGTTGTATTCACGGAATGAGACCTCAGACAAAATATTTTTCCAGTAGAGGAACGAAACAAGTATCTTAACTATTCACAAATCAAATACATCATACTCAAAAGGCAGACATTTTAGACGTGGCTTGAGCAGCATTTTATTGTTACATCTTCTGCAGAGGCGCTATTCTGATGTGTTACAGCTACATTTCTGTGGAAGCCTGACACAGCTGAGAATTGTGTATTTTACATTTATGACTGGACATTGGTCTCAACGGTTAATACTCTTTCTTCATGGAGAAAAGAGTGCAATCAGCCTTCAGAACTTGTCCCACGATAATCTGTTGCTTTGAATAAGATTATTTCAAAGAAAGTGATACTAGCTGATTCTTGGTTTTTTGAGGTGAGGGCAGGGGAAGAAGTTTTGCATTATGAAAGTGTGAGCTTGCAAACACCGTGTTCATACAGATCATTCAAACAATGATAAATGATCCTGATGGAAGTTCACATGTGAGTAGTGAGATTACTCACTCATGGATGAAAATTCTGTGTTTGGGCAATCTCTAGGCATGGCAGAAGGTAAATCTCTTCCAAATGGCTTTTCAGTTTGGGCTGCGTGTTGGGAAGATAGTTATCATGCTTGGGTGGTAGGTGGGCAGGGATCTGTCTGAACTCGTGAAATTTGGGTGTTGGTTTTTTTTTTTTTAATTATTATCATTATTTTGGTGCTTAGGCATTTATTAGACGTGTTACAATTTTTCACAGGTAAATCATTGCAAATGGCACTCAACCCCAAGCGAGAGGCAGCGTGAGCAATTTCCTCCACATTGGACAAAATAAGCAGTTCATAGGAAGTTAGGGATGGGCCCTGTAGGGTGTTCCTGTGGGGGATGACTCCTCACGCTTCTGGGCAGCAGTGTAAGGCTCTGGAATGCTCTTATCCTGCATGTACTACTGTTGTTCTACTTGGTGGGTGTTAAACCTTCTTTACACAGAAATCATTGTTCTGAGGTTTGAAATCAGCCTGTTTCATAATTACAGTGTATGTTGTAGGTCGGTGAAATGTTAAGAGTGTTCAGTTAATGCAATGTACTCTTAAAAAAAAAAATGCTCTAGGCACTTTACACTTTGTAAAAGAGAGGGGGGGGAAAGCACAATAAAATACCCGGGGAGAGCAAACAAAAAAATATGTTCTCTAATTTAAAGTGATCCAGAGTTTTCTTGAGTTCATGAACCAGCACCACCGTTTGATGTCAGCAGAACTGAGCGGAAGCGTGTGGTTTGTGAGCTAGCTGCTGCCATAGAGTCACAGCTTCTGCTGCCTGAGCCCGTGGATGGGCTGCGCGGGGCAGACCGCAGTGCGAACCTGCTGATGGTTCAGCGGCAGGATTAAGTCCCTGCCTCAAGCTGAAACTTCAGCTGCTTTACACTGTGGCGTGCTGTAAATTTCTGCAGTGTTTTGTATCTCAAATGGTGATAGACTATGATTAACAGAGAAGTAGGCAAGGACATCTGCTTCTACTTTGCCAGATAGCCATTTCATCATAGGGGGGAGGAAGAGAAAAAGCAAGCTACATCCTTGGAGAGAGAAGCAAGCTGCTGCTGGAAAAGAAAAAAAATAACATTATTGCCTCATGTTTCTTTAGCATGTGACCAGTTACGGCAATTGCTGATTGTCTACATACCAGGAAAAAAAATGCCCTGTAGTATAAAAAGTTCAGGTCATTACAGACGACCTTTCCTCCAAAGGCAGTTATTAACGAAGTTGATTACTAATCCAACATTTCAGTATACTTTGCTGAGTGATAAGAAAATCAGAGAGTACAAGAGGTGGTGGTGGGTTTTTTAAGTTTATAGTGAACTTTATTTTCTTTCCATTGTCTCTGTGTGATTTGCTGAATGAAATGATGTCTCTCATTCCTTGAAAATAAGCTTTAAAATATAACGAAGCAGATAGAAGAAATTTAAGAGAGGTTACAGAAGACTTGAAATGCCCATTTAACACTTTATCTGTTAAGAGGATGCTACAGAGTGTACTTTCTATCCTCCAGAGTAGGGCTGCCTCTGGCTGTAAAGAATCTGCAGCTGTTCCAGCTGCAGAAGGTTGATGTGACCCATTACGGTGTCTTGGTCACAGGGCCAATACTGCAGGGATTGCTTGGGGAAGTGATTTTTTGTTTCCCCCTAACTGTTCCAGCTTGATAGGCTTTCTTTGTCCTCGTCTGTACCTTTCGAGCAGACAAAAAGAATTAAGGCGTATGTGTGTGTTTCTAACATGGTTGCCTTCGTCGCAAAGAGAACAGTATGAGCAATGTACAATGGCAATGCAGAGTTTTCTGCCATGATGGTGATCAAAATTCCCATCCTGCAGAACTTGTTTGAGCTGAGCAATACTAGGAAGAACTCCTGGAACGGGTCAGAGGCTTCCATTCAATTAATTCATATTATATTAGTAATTCTTTTCTTCATATTGAAGACTATACATATAAAAACTTGGGAAGCATATATATAGATATAATACAATATAATTATTATATATTATATAGGGAGAGTATACATTGTTTTATGTATTATTTATATCTGTACATAAATGTAAAGTATTTCCAATCGTGAGTTTATTACAAACTTTTTTCTTATTTCTTTTATTTCAATTCATTGCTATTTCTATTTATTGCTGGTCCCTTTCATTTCTTGTTGGGAGGAATCTGTCCATTGAGAAATAGGGAAGATTTAAGTAGACTCCTATGATTATTCCTCTGACCTAGCTGAAGAGTTACTGCTAAGTCTGTGGACACCTATGCACATCTAAAACAAATGATTACTTAAGGAGAGTGGTTTTAGTGAACTCATTGCAGGTAAGAAATGGGAAGCTTCTCCTGAAAGTGTATACATGTCCCCTTTATTGCTTGTGGAAATGCCAAGTAGCCATTAATTTATGCCTTACTTATGTAAAAATACGATGGAAACTGAGCTGAGAAAGCTCTTAGTAGTTATAAAAGTACTCGAGGCATGGAATACATAGGCATAGCAAAACCCTGGTACACGTAATTTGGGTATCAGTAAAACCTACCTGCCTCAAAAAAAATAAAATAGCTGATCACATATCTGCACAGGAAAATAAAAATAAAACCATAAACCTCAGAGTTCCTGCGAATGATTTGCTACTAACGTCAGTATTTTTTTAGAGAATGAGATGATTTAGATCAAGCAAACATTCTTCTGACATTAGTGACGTAACAGTCTCGTGTTCAGATAGATTTCCTGTTTACTTTGGGTCTGAACACAGACTTCTGAAAAAAGTAGGTGCTAAAATTTTCATTCCACATCTGCATATGAAGACAGCCCAAACTGTTCTGAGATCTGTAGCAAACTTTATATACGTTTTTGTTCTTTAGAAAAAAGGGGGTAGTGACAGTTTAAAAATCTCATAAGATCAGAGATGTCTTAGTTTGTCTGACCAAACTAATTCCTTGGGTTTAATCCTGTAATGCAGAAAATTACCAGGCAATGTCAATTTGGCAGCCTAGTAAGCTACTGTCATGCTTCTCTTAACTGGGACCTTTGTTAGCAAATTCACCTGGAGTCAAGGGACTCAGTGTCCCATAGGGATGAACTACCTCTCACTTAGATCCAAAAAGCTCACAGATGGCACTAAGGCATCATGGTGAAGTTCAGTACTTAGTTTTATGTTGTAACTTTTCACAAATTTTTATTTCAAATCGTAATTGCTGCAGCTCTTCCTATGCTTTTGAAAATATGAATGCATTAATTTCTGTGTAGCTATCTACTCTCTAGGGAATGAAGGAGTCTGTTTTATAACAGACCATGGTCAAGGTCTTGTATGGACTGAGATCAGAAATAAGTATTTTGAATGGGCTTGTTTTGGTTTGGTTTGGTTTTTAACTTTCATTGGTTGCCTTTTGGCAGACAGTGTCATAGAGGTGAAAACTTGCTTCATCTCCGTAGTAGTTGAGCAGTCTGGAGACTGAAGTCCTGAGGTTACTTCTGAACTCAGGTCAGCTCAGCTTTGCTGCCAAGGCAGGAGGCCTTGTTTTACTCCCAAGCGATAAAAATCTAATAGTAGAAAAACACAGCCTGTAATAAAGTCACTAAGTGAATTTTGTTTCTGTTTTGATGGTCTCTAGAAAATGAGATTGCTGATTGTTTTTGTTAGCTGACTTCATTGGGTTTGTATCCTGTGAGTATAAAAAGCATATTTCTAAGTGTATGACGGTGATACTAGCACATGAAAAAATCCCAACATCGAGACATGCTTTGACATTAAATTATTGCGTATTTAGAGGTTCTGTAACCATTACCTTAATCTGTTAGGCAAGAAATTGCTGCATATGAAGCTGTTTGGGAATTTACATTGGCACTAGAAACCAAAACTGGGTCTTGGAGAGCACTTTTATGGCAGCAGCAAACACACAGGCAAAATAATACACAGCATATCATAGGAAAAACATAAGATTTGGCTTTTAGAAAAAGAGACGAAAAAGAGCGGAAAGAACAGCGTGGTGCTGGCTGCAGTGAGAATGGCTTTGGGTTGGTGGGAAACGCTCACCAGATGTCCTGGTCTGCCAGGGCCAGGCTGGGTCCAGCAGGGCCAGTGTTCTGAATTAGCACAGAACAGGACTGATAACTTTCATCCATGGCTTTTACCTCAGTAGCTGTATGCAAGGGTTCCTGGTGCTCTTGGTTCTGTGCTGACAATGTGGAGACACCGAGAATCATTTGTGTGAAGCCAGATGGGGTTCAGGGGCTCATCAGCTCAGCCCCCTCCCAGGCGTCAGTTGTCCCTGCACACAGTGAAGTTCCACTCGCCCAGGGCTATGCCTGAGGTGGTAGGGCTGACCCAAGCTGAACATGTCCACGGGCAGGGTTGTTTGCAATTTGGGCAACACACCTTTGAGTGTTTTAGTGGTAACTATAGAAAAAATGGGAGAGAAATACAACACAACACACATTTTAAAATAGTGCTTATTGGTAGTTTTACCTTGTAATGGATCTGATGCCACTTAAATTATTTTTTTCCAGGCAAAAACTGCTGCTCAGAAATGCAGATGTTCCTGTTATCATGAATACGTATTTTAGTCAGAAGGTGCTACTTAGTGAACATTCAGAAACAAGAGAGAAGACAAGTGGTTTTACAAAGATGCTTATTAAGAAGAATATTATATCTTTGGCACAGAAGTTCAAACTAGATGACCTTGATGATGAGTTACACCAGGAATCTTCAGATCATCAGGTAAGGTCCATTTGGTTCACAGTTTAGCACGTAGTAAGAAGTCGGTGAGCAGATGTTTGGAAATTGTAACAGAAATTCTAGATTACTGACCTGTTCAGTTTCCCCTTTCATTTAGCCAAGGCTGAATAATATGCTGTGTTTATTTTAATAATATTTTCTTAACGGAGGCTTTTGGCCTATTCAAATGCTGAACTGCTGTGAGGTTATTGTGCTGCAGTCTCACTACTGTGCTAAATTGTATCTTGGTTTTTCATTGATTTTTCTCTTATTCTTTATAGCTGAAGAGCTGAACATTATTTGAAGTAAAAATCTGTTTTCTGCTAACTCAAGATATTATTTTAAATAAACATTCCCTTTTCCCACTCCTATTTTTTAACTCATTTCCTAATCAATCCTATAATTTCTTTCAAGCATCAATTGGTACCACCACCACCCTTTCCCACCCCTTCAATTTGTTTTCTTTCCTGTTTTGGCTTGGTTTATATTAAAACGACTACTAATTGTGCATGTCTAGCTGTGGGTGTACAAGCTGAGGTGTTTAGCTGAAGAGCTGAACATTATTTGAAGTAAAAATCTGTTTTCTGCTAACTCACTCAAGATATTATTTTAAATAAACATTCCCTTTTCCCACTCCTATTTTTTAACTCATTTCCTAATCAATCCTATAATTTCTTTCAAGCATCAATTGGTACCACCACCACCCTTTCCCACCCCTTCAATTTGTTTTCTTTCCTGTTTTGGCTTGGTTTATATTAAAATGACTACTAATTGTGCATGTCTAGCTGTGGGTGTACAAGCTGAGGTGTTTTAAGGGATCTGGTTTTCTGATAGTCTGTGCCAGCATTTTCTGAAAGCAAGGCTCTTGTAAAAGCTTTATATTGGCCAGCCAAAATAATTCTTAATATTTGAGAAGTTTGGCCCTACAAGTTTGATGAACAACACTGAGTGTCAGCATTTTGTATTTGCCTTATATACAATTCCCATTATAGGCCTGGGAATTAAAAAATTACATAACTCAAATCCTAATCTCCTTCCTCGCTTCAGTGCTACCTTGTAAGAAGCTTCTACTATGGTATTCAAAAACCAGAACAATTTACTTGTTCCCCTCATGGTTCCTAAGAAAAAAATTCACTTCATTTAAAACTCAGTAGATAATTTTTATTGCAACCGCTTTGTAGACAAAAGGTAGTGTCCTATCACGATTTTCTTTGAAATACTGCAAATTTTCCTTCTCTACTGGTGAATAATACTTATGGCACAGTCTGTAATACTCTGAAAACCTTTCTTGGCACCTAGCTTTTTATAAAAACAAGTTTCATTGTAGAAATAGAAATTTGATTCATGCTTGGAAAGAGCATGCATATATATATATAAATATATATATAATTTTAGTCTATACTTGCATGCATTTTCTACTAAGATATTTATTTAAAAAATAAAATAAATGAAATTACTTGTTTAGATTAAAGCAATATGTAGCATAATTTTATTCATAAAATTTATTTTGAAAGTTTGGAAGATTTTATTCTTAAAATATGTTTTGGAAGTAGTGGAAGAATAAATTAAGGTTTGTACTTTTGAAGTTTTATACTTTTCATTAATCATCTAATTCTTTTACATTGAAACATTTTACATTGAAATGTGTAAGTCTGAGGACTAACTTTATTGTCCTATAAAAGTAGACAACTGTTCATTTTCAACTTAATCTGAAAGTCCGGAAGCATTCAAGGTGGATTTAACCCCTTTTTTAGAAGAGGAAGGAACAGAACATCAAAGAACTAAAAAATGAAACTCAATTCAAAGGGAAGAATCATAAATACTAATATCAGTTCTGTTTTCCTGCTAGTGTCACCCTCATCGCTCATTAATTGATTTAGCTCAGTCCAGAGCACCAGTTAAATACAGGAGAGCACTCTTCTGAGTGTTCATTAAAAATCCACAATAAATGCTGGCCATTAGTCTGTAAGTTAGTTTACGTGCTGTAAGTATTTTGAAAGTGATTTTGCACTTCTTGCAGTCATTTTTTATGCTGAAGTTTTACTAACACTAAATAGTTTCAAGGTCCCCTGAAATGTTTCTGTTTATGGGATTTCCTTCACCAGGTTGCTTGCGCTCCACAAATCCCTAACAACTGTGATTCGAAACAGCATCCCTTAGCACAGAGTGCTGTTAATGATTCTCTGCTTGAAATGGTGGAAAGCCAGGGAGCAGTGGGATGGAGAGAAGTGCAGGTGCGAGTCATTATCCAAAGGGTGTACTGTTTGCCTGCAAGAGAAGCTTACAGAAGCCACGTTCAGGGAAACAAGCCTCTTTGTGCAACATCCGTCATAAATTCAGATCCACCGAACGTTAGGTGAGTAATAAGATGCATGGGAATTTTCCTGTTGAGGCTGTGATATACGAGAAACCAAAGAGGAGGGAGTTTGGAAATGTCATTCTTGTCAGCTCACAGGGAATAAGCACTGTCAGCAAGGCCCAGGGCTCTGGATGGAAGTGGTGTGGTTTTTTAATAGGTATAGTGTGACACAGAAGCAGTCTTGCCCAGAGGAGGGGAAGGATCTGTCTGTAGTTCCTGTCACCAACAGGCTTTTCTAAAATGAGGATTTTTGCACAGATGCCACTGGAGAAACATAGGTGTACACATGCAAACTTCCATTGTGAAGCCACTGGAGAAAGCTCTTGTTGACTTCTGGTAATCTGGAGGTCACAGCAGTTCAGCTTCTGTGCAGTAAAAAGTGATCTGGTTTCAAAACATTATCAGCAATGCAGAAATCTTATGTGCAAAACCCGTGGAGCATACAGCATTAGACAAAAGGTTTTACCCTCTGCATCCTAACAGTGGTCTGTTTTCAGTGTAGGGAATCAAGAATGGGACCTTGTTCTCATAAGTACAAAAGCTGTGCCAGACATTTTCCCTTCTGACCAGTACTGAACTGTTGGATCCTTTCCTTTTATGATCCTTGAAGTTTGAGACCAAAGACTGATTTCAAAGTCTTTCTCAGCAACTCTGGGTCTGAGATCACTGTGTCTATTATTGAATTTCCTTCCTCTGGTTTTGCACTAACTTTTGGTTCATGCTGGCTTAAAATTTTGGAAGGTAAGATACATTTGATTTTGTTTTCACTCAGGAAGCTTATTAATGTGAGTTGCAGTGGCAGAACTTATATAAAGCTGCTAAGTTCAGCCTTTCAGGACATGAGGAGATCTCTTTTCCTGCAGTTTAGGACCTGAGTGGAGATGTGCAATTAGTTTAAAAGGTCCCGTTGAGAACTCTCCAGGTGTGATTTGCAGTAGGCTTTGAAGGGATTCTTCAAAGGTTTGAAGAATTTGAGTTCCTCTAAGCCACCCTGCTGGTGGATAGTAGCATGCTCACGGGTCCTTCTTCCTGAGCTTTTGGAGTATCAGAATTCTTCCAGTTCTTACTACCTTGTAAGCCACTGGATAGTTCACAGCGCTCATTGATCAATAAAATTACTCCAGGAGGAATTGAGGAAGATTGTTCTTTCCTAAAATGCAAGCTTGGTCATCACCCACAGGAAAGTGATTACCAACAGCCTTGTCCCCAACATTTTTTTTAAAATCCTTTGCATATAATAGTTATATTGACCTTAACATGCATTATTTTTTAAAAAAAGTAATTGATACATCTTGTTGTTTGAGCTCATTGCTTTATATTTAATTAATTCTTGCTAGATTATATATTTTTTTAAAAAGTGAGAGGAAAAGTACTTTAGCAGTCCCACATCAATACATGATTTTGAGGACAGCATAGATTTTCTTCCAGAGGGCTATGTTTGATCAGAAATCAGGTAGCTGATAGTCTGTTCTTCAAGCTCATTTTTAACAACATCAATTCTAGCAGAGTTCAAATGATAATACTGTCTCCATATTTCCTTCCCAACTTTTAACCAAAAGTATACTTAACTTTCAGTCACACAGTTTGAGGCAGTTAACCTGCCTGAGCCCACACCCTTCACAGGAATGGGGTGAAAGAAAACAGAAATCTCAGATTGCACGTCTTATGTCAAACTTGAGATAGAAATAAAATAAAAAGTGAGAGTCCATTGCCTCTGAGTACATGCTATAGTTGCGTATTCTCACATGCAGTTGTTAAACTGGCCTCTTGGGAGTCCAAGTGTTATAGATGTCCCAGCTCAGAAAAGAGCTTGGTTGTTGTTATTTGCAGCTATCAGACAGTCTTTTGGACCCTGAAGAGAAAAATCAACTTACTTTCTCTTTTGCAAAGAAGAAAACTAATGCTTCTTTTAAAGACAGGAATGGAAAACACCTCATACTGCTTTATCAGCTGCTATTTTCATGGCTGATAAGTATCCACATGGGACTTTTCTTCTCTATCAAAAATGTCTGTGTCTGTCACCTGATAATGAGCAAAAGGGTCCAATGCTCTTTGGCAGTTCTTTAAACCAACTGATGGCTCATTCTTTCGTAATGAAAAACTCTCTTTTTTTCTTTCTGAACTTCTTTTAGTAAAGTAAAATTGCTATGAAAGCAATGTTTGTGTTTTATCAGGCAAGATGTGTTAGACAACTCATTGTTTTGTAAACAACAGTTAATTGATTTGTATTTTAGACGGGCTGTTTTATTGTGTATCTTCTTTTGCAGCACTCCACAATAACCTACATGTTGTTGCCACAGGGAAGCATTAAAAACCACAGTAAGCTGAAAAGAGGCAGGAAATTAAATGTGGAGCAAGGGAAGTGACACATTTTGTTCAAGGCATCCAGTTTCTAGAAAGAGTGGCAGACTGTGGAGAAACCTCTATTTTCATTGTAAGGAAATGGATTCATTTCATTGGTTAAAACGAACACCGGTAAAGCATAGAAATTAGAGTAATGCCTATATGCATCCGGGTTTATTATTCATAAATACAGATATACAGAATATGGCCTTTTGCTGACAGAAAAATGGATATGTCCGATGGGTTTAGATATGCTTAGCTGAAGTATCTGAAGTATTTTCCGAGGGCACTGAAAATTCAGTACAGAGACTGAGATTTTTTTCCAGCTTCTGTTGTACGTAAATTGGACCCGTGTTCCCTGCATTACTGTCGAATCATTTGCCTTTCCCCCTGTAATCAATTGCTTTCTCAAATGGAATTTTCATGCTGAAGGAGTTTCATTGGGGGGAAAAAAAAGAAGAAAATATGACTCGCCATGACTGTCTGCCCATTTCCAGCATTCCTGGCATACTTTTTGCCACTTTTTCCCCTCTGATGAGAGAGATACTTTTGCTAATAACACAACACATGTTTGTCTAAAGCCGATTATTTTGCCTTTGTTTTGAAAAATGCCTGGCTTACATGTGCAAGGACCCCAAAGAGACTCCTGTCAACCTGAGGAGCTCACTGGCACTGAGGTGTCTGACTCACTGCGTCGGCCTTGTACTTTGTGTTCCTGGGATAAAGCAGTGTATAATTTGGATTTTGCTCTTGCCAGTATCTGTTTGTTTTGAGCAGGCCACGTGAGTGCAGTAAAAAATAAAGTTGGTCAGTTTTATGCCTTAAAGGACAGGGCCGGTTGTGTGGTAGTGGGTGAAACTAAAATAGATGCATTTTTAGGACTATTAGGCTGTTAAACTGGTCAGAGCACTCAAAAGATTTGGGTGAGGAGGCTCGAGAGAGAAGAGTGTTTTCTATTAAGAAGCAAGAGCTAACCACTGCTAATACAAAACAATGCTAGCTATAACTGTGAAATCCACATTTTAAAATCTTTGTGAGTGACTACAGAAATTTTCCATTCGCTTCTCTTGGCTTATGTTTTGACCTCCTTCCTACCTGAACATTAGCACTCTAAGCCTACTACAACTCTTTATTCCAAGAACAAAAGAAAACCAGTACATTTACTAGAAAATATAATGTGATCTGCCTCTGTGCGCTGGTCAGCAATAGTTCTTTTGGTTTTGCTCTTGATTTTGTTTTGCATTTGCCAGATCTTAGAGCAGTGGAAAGGCCTGCTACCATGCAAGCAGGACCCTTGGGGAGCAAAATATTTAGAAGAGCCAAGGATTTGTTTGAGTGGCTGGAAGAAATAGAACTATGGGGAAAGTTGCATTTCTCTGTCTGAGCAGGCCCCAGAAACATGACAGTCAGTTGCTGGGATTCATTATGCTCTAGAAAGTTGTTGCAAGTTTCTGAGTAGTCTTTTCCTACGTAATTCAGTGTAAAACAGTTTTATTGGTAAGTGGTAATACTGCAAAACTAATTCATTTCAAAGTTGGATTTCCCTTTTATCCTCTTTTTTTTCATCTGATGATCTTTGCTGTTTATCTTAACATAAATCTAGTCAACGGGTTAACCTGTCTGGCAGCATACACAACTAAAAGTGGTGTGTCAGGTGCTGCAACTAGCATTCCAAGTAGGTGGACTAATATATTGAAAAGTCACCCTTATGGTATGGAAAACCTAGCTGAAATTTTATAAAGTGTATTGAAACAACAACAACAACAAAAAAGAACCCTGTAGATCTTCTTATTTGAAAAGATTCCAGATTGGAAAGGACTGTCATGAAAGATACATATTCACAGATGCTAACATCTGTCAGAATGTTTCTTGTGGCTGACTTAAATCTGTTTACAGCATTCCATTTGTTTTTTGTGCTTTTTCAACAAAACATTTTAAATTGAATGGTCATAAATGCAAGTTTTTAAAAATTACATTATATTTCTGGGATGTGATTTTTCAAGTGGGAAATAAACAGGAAATAGGTAACTGAAGTGCAGTAGAGAGTACTGTGTAAGCTAGAAGTTTGCTCTGATTTTCCCTTTTCAGATCCTTCTCAGAAGTGAAGATATGTGCTTTTAATATTCTTGCAAAGTAGTCTAATTGCTACTTGACGGACTTGTAATAATTCTAACAGCTGTGGTTCAAGATCTAGTAACCTGTTTCTGCTTTGAAGGAGTTTTTTTGTTTGGTTGGTTAGTTTTTTGTTATTCACAGTTAAGACTCCCTGGCACTTGGATTATTCCCTTTTGCCTCCACCCTGCTCTGTTTGTAGTTCTCAAACCGGAGCCACCAAAACAGAGAGGAAGGACAAAAGACTGTTGGAAAAACAGTTTGGGTATCACATTGTCTACTGAAATGTTAAATTATATATTTAACACTGTAGCTTTCTCATGCTGTTGCCCAGATAGCCCAGAAAGTGTTTTCCCTGCTGCTGCAGACGGATAGATAGAACTTGGGCTTCTTCCAGTGCCACTGTAGTACAACAATTTGTTAATTTGACATTACTGTTTATTTTTCAGTGCTAAATATTTACATGATCTTATTCTGTCCAAGGCCAAGGTGAAAGCACTGTTATCTGATATACTCTGTACAAATTAAAAAAAAAAAGGACCCTTCAACATACACTACTGTTTTTCAGCCCTGCGCTGGGAATAGGCAATTAAACAATTTGCCATCGTTCTAAAGTATGTCAAGGCAGTGGTAAAAGCTGCTGATGTAGAAAAGAGTCTCAGGAAGACAGTAGCCAGCATAGACCACCAGTGTGACAGGGATTCAGTCTCTTTGGAAAGCAAATGGGCAGGACACAACACTGTGTATGCAGGCTTCCGTATGTGTCTAGCAAAAAGGAGACACTGGTTGCTAGCTTGTATTTCCTCCATACTCAAGTGCTTAGACTGATCAGTAAAGTGCCCATATGTTCACAGAAGATAGTCGCCGCCCACCGAAGACTTCTGTTGGTCAAGAAGGAGCTCTGCTTACTATGTATTCCCCGTGACAGAGAAATTGCGGAGATATGTAAATAACAGAGAGACAGATAAATGGTATAGAAGCATCATTATGTGGAGCTGTGTATTCGCCACCACATACCTTGTAACCATACCTTTTCACACCTCCCACATCTGATGATTGCATACAGGGCTTTAGAAAGCTGGGGAAGCCTTATTGCACCTCGAGACCTCATTTCCCACTGCTGTTTTATGGCTGTATCCACCCAACTGATTGTTTTCAGGGGAATATGTAAATGGGAGGAATGGGAAGAACAATGTAGTCCCCTGTATGTTATCCTATAGTGAAGACCAGCCTAGGCAGTAGAAAGTAATTTGAAAAGGTGATTTTCCAGCCCTAGAGCAACAATCAAGGTATGTGCTGTTGTAGGTTGTGTGGTTTAAACAAGGAATAGTAATTTTCCAGCACCTGTTATTTGTCAAGAATTATTCTAAGATGACCTATGTAAAAGGTATGGAATCTTCCCCTTGATTTTGACCTTTCTTCCTTGTGAATTTTTGTATCTCTGAAAGTTATGTCGATGACACAACTGAAAGCAGAAATCCTCCGTGTGTGTTTTACACCTCTACCTTTCACTGACCACATGACTTCAGTCCTGACCTGAAGGAAGTGTTCAAGTCATGCTGGAGCTCTCAAAAACTTTTGTAAAAGCCAGAATCTGTCTCTGGGATTTGTTTTTCTGCCACTGTGTTACAGAAGGCAAGGACCATGAACACTGATAAATGTTACAAATGCCTAGATGGACACACACTGAGCTAGCAGTTGGGAGAGAAATGTAACTGCCCAAATACTGCCCATAATTTCTGTGCAACTTGGGCAGGTACACTCTCTTTGTGTGCATAGTCTTAACTATCTGCATAGATCAGTAGATGTGCAAAGATACATCAGCATAGCTTTAATACAACAGTGGGTTTCTGTAAAGGTAGATTCTTAGAAATAACTTTTTGTCATAAGCTTTGTAAAAGTTTCACTTTGGATATAACAAATCAATAGTCCTTGGAAAGGTGTTATATACTCTTTTGGGAAGAAGGAGGTCTGTTATCACAAAGGCTATAGAGTCAAGAATATACAGTCCTATGTGGTTCTGAAATTATGGGCACGCTGTAGTAATTAAGACAAGACAGACTTGGGAAGGGACAATATTGCTAGGACATAGCGCATTTGTATCTTAAGCTTTTATACACCTTCTTTTATAGAATACAAAAGATTAAAATACAGCAAACAAAACGAATAAAATAAAGCTCCTCAGAAAAGACAGTCTCAATTAGTTTTTTTCAGTAAGCATTGTGGTTGAAAATTGGTATGTAACTTATAAATGCACTTAAAAGTTATCTTATGCTCACATGTCAGTCCTGGGTGGCTGCAGTGCCTGCTGGTTTTGTTCCATTTCTTGCAGCCTAAAGCAGTCACCAACACCGCGCTGGGTGGGGATCCGCTACGGGCTGTGCTGAAATCCTCAAACTCATTTCAGTTAATGCCTCAGCCCCTCTTTGGCTAAAGGGGGTTTCACTGGGTCTGGCAAAGAACACACTCCTCAAACAAGAAAAGTGGTGAGCAAAAGCCTGGGGTGAACTTACCGTGTATTGCACTTCACAGCGTAACGGCTCAAGTGGAATGGTAGTTAAGAGAGATCTAGTTGGGTTTGTAATTTTTGTCCTGCAGTAAGAAAAAAGGAAACTATTCACCTGATGCATACTGCCCCATATATGTTCAAAATGGTTTTGTAACTCACTGAATTTAGATACTTGTTTTGAGGCCTGTGTTTGGCTGCAGTGTGAGCTCCTCTGGACAGCATGCTTTGCAAGTGCTTAAGGCTAGGACTGAATGTGAAATATATTTCAGAGAGGTTTCACATGTAAATGGACCAGGAATGATGTCATGAAGTTGCAGAGTGTAATTTTTGGTGATGTTTGTAACGTGGGCTGTGTTTCATTCCATATCACATGATAACAGGATTTTATATGCATACTTTTAAAATTATTTCTCTGTATCAGTTGTTTCCCAGGTCTGGCACTCTTACTTTTCATGCTATGCCAGTCATTGAGAAGGATCTCACAGAAGCAGCTCCTGCCCTTCTGGAGGTGCTAATCTGAGCCATCAGGCAGTTACCACCAGCCAACTGTAAATATCTTTGTGCAGCTGCTTACTCCTACTCAGAGGCACTTACTGATCTGTGCAACCCGTGCAAGGGCTACATCTGAAAGCTGTCTTCATATGGCCACCTGGGAGTGGGGTGAGGGTACTGATCGCTCCCACCAGCCTTCCTTGTGTCTGTAGCAGTGGAAGGAAGGAGGCAGAGATGGAAGTGAAAGCAGCAGGTAGGCTCTCCCTGGCTTTGTGCTGGGTCCTCTGCTCGGGAGGTTTTTGTCCACTTTCACATACACACGAATGTGGATAGCAGGTAGGAGTGAAGGTGCAGTGAAGTCCCTCCAGTGTTTCCACCTTCCATGTGTTTGTACTGCTATTTGACACTTGGAACTTGTGCTGTCACTGCATCATCCTGTCTTGTCTTCTCCTGTCATCCTTACCTAGGAAGATGGCTTTAAGGAAATGATTATAAAAGTATAAAATTATTCCATATTTCTCGGTAGTTTCTCAACAATTCTTGACCAAGGGCAGCCACATACTTGGGAGTGCCTGCCTGGCAGGTGGGCTATAGTCCCTTCTACAGCTGTGCAGTCATGGTTCCTATTCAGCACGTGCTGCAGGAACTCCACCAGCAAGGAGACATTTGCTTCTCTTTCTGAGTGAGTGAACAGGGGAACTGCAAGGAGTGCATCATTAATGAGGTGGCATAAGAGATTGCACTGGAGTTCCAGCTTCACGGAGGTGGAAAGTGTAGTTGGGGTCATGGAAGTAGATTCCCAGGTGTGGGAGTGTGTGGTAGGTTGTGGGAGAAGGAAGCAATGTGTGGAGCTGAGGTCCTCATATAAGGGACATGAGAGTGGTCATAAGGCATTAAAATACCATTTTGTGTGAGTTACCTTTCTGTCTGCCCATTAGTTTCCCTTGAGCCCATGTAGTTCCTGCTATGGATATCCTCTCTGAGGCAGCAGCTTTCCCCACTATTGAACTCGAATATGGCCTAGTCATGACATCTACAGATGTTCTTGTCTTTGTCCTATAACGATGACATTATGCATTTTCCCCTGCCTCTGAACAAATGCCAAAATTTGTAAATTCTGTTTGACATGAGGAAAAATGTGCAAGGAAATCAATTTGATTGGAACAAGTTGTGTCACATCTTCAATACAGAGCTATGAATTGGCTGCCTATAGTGACATAATGTAAAAGGGAAGCGGAAGAGCTCGTTAGCAAAAACATTCAGTGCCTGATCTTTGCAGTGTTTTTAATGTCTTTATTTCTGTTTAATTGTAAGTGTGCATTTCCTTTGCAAGGGAGCTGAAAACTGCCAAAACTTTCCTGCTGCAACCTGGGTTGTTTAGTTATGGTTAAAAATATCTGTGATAGTAGCTCATCTATACCTCAGTGCTTCTGTGTATCTGAGTCGTCATCTGTATTTGGACTGCCAGGATTTGGGGGAGAATAGTAGGAATAACATCCTGAGAAAACAGGTATTTGAAGTGGATGCTTCAATAATCAGGAAAACTGGTGGCTCTCAGACTCTTTGCACTTCAACACTGTAAGTGGGGAAGGACTCTGCTATGGTTGTGGATTTGTAAGAAATGAGTTAGAAATCAGGTTATATACACCGTGGAGAAGGGGAGAACTCGAAGCAAAAAGAAGTCCCACCTCTGATTTAGAGGTTGTAACTTCAGCAAATCAACAATCTGCAACGAGATATTTATTTTTAAATGCTACAAAGGGTTGCATGATGTTGGATAACATCTGTATGTTAGATTTAGGAAACTCCTGCACAGGTGAATAGATTCTGTTGTCAACTTTGTTTGATCCCCATTAAATACATAGAATCTGGATTTGGGGGTGACCCATCTGGTTGCAGTTGCTGTTTGGGTAGTGCAAATCAGGAGAAATTAAAAAGTCATGCATTGAGCAAAAGTATGAGATTGAAGAATCGTGATATTTGGAAATAAGGTTTTTTTCTTATAGATGTATTTTTGTGAGTTTCTAAGATTTTTGAGTGAAGAACCCGAAATTTCCTCTTGCTAAGCCTTATGTATAAATGTATTTCCTTTATAAAGGTGAAAAAGAAGAAAAGCTAGGTAGGATTCTTACTTATTTGTTGGACTTCAGAAGCTGAGGTTTGAACATACACATCCAGTATTTTGAAATGGAAAAGAAATATAAAAACAGGCAGTACTGTTGCATCCTTTATGTGCTTCTAAAGGAAGCCTCCCTTTTTTCCTTTAAGGTGGACTAATATTCATACAACACTGTCTTGTGACAGTTCTTTGGAACCAGCAAACACGGGACTAGAAGGAATTGTGATTGGCTTAGCAGAGTGGATAGCAAGCCTGACCTCCCAGCAAAGACCTGAAGGGTTTGTCTCTGTCAGAGGTCACTGCTGAAATACATAGAAGCAGACAGTGACAAAGTAACTGTTTTCACGATAAAACCACCTATTTAAAAGTAGCAGATACACAGTCCAATAGTCAAAGGATAATGAAGAATGTGTGTGTGCACAGCATGGTTGAACAAAAATTGCTGAGTGTTGCAGCACTTCAATATATGTTACGTCTGTTTTAGTTAATAAGTTTTAGTCTGAATTTGCAACCCGGGAGTTGCATGCATCCTTTTTTCCCATTGAATAGAAATAGATGTGTTTTTCCTTTTCTGTATATGAACTGGATAAATCTGAGTCTCTTTCTTTTTTCTGCAATTTTGCTTTGTATTTGGCACAATAAAGATATAAATCCTGTAGTATGTTTTGAGAGTGCACAGAAATCTGAAGTATAAAGTGTCATTTCTCTGCGTGCATTATTTATTACAACTGAATTCATAACAACAGTACAGCAAAGCAATGTTACAGCAAAACGTGGTAATATATTGTGAGAATCGGGCTGTGTTCAGCTTCAGGGTGGACTAACGTGTTTATGCCTGTAGGTCAGTCCCTTGGTTAATATTTCCTTCCTTTATCCAAGGCATCACTGAAAGCCCAGGGCTTCAGGCTGCCAGGAGGATTTGCTGGGCGAGCTGAGTGGCCACGTGGTTTGTCTCTCCCCCTGCATTCCCCATGCTCAGTGTGTCTCTGCACACGCTGTTCGGTAAACAAACTTTGGAGAACCAGAGCAAGCTGGTTCAGAGCAGCCAGTTCATTCACACAGACCACTTGGAAAGTGATGCCTTTGCGCAGCCTTGACGTACGGGCTGAGGGAAGCAGAGAAGTTAGTATTTATGTTTTCATTAATGCTTTTTATAGCTGCGAGCCAGCTGTAGCTAGTTAACATTAGCCTAGGACATCTATTAGTGTGCAGACCTCTTACGCAGGATAAAGGGCTTCTGATGGAAACAGAGTTGTTACTCATGGTCCTCATGGCTGTGTGTTTACATGAAGGCTGTTTGTGCTGACATAGGATATATATTAGAACAGCATGCACCTTTTTAATGAACAGATTTTCCAGGATTCAAGAGGATTTTGTGTAAAAACTTCTAGTGTCAAAAATCTCAATGTTTTCATCTTTAAATGGCTTATTGCTTGTTTAAAAGCTATTATTTTGAAATAATGCTTTGTAGCTACACAGGTACAAGAAGTATTTTCTATTTAGTTTTTAGGATGAGTCGGGAATAAGCAGTATTGTTGCAAGTCTCGAACACACCAATTTGGACTGCTAAATTTTTTTGCTATGAATGATGTAAGTGGCTGGCAGTAGCACAGGATGGATTGGACCTAGGAGTTTGGCCCAGAGGAATTGATGGCTCAGCTATCCTTCTCTGGTTTCTCCCAGTTCTTGCTTTTTATTCCCGCTCCCCCCCCCCCCTTCTTCTGGAAGATCGTTAGTCAGATGGGTATTTAAAAATAAATAACAAAAGCAACTGCAAAACAGAGAATGAGGAAGACACAAGAAGTGCTGTTTTTAGAGCTCCTATGACAAGCACCATGGTCTCTGGTATTTGCGTCAATACAACACTTTCCTTTCCTGGTCAGTCAGTGTTCCCCAAACAACTCTGACAGCTAAGCTTGACCAGGCAATGGCAGAGGCATCTAAAGAAGTAGGAAATTTTGTCTATCCTCTGCTTTGCATTTCTGTAGAGGGTGTGGAATGAGCTTATTGCTTTCTCACAGCGAATTTAGTCATTTTAATAGTTAAAGCTTTGGAATAGAACATTTCAGGACTGGCTTCCCTCTCAAGTTTTCTTCTCCTGCAGAAGATAGATTGCACTGAAGACCATTGTTGCGACTCCTCTTCTTTCCAGGTCTTTTGCCTCTGCTTGCAGTGTGGTTTACAGAGACCAGAGAAGATTCCTGAGCCATTGTAAAACAGTCTCAGCATGAATTTCCATTCCTGTGATCCTTCTAACAGTCCCACCAATTCTCACTGATGAACTCTTCAAGTGGAGGGGAATTCAAAAAGTTCATTGTAAAAAGCTTTAGTTTGCCTTGTTAAGCCTTGCCACCTCTTGAAAACATTGATTACATCAGCCATCATCATGTCAGAATTATACCTTTATGGTTCACAAAGAGAGGCTTTATAATGCTATTCTTTTTCATCTGTGCATCAGTATCTGTATGTGGAATTGCTTAGTAGCCCCACATGCCAATGTCAACTCACATGGTTGAACTTCTGTCTTACCAAGACAAAAAATCAAGATTATCTCCCAAAATTGAATCACTTCTAATCTCCTTTTCAGATAAATTTCCTCCACCCATCCATTTAGGTACACCACCCTTAGTGATCCACTTGAAAAGAATGTGACAAGCTCTTGAAAGCCCTGTGAGACTGTGGAAGCACAGCTGTTGAATTATGTGGGTTCATTGCCTACAGCTGTACCCTCAAAATACAGGGTGGGAAAACTTCCATCAGTAGTATCTAGGCTTCCCTACAGGGTGTATTCTGTGATTTGGCCTGGTATTACCTTTCTAAATGTGGGTCAAGGCTCAGTTCATTCCAATTTCGAAGTCAGCTAGTCTTTTGAGGGCCGTAATAATAATTTCTTACTGAGGCAATGTCAAGCTTTGATATGCTCACGTTCTTCCTTTTAATGCAAACCAGCAAAATTGTGCTGGAATGTTTTGCACCATTTGGTAGATCTGCTGGAGGCTTTTGTTCATTGTGATCTGATAGAAAACGTTTTTGTTCATATTTACTCTTCTCCTAAATGCTTCATAAGCATTCTTTATTATGTACATGGAAATGACCTATGTGGTGTCGTCATGTGCTGGCCCTTGGGCTTGTTTTGTATTGACTGTTCTGCTATTCAGGGTCCTTTCTCATTTGTTCCTTGTGTTCTTGTGACTGAAACTAAAATCACTGTGCAAGAATTTAGCTGGAGGAATGTGGAGAATTGGGAAAAACAATTTTATCCAGCAGAGTTTTCCCACAAAGATGGCTGGGACAATCAGCATCATGCTGCTAGCTTTGGATATTGTGTATATCAATGCATCAGATACTGTATTACAGGACTGTGTAGCCTAAAAAGCAATGTCTTTCTCCTCCAAACATTCGGCAAAGGCGTTTTTAGTGTTTTCTCAAAGTCCATGCTTCTGTGACATCTAATTTAATACAGCCAAATTTATCATAACCAGATCCTGCCTAACCAATCCTTTCCCTGAGTCAGTTGCCTGTTCTCTTTAATTTATGGATCTTGCTAGTTTTTCCAGCACACAAAGAACGTGTGTTTGGAGGTAAGGAGGCATTTTTCCTTGGCAGGGCACCTGGTTACAGCATGGATTTTCCTATTCCTGAAATGCTGTGATAATGTAGAATAGTACACAATTATGTCCTGCAATCAAAATCTTTTTGACCAAATCTGGCAGGAGTTTTTGCCTGATTTTTCTGATGGATTTTTCTGATGGCTTGGGGATGGTCTTTTTCTTGTGTGTTCAGTCCATAGCATCCTAATGAGGCATATGATATGTGGGAGGCATGGATTGGAAAGAGATAAAGCTGCAGTTTCTGTCATCAGGCAGTACTGGGTTGACAGCTACTAATTTTATCTAATCTATTCGCCTTATATCTTACTCCTTATGCCAAGTAATTGCCACAAAACTCCCTCCTCTTGGCCCCTTTGCAAAATAGCTTAATGCATCTTTTTTTTTTTTTTAATCTATATATCATGTTACTGTATGTCAGATGTCAGAAATAACCATGTTGCCTGCTTAAAAAAAAGAAAAGGGGATGGTTGTCTTGGGGTGCAGATGTACAGATGAAATGGATGCTGGAGAAGAGGGAGCTTTAAGGTGATACTGGAATTGGAGACCTTGTTGGTGTGGTTGGGAAAGCCATCCGTACACACTAAAATATTAATAAAGATAAGAAACCGCAGAAAAAATTAACACTGATTTCTGTGGATTATTTACATGGCCTGTTGTTCTGCACACTTACACACACATATTTGTTTCATCCATCTGTTAAAATTTGCTAAAGCATGTGAGCAGTCTAGGCAAACTGCTGCGTATCTCATGCCTAGTCTGATGGGGCACGAACCTGATTAAGGTTTCTAGGTATTTCTGTGGTAATGGGCCTGTGTACCTTATGGCAGAACAGAGAAAAACACTGTCTGTTATTATTCATATGGTGCCACTTAACAATAACAGTTTTTCATTTCTATTTCTATTTGCAAATGCTGAGCTTCCAGACTAATCTGAATTGATGGTCTCTGCTAAAATGTAAATTACAGTATCTATGAACCAATTGCCACTTCATGTTAAGGACTGAAAACTATCAGATGGAAAAAGTTTTTCTATACCAGTGACTTTGACAGTCTCTTGATTATTCCTTTTTTCCCCTCAATTATCAGTGACGTTTAACTACATTTCCTCCACCAGTCAAGTCCCATTTTCTTAATCCCCCACATTTAAACTTTGAAAGCTCAGATGGTTTGTTCTCAGAAGTACCTCTTCTAGTGTATTTGAGCGTGTTCTTGCCATTAGTCAAACTCACAGGTTTTCTTCATCCTGTTGTGAAGAAAGTGTTGGCTGACCAGGCTTTTCTAAGTGGTGAAGGAGAAAGGAAGGTAAGAATGAAGGAGATCCCATACTGGGCACTTTAGGTCAAGGATGAAAGTACAGAAAGGTATTGAAATCTTGGGAGAAGCTACAGGCAGTAAGTGAGAGTGATGGTCTTGTTGGTCAGCTTGCCATGGAAGTTGGCAGGATGATGATATGTGAGAGATATGCTGGGGTTAATTCTTTTAATGAGCAAGTGCTCAGTGACACTTCTAGTCCCAGCTCTTCTGGCTTGTGTCTGCTAAACTATCCAGTAAGGGAGTGGGCAAATAAAAAAGAAACCCAAAGCAAGCTCTTTTTATTATGAAATCATGACAATTTTGGTTTTCAACAGTAAAATTATTTTGTTATGCACATCTGAAGGAATTTTGTCTAGCTAAGGATTAGTGCCACAGAGTTGTTGAGTGATAGCTTGTCCAGTATTTTTCCCACTAAATGCTTTTTGAGTCACCTTCCATCTTCTGCTCTTGGTCAAGGGACTAAGGATTTTCTATTCATCTTCATAGCAGCAGCACTCAAATTGGGCATCACAGAGTTCCTGCCAACCCCGCCACTTCTGAGAGCAGGAGAGGGGGAAGACCACCGGCATGTGCTTGTGGAGGAGGCAGGGATGCCGATGCCGCAGGGGAGTGGAACGGAGAGGATGGCAGCAGAGGCCAGGGCGGCCACAGGAACATGACCCTGTGGGAGACTGCTGCGCTCGTGGGGCTGGGTGTAGGCACAGGCAGAGAGCAGGAGGCCGGAAAACATGTGGCTCCTGCTGTTGCTGAATCTCATCCCGCCAAGTCTCCATGGAGGCCTCTAGTATGGGTTCAGTAGCTCCTGGCAGCCAAGGGCTCTCTACATTGCTCGTTTGTCCTCTGGCTAGAGCTTGCAAAGCCCAGCTCCATCAACAGCTTATCACGTGCTCTGCTCTTCTCCCTGAAGCTCTCCACTAGCACATGCCCTTTCTCCTTTCCCCTACTTTGTGCACTGCTTAACTTGTGAACTGCGATTTCAGAACACCCTACAGTTTGCTTGGCTTTTTACCATATGTCAGTGCACTCCCTTCCCAAAGAACTAAAAAAGCTATTATTTTTAAGACCTGACAATTAAGGTGATTATAAAATAGCTGGAAGGAGAATGAATTCAGGTTACATCACTGGGACCATGCAACATCTCAGCAAAGACTAGTTCGGCTCAAAACAAACTGTATTTGCAAGCATGTGTAGTGTTTGTGAGCTGGAAGCAACCCCTGCCTGTAGGTAGTCTGGTATTTTCCATTATGAAAAATTCTTGTGATCTTTTATTTGCAAAGCTGTTTCAACTCTATTGTTTGCTGTAGACTTTTGATGTTCAAAGGGGAATGCCCTCAAGGTGGGAAAATGCCTTGTTTCTTTTGGCAGCAGTGCAGCTGACTCTACCATGGAAACAGGTGGGATTGGAAAGGGAGAAGGGGGAGAGACATTAAGAGGTAGTTTCTCCTCCTCCAGCCCAAGAGGTTCATGCCACCCAAGGCAGGAATTATTTCAAGATGCGAGACAGAGAGCTGAGGCAAAGCTCTTTCCAAACCATCCTCCCAGTTAGGGCAATAGACCACACTGGTCCAGCTACCTCTGTAGGGGCATCACATGGTACTTTCCATACGTTTGAAGCAGCAGCTTGGGTAGCACTTACCTATAGCCTTACCCAGGGCTGACAGCTTTCCTTTTACCCAGCAGTGGGACCTACGTGTCCCCTAATTCAAAGGCTAACAGGCTGTTCAAGCTACAGACCCTGCTAATACCAACTTTCTTTACCTGTATGTTGAGAAGCACAGGTGAAGAATACTCAAAGGAGATGTAATGCCAGATTTCCTACAGTGCAGAATATATATACTAAAACCCAAATGTGTCATCTGTTGATTTCAGAGTACTTAACCTTACCAACTTCAGATTCCTAATGCAGGAAGTTTTAGTAAGTTTTGTTTATATTTGCCTCATGGATTAAAAGACCCAAAACAACAATGTAGAGTGTGGGGGGTTTATTTGTATATTTATATGTATGAATGATACGTATAAACTGTGTGTGTATTCTTTCTAGACCCTTGTTTTCTCCCAGAGCAGCACAGCCTGTTGCAGTTCTGATTTTTGGATCAGGCTGCTCTTTCCATTTTCTGCTGTTTTGTCATCTATGGATTTCTGCTCTCACAGCACAAACTTGAGATTTCTGTACCAGTCAGTTTGCAGTCAGTATGCTATTTATGAATGGACTTCAAAGTCTTATCTTTCTCTCTGTCCTCAGTTCAGTATTATACAATAGAAAGAGATGAATATTGCTAAATAGTTACTATTTGTTTGCAGAATTGATGTGGCATGTAAAACAAATAATTGCACATACAAATAGTACTAGTGCTCACAGCTATTTCTCTTGCATACGCAAATAAGGGATTTACACACTTGTAAGGTCATATTTTGCTTACATAAATGATCTTATCTTCTTGCACCTGGTGTAGCATGGTATTCCAAACATTGTGGTGAACATAAAAATGTCAGCACTATATACAAATTATTTTGGCATATAGCATGCAATATATACCACTTGCAGAGCATGTGGAATAGGGCAGTACAGTGATGAGAATTTTATTCAGGAATTTGTAGTTCTTCTGATTGTTTCATGTTTAAAGCAGTTTGTTCATTCTGGATAAATAAAAGTTTTCTCTGAACAAATGATCTCAGCTGGACTAAGGAGCTGCTTCTCTGAAAGCACGTGAGAGATTAAAAAGAACCTAAAAAAGTAGCATTGGAGGAACAAGGAGAATCCAGGGATGTTGGGCAACGTGGGACCACTTTTTGAGGAGTTCTGCTAAGAACAGAAACACTGCAGCAGTCATTGACACTCTTCCAACAGGCAAGAGCAGAATACATTGTGCAGAGGGTGGGCATGGGACCAGCATGTCCTATTTGCTCTGTATCAAAAAGATGTAGAAGACTCTCTAGTTCTTGGATCTGGTGCAGGAAAATAAATCCCTGAATGTGTTAATCTGCGGGAGTAGAAAAAGGAGGAGGAGAAGGAGATGTGGGAAAAGGAGGAGATGAACATTCTTTTTTTATTATTATTGTAGTTTTAAAGGTGTGCCTAGGATTAATTAATGGGGATTGGGTTAAGTGGTAATTGAGTAACAATTTATTAATCGGATAAACATTAATTCTGACCAGATAATGAGGGAGAGTAGGAGAAACTATGTGTTTAAACAAGCGTGGTTTTGGTTGAGAGCTGTCTGTTACTTAGGCAGGCTGGAGGGAGGGGGCTGCTGGACATTGTGGTTTTGCTTTGTTTGTCAAGGAATCGTTCAGTCCCCAGTTTAGCCATTTTTCATGGTGGATTGACCCCGGATTTGACCTCGATTTCTTTTTGTCCCCTCATCTGCTCTCGCAGAGGTTGCTCATGTCTGTGGGTTGCTGGGATTTCCCCACTTTAAAAACACATCTGTCTGTGTTACTCTCTTAAGTTGATACAAAACCACTGGCCAAGAGTGAGTAATTCTTTCAGTTACTTTCTATGAGTAACTGAAGAAAACCCTCTTTTGAGTAAAAGAACTTAAAGCTTATATTGGTGTGTTATGAGAGGAGGGAAAGGTGAAGTGACCCCTGTGTGAACATACTTTCCTCTTAATAGAAAAAAACAACAAACTCTTCATCATGTAGGGCTTTTTAAGTCTTGATTACATCATCAGGGTCTTTTTACTGTCTTCATCTTTCCACTTCTTGTAGTTCTGCTAATAATTCTTGAGGTTACTGATAGAGTGACAAAATATAAGAATTGAGATGATTGCATTAAGGATATACTAAAAAAACCACCTTATGATCCAGGTTTTCCTGTTGTAAAAATTTATAACTTGCTTTAAACCAGCATAATGATAGTAATATTAAACATTTCTGATGGTATTGAAAACTAGGAAATGTTTTAAATAGGTTAAGAAAAATTTCAGCTTGCCATTAGCTTGATGGTATAGTCTTAAGGTTGGCTATTTAATAGATTAGGTAAGAAACTGAGGAAAGATATTGCTGTTTGAAGGCCTGAAGTAATGATTCATTTGACGCTTTACATAAATAAGGAATTTTTAACTATGATACATTTATTTAGGTCTAGGTTATTATTTATGAGTTGCTTGACATTCTGAAAACCAGGGAACAAAAGACTCCTTATACATAATTTTAAAAGGTGTGGCAATCAGGTAGGATTATCTGTTTCACTGCGTCATAATATCTTGCTGTTTTGTTAGGGCATTTTAGCCTTTTATTGTTTCCTAGAAGAAATACAGTAAGCCACATACAAATAAGCTTTTCATTTTTAAAAAAAAGACTTAATTTTGGCTGTATTTTAGATATATTAGGCACCAGTTGACTGAGTTCTGAAATCTCCAATAAACTGAAGTGGAATGCAGTATTTTATCATTCATCAGTAAGACGCTGCAATTACTGCACCAACTTTTTTGAACAAATATGTTTAATGTTTGAAGACACATGACTAATAAATACTCCCAGTTTCCCTGAGAAACAGGCAACAGAAACAGGACTAGTGGAACAGTCAAGCAAGTATGGTGTGAGGCTTTATGGTATGGTACTTGAGGCTTTATGATATGGTACTCGAGGCTTTTTGAGAAGGATCAGTCATTTAGCATAGCTCAGTTCCCAGGAAAAGGTAGTTTATTTTCCTCCTGTCGGTTCTGGTTTTGAATTGTTTTGTGCACTCCTCAAAGGCCAAGCTGTATGACATCTTTACATATGGTTGTGGTGGCACACAGTGCTGTGAAACTAATTCTGCCATATATTTCTTGTCTGTTCTTTGGGAAAGTTACATCTTTGGCATATTGTTCCAGCGGACATCTGAGGAGCAAAATTTGCTTTATTGTTACAGACTTTTCTTTTTCAGGTAGGACACCATCATGGTGGTACCACAAAGAGAAATCTTCTAGATATTTGCCTAACATTTCAGGAAAACATATACCTAGGTTTTGCTATACTGATGGTGCCCCAGGATTATTTTTGAGCTACATTGGGGAGTTTATAGGAAATTGCATCAAATCATGGAAGTACTAATGAAACGTTGGTTCTGCCATAATCATGATAAAATTCAGAAAAGCTGCCTCGTCTTTGCAGCCTGACTGGAAGGAGCTACCAGGTTGCTTTCAGAGGTTTGCCCATTTTGCGCAAACTCTTTTGACTTCAGTCTTGACAAGCAGAGAGGGATCAGGAGGGGAGCACCCTTCCTACAGTGGAGGAGAAGCCTTCTTGAGGAGCCAGAGAAGAGTAGCTTTGGAAATTACTTGCTGCTGGGGAAAGCAATGTACTCTCTGGTGTACCCTTGTGCTCCTATGTTCAGGAACTGCTCCTGGGTTAACTGCACGTTTGCAATAGGTCTGTTTCATGGGGGTCTTACCCTACGGTTGTGGATATCAGGAAGTGTAGATGATGCAGGTTTAATCCTGGAATAATAATGTGAAAGCCATTAATTTAGTGATAATGCAATCCATCTGCATGCTCAGGAAAGCAGGACATGGCATTCGGTCTGTCTTAGCTCAGGAGCTGTTTGGCATGCATAATTTTGTAGGTATAAGGAAGAGGAGGAGGTAAGCTTATATTTTCTTTAGTAATTAAAAAACACATAAGGTTTAAAGTGCAGAAGGGGTGGTGTGCATGTATTTGAATTTTCTATAAAGAAGGTTTGCATCTTTCTTTGGTCAGAGGAGGAAGAGAGCTTTGATATCCATGATCCACATACAGTCAGGCCAGTGTGTTCCTGCTTGTAGAGTTAAAGTAGGGTTCTGCTTTCTGTACACGCTGATCAAAACACATCTGATGGATGTTCTTAGGTGTGTGTTCCTGTAGATTTCTCAAACTTAACTTAGACAGATGAGCTACAGTGCCGAGGGCTAAAGCCAGGAGAAAAACTTGTATTCTGCCTTTTGTTACAACAAAGGCCTCAGATCCATCTGCAGGATCACTTCTTTCACCAAGGTGAATAAACTGTGGGGTTTATTTGTTTAAAATTCTGAAATCTTCTGCAAGCAGAGCATGTTTCATATTTAGAGAGATAATCTGCAGATGGGCTTCATCTTTGGATTAAGAGCATTTAAAACATTGTGTCATAAACTGAATTGCAACAAACAGCTTTCAAAGGCTACTGGAGTTCAGTAAGAGGTTTGGGAAGTGACCAGTAGGTATGTATTACATCAGGTGTTGTAATAAGTATCGTTACCCTTGTAAGTATTTTCACTTCCTCTGTAACACTAAATCTAAGTGCAAGTGTACGTAGGACCCAAATAATTACTATTATCTCCATATGATGGAGCAGCCTATTTGGTATGCATATACACATATGGATAATGCTGCCCCTATCTGAAAATAAACATAGTATGAGTTTGTGAAGGATAAACGGTGGAAGGAAGATTAGTCTCCCAATAAGAAAAGTTCCAAGTGCCTGTCAGAAAGGAGTATAGATGCCTCATTTGCATTGCTGAATTTTGATAGTTAAAGACCAGCTTTAGCATTGTGTGCAGGGGTTGTTTTTGTTTTTATTTGCCTGCTACCTTTGTGAAAGGAAATATTTAATAATATTTTCCCATAAATGTTTACCCGTAGCTCTCCTGAATTAAGAATGTCTCACTCTACAGGAATGTGAACTAAAAACCAAATAAAGCTTGTAGGCTTCATAACACAGTCATTCGTGCCAATGCTCTGGCCTATGCTTAGTGATGACCTAGAGTCTGAAAATTTATATCCATTTAGTTCCCTAAAAACAGCAAACATGGTTTTTTTTCTTTTTTCCCTTTTTTAAATCAGCAAGAAAGATGTTGCAGGTTTTTTCACTACCTCCTGATTGTAAAATGCTCAAATAGGTAGTATTTTGCTTATTATGAAAAAACAAAAATTCAGCTGTCGTAATTCTTGCAAGTATGAGGTGATAAACTAAAGGAAATGATGTTTGCAGTAGTCTCACTTACAGGCTGATCTGCTTCAGTCTGCGAAAAGGAAACACTGAAGTTAATATGTCCATTTGAACACAATAATTTTTCACCCTAGTATGTTTCAACAGTTGCAGATACCACTAGAGGATTTTTTTAAAACAACTTTTTAGTAAAATTGATTTATAAATAAAATAGAAGGTCCGTAAAGCAGACCATTAAATGGCATCCACATTTGAAGTTTTAGGTAAGTTGAACAAATTCAGTAAACTGTACAGAAGATACATCAGGAGAAATATGAGTCAGAAGAATAGTGGCTGGCACTTGCACACAAATTGAAACTTGAGTTCGAAAGCCTGAACTTCACTTTTGATGACTGTTTTAAATCTTAAGTGTTAGTGAGCTAATTCTGTTAGGGGAAATTAGGTTATGTGTTTGTGTGGTTTTGTAGTGTATGGTTGTAAATGCACATTGACACACTGAAAAAACTGAATGGACTTTAAAACACATAAAAAAGTAAACTTTTCATAGGGTGTTTAACATGTTTTCCATTAAACTGACTTTCTGTGTTTTTGAGGTGTTTCTGCTGTTCCTTTTAAGTGGCTTACATTTTTAAATTGGTCTGTCTCTTCTGCAGTTATAAAATTAAACAGTGATATTGTGTCTAATGTTACGTTATACGGTATCATCTATGCAAATATTTTGTGTAAAATTATTCCGTCAAGGTGGGGGGATTTCTCTCTCTCTCTCTCTCTCTCTCTCTCTCTCTCTCTGTTTAAAATCAGTCTGACTCCATGTCCATCTCTCCACCTCTCCTCACCCTGGTGAGCTGTCTTGTCACCACTACGTGCCAGGGTGCCCATTCAGTTGAGCTGGAACAGTTGTTTGTGGTGCTAATGCAGCAAACTGATGCAGAAGAAAAATAGAATCATAGACACATGGAGTGGTTTCAGTTGGAAGGGACCTTTAAAGGTCATCTAGTCCAACACCGCCCTGCCATGGGCAGGAACACCTTCCACTAGACCAGGTTGCTCAGAGCCCCATTCGACCTGACCTTAAATGTTTTCAGGGATGGGGCATCTACTGCCTCACTGGACAACCTCTTCCTCTTCCAGTGTTTCACCACCCTCATTGTAACAAATTTCTGCCTTGTATCTAGTCTGAATCTGCCCTCTTTTAGTTTAAAACCATTACCCTTTGTCCTATCACAACAGGCCCTATTAGAAAGTCTGTCCCCATCTTTCTTGTAAACCCCCTTTAAGTTTTGGAAGGCCATGACAAGGTCTTCCTGGAACCTTCTCTTTTCCAGGCTGAACAACCCCAACTCTCTCAGTCTGTCCTCACAGAGGAGGTGCTCCAGCCCTCTGATCATTCTTGTGGCCCTCCTCTGCACCTGCTCCAACAGTTCCATGTCTTTCCTGTACTGAGGACTCCAGAGCTGGATGTAATACTCCAGGTAAATTACTTTTGCATCTGAGGTTTGTTTGTTAAAGCCAGTTCCCTGATCTGATTTCTCATGCTGCCTCAACCTGTTTTGTCATGACAGTTAGGAAGGAGGAGTGGGGACAGTGTACTACAGCTTAGGAGCGGGGCATCAGTTGTGTAGGGCAGATACACTTTCATCTGGTGCCTCCACTGAATACTTCCTGACATGAAACTGGTTTTAGTTTGTGGATGTTAGATTTGTGGAATTTTTAGTTTGTGGATGCTAAATGTTTATGCCGCCTGACAAATAGTATTTTCAGTCTGCAGGTTTGATATGGAGATATATATGCATGGATGTGCATTTGTATCTATATTTGCATATGGAAAAAATGTTTAGTTTAAAATTCTGTTGTTCTTGCAGAGCATGAAAAATACAGAGTTTTATGATTTGACAGAAAAATCCTTCAGTGGACATGATTTGAAGTCATAGTTAAGAAGATAATGCTATACAGATAACAAAAATGATCTTGAAATCTGCAGAGTGCTCAAATGCATGTCGTGAGAAGCTGGACAGTTTCCTAGCTGAATCTAGTCATTAAAAAGTTTAGTTTGTGGGGAAGTGTAGGTGGAGAAGTTAATATTTCTTTCATTACTCAACTAGAAATTTGAAAACAATGTAAGAAGTTTCCTGTGTCCTGAGATTGCCTTTGTTAAATTTCAGTCCAGAACGCCTTTTCATATGACAAATCTTATACAAAGCACGTTGAACATGGAAAGTAATTTTGTCTGTTTCTAGGCAGACCAAGTATTCTGACTCTGAGCATTGCAAATTCTAATTTCTGTTTTCTTTGAGCAGTTTTACTTAGATTAATACAGTCTTGTGTCATCAGAGATAGTAGATGTCTTTATTTCTTTTCACATGGCATTCTTCTGTGTCTTACCCACACCCTGCAGACTGGTCTGGGTCACAGATTATTGTATTTTGATTTGATTATACAGAGGTGTTGGAAAGGACTTGGAAAACAGTGGAAAGGCATTCCTTGCCTTCTCCTGCTGGCATGGTTGCATCTCAGTAAAACTTCTGACTAAAACCTGTTGATACACAAAGCTTGAATGGAAGTTTCTCACTGGACATTAAAATGCTGCTGCAGTGCTGAAATATAATATTCTTGCTGTCTGGGAGCATCACTTTGTAAGCAAGCACAGTAAGACTCTAAGTCATTTTTGTGCGGTAGGTGAATACGTGGTACTTTATCTCTGCCTAATGTAGGCTTCAGATAAATTATTTTGAAGTCTCCGTTTACATGATGTAAGTTACATGAGCATTGGAACTGTAAGGGTTATTTCTGTAGTGGAATCATTTCTTTACCTGTATACCAACATACTAAGTAAGGAAAGCATGAAGCTTGCTGTGATGAATTCTGGAGAGATTGCTGATGCTCTGCTGGCAACGCACAGCTTTGTTGACTACCCAGTAACCATTCTTGTATAATTTTTATGAACCACAATTTACCATTTCTCATTTTTCCAGCTAGGTTGTACACTTGTAAAACTAAGTGATGAGATACTTTAAATATATGCCAAATGATTTCTAGCAGATTTTACTTTGGGTATTCAAAGTATCAAAGGAAATCTTCCATGTCTTCAGGGATTTTATGGCCACTGAAGGAGAAATAAATAGGTAAAGAACATATCTTAAGATTCTGATGTAAATACAGTCTATTTAAATATTAATTACTCCTCCCAAATTGTGTAGCCTGGTCCCTTTTTGCACAGTGAACAGGACAAATTAAGTATAGTCTATTGATGCTTCAGTTGTTTTCCAATTTAATGTTACTCAAGTCAACCTGCAGGTAAGATAACTAGAAAGGACATAAAATCCAGAGGATACATTGTCCCTGAGTCCACTGTGATACTGAAATCATGCAGCCCATTCCAAAACAGCAAATACCCAAAGTCTGAACCACTTCATAACTCAATGCAGTGGTCAGGCGTAGTCCATCTTCTCTGACAACTTTAATAAACTGAGTCAGTAGAACAAGAAGATCAGTGTGGTAATTATCATAATTTAACAGTTATAGCAGTAGTTTACATTTGTGTGTTTCTAAACCTGAATAAGTAACACCTTCTAAGCGTTGTTGAAGTAGATGAATTGTCTCTGTTGTTCTTCAGGTAAGCAAAAATACAGGTGGTGAGGACAGTGCTTTTCCCAAGTGTGTGTCCTTCCAGGCCAGCATCAGCACCCTCTGTCTAGGTGTTGAAGTAGTTGTTTGGAAATGATGAACTGTTCCTATGACCTCATTTTGGAATAACTGCAGACAATGTTTCTTTCTGGCACCTGACAGCTGCTTGCTTTCTTGCCAAAGTCTATAAGCACTGACATCAAAGAAGTTAACCAGAGTCCAAAGACAAATCTGTATTGATGCCTTAAGATTTCTGTTACTCTGTTGCTGATTTGTGCATGTAAAACAGAAATAACTTCTGTTCATTTTTGGGTTCTTTTCCTATGCTGCTCACTGTTGTTCTTTTGTTAACTTGAGTGTTTTAGCTAGAAAACAGTATTTCCCACTAGGGAAATATAACTGTCTTCCAGAAAATGTTGTTCTTGCCACTTCATCAATTGGATGTTGTTCATATAGCTGTATTTACAAAGTTGATTTTTCCCAGCTCCTACCACTTAATAACAATTTAATAATAATTTTAAAATAGAATATAAAATATACAGCATCGTTTATATAAGGGCTGTAATGCATTAGCATCCTACCTGTAGGATTAAAACAAGTGTCCACACAGTGAAATGAAAAAATGTTGAATACTGGGAATCTTTCGTTAGTACCTAATATTGAAATTTGGGGTCAGTATGTATACAAAGGTCTGTATATGGAACAGTGAAAAACACACGTAGTACAGCAGATTGGGGAAAATGGGGAAGTGGATGGGGCAAGACAGAGTTATGAATTCAAGTTAAACACCTGTAGGATGAAATCAGATGTTCTTTTGGTATCTCATCCCAAATCAGATGATATCACATTTATGTGCCTTACAAGAACATATTTTTTTATCTGTTTTTATAGTATGGAATATCCCTTTAGTCAGCTAGGGTAGCTGATCCCTCCAAACTTGTTGTGCATCCCCACCCTACTTGCTGGTTGGTGGTGTGAGAAGCAGAAAAGGCCTTGACTCTATGTAACCACTGCACAGCAATGCCTGAATTATCAACACCGTTTCCAGCACAAATCCAAAACATAGCCCCACACTAGCTACTATGAAGAAAACTAACTGTATTCCAGCCAAAATCAGCACATTCTGCACTCCTTATTCCATACCATTTACATCATGCTCAAGTCCCATGCTATCCAATACATCCTCATTAACCCCCACCCTCAGCCCCATCCTTTGATACGATACACAGATATAATTCCCTTAGTCTATGGACCACCCCTATAAAACGTCTTTAAAATGTCCACAAATGTCATCGAGTTCATTTAGTCCATGACTTTGGGCTCCATCTGTTATGGTGGTCACTGAGGACAGGAGAGGTGGTGTGGTGCATGGAGTTACTGGGGACCAAAGCCAGCTCAGGTCATGTCACTGCTGCATTTGCTCTGCTTCTTGTAAGGCTTGTCCTCCATTGGTTCAGGTTGTTCCTGCTACACTTACTTCTGTAACATGCAACTCAAATCTTGGGTTACAATAATTTAAAGGTATTTCCATTACAATCCTCAGCCCTGGTCGCTTTGGACCAGCCCATAGGGTTTAACATTTCAATGAACTCCTCCTCTTGCCCCTGATCCAGTTTGGACTTATCCACAGACTGCAGTCCCTTAGGGATGCATCTGCTCCAAGCGGAGCCTTATCTGTGAGCGACAGTCTCTCCAGGGCTGCGCCTGCTGCGGCATAGACTCATCCGCAGCCACAGTCGCTTTGAGGTGCACCTGTTCCAGCGTGGCCTTATCCATGGGCCGCAATGCCTTCAAGAGGTACACCTGCTCCAGCGTGGCCTTTGCCACAGCCACAGTCCCTTCAGAAGTAAACTGGCTCCAACATGGCCTTACCCAAGGCTGCAGTCCCTCCAGGGCTGTACCTGCTCTGTCAGGGGCTTATCCATGGCCACACGCTTTGAGGTGCTCCAGCATGACCTCAGGCACAGCCAGTGATGCTTCAAGGTGTACCTGCTGCAGCGTGAACTTATCCACAGATGCTCTGGGGTGTACTTTCTCCAGCATGGACTTATCCTTGGGCCACAGTCCTTTCAGAGGCATTCCTGCTGAGCAGAAACGTAACCACAGCCACAGACGCTTTGAGATGTACCTGCTCTGGCCTGGACTTATTCAAGGCCACAGATGCCTTGGGGTGTCCTGCTCCTACATAGACTCATCTGCAGGTGACAGTCCCTTTGACTGGAGTTCACACCGGCGTTCCAGCCTGTCCAGTACAGCAGCAGCAGCAGCGATGCCCTGGCCACCTGCCGGCCCAGGCCCATCACCACGGCTGTTATCAAAGCGTTCCCAGGCACAGCAGAGTCAGGTGATAAGCAGGATGGCAGTACAGCAAGTAGTGAAACCAAAAAGCAGCTACTAACGAGCACTAGACTCTAAAATACAGTAAGGCAAGCAAGCCCCATGGCAAGCACAGGAGCCTGCCAATTAATAGCTAAACAGCAATTAACAGCTGATCTGTTATTCGATCTAGCACATTCCAATCAGATTTGTTGTTATCTTGAACCCTTTGAGCCCCATGTTGGGTGCCAAAAAGGACTGTCATGGTTTAACCCCAGCTGGCAACTAAACCCCCCACAGCTGCTCGCTCACTCCCCCTTGGTGGGATGGGGAAGAGAATCGGAAGAGTAAATGTGAGAAAACTCGTGGGTTGAGATAAAGACAGTTTTAACAGCAAAAGCTGCACGCGCAAGCAAAGCAAACCAAGGAATTCATTCACCGCTTCCCACTGTCAGGCAGGTGCTCAGCCACCTCCAGGAAAGCCGGGCTCCATCCCGTGTAACCGTTACTTGGGAAGACAAACACTGTGATGCTGAACGTGTTCATTGTTCCCCACCACCCCCCCCTTCATTCTTCCTCCCGCAGCTTTACATGCTGAGCATGGTGCTATATGGTCTGGGACATCCCTCTGGCCAGTTGGGGTCAGCTGTCCCGGCTGTGTCCCCTCCCAGCTCCTGGTGCCCCCCCAGGCTGCTCGCTGGGGTGGGGTGAGAGGCAGCACAGGCCCTAATTGTGTAAGCACACATATGTTCAAATGTGTTTCTACAGCTGTTGTGAGAGGAGATGGGCATAAGTGTATCTATTGCATTTCCACCTCTCACTGTTCAGCACTGCTTCTACTTACAGGCATACTGGATAATTATTCTTCAGTACGCTGGATGTTTTGTCAAAACAAAACCTTGAAAATTAATGAATAGTTACTGCATTACCATTTTAAAAAGTATTTCTAGGAAAAATGGTTGGGAATTTTTCAAAGAAATAATTTTCTGTCAGATCATCTTGTAAAAAATGAAAACTTCTTACGAAAAGCTTGTAGAAGCAATTAAAAAATTGTGAAATTGCTGAAATGCTATGTTTTGAAACAATGCCATTTTCCTACTCTGAAACCACTTGTTTAGAAATTCCATTTCAGTTATGATTTTTTAACTTCATTTTTTTAAATTGGTAAAACAAAATGCTTAGATTGATCCAAGTGGGATACACTTACTGGGTTTTCATTTATCGCATTTTTGTCTTGTTAATATGTTTTCACACTTCTTGCAGTGGTGGAAGTTAGGAAACGTGTTTGAGAAATGGCTGGTCAGAAAGCACATTTATTAAAAATGTAGGCATTTTGTCTCCTGTTCTTGAGAATATTGTTTGGAGCCTTTGTCTATTTTGTTTTAGCATATTCCCGTGTTTTAAATTTAGGCTGGTTTTATGCTTCACCTTAGGAGTACGTGAGTTACGTAGTACCACATGATCCAAAATCAAGGGTGTCTGGCCCTACCTGGCAGTAAAGAGAATACCATGAACAGTGTGTCCCATGTCAACAGACAGTGCATGAAAATGTGGCCTACATTTATGTAAAATATCATTTTTACATGCTGGTGGTTCTCTGTGTCATATAACACATGTCCAGTAGGAAAGAACCCCCTTAAAGCAACCTTCAAACTTCCTTCTGATGGATTCAAAATGCTTTGTTCTGGAGATGGGGTGAAGCCAGGCTGAAGGAGCAGCCTGGTTTGAGACCCCTCGATGGAAAGAGGTCCTGCTCAGTGGAGAGCCTGAGAGGGAAAAATGCAACTGTTACGATGCCGGCAGTACTCTGAAAATACAGGTACTAGTCCTGTTGCCTGTGGTTAAGAAGGATAAGGAAAGCAAGTGATGTTTAAACACCAAGGCTTTGATCTGGCTTTGTGACACTGATGCTCCCGTGAGGATCAGGGCTTGTATGGTATATCAGAATCTCTTACAGGCATATAGAAGAATTCCTTCCTGTCCTAATGTGTCCTCAGTGCAGTAAGCAAGCTCTCAATTAGAGAAGGAATGTGTGACAGGAAAAAGAGGAGGAGACAACAAGTGTGACCATACAGAATACTATCAACAGGAAACTGCATGTTCTAAAGACAAAAGGTATCTTGTTATCTTGGCTGTGATGTTACATCTCCTGCTGGCTTGCAATGGGTGACAGCTCAGGAAAATCCAAACGTTTAGCTGTGCCTCTCCCTTCAAGTCTGTGCTGAATCACATCAGAGGCTGTAACACCAGTGTGGTGGTAGGAGAACAATGTGCTATTGTTGATATTCTTTTGGATAAGACACAAACCCAGAATCTTAACCACAGAATATTAAATCACCTCTTTTGGCATGAATAGATAGGTTTACTAAGGGCCCTAATCCAGTTCTAATTTACATTGTTATCTTTTGTCTCTCTAAACTCTTCCTGTTGTTTAGATTAGATTTGGTCCACTTTTTTTTCTTTCCATTGGAATATAAATAATGAGAACAGACTATGCTGCATTGGTATTTGAACAAATTCATACTTTCAGGACTGTTTTCTCTTTATAGGGGAAGGGAAAATCAGAATCAAGTATAATACACGTGTGGTTTCTCAGTATTTGAGCAGGGTTGTTTTATGAAATCCAGTGTAATGACCGATTATGTCATTACAATAAAGTAGTATTCCACATGTATGAGATCTAAAATAAAGGCTGTCATCTGCACAGGGTAATTATGATTAAGGTGCTGTAGTAGAGATTTTTTTTCTTTTAGGACACTTCCTACTAGCACACATAATATTTGAAATCTTCTATATGCATCCAAAGGTGACCAAAGTGATGAAAGAAGTGAGAGATCCATGCATCTCTATGCATGTTTTAAAACTACCCAATTAAATGGGAAAAAAAATCAGAATCTGGCAGATTTAAGATTCTTTTTTATGTTCTGTGTGCTATGTTCCAAGTTCTTATCCTGCTAAAAATGATTCCTTGAAACTATAGGAAACTGTAAGTGTGATATTTATAAAATTACTTCAGTGTTTCATCCTTGGTTGGTGTTCAGTTTAGATAGTTTTAAAAGCGAAACATGGAATTTGCATGAAGGATTGAATGAAATCAAGGTGGAGGAATGTTACTGATGCTGCCCAGGTATTTTCTCTGCCTGCTCTATGGCATGAAATGCAGCTCATTGAAATCAATGGAAAGATGTTAGTTTGAGTGAGGTCTGGGTAATGCCCCAAACCTACTGCTTATTTAAAAGTGATTTATAAAGCTTTGTTTGACCTGTAACAGAAAATAAGATTTCCTATTTTGAAAAGTTCAAATGGAAGCTTAAAAGGGTAGCAAAACTTCATTTTTTATTCTCGGATTGGAAAACTACTGTCATCTGCACTTTAACCGTTGCTTGTTGTGTCCATAATTCCTGATATAAAAAATCCAAATGTGTCTGGGGAAAGGGCTCCATCAGTAATGCTTGTAGGTCCTCCATGGGGTTATACCAGTGTTGCCACAGACCGGCATTTCCCCTGCTAATCGCAAACTACCAGAGATATGGAGAACAGCAAGGTGTAAGAAAGGAAGTGGAAAAGAGGTCGTATCGGAGAGCATTTCCTCCTGATCTTTGTTTTCTTCACCTTCCACATTTTTTTCCTGCTGTTGCTTCATCTCCTAATGGTCTCCAGTTGATTCACCTCTCATCTGCATTCCTCTCAGTAGATATATTCTCTCCTGAAGTAGGGCATGATGGTGGCCAGCCACCACGGGCTCAAAACTTGGGGAGCCAAAGGGAATCCTCTTTTGCACATAGATTACAACTGCACCCTAACCAATTTAGGTTTATTGCTTTCTTCTCCTACTCCAGGAGTTCCTCCAACAAGCAAAGACCATAGCAGCACCACATTCTTCTCTGGCTTCCTGAGAGAGAGGTTTTACCGAGGTATATTGCTGCTTCCCTGCAATACTGCAGCTAATAACTGCTCTGCTCAGAGCTGCGGCACCTCGGCATAGGCTGGGTCCTTCACAGATAGTGCTGGGGGCTGTCCCTTAATCTGGGGACAAATCTGGCTGGCCAAACCCATGATCATAAGAGAGCAACCATGCTTTTCTATGCAGGTGCAGCACTGGGAGGGGGTTAAATGACAGGGTGCGCCTTGGAGCAAGATGAAGTGTTCAACAGCGGTCCTGTCCTACCAATACCTGCTCTTCCAGTCTTGGCTGGAGGCCCCTGTGGACTAAGTGGTGGACAAGCGGAGCGGGCGGATAGTCCTGAGGCTGCTCCTCTGGGGTTCTGGCCCCTGCAGCTGATAGCTGCCTCCCCAGCCTGGCTTGTGCACTAGGAAATAACGCTGCTTTGTCGCATTAGAGTTCATCAGAGGGATGTCAATTCAGCAGCTGCTGCAAAAGATTTCTTAAAAAATGCAAAACAAAGTAAGATCTCAAGGGGGGGGGGGGGGGGGGGGGGGGAAGCAGAAACAATATAAAGGTTTTACGTGTAAAATACATAAAAATATAATATCTGAAAATCAGACTTTCACTTGCAGACCTGATTTTACATTTTTGCACTTGATGACATCGGTTGCACAGAAAGCCCTGAATCTTAAAGCCTGCAAAATGAGTAAAAATAAGACAGGGAAATATTTTCCTTCTCTTTCTGTCTTGCAAATCATGTATTTTTATGATTATAAATAGCTAAATCAACAAACTTTTACTGACTGGGGATGTTAAGCACACTTTTGTTGTTGACTTACAGGACTATTTAAACTCTTGAGTGCTAAAAATTAGAATTCCCTTTGGAAAAGCTTGTAGTTTTTAGTGGGCTGGGTTGGAGTCCTCAGTAAGAAGCAGTTAATAGGTAGACTGTGGTGACTCCAGCAAAACAAGATAATCAATTCCATCTGCTTTTCTAATTAATCACCCTTAATATTGGAAGTCAGGGACATCACAAATGTGCTCAGTAAGCATATATTTTGCAAAGGAGGATAACAGTTCCTTACCTCAGTGGCAGTCAATTTGTCTGACACCTCGCTTTTCACCTCTCAGAGAAATCCTGGGAACAGCCACCCCCTGCTCCCCATGGCTGAGCTGCACTGCCCCAGCCCCCTGTACTCTGACTGCAAGGGCACCATGCATCCTGATTTTTTGTTGTTGTTGTTGTTTTAACCAGTTTTGCTTGTTCTTCTCAGAAAAGGAATAGTTAAAAGGAATGAAGAGAACGCTCTGTTTGGGACTTCAGTTTTCCAAAATAAAATATGTGAGGGAAAGGTTTCATTCAATTTTGGCATCGCTTTGTTAGGTCAGTTTAAGCCAAGACAGACTGTTATTCCACACTGTTTGCTGATAGTAGAAAGTTTACATATCGAAGTGTATTTTTTTTCTTGAAGGAAGAGAAAATCGGCACGAATTTAGGGGACAGCTCTCTTACTTGCTTTGCAGGAGAGATTGTTCTGTTAACAACTCATCAAGAAAGAAAGGGGGAAAAAAAAAAAGATAAACAGGATTAACTGTTTACTTTAAGTGAGCCGAAGTCTGGTTGTTTTTCCGAAGAAGAACACAATGTACTGTTGTATCTGGTTTCCAGAGTGGTGTTTATCATAATTCCTCCTGCGGTGGTTGGTAGAGTGCTGGGAAGGCTCTCCGCCCACTCACAGCTCGCTCCCTTTCCCTCTCCCATTGAGGCCTCTGGCCAGGACTGTGAGATGGAGCGAGCTGTCCTGTGTGATCTTTACTGCCTGACATGAGCTGACATTGACCCAGAATAAAATAACAGGGGCCGTTTCCTAGAACTCTCGGTGGACTGCTGAGAATTGCTACCATAACTCTTGTAAACACGCGACACACACACACAAACACACTCCCTCTCCCTCATTTAGAAACACACCTAGGAAAGGCAGCCACGAAAGCAGAGTGAAGAAAAACAGCTGAGTGAAAAACAGAAACGGCAGACCCTGTGAGAAAGGGTGGAAAATTGCCTTTCTGCTGGGGAAGGAGCCCCAGCAAAATTTCACTTCTGCTTTTCTTCTTTACTCTTTCTTCTGCCCTTTATTTTGATGAATATTATATTTTTCTGCTGGTTCGGTGGGATGTTGTGGCATTGAAACAGGAGAATGTCTTACTGCATACAGGCACAGCTCTGTGAGAAGTCCTGCAGTGTTCCTGTATTTCATTTGCCTTTCACGTGCACTGGGGAGATACCTGTGCAATGGTACACTACCAGGAATGTGTTTTAGGATGTTCTGTGCCTGCTGAAATGGGCAGGGTTTTTTTAATACTCACTTCATGTTGGTGTTGGTTTTGCTTTGGGTTTGGTTTTTTTTTTCTTTAATAAAATCTAGGATCCCGTTCATGGTCTGTGTGGTTTCAGAAGTAAATCTGGTGAGTCCAAATAACATGGTCTTGAAAGATAAGGGACCCCAGTACTGCTGCTACAGTGTTCTTGCTTCATTCCAGATACTGTAAAGCCCTCACTGTGGGTTTTGCAGGGGGAGCTGGGAGTTTTCTAAGCCCTGTAGCGTGGAAGGAATGGGTTGATACTGCAAGGAAGCCCTCTCTCGCTATATATACGCATACATACATATTGGGTCCTCCCCTAGCTCAAATGGGGTCTAACACACAGAATAGACTCTGTGGACCTGCCCTCCCAGATACAATCATATTATTCAGCTATTGCTTTCAGATCACCTGACAGGACTTCTATTGATTTGAAGACAGGACTTCTGATTTTTATGTATAAGGAACTGAGGCATGGAGGAAACACAGCACGGCAAAGATGATGTGAAATGTTGCCAGAACCAGCAACTGAATGCTGATTTTCTTGGAAAGGAGGGTGCTGAGCACCTTGCAAGAGAAGATCTTTTGGCAGCACCTCACCAACTGTTGGAATTCTTGGATGCCAAAACAATAATTACAAAGTCTTATGATTAAAAAAATAAACAAAGAACCCCTCCTCAGATTCATAGATAAGTACTTTAAATGACTGGGTGGTAATTACACGTTATATTTGGAACATGATTTTTCTACTGGAGATCATCCATAAGAAAGACTTGCAGTTTTCAGCTGAGCCTGTAAGTTTCTTAAGTGTACATTCTTACCCTCGATTCGTAAATCATGACATACAGGGAAATAATATTTTCTCGGAACTGTATACTGAAATAACCAAGAGATTGTAATAGGATTCCATACTGAAGGAATGGTACACTGAGGAACCTGAGGAGTGTGCATCTTGGGTTTTTTTTAACAACTACAATTAACAGTGAGTCCAAAACAAGCTGGGATGATCTGATGTACTTGCTTTTTTGTAACCACCCAAAATTGTTTTTGTTTACGTAACAAGCTGTATGGAATGGATCTTAGCAGAAGGACCATAAATTACATGCAGTGTAGTAGTGTGGAGATGCCTGGGGGATCTTACTGGTCTGTTGCAGCTGAACCTTCACACAAACTTTTAGGCAGTACTTAGGAAGTTATTTTTCCTTGACTTTCTGTGTCTTCCAGACCATCACTATGAACTTTTACTTACGTGGCAGAATTACTTTGGATTTAAAGTATTAATATATGAAAACTTAAATATGCTTTTATGAATCTGAGATAAGTGCAGCTATTGGGTGGGTGATACTGGAAGTATTTCTCAAGTGCAACTCTGTAACTGTTTGAAATTGTAGTTTAGGGACCATACTGCGTTTGAGAGGATGTCAGAAATGTCTTTTTATGGTTTAAAATGTTTTGTTTACTTTTGTGTTAAATTCTGTGTACAGATAAAATACATCAGCAGTTTATTTTGAAAGTGCACTTAGAGACAGTATCAGATGGGGAGTTTAAAAAGTTCATTTGGTGCTGCATGAAAACTTTGTAGAAGAAAGGGTTTATGCTGAAAAAATTGTCATGTGTGAAGAAGCCATGGTTGTCATGGCACATATGAAAAGCTGTCTGGTTTCTGTGCTACACCCGTTCCCAAGAAGTTGTATGTAGTTCCCACCAGGCAGGCAGTGTTCCATGTTTTGAGTGGGAACATTTACAGTGCTGTGGAGCTCCATGCTCTACAGGCGTGTTCTGCATTAACAAGGTGGCCCTGCTGATAGAATTGGCTCATACAGGTCTCTTCCTACGCACAAAAGCCTTTTCCCACAAAAGTGCTGCTTCTTCAGGTCATAGACATAAAATAGTAAGTGGAAGGATTAACCTGAATGAAGAAATGGAAAAAGCAATCACCGGACAGGGTTTCACAAAAGACCTCATGGAAGTTGCATTTGATTTTCCAGTTTGTGTTGAAGTATGTGATGATTCAAGGAAGTGAAGGAAAATAAGCAACCATTATTTTATAACCTCTCTTTCTTTTTTTTTTTTTAACGTATGTATAAAAATGTAAGGAAAACCAAGGAAAATCCAAAATGGTGGGCTTGATATAGTTACTGTAGTGAGCTATTTGCAAAGCATGTTCTACAAATACTCTGTTGCACACATGCTAAGAAGTGCCTGCAAAAAAAGATTTCTTTCCTGAGACCAGGGAGGCCTCTGCTACATATTTTCTGTTTGTGATGCTGAGATAAGACTTGCTCATTTCCCTGGTGATAGTCCTGTCACATGTGCAGTTTCCACCAACAGTTCTGCAAGGACAACCTGTCTCTCGCTGGAAGGAACTGGAGTCTCTGGTGCTGACTGTGTGGGGTGTGCTGTGCCAGCTCTGCCAGGTCCAGCACTCCAGAACTGCCTCCTCCTTTCCTTCCTTCTGGGTCCTTCCACAATTACCGCATAAAAACATACACAATCACAAACTCCACTTTCCAGTAATTTTAAACCTCTGGTTTTCAAAGCAAAGATTGATATTTCGGTCGTCTCAGTGCTTCAAACGAGAGCACCAGCCTGGGTGCTCTTAGAAACGTCTGTACTTGGAGTGAGTTATGACCAGAATTCTTTGAGTTTGGCATTCCCCTTATAAACTGGAAGCAGCGGTGCTTGTGTTTTCCTCTGTATCTGTGTTCCTCTGGAGCGTATGCATAGAAGGGGCTATGTTAATAGTTACTAGTCTATAGTTAATAGTCATAATAGTTAATTTTTATCTGTATCGTTCAATCCATAGTTATGCCCTGTAGAGCTTCACTTACTATTTAGCGACAGCAAATGGCATGGATTTTAAGCAGAAAGCTCTGAATCTTGTGTCTCCCTAAAGAAGGCTCTAGCGGCTATGTGCTTTTCTAAAGGGAGCGTGAAGCAGTGCGTGTTCTGGTGAATACAGTGCTTTTAATTGGAAAATCTTGCTACTGTTACGAGGGGTTGGGGGACACGGATGGTTGTTCCTGTGTATTTAGACCTGTGCTCTGAGCTTTGATTTTTCAGAGGCGATACGGGTATGGTGAATGCAAGGAGTGCATAAGGTGGGGATAAATTAAATCCCAGTAGGGTGGTGTCCTGCAGGTTAGGATTTGAATCTGAGCCATATTAGCAGGAGTTAATCAGCTCCACCTTGAGACTTGACCAGACAAGTTACTGAATTGGAGTTGTGTAGGTAGTGTTGTGCCTCTGGTGATTAAGGAAGAGGGGGTTTTTGTTTATGTGTGTTTATGTACGTGTGCTTTATGCCTCTGCTAGGACCACACCTCAAAGAGATAAGAAGTCCTTCTGACAAACAAAGGAGCAGCAGCTGTCTCTCGGATGGCTAAGATAAAGAATGAGCAAATATCAGAGCTAATACAATTCAATTTTCAGGCATTTCCCCATTCCCCCCTTTCCATCCCTTCCAGAGAAAAAGTAACTAATGAAGTCCCTGCTGAGCACTGTGAAGGTGGTGGCATCTGCCTGTCTTGCTCCTCATGCTGTGCTGTGTAGCTTAGCTATGTATGGAGAAGAGCTGCTGTGGGCCACATGGTTGTCCTGTTACCCCAGGGTAAAATTTGTTAGTTAAGATCTGTTCATGACAAGTTTCTGTTGTTTGTTTTCACAAGATTCAGTAAAGGCAATCCCTGCATCATCAGTCAGTTCTGGCCTCTGTGGGCTCTCGTCTCCTCTGCAGGCAGATCTTTTTCTTATTCTTTCCCACTAGCCGCTGAGGAGGCTGGAGGTGACTGAAGCTGAAGAATGTTTTTGTTGCTTTACCTCTCCAGAAAGCCAGCTGCCCAGTACAAGGCAGCAGTATGGAGAAGTATTATTTGTCTTGCATGAAAAAGTAATAGTAAAAGAAGGCTTTGCACTTTACCCATAAGGAGTGACTGACTAGAAGGGCATGGCAGACTAATCCTGTAATCCTCTCCAGATTTCTACTAGGAGACATTTTGTCCTAAAGATCAGCAGAGTCATAGAAATAATGCAAAGTAATCAGTCTCATCTTCCCCCAGTCCCCATCGTTGCTCCTGGCTATTAGCAAATTAACAAAATTTTCCCAAGCTTTTGGATGAGACTTACTCTGTCATTACTTAAAAAAAAAAAGGGAGGGAAGAAGTAAAAAAACCAGACTAATCTGTGCCTCACTTCTTATCATTCCCTATCTTCTCCCCCTTTGTTATTACCAATGAGTCATACTTCACCTTTCCCTTAGTCTGCATCTCCCACATTCCCTGCCACCCCTCACTCCCGGAGTGAAGTCTCTGCTTCTTTGCATGAGAAATTTCAGTTTCCAAAACCATATTTTAAATTCAGGTCTCATTTTTGTCCCAAAGATAAAGATGGCCCTTATTTCCTCCCTACCTGAGCACTGCTGATAACAATGGAGATGTTGCCCTCCTTTTTGACAGTTCATTACTGACAAGGCATTGGTAAAGGTATATTTAAGCTGATTAACTGATTCAATACAAATGTCCCATTTTATGGAAGAAAAAGTATTTGTGACAGATGTGCACAAACCATAGATGCTGAATTCCTGGGGGCAGATACTCATTTTGGATTTGCAGTTTGTATCATAATTTAGATGTGGGTTTTCATCGTGGTAGTGAGCTTCAAAGTGGGGAAAAATTGTGGGACAAACTGTTGCTTTAATCACAGTTAGACTTGCTGCTAAAACTTAAATTGCAAGGACATTTGCTGCAATGTGAGAGCAACCCTGTAACATGGGAAAATAATACAAAAGCACTTTTCTGGGAATAAAGTGAAATCAAGGAAAAAACTAGTGCTGGTGAAGAAGTTAAGGCCATGAGTCAACAGCCTCTGAAAGCAGCTGAACTACCATTAGTGATGCTAACAGTGTATGCAAAATATGTAAGAACAGAACCATTTTCAAAGAACGTGAGAGTATTTCTCAAAATGCATCGTTCAGCTGATTTCATGATAGTCATAAAGTAGGAAAATCAGTTGTCACTCATCATTAAATACCTATAGCAATACCTACTGAATTAGTGCAAAGCAGATCAAATGATGTTGAGAATATTTCAAGTTTTTGTCATTCATTCATTCATACTGTTTTAAAAGTGTGCTGAAGCAGGGAATGTGTTTGTGAAGTTCTCTTCATAGCTTTAGTTTGGGATAATCCTCATCTTTTAGTTTGAAATTGAGCATCTGAAGGTTATCTCTGAAAGTCTGTCTTTCATTTTAAATGCATATTGCAGAGAAATCTCGACTACCTTTTGGGAACTAAGAACAAGTGTAGTATAGTGGATGTCTGCTCACTTGTACAGTCCCAAGAGATCAGAAGTACTTGGAGTCTGATGCAATCAGTTCTGATACTCTGTGCGTCTTCATGATGCCAATAATCGTGAGCATGTTACTAGTGTGAATGGGAACATTAGTAGTATCAGCCTCAAGTTACGCAGTTCTTCCTCTACTTTTGTATATCGAACTTGGTCGTAGGATGGCCATTCTGCCATCATGTGATCTGGGATGCTGTGCTTCATACACTAGGCAGCTGGAGTGGGAGCTTCAGCCTCCAAATCCCGCCTGGAAAATATATCCTTGTCTAGAAGTAGTACTCCATGCAAATAGGACTTTACTTTTACTGAGTTAAGTTTCAAAGAGCTGATATGATGATGATGATGATTTGGCTACAGTATTTTTTTGGTCAGATCAGTTTCCTATCTTTGCCATTTATGCTGCCACCACAAAGGGATGGAAATAGGTGGCTCAGGGCTGTGGGGAGCTGAATGTCCAATGTCTGACAGCAGCTGCCTCTTTGCTTGGCTTAAAAGGACTGGGAAAATGCACTTTTAGTGACTGATGTCTTCTGCACCAACCAAGCTACTTTTATTTGGGCAATTAACATGTCCCAGAGGACTTACTACGAGCCTGGTGCCAGCTAGTCTGAGAGTTACTTGCATTCAGTTGTATCTCACTGAAGATATGAGAAATTCCAGTGATCAGTTAAGAGACTGCTGAGCTGATCAGATCTGAGACACTAACTTGGTTGGCCCTTGCTTGCTCCAAGATACAGAGGCCTAATTTTTCACAATTAACAGTCAATGAATGTTTTGTTAACATAGGCAAAACTGTTTGCTTTGTTTTTCCTGTTCCCCTCAATCTGATTTTCAGGAATGTGCAGAGCATATTAGCTCTGTTTTTCCAAACAAAACAATAGCATGAAAAGTTTCACTCAAATCAGTTAAAACTTGTGAGAGTCCTTAACCAATTGCAAGGTCCTAACATGGAAAGTGGCACGCATCTGTGGCTTTTCTGCTTCTGGGCTGTCATGTTCATCAGTCTTTGTTGAGTTGGAGGTGATATTGTGGTATGAATCCAGAAGGCATCTCGTGGATTATTTTACACGCAGAATGAAGAGTAATAGAGTTGTTGAAGACCCAGGTTTGTATTGTTAGGACAGTCATCCGCTTCCTAGGCTGGGAACACCACTTACCCCAGAGATGAGGGTATGTACCCTTCCAAACTACAAATCACAACGTTTGGTTTCCTCCTGTTTGTCATTCCTGAGGGTAGAAGCAGCCTTTTGTGGCTCTAATGGACTGCTTAACCTTGACAGGCTGTGGAGGAATTGTGGAGCATTATGGAGGAAAATGCCTAAGCTTTCTTTGCCTGGTGAAGACTCTGTTTGTGTGGGACCCTTGCAGCTAGAGATACGGGGAAAATGTGGGAGCCTCCATTTGTATTCAATACTACCACCCCCTGCTCCTCAAAAACATCACGAGAATCTGAAAAATGAGGACTCTCAGCTGGTGCTCGCACAGCTGCTGATGTCTGGAAGGCTTTGAGGTTATATCATATGTTGAATACAGCCCTCTTAAGGGTGTAAACCAAAGTTACACAGTTCCTAGTGAACAAGGAAATTGTGATTAATGGTCTTCCATGTGCTTAAGTTTCCCTGTGAAGAAAATACATGGATTTCTTCCAGAGAAATATAGGAGCTCATTTCATTTAAAATGGGTTTTATAAAGATATAATGGCTACTGTTGAACGCTTTCAGGATGCATAATATATGATCTGCTCCAAGAGCAGTTTGGAATCAGCTTGCTGTGAGCAATGGTGCTGCTCTCGAGAAGGTAGTTTTGGCACATACCTTTGAAATAAACTGAATTCCACTGCCTAGTGCAACCCTGAGTTTTATTTAGAAATAAAGATTTGTGTACTACCCTCACAGGTACTTTTTGTCTCCCTTTGAAAAGTTTCCATGCTTAACTGTCTCTTTCTGGGGCAGTTAAACCAATGCTGTAGACAGCAGCCTCCTCCTTCGAGCACTGCATGACTCATGCTATCGTGGCGCTCATCTCAGGTGCAGAATCTTGTGAAATGCATTTTTGACTGTGTCAAAATTTGACATAAATGTATGACATCCACTGATTTTGCCTTACCTGCTATGACAGTAGTGTCTTCTTGAAATGCCAGCAGACTGGTTAAGCAATACTTCCCAGCCCTACAGCCCTACTTCCATAGATTACTTTAATCAAATTGTTTGTTTAGCAGGTTTTTTTATTACCTTCTTAAAATAGTTCCTCTGGCCTTCTTCATACCCAATATTGAATATACTAATCAGCAGTTTCATATTGTTTTGTTCTGGGTTTTTTTAAAGAAAAATTTACATTTAAACCTTTTTATGCATCCTCAGGACTCAAAAGTTATAGAAAATTTAATGCTTGCTTTGCCAGTTTCAGTGTTGGTGATTATTACTTGTGAAATATGTTGCTTTCTTTACTTCTAAATAGAATTTTTATAGTTATACACACACACCCCTACCTTTGCACCATTGCCCTGTCTGCATTGCAGAATTCACCTCAAGCAAGGCACAAACTCAACCTTCTTTCTTTTTAAGTAGACAAACCACATAGGGCATAGCAGTTAATGAAGCTAATCCCCAGTGCAAGCTCTTTATGCTTTTTTTCACTCATGCTTCTCTATTTCATGGCCCTGTTACCTCCTGAAAATGATACATGAGAAGACCTTTAATGATGGCTGGTTTTGTTTATTGATACATTATTTGGTAGTAATTCTACAGATATTGTAGAGAATAAACCCTGTACTGAAGCTTGTAATATAATTTTCAGAAATTTGCTAGCTGGTTTCTTACGAACAGAAGCCAGTGAGTAACAGACGAATGTTTTGCAGGTTATGCCTCCTTGTCCAGGACGCCTATGGAATGTTCAGTGAAGTGCAGTTGCAGTCCCTGAGTTCTGCAGATGACATTGAGCAGTATTGCAGGAGATGGGAAGGAAAATTCTGCTGCTTAGCTGGAATGAAAATTTTGCAAAGAACTACGAGAGGAAGGTGAGATCAATTAATGGGAGAATGTATTGTATGCTCTGGCAGGCAGAGGTGATCTGCCCTTTCATTTATTTCTGTGACCAATAGTCTTTGGAAAAACTGAATCAGGCTTTGTTCAGTTAAGTGTCCTCATTGCCATTTTTGGGGCATGCAATAGTACTTGGGCCGACCATACTCCAAAATGAGCATAAGCAAGCTATACAGAGTAGCAGAGAAAGGAATAGAGAAGAATTACCATATGCAGCATTTCATAAATATGAGTGTTTTCTTCCTCCTCAGTACAGTCAAAGACTTAAAAAACATTTGTTCGCCTCCCTTTAATTGCAGAACTGCTTACTACAGTATGTTTTTCTGCAGTGCTGCCCAGCCTGGGTTGAAGTTTCAAGCATAGACTTTCCGTCAGTATATGATAACTTAATTAAGTCTGTATGGTTTTGGAAGTGCAGTTTAAGTTTCTTTAAAAAAAAAATTTAAAATCTTGCAAATCATAAGAATGTCCACAAACAAATAAGAATGTCCACAGGTTTATAGAAGAAATCCCCCCAGATAAGTAACAAATTGACTTATGGTACCACTCAGATTTTGCTTATTTTGTGACTCCTTTTACATTCTTTGAATAAAATAAAATATCTTTAATCAAGAAAAAAAGTATTAACTAGATCAAGTATCTTATGTAGTATCTTTCTAAGGAAAGTGGTACAGTGTTCACATGGGGACCTATGTAAACATAACTAGATTGGTTCAATTCTCAACATAATTTATTTGTACAAGCATCCAATCTAGATAAGCCTTTGCTGTTGGAATGGCTATGATATTTCTGCTGACGCTTTTTTTTTTTCTGTTGAAAAATGCTGTTTCATCAAAACCAGAATGTTTCATGGAAACATTATCTATTTTGGAGACAATTTTGTTGGGAAGATTTTTTCAGGTCCAGAGGGAGTGAATATTCTCTCTCACATTCTCATTTCATGAAAACTTTCAGAAAGTCTCATTTTTGTTTCATATTGGAACAAAAACAATTTTCAAAGCCTTGAAACGTTTAGCAAAATGGAATTATTGTTTTCCAGCCAACCCTATTCAGTGTGCTTTTCTTTTTATGTACTCGCAGTGTTAATTTTCAGATCCTTTGGATTTCAAGCCTACTTGCATTTTTATGGATCTTTAATAACAAACACGTCTTCTTATTTAATTATTTTATTGGCCTTTTTTTCAAGTTACATTTTTTCCAAACAAATTAAATAATGGCTTTGGAATTCTGGATACAAATGAAGTTTTACAACTGGCTGCTGGTGTTTCCAGTCCTCTGCCCAGCTAATAAGAGACAGACTTTTTCTAATGTAAATTCTATTTCAAAGCAGCAGTAACTTACTTCTGGCTATTCTGAGGGCGATTAGAAGACACACTGCTGAAAATGCTGGTGGCTCAGCTGGAGCTGTGCTGGTGGTAACCCTGCTAGGAAACATTAAAAGAAAAAGGCTAGTGTAGCTTCAGGGACAGTGCAGTGGTTAAAACGTGATTTCATTGTACAAGATGGGTGGGTGGGGGAATTGTTCAGGGATTTATTTTTTTCTTAATTGTTTCAGCCTAAGTTCTGCTTTATAACTTGTTATTACTTTTAAGTGTTGGGACACGTTTTGTGTCATTCTAGGTGTGATGGAAACCACAGCAAAGCCGTAGTTGAAATGAATATAAGGGAGTACTTATTCACACAGAGCATAATTAGACTGTAGAACTCGTTGCCACTGGATAAATGGGTTTCCAGAGCCAGTGGTATGTCCAAGCATATGATGGGATATGCCTGTGAGTGCCCAACCTTGGCTTGCAACACATGTGAATAAGAACTATGTGGTCTGCCCTGCAAGAAAGACTGCTGTTTTTTGGGAGTTGTTTTTGTTTGGTTTTTTTTGAGAACGCCAATTCCTTTTTGGAAGGAGATGGCTTTTAAACTGTTTGTTTCCTGGAGTCTGACAGTGGCTTTTAAAACGGATAAAAGGGAATAAAATGTAGGAAATACGAGGGAAAAGTCATTACTTTTTTTTTGTGCCTTTGAAGCACATGATGTGGAGAAAGCCAGGAATGGCTAATAAGATCCCATATGTGCATGTTGTCCCACAGTCACATGGACTGTAATCTCGCTTACACTGAGCGCTTCCTCAGTCCCACTGTGAGACAAAAGAGATTTTCCTTTAACAGATACAAGAGGTTCTCAAGTTTTTTGCATCAATGGACCACTGTTACTGTTCCAAAATTTTTCCAGGCCATCATCCATCCTCACCATCAAGTGTTTAATTTAAAGTACTATTTCACAACATTCCAGTAAATCAATTTTCAAAATCGCTATTTCATTTTGAATTTTAGGACTAAAAACCTAATATAGGATACTTTACATCCAGGCAAAACCCTGGCTGTAAACCTGACTTGATCTGTGGAATGAACCTGTACTGTAAGATGTGCTAAAGAAACTAAACTCATTTCTTCTTCTAATAAGAAAACACTGTGTTCCAAAAGAAAAGTAGGATAAGAACGTACACAACCATGGTCTGTCTTGACTAAGATTAACCCTGCAAAAAATTAGAATTACAGTAATCTTGCATTGAGAAGAACACTTAATGTTGAGCATCGGTTTTGAATACCCGTGAGCTTTATCAAGTACTAGGGTCTCGCACTAGGTCATTTGAAGGTCTTTCGTTGATTTGGGTGGTTTTCAGAGCAGGTCCCGTACCCTGCGTAAAGTGTACTCCCCAAAACCATTCCTGCAAGAGCTCCTCCCCTTTGCAGTCCAGCAGAGGAAGCGGTGTTCCCCTTTGCAGTCCAGTTTCTGGCCATCCTGTAATACAGATGGGCATGTCTGAGCCATGGCAAAGTTGCCATGGCTTGTTCAGCATCTTACTTCCAGCAGTTCTTCTAGTCTGTTCATGAGGCTGTTGGATAAGGTAGGAACCAGTGTTGTAGCAGCTGAATTAACAGCAGGTATGTGGTTCAGTATTTGTTTCTTGATACCTCTTCCCTTCACCCCCTCATTCATACTTGTCTCTGAGCCTTTTCTACAACCGTTCCCTGAACTGCCTGCTTAGTATCAGCAAAAAAGAAAGATGTGGTTTAAAAAGAGAAAACTGAAAAATGTTCATTGATCTGCCACTGGTGGTGTTGGCTCCTTTGAGGTTCTCTCTCTCATCCTCCCACTACCTCATGTGTCAGTCTTATAAATTCAGCCCCTTGAGAAAGAGGAAGTGAGATTTTGACCATGGACTGCTAGAGGCAGGAATTTTCGTTAAGGGTCTGTGTGCAGTACAATTAACATGTACACCCACCCCCCCCCCCCACCCCCACCCCCATTTTGATAGATCCCAGGCATGTTTCAGGTCTGTCCAGTATAACCAGTAACTAAATGGATGCAATTAGATGCAGGGACTGAGCACTCACTGAAATGTTTCAGGAGTAAATAACCTATAAATTGTCATAGTCTGCTGCTTCCTACCAGAAATTAATTTCAATGAGCTGGGATAAACTTTGTAGTTAGAGATTTGTCTTTCTCGACAAAAATAGTAGTTTTACTTTTTTAGCCCTCACTGGAGTTCCACACAGAATAATAATTTGGATTTTGTCTTTCCACCTGATTTGCCAAGCACTGAGTTGATTTACTGCTGAGTATGGGAGACCTACCTGCTGCTTCTCTTTATGCTTTCTTGTAAGGTAGAAGTATGAAGAGTTTCAGTTCTGCGGAACAGAAAGATGACATGAATTTAGAAATGGAGGAGGGAGGAAGAAATGTTTTTAACTTAATCTGTAATTAATGCAGGGTGTCAGTATATATTTTGTCCCTAAATTGAAAAAATGCTTAACAAGTTTCAAAATAAGATGTTACTGTTGCATGGATAATGCTAAAATCCACACTTAAGCTGGATGGGGTGAACCACTTTGAGGATACATCAATTACTTACCAGCTTTGGCACGTGACCCAACCTTTTGATTTGTGGCAGGTTGTCCTTCCTGTTGCGTTTTCCTCTGAGGTAAGTAGACTGAATATTGAGTTCATCAACCAGTGTAATGTTTCTCTGAGAAATGTATGCATTTTCAATTGAGGTTGGCTTTTGTTGTTGGTCATTTTAAACTTTCAAATGGTAGACACTGAAACGTGAAATCTCCCCGTAGTGTTGGTCACTATTGTGCCTGAGGGTTTCCTTACTTTTTTTACTTTTTATTGAAGCCACATACTTTTCTGGTCTCTCTCTCTCTCCCTTTTCCTCCACTCTTCACCATACACTTCCTCTTCTTTTCGCTTTACATTCAGAAGAGGTGACCACCTCTAACTGCTGTACAAGAAAGTGTCTCAACTGCTGGACATTGACAGGAAATGTAGTAGTAAGAACTCTCCGCAAAGCAAAGAAGTCATAACTTCCTTCCTTTGGTTTTCCCTCCTCCATAAAGACTGCCATGTAAAAGAACCACCCACATCTCTGAGGTTTTGAGGTCCTGAAACACTTCAGTAATAGCTGTGGTTAAAAGCTGGGTTTCATTTAAAGCATAATTTCAGTAATCGTGCCAAAGTTTTGAATATTTGCATTACTTTTTAATTATTTTTGATGGCTGCTTATGTATCAGAAGTTAACTTTTTCCCCATAGTTTTCTCCTCTCTAACAAGCATGGGCTGTTGCTTCTACCTTCAGCGCTTCTGTCATTAATCTGTTTAGTAACCAGCACTGGCGAATAACATAGGCATATCCATATTAAATCAAAAGTACTTTTATATTATAATTTCAGTGCTTTAATGTAGTATGTGTAATTTCTAATGTACTATAGAAAATTGAGTTATTGAAGTATGTAAATAAATTATGCAACAAAATAATTTCATATATCTAAACAAAACTTAGGGGAAAAAAGGCCAGCAACCCTTCCTCCCTGTTTGTATTTTGGCTGAGATGCTGGTTTAGTAGGCTCAGATTTTTACTATATGATTTTGTTGCTTTTACTAATCAAGTCTGAGAAAATACAGTGTTGCATAGCTTGTGCACTGCAAGATCTTACTAGGTCAATTAAAGGGAGAGCTAGCCTGCAGTATCAGCTTTATATTTTGATTGCTTGTCATCTGATAGTTGAAGCTTATGCAGTCTAGGTGATCATTACCAAATTTCTTTTTAGTGTGGAGCAAGGCAATGTTTCACAGGCGGCTATGAAGTGCTTTCTGTTTTGAGTTCTTAATAATTGACTCTGATACTGCCAAAAGAAAACAGTTTCATTTTAGACTAAAATTGGGAGAGTAGAAGAGGAGGAAACAGAGAAGTGCCAGGTCCTGAGTCCCTGGAGCAAAGCTGTGGAAGGCATTGGAGGAGAATCCTAGCATCTTGCTTCCTGTCCCCTACTGTAAAACTTACGTAGTTTTTCTTCTTTTCCTAGTTATGGCCATAACTGCTTTCTTCTGCTTTCTTTGATGTTGCTGATATTTTCTCCATGGAGTAATTTTCAGCTGAACCTGTGGTATGATTATTAAAATTGAAAAATCTCCCAAACTATAAGCTGTAACATTAAAAGTTGAGTCAGGCATGTCACGCACAAACTTCTTGGACCAGAACTGTAGATGAAACTTCATGCTTGTGGGAGAAATAAATAAAATTTTCTTATCAAGTTATGAAACAAGTTGTCAAGTTAGAGTCAGTGAAATACAGTTTTGAAAAATGAAAATTTGAAGATTTTTTTATTTTTGTAGTATAGCTTGTAGTATGAAATGAAGGAAATTTCCACAGGATGAGAGTAGATGTGCTGATTTATCACTTTACTGGGTGTCTAAATGCAGTTAAAACAGCGTTTCTTTTTATTTGTATGTTTTTATCAAAAAGCATAGAGCAAACATGTACATCTATGGCTGTATGCCATTTGACTTTGCAGTGAAGGGCAAAACAGGCAAGGGAGGTTAGAAGCAGAAGGTGGTTTCTGTCTCCTGCTGAGCTGTGGAAACTGAGAAGGAAGGTGGTTAAATGAGCACATGAAAGCAGCTACTTCTGGACAGGGCAGCACAGTAATCATCTATGGCAAGCACTGTGGGGAGGAAAAAGGAAATGCTGTTTTATTAGTATCACTTGCTATCTTTCACTAATTTTTCTATGGAGTAGTTTAAGACGATTTGTTAAATAGGTCAAGATTAATTTCTGGCTGTGTTGCACATATATTTTGCATTTTCTCAGCCATGTGTTTAGCCTGGCTTACTGTATTAAATCTTTAAAATTCTCTTGACTGCTGTCCGGGTACACAGCAGACAGTTTGCATTTATGGGTACAGGGGAAAGATGTACCAAATTTCTGCAAGGAAAGTTTAAGTTGAAAGGGATGCCTTTTGAGCACATTGGATAACAAAAATAACGAAGGACACTAGAAAGAATTATTTTGCATATTATATGCATACACACAAATATAAAAGTATCATTATATATAAGCAAAGCTTGAAGATGTGGGTTTATAGAAGAGTACCTGTACGTAGAGGACTGCCTGTGGCAAGTCCATACTTCTATGGTAGTCTGTACTGTAACACTCCATTGGAGTTACTGGTGATCGTACTGTGTTGGTGATAAACTAAATATAGTATGGGATGAAAAGATTTTTATCAAACATAGATTTCAGTCTTGCATGGAAAGTACAGAGTTGACTTAGAATCTGATAGATGATTTCTGTCCTTCTCCCGGTATGGATTCAGTCTTTTTTTCTTATTTCAAGGAAAAGTTATAGAAAACTGTAATAGAGTCCTTGTTTCTGAAGTAAAAAAAAAATGTTATTCAAATACTTTACATGTTCTTTTTTTTTTTAATCCTTGAGCCTGTTTCTTCTCACTTCTTACTCTACTTTTCCTTTTCTAGAAGTCTTTCCTTTCGTGACTTTTTAAGTGACTAGTAATAACACTTGCAGAGCAGAATTTTGTAGTTTTGATTTTGTCTTCCATAGCCAGAGAGGCTCTTTGTGCACATGGGAGCTAATCATATCCCTTCACTGTAGCGCAGAGCCAGCTGTTCATCTCTTGCCCTGACTCTATAGCTGAAGAAGGATACACATGTTGGATAAAATACACCCATTGTTCAAGTCAGATTGAAGTGGGATTTGAGTGTTGCTTGGCCAATAAAGAGAATGAATTTTATTCTTTCTGTGAGGATAGTGATTTTCTGTGGAGCAGGACACAATGTCTTGCCATTTCTCCACTGTCATTTCCCCGCTCCCCACTCCCCAATTCCCCTTCTGCTAAATCAAAGTCCTTAAGTGTAACAAGAGAGTTCCCTTTCTCGGAGGCATATAAATGGGAGGAAAAGGGGAGCTCCTCACCAGGGACACTGACTGATACAGTGACAGCTTCAGGAGAGAACATCCCCTGTGGTAGACAAGGTTCCTGGCAGGATGTTATTTGGAACTTGCAAATCCTTCAGGTGGCAAACGTCCCTGCCCTCTGCCTGCCTGGTGTCAAAGGAGAGGATGGGGCTGAGATATTCAGGAGACACTCTCCACTCAGTCCTGCTCCTCTGCCCTGTTTGTAAACAAATACTGTCATTTACTAATAATTAAGTGCTCCTAGTTCAAGCAGTAGATGACCTTCTCCAAAAGGACACAAGTAATAGAAGAAAATGTACTGTATTCATTAGATATTCTGGTATGGAGTAGCAAGCTGGAAGAGAGCTAAAGGGACAACTTCGTGTCCCTTGGGAAAACATAAAAATACAGATGAAGGATTAATGTAAGGTCTGTGTGAGATGTGATTATATCTTTACTGCAACAACATAGCTTAGTTGCTCCGAGTTGATAAATATGCAGTCTCTGTACACACCATACATGCGGTTTGTGGTACATTCGTATCTGTGCTTTGCCCTTGCCCTCAGTGCTGCGTGTGGTGTGAGGAAGGCCACTTGTGTAACTGCCCGAGTTGTACAGCAGGCTGTCCTCTCTTTTTGTAACCCTCCTTTTTCATGTCCCAGTTAGCAAGGCCAGTTTGTTCTTGTGGGCATTCGCCCTCCTGTGACTGTAGAGAGGGTATCTTTCTGCATGAGCCAGAAAAGCTACCTCGATCAGGGATTCGAGAAGTGGTCAATTGCTGTAAAGTCTCTTTAATACCCCAGAAGTGTTGCTTTCTATGTTCTAATGTTCTCATTGTTAAAAACAAAACGCACAAAAAAACCCCAAAACCCCAACCTCTGAGCTCAGCCTTCTCCTTTTACAGACTTGGCAATGATGCCGTGTAAGTCAGGGAGTTAATTTCTGTAAAAGAGCAGCACATTGGTGCTTCTGGTCTGTTCATTAGTGTGGACGACACAACTACAGGTAGCAACATCATTTTTTTAATCTGCCAGCCTGTTACCTGACTTGTGAACCACAAGCTTTATTCCTGAAGATCCACTCTGACATTTACATCCATAAAACTTCTTACAGTGCCAGTCCAAAGGCACCACTGTTAACACTGAATCATAGATGATATCCGGAGCTTTATGAACAAACACGTCAAGTTCACTGCCTATAGATACCCAAAGTCTAAGCACTTAAGGATCTGGAGGAGCAGTAGGGAAATACAGAAATGAGTGAGCTTAAGCAGAAGTCAGCTAAAAGCAGAACTTTAGAAGGACAGTTTCCGTGACCACTTGAAGAGAAGCAACGTATTGCAACGTGCTTCAGCCCTGTACCAGAGTATGCCATTTCCTTCTGAACAGTTGAGTTTGGAAGCTAACAATTTTTTTAGCAAGGCTTGGACTTAATTTTTTAGAGTTGTTTCAGAAATAGCGGCTTGTTTAATTGGAGGAACAGACAACTTGTTCTTGGAGGCAGCGTGGGGTTAAAATCCAGATCTCTGTGCTTCAACTACAAAGAACAGAGAATTAGGACAAGATAACTGGGAGCTCTAACTCAAAAATGCATGCCTCTTCAAGTTGATTATCTGTAGCTATTTCCCCTCCCTCGGCTGTTTTCTTGGTCTCTCCCTCCGATGTTCCTGCCTGTCCAGCAAGGATGCCATACCAACTGACAAGGCAGCCACTGAAGTGCTGCAAATTACGGCTTTGCTTGCTAAAGCTAAAGAGCCTGCAATGATTTACCTTAATATATGCTGGGCTGTTAATTTTATGTTTGTTTCTAAATTAAAAGTGGGAAACTTGCAAAATCAATACATAGAAATAGTAACTAAATGAGCAGCTGTGTAGGAACGAGACAGTCCTCTGCACATGTACTTAAGATAGCAAAATCTTGCCTGTTTCTCTGTGTCTGATATTTACAGACTTTCCTGAAAGCAGTTACACTCAGCTGTTAGAGAAAAGCAAGAAATGAAAATATTAGAAGCCTTTTTTTATAAATCTCTCAGTTTAAATAGCAAACAGTTATTTTGTAAAAAAGTTGTACTGCTATTTGTGTCCTTCCCAAGCTAGACTTTACATTTACCCCAGTTTCCCTGAATTTTAACATGTAGCAGTCTGTTCATGGCAAAGGATTAAATACGACTTGCCTGTCATTGAATGTGATACATCCCTTCCCTCCCTCTCCACCCTGCAGCAGAAATGATGGAGATTTAATTAGACTAAATCAAAACCAGCTTCCAGAAAACAAATATGATTTAAAATTGTTTTCATAATCATGCAATGGTTTTTATTATATTTCTGAATGAATCTTTTTAATGTAATGTATAACACTGGAAAACATTTTAAACCTGATTTTATTGGTCTTTTTGAAGGGCATTAGGACTTTTTAGTCTGATAGACAGTCTGTGGCCTCCAGTAGTGCCTGTGAAAGTTCCTGGACAAAGTCAAGACTCTGAAATGGTAAGTCTTGTTATTATGGAAATGAACTTTTTCAACTCACAATTACTATTTTTGTTGGTAGTGTAATTGCATTTACTTTGGAAATCAGATCCTCTCCCTCTCTTTAGCTACTGAGTTTTGTTTTGCTGGTTCTAACAACCTCCTAGGCTAACCTGAAGCCCCCTGAATCAGCAGCATCTTTCAAAATGATGGAGTTAGCCCCTTATTAGTCCTCTAGAGCTGGAATGGTAGGACGTCCAGACAAATTATTCCTTTCCTCTCCTTGCAGGAGGAAAGACATACTAGGTAGCATGGAGCCAGCTGAGAAATCTATATACAAGGATATTCACTTATTCTTTTGAAGCAGTTTTCAGCCTTAGATTTGAAAGCACTTTTCTGAAGATTAAATTCTGTGAAAACAGACTGACAGCTGGAATCAGGTCTCTTACTAGTTAGGACGACTTTGACTGTCTCATGTGAAGACAGTCGAAGGATGAACACAAAAATAATCTACTAAAAAGTAATGAATGTTGCTGTAATATTAGAGGTTGAGGAGGTTTTAAGATAAATTTAAAGTATGTTACTGTATATTTGTAAACCTAAAATTGAGTCTTTGATTTTCCTTTAATTAGCTTTTCTATTTGAAAAGGAGTTCTGTCATACCAACTGTTATTTTGTTAATACAACATCACTTGAGAAGCTTCTGCGTAGGCAAGTGCTTTTGCTGCCTTGCAGTTCTTGTATAGGCTGTTCTTTGAGGGAGAATTTTGTGGTGTTAAAAATTTGTGTTAGAGCCTAGGGGAGACAATCAGGATGCAAGTTCTAGAAAAGAAGAAAAACCTGGACATAAACATGTTTCAAAAGCAGGGGACATTAAAGGTGGATATTACTAGTTATTTCTAAAGTCTGAGAATCCTTTCTCTGAAATGTAGAGTGTTCTTTGCATTGTGCAGGGGTTTATGTAGAAGAATAAAAGGTTCAGAATTTGCTTATATATAAAACCAAGACTGTTCTTTCCTTAACTCTCCCTTTCATCTAGACATTTTAGAAGTCTCAGAGGAATGGATTGTTTTTTGCATTAAAATACCTTGGACAACAGAATGGCAATATCCACGGATGGAGCAAAGCTCTTAAATATTGTTTAGCATTGTTATGACTCTCATTTGATATTCATCTCTATTTTATTAGCAATCTAAAAATGTAGAAAATTTTCCATAATCATGGAATTTACATTTCTGTCATGGGTTTGAAATACTAACTCATTCCACAGATGATCATGGCTTGCATTCTACGCCTGCAGATTTTCAGCTGAGTGGAGTTTTTTTCAGTTGAGGTACATTTTTCTTGACACAAACAGTATAGTTTTATGCACAGCTTTATGGAAGCAGCTTTATACATAGGTATATAAATAATACCGCCAGCATACTGATAATGTTGGGAAGAAATCTGTGGAACTGATTTCTTTTGAGCCATATGTATGTTTAGATATCTTCTTTAGTGCTGTCAGAGGCGAACAGAATTTGGGTATCACCTTCTTTTGCTTTTTTTTTTTTTGTCCTTATGCAGATTTTTTTTAAATGGGTGGGCAGCTGTCTTTAATAGATTCATATTTCTTTTATTAAATTAAATGCTTTATTAACAATAAACATCACTAGAAGAATATTTTACCATATCTGCAATTAAAATTATTTTCTAGCATTGCCTTTCTGGCTTGGGACCTCTTTAAGTGATGATTGATAAAGTTGTTACATCATGGTACTTTTTAAGGGGAAAGAAATATCTGGCATAACACAAAGAGAGCAGTTCTTGTAGCTGTTGCGTTCCTGTTCTTCATTATCTCCTTGTGCTGTCCTGGATTTAATTTGGCAGCTTTAAAAGTTCGCCAGCTGTTTACTATCACAAAAACCCACCCACATGCAAAAGTCCCCAAATCTCAGAAAAGTTACAGATGTTAAAAAAAAAAATATTATCAGGGCACTCCTACCAGATAATAAAAAAAAAAATTATGCAAAAATACCAACAAGCACCTTGAAATAGTCGCTGTGTTTGCCAAGTGTGCCAAATCATGAGATGTTTTTGTTATGAGGATCAATGTCGATTATGGAAAGAATGATACACACAAGCTGATTTCACTTACAACTTGTGAATGTCTGTTTATTAACTCAGCTTCTACTTCAGAGAGTCATTGCTATTAACCATATAATTTTGTTTCCCCAGCCCTCTTAAAATGTAAATTGTGTGGTTCATTCGGTTATTGTTATAAAACCCGACTGGCCAAACTGAAGTGCCTTTTTTAAAGTCACATTTCTTTTTTCTTACTTTTTTTATAGCTGACAACTAATCTTCCTCCTCCCAGCTTCTGTTATATTCTTACTGTTCGGTCTGGTGAAATACATGTGGAAGTGGATGAGGAAGAACAGATTTCTAATTTGTACCAGCCACCAGCTGTTCGTGGTCTAAAGGAAATTCTTCAGGTACTCTGCTTTACAAGTCAGATAACAAATACTTTGTACCAGTGGATTTCTGGTATCATGTTTGTCTTATTCCCTGTTTTTGTACCCTTTTCAGATCGATGGTTGTAATGTACGATGTAGCTTTTGGGCACAAGTGCTGTATCTAAGGCTGCAGGTAATCTTTTCACTTCACAATGAATTCAACATAAAATCAACATGTTTATGTGAAGAAGCCAGCATTTATCTTGTTTAGGGGAAAACCCAATAAACCCTTCCTGGATTATCTCCAAGAGTTGTGTGCGCAGAATTATCAGCAGGTCTAAAATGCGCGTGAATGGGTAAAATGAACTGCATCTCCAGTTTCAGTATCATCCAGTCTAAAAAGTGAATTATTTCTGAATAAATTGCCAGAGATAATATTGCACCCTGGTAAGGGAGCTTGCAGGATGTTAGTTGAGACTTGGTTTATAGCTAAATGCTACCCTTAGATATATAGCTAAAAGTTCCCAGTCAATTGAGTGACTGGGGATAGAATTTAACAGATGACGGTTATATAAAAAAACAGTTTTGCTCTTTGCTTGCAAGTGTGTGGACTATTTTTGTTGACTTCAATAGAAACCCCTCAGGCAAATTTGGCTTTTATGGTCCAGTTAGTAGGAAGGAGGAACTCTTAGGTAAATACATCTGCCATCCATACTACATTGGAAAAGTTATGATTTATTTCTTTGTTTCTGAATAATGCTACAATTTTCTTTCAAAATGTTGCTAAGTTCCTCAGTAGTTAAAGGAATGTTTTGTTGCTGATTTATTTATTTTTTCCTGGCGACTGGATCCTCAGTACAGCCAGCACTGAATTCTGGTTGAGAATAATTTGCAATTGTCCATCAGCTCCACAAGAAATAAAGTGTGAATCAAAGCATATGAACCAAAGACAAAGAAATTCCAGAACAGCCAGTAAAATAGCTGGAGATGCTTCCCACCAGTGTGAGGCATAAATTTAATTTAGGTCTTGCCCTTTTGCTTCAAAAGCCAATGAGTTATGATTTGATTTTTAGGCAGGGAGTACTTTTAACTCCCAAGTTGAGGCATATCTCTTGTGTTTTCTCCATTGTAAGTGAGAATTTAAGAGAACATTTGCAAACATGAGCTAAGGGCTAGCTTGATGGGGTCTATAGAGTGCTAGTAGAAAGATGGACACATATTCTATTTCCAAGAAACCTGTTATTTTAAAAAATAAAATAAAATTACAGACTAGTGGTATTCTAGCCAAACATTTTTGTATTCAGGAGTGTCTGTATCTGAGATGCTGTGGGTCATCAGTATTCTTGCACTTCATCACTAAACTAGGGAAAAGATGAAGCGTGCAGGAACAGATGTGATTTTGAAGAATGGAAGCTTGTCTAGCAGAAGAAAAGGTCTATGATTTCTTCTTGCTTCTAGGAGGTTTATTAGCTGTTTTTGTAATGGCTATTCACATACTGAACTGTAAGCATTAAATTTTCATAAGTGCACAACATGAGTGCTCATAAATTTTTTGAAAGTAATGTTGGAAAAGTAATGGAAGATATTCTTCTTATGAATAACTTCTGGATAACTGCTGGATAGCACTTCTGGATAACTGCTTTAGGAATGTAAAGGTATTTACCTGCTGTTAGCATATTGCTTGCCTAGTTCTCCCAGAAGAAGGTCATGAACAGCAGCTTGTTTACTGCAGTTGCCTTTGCCAAGAGGACGTATCCTTCCCATAATAAGTGAGGAAGGGTCTATAGCTTAGTTTAGTTTGCAGATTTATTATTATTAGATAGTCTGCTATGTGAGCTAATTCAAATGTACTTTAAAAACTAACATTTATTCTACATAGCTCCAGCATTCTGAGATACTTCATTTGTGTGAAGGAGGAATGGAAATATGCTTTTATTATTACTCAGAATCTGTACTGTGGTACAGAAGGAATATGAGGAAATATATTCCATCTGTGGTTAAGGAGCTGTCCTTCCTTATAACTCAATCCTGCTGCTATTTGTCTGTTGTGTCCTCTCTGTTCAGAACAAATTGTCACACATAGCAAGATGATGATTTTATACTAACTTGTGATTTTTGCTGTTGTTATTATTTACTTTTTGGACGATTCTTCTGAAAGCCAGCTTTTAATGTGTTAGTAATTCTCATGGGACAGCTGTAAAAATTCTGTCTTTGAAGCTGACCTAATGCTATCTACACAGAGGAGGTACTCGAGTGTATGTAGTTACTAGGCAAAGAAACAATGTCAGTGCAATAGGCAGCATATATTGTATTAAGACATAATTGTAATATCCGAGTTATGAATTTTCCCAGTCATTATTTATAATTACTGCATTTCCCCTAATTACTGCTAGCATGAACAAAAAAGCTAATGTTAGTGTGGTTAACGGTTTCAAGGTCTGAATTCAACTGAAGACAAAACATTGGGGTTGTCATTGCGTTACCTTATGCTGGAGACATGCAACTTTGAGAATAAAATACTTATGTGATACGTGTATCTCCAATCATTGTAGTATTTCATTTTCATTTAAATGTTTGAAGTATGATTTTTTTAAGCGGCAGGCTAATTAAAAATAGTAACAAAATCTTTTTAAATTAAAAAAGTAATTTAATCTTAGTTAAATTTTCTAAAATATTAGAATCTTAAAATATACAATTTATGCTTGAACTCTGGTAAATGTGTAATATGCTTTGTTATTAAACCCATTTTTTGTAAAGCATGGGAAAATTCACATACACACATATATTATAAAAGCTGTATTAGAAAAAAAAAGAAGAATCGCATGAATCATCACATGGTAACTCATCTGATTTTGTTAGATACCCTGGGATAAGCAGTGATGTGTATGTAATGTCTGCCTAGTCCATCTTGTTCATCATCCCAGTGTGAATAATTTAAATAACACTACTGATTTTGTGATAATTATTTTCAGATACAAAGGCTGAGATGAAATGCAGGTATTCTGGTTGTGACTTCAGTAGTTGTGAGATATCTTTATTTAGTCACACCATAATATTTTTATACTTGGGCAGAAAACTTACATTGTCATTGTGGATTCATCTGTCTCCTACTTACAAATTACCTACTTCCTTATTTCTATGCATCTTTCAAATGTTCAGCTGAAAGAAAAACCTCCAGCTTTGTAACTTGCAGTAGCTATTGGTCAAGGACTGGACAGTAGCTATTAACCAGAGACTGGTGCTCTTGGGAATCAGATAACAGTACATGGAAAATCTGCTCACACAGCCATAATATTAGTAGTATATTTATATTTAGCCCTTTTTTTAAAGGCAAAAATCATGTAAGTCTGTGTTCATAAAAGCATCCAATTAGCTTTATATATATACATATATAAAATATGTATGATATAAATATGTAATATGTAGTATATATAGGTTTGGGGTTTTTTAATAAAATATGTTTTCAAATCCCGTGTACAGTCCAAGTGAGTTATGATAAAGTGTGATGGCTGATAGAGATGAAGTCAAGATTCCAGAGGGTCGACCTCGTAAAGTTAATTTAAGGTAGAAATGTTTGAATCTGCAGTAAGGAATAATGAAAAATTCCAATAAAGCTTTGATTCATTATCCTGTACAAGCCCTAAATGTAATAATTTCTGTCAGTTTTATTAGTTATTTAATTAGGAGGATGTTATTTTAGTCTTTTCTTCTAGTAAAAATTAGCAACTGCATTCCAATTTTGTATTTTCTTTTTCTTTTTTAAATCATAGACAAAACACAGTGTTCCTATAAATCAAAGAGAGATTTTGTTATTTGTGACTGACTCCACATTGCAAAATGTGGTTCACATGATTCCAAAAGTTGTTGCTGTGTCAGTTGCTGCATCGTGTGCTCTCAGTATGGAAGTCACAGAAGCCCTCAGCGTTGTCTCGCAACTTGTCTTCTTCAGGGATGCGCTGTGGGGAAATGGTAAGCTTTACACGTGCTTTTGAAGCAGTTGGAATGGAACTGAAATAGCATCCTAATCTCTGACACTGCAATATGTGACCTACAGAGACTTACGTTCTCAGATAAAGATGAGACGTTGCAAATTTGGGATGAGAAATTTGAAAGGGGTTGCAATTAGAGCTTTCATATAAGTTTTTTTTAAATGTTTTTGGCTTGATCTAAAAAGCAAATGAGAAATTCAGTGATCTCGCCATATGTCCACCACTATTACTGTCAGTCTTCGCTGCTGACTGTTGAATCTAATGACCAGGGTCAATCAAGTTTGCTAGCTGACAGAAGACTCAAAAAATCTTAAGAAACTTGGTTTCATTTGTTTTGATATTCTTGCAGAAACTTGTTTTATTGACCTTTACCTCTAAAAGAAGCAAAAGAGACTTGTGTGTCCCTAGATACAGAAATTTTGCTGTACCATCTTAGCTGTGAGCCTTCACCACTACACAGTAATCGCTGGGTTTTTGCGGTTCAGGTATGATTCCCTAGGGTGCCTGCATAGGTAGTTTGCATCTCACACCTTCAGTCACTCCAAAATTTAAGTGGACTGGAAGCACCAAGCTGTGTAAACGGCTGTGTGTCCTGAAGCAAAAATCTCTGTTTTCAAGAATAAAGTATTGCACCTACCTACTCTTTGTAATATTTGAAACAAAGTAAGGCCAACTGAAAGGGGTGCCCAAGCTTATTGCCAGGGAAGAGATGGTAACGTGTTTGCCGGGAGCGTGCTGCAGCATAGTCTGGGTGGAATCAGACTCTCTTCTGCCATGTTTGAATTTTTGAAGCACTTTTTTCCCTGGGAGCTGCAAAGTGTAACGAGAGCGTGATGCATGTATCACTGAAGGCAAAATATTTTGTCATTGAGAAAACCTGATGGATTCTATTTATCTGTTTAGTAGCTGGCAGAGATTGTTGTCTTTATTGGCTGTGACAATTAACGTGGTCACCTTTTTCCTTCTTACCGTACTGAGTTAAAATGTCTTTGTTGGCAGGTAGGATTATTTGTGTTGAACGTACTGTTCTCTTATTACAAAAGCCTCTTTTGTACTCGGCTGCTGGCGCTGACCTCAGTGAGCTGACTGGCCCTGTCAGACTCGATGAGCTGGATTCTACAACACAGGCCAACTCCATTTGTGCTGTAAAAGGTTTGTATGGCCTTTTCTGAAATGAATGCAGTTAATTATTTGTGCTCACTTTAATCTTTTATGTCTTCGTATTGATTTCTTGCATGAACAGCATGGAGGGATAAAAAAGCACAGTATTGCTGTGGGTCATTAGGGTATTTAAGTTTTTATACTTCTTTGTGGGCTCTGTTTGCCTTTTGCTGGCCAAGCTCTGCTCCCACACACTCATACCTCAGAATAAATGTTTGATGCACAGTCTGGTTTATTATATTCCTTCCTTTGCTGCCTTCTTTCAGGAGCCTTCTGTTCACACCAGCCTTGTTGATGTTGGCAACAATAAAGTATACCAGTATTTTTTAGGCAGATGGATAAGATATGTTAGCCAGATCCTGAATGGTAGGGGCTAGTGTCTGATTTCCCTAGAGCTTTGCTGCAGTGGGGCAATTTAATATTTCACCATAGTCATCTAGCTTAACTTGGCCAATATTTGCTCACCAGCCACTTTGGATCATAGTTTTGTCTAGTGTTTCAGTCCTACCACTAACCATGCAGAAACATTTCTTACAGTGTATTTTCTAACATTTCCTAATCATGCAGAAACATTTCCTACTGTGTATTTTCTAATACACAGTCCGAGCCAGCTTCTTAAACCTCCCAGTTGTAGAGTGCCTATAGGGAAAAGTCCTTAAAAGCCCAATAACTCTTGGCTTTTAAAGACAGTTTCCTCCTTTAATTTAACTCTTATGATTCTGGTAGCCCTTGTAGAAAATTCTTGATCCTGTTTTACATTTACACCTTCAAGTGATTCACTGGAGCATTTGAAATTAGTTTTAAAATAATAGCAAATAATGGTTACAAATCAACGCTTCCAGCTATAACGTGATGCACTGAAAAAGCAGTCTGAAGCCACACGAAGCTGTTACTAAACGTACCTCCTCTTATGGTAGAGCCACAACTTAGCGTAAATGAGCACGTTGCAGTGACAAATCTTGAACTTTAACACTGCATGATGAAAAACAAGCACAACTAGAGGCACTTCACTCAGAGCCTTGGTTGTTATGTACATCTCGAATCGATATTGTGAGTTACTTGAAAAATATTTCTGTCACTGGGTGTGAAATATGTTTTAGGTTTTTTTTTTAACCTCTCCAGTAGTTATGCTAAGAATTATCACTTCTCTGCTGTTAATTTTATAACTAAGTATGAGAAGTTCCTGTCTTCTTTTGTTCCTTTGACAGTGTGCATAGCAGGATAAAGCAAACATTTCTCTGTTCTTTCTTTTTCCAGTAGAGCAAAGAAAATACACCTTTGTGATGTATTATGTAAACAAGTACTTACTTTACACACATGGGAGGTGTCACGCTTTCCTGTATTACAGATGGACGAATGACAAAAGGGGGAATTAATCCTACAACCTTGTCTTGCTTAATCTGAAATTTGTCCAGGGTAGCTGTTAACCAGTATGTTCCCACACCTTGGTACCAACATAGAATATAATGTATCTTCTTTGTACCTATGCTAGTGCTATATATTGATGATAACTATCACTTTATTTAATATTATTATTTAATAGCATTTAAGATACATATCTACTGTTTTGGATTTTGGTTAGTTATTGCCTACATCTGTCTTCTGAAGAAGGGAAACTAACGGCATTAAGCCTACTTTGTTGGTGGGAGAATATGTATTTGATGTAAGGAGTAACCCATGAAGGAAAATTTATCATCTCTAAAATTCACTTACTGCCTCTGTCTGTTAACTCAGAGAATTATTAGTCCGGCTTTCAATAAGAAGCAGTATTATCTCCGTTGTTTTTCTCTGTGCCCTCCTTTCACTTCCTGTGTTTTTGGTCACCTACATATGCCATACGTAGGCATCCTCTCACCTAACACTTACAGAGGCTGCAAAGGCTTTACTCTACCCCTTCTTGAAGTAGTGCTCCTTTCTGTTCCTTACAGTCATGGCTGCTCCTCCTGGCTCTCAGGGATTTGGCAGGGTCAATCTCCCCAGAAGAACTTCTTTTTAACCAGCGAAAAATGCAGGTAGTCATTCAGGTTTCCTCAGATATGGTGATCGGTCACAGCATCAGAGCCTCCAGGAGTGCTGGGACTGGGGGGGCACAGGCCATGCTCCCTGCTGGATTCTAGGTAGATAGTCATTTTTTGGAAGATGTATAAATAAGATGAGTTAGGTTGGGAGGAACCTCTGAAGTTCCTCCAGTCCAAACTCCTCCTCAGAGCTGGGCCCTGGGCACCCTGGCACAAGTCTATAGCTGGCCCAGCTTTGAGCAGGAGTTTAGACTGGAGGAACATCTGAGTTTCCTTCCCCATCAAAAAAGGACAATGTTGCAGTCCAAGCAGATCCTCTGAGTTTGTCAGATATCCTTGTTTAAGGGAGGTCCTGTCATGCCAGCTCTGGGATGGAGTGTGTTGCTCTTCGACAGATGAGTGAAAACCTGTGGTTGCTTTCTACTGGAAAGTTTATTATTCTTTTAAAGATGAGTCTGTGGTTCTCACCTGTGAGCTTAGGGTTAATAGATTAATTTTCCTATCGCTATGCATTACAAAGTAATTTCTAACCTCTTTTTGCTGTATAGTAGCAATCAGGATGACTTAAATGTTGGCAGTTCATACTCCACAGAACTGTTTCTCCTCTTAACCATGCTTATGAGCAAATTCTAGTTAGTCCATACTACATATGTTATATGGGAATTTTACTTGACTAATGATATTTGCCTAGTATATGACTCACCATCAATGATTGAATTTTGACGCTGGATTTTTTCATATTTAAGCCCTGACTCAGGGGAGGGTTTTTTTCCAGTTTCCTTTTTCCCAGTGTGAACAAAATGGGGTCAATCAGCATACCTAACTCTCTCTTTTTGATTGAGCTTTTCCCTTTCCCATCCCATCAGGGTAACTGATAGGAAAAAAATAAATGCACATTCATTTTTTGAACATTTCAACCAGAGTGTTACTTTTAATCCTCAGGCCTTCTTTGCATTCCTCACCAGAGACCTGTTTTTCCAAGTGTTGTCCTATTATCAGTCTCTTCTTAATGCTGCCAGCCACAACCCATTAAAATAGACTAGAGGTAAAAATTGAATTTTGGCTGTGTGCATTTCCATTTAAAAGAAGGATCTTGGGAAAATATCCAGAAGGGTTGTGAATATTAAGCAAAATCTAGAGTCTTGACAAAGATGTGCAGCAGTTCAGCAGCTTAAACTTGAGAAAACACTTTGTATGCAGGATGCACAAGACTGTCACTGGTTCATTAGACCTGTTGCTCCTTTGAGTTGTTCCAATTTCAGTGATCTCTGGTGGTTTTCTGAAGGGAACTCTATGTTGTCATCAAAATAAACCTCTCCACTAGAGAGGTAATCTCATCAGTATGATCCTGATCCATTTTCCTCAAATGTACTTGCATTACTTGTGCACTGGCATCCTACAGTTGCAATATGGCACAAAACTAGGGGGGGAGTTAAAAGGCTTAGCAAGAAACAGATCTGTCAGAAAAGGGGATTTTCTTTTTTTTTTTTAGTTATTTTTTAACAAAGAAGGAAACATCAGATAACTAGTTGGTAGCTTTTCTTTTCCAGGAACAAGGATCATAGAATGATAGAATCATTTAGGTTGGAAAAGGCCTTTAAGACTGAGTCCCAACTGTTAACCTAGCACTGCCAAGTCCACCACTAAACCATGGCCCTTAGCACCGTCTCAACATGTCTTTTAAGTACCGCCCAAGGAGGTTACCCGCCGGGGATGGTGACTCCGTGGGCAGCCTGTTCTGATGCTTGACAACCCTTTCAGTGAAGAAATTTTTCCTGATACCCAATTTAAACCTCCCCTGGTGCAACTTGAGGCTGTTTCCTCATGCTTTGACGCTTGTTCTGTGGGAGAAGAGACCGACCCCCACCCGGCTACAACCTCCTGTCAGGGAGCTGCAGAGAGCAATGGGGTCTCCCTCAGCCTCCTCCTCTCCAGGCTAAACAGCCCCTGTTCCCTCAGCTGCTCCTCATAAGCCTTGTGCTCCAGCCCCTTCACCAGCCCCGCTGCCCTTCCCTGGACACGCTCCAGCCCCTCAGTGTCCCCCTCGCAGTGAGGGGCCCAAACCTGAACACAGTGTTCGAGGTGCGGCCTCACCAGTGCCCAGTGCAGGGGGACGGTCACTGCCCCAGTCCTGCTGGCCACACTGGTTCTGACACAAGCCAGGATGCTGTTGGCCTTCTTGGCCCCTGGGCACACTGCTGGCTCACATTCAGCTGTCTGTCCACCAGCACCCCCAGGCCCTTTCCCACCAGGCACTTCCCAGCCGCTCTGCCCCAGCCTGTAGCGCTGCGTGGGGCTGGTGTGACCCAAGGGCAGGGCCCAGCACTGAGCCTGGTTGAACCTCGTACAACTGGCCTCGGCCCATGGATCCAGCCTGCCCAGATCCCTCTGCAGGGCCTTCCCACCCTCCAGCAGATCAACACTCCCCCTTGGCTTGGTGTCATCTGCAAACTGGCTGAGGGGACACTTGATCCCCTCGTCCAGATCGTTGATAAAGATATTAACCAGCACTGGCCCCAATACTGAGCCCTAGGGAGCACCACTTGTGACAGCTGGATGTGACTGCGTTCACTCCAGAGAAACACACCCATGCTGTGGCAGACAGCATCCTACCTTGTAGTAGCAAGTACTGATGGAAACTTCCAGTTTATCACAAAAACTGAAGAATCAAAATTATTCCTGTAACAGTCCAAAGAGTTAAATACACAGAATTACTTACTCTGTCAGTGAAATCCGTATTGTTTTGTTCTATGCATAGAAATTGGGTCATAAAAGTTGTACTTGAGAAGTACCTTTCCTGATGTTCAGACTTGCTGTCCTTTGAATTCCCAAAGGAAATTAAGGGTTTGTTGTTTTTGTGTATCTCCCTTCTTTCTGTCAGTCCTTGCCCCAGGAGAGCTAGGAAAGCAAGGGATTAACACTCTGCCTCACAGGCCAGACGGTGTAAATGCTCCCTAGTCTCCAAGGGTTTCTTTTATTGACTGCAGTGTGAAACTGTGAGATTCTTGCTCAATAGGAGGGGAATTTTTAGTCTGTACTTCTGTTGTACCATTGAGCATTTATTTTAGTGCAATTTCATTCTCACAGGTGATCCACTTTGTACACTTCAAAACACTTAGATGTATTTTCTCCATAAATAGTGCTCATAATTTCAGCATATCGTTACCATAAAACATCATACACTCTTTATTGACTTCTCATAAAATTCTGAATATATTTTTTTCTTGCCAGAGCTAGCAAAAGCCTTTTATATAGTCCAAAGTATCTTTGGCATTCCCTTCTTAGGCACACACTTATGTCTGTGAGCCAGATCTAATCTCTGTCAAGTCAGTATAAATGAAGAATAACTCCATTGTTAATGGAATTTAACCTGCATCGTTTTCAAAAGGGACTGGGTCATCTCATTGGTTTGTGTTTCCTAAACAATGATATCAAGCTATCTGACCTGATGATTCTTATATCTGTTTATTGCCAAGAAAACATCAGAGGACCAGAAAGAAAACAAACAAACAAAAACAAATCAGAAAAGCAATAAAACCCAAACAAAAAGAACTGAACCTGTTTGGAAAGTTAATTATTAATTATCTACCTTCTGATATTTTTAGAATGTAACATGCTCTGCCATGCTGCAATCCCTTGTTGGAGGGATGAAGGAGAAAGGGAAAGAGAAAAACTCTTGACAGGTTTGGAGATGAGAGTCAGAAGGCATCAAACCTGCTGTGAAGCCAGGAGTGACTGTGTTTGCTAGCTTAACATTAGTATTTTGTAAGAATTTCATGTTCTGCAGGTACTGTTGTTGGAGTTAATGAGAGCACTGCTTTCTCCTGGCCTACCTGCGACAGATGTGGGAATGGAAAGTTGGAACTGTGTCCCCAGGACAGGTGAGAGTCAGCATGCTCCAGAGCACTCCAGGTGTTTTGCAGATGTAGCCATACCAGCAGTAGGTGATGCAATGATTCCTGCAGGCACAGGCTGCACTTTGTTCCTTCCTAGAACTAAGCCGTAGTATTTTTATTGCTGATGAACTGATAAAACCTGCAAGGTTAGATTAATTTATTAAGAAAGATAGAAGTAGATATGAAATGGTTTGCATTTGCAGTTATCACTTTTTTTTTTTCCAAACTAATCTTAAAGTATTGCTTATAAAGATTTCATAGCATTGTAAGTTTTAATAAACATCCACATAAATCACAGGTCTGATTTTAAGCTTCTTTAAAAGTAGCTTCTTGTGTTTGTCTACCCTGCCTTGTTATATGTGCCTCCAGTTCACCTCATTTTTATATTGAACTGTGATCTTTGCTGTAGTTCACGTAAGTGTGAAAGAGTTGTGTTCCAGACCTTTTAAATTTATAATGTTTCTAAAAAGGATGCTGAATAATTCTGGGAGTACAACTGCCCCAAATGTGAAGACTGATCCTGCAGGACCTGTTACTACCTGAAATGCTAAACCTGCGTCACACTGGCATGCTTTTGGAAAACCTCCCCTTCAGCTGTGTAGCCAGCTTGCTCTTGCAGAGTCTGAGATACCTGATGGAATAAAACCATGAGACAATAAGAGAGTAGTCAGTGTAAAAAGAAGGAAAGGGGGGTTCTTTCTACTGGAAAAGCTTAAAAAAAGCATAAGGAAAAGTTGGATGGGTTTGATCTCATTGAAATGGATAACATTTTCCTAAATATGAGAAGTTTCACTGCTTATGCTTTGTGATGTATAGCCTCCAGGGAAAAAAGGCTGAAAATTTTTAAACAAAACAGTTGTCCTATATTATACTATCATGCAAAAGATAAGGATGTCTGTATGTTCACAAAGTAATGTAGTTCAATAGAAGAAAATAAATCTCTACTGTGAAGGATATTTTTGCTTCATTTGGAGAACTATGTAGCATCAATATTTGTTTAGGAAGTTATTCCAACAAGTTCATGTAGCTGAGCTTAATTTTATGCATATGACTTAAGTGTGTGCTGAAAATGTTGAATGTTTGCTGAACGACAGCCTAAATCAATAAGTCACTTGGGCCAAATCTGCACTACAAATTTTCTTTTGTCATAACTTTTAGAAGGTTATGAGATTAATTTTTGCTTAAGTGGGGTGACTATAAATATTGACTTCCCCCCATGTTGCCAAAATTTGTAAAAGGAAGATCCTTTTGCTAGAAGAGTTTAGGTCCTCCAAGAGAGTTACTTTACCAACAGAAGAGCTCTACTTGCTATTATCAACTGAATCCCTACTAGGGCTTTCCTACTAAAAGTCTACTAGCAAATTTAAGAGAATAAGATAGCTGAGGTTTTGTGTTTTGATTTACAACTGACAGCTTTTCCATTTCTTTATGTTTTTCCATCATTATTTGCGTGTTTCAGAGGAGTGCTATTTTGCAACCAGTGCTCTGAAGTTGTCATTTCACCGGTTTTGAAAATGCAGCTGGAAGTCTTCTTGAGTTGTCCATCCCGATCTCAAAGTACAGTAAAAGTAAAGGTATGGCACAAAATGAGCTTCGGTGCTTTGAGTGTAGTGAGGCCAGATATGTAGACACATAGGTACTATAAGCTGCACTTTTATAGACAGCTCTGTCAGAAGAAAAAGTAAAAGATGTAAGAGTATCCCATAATTTAACCTGATAGTAAACTTCCGTTTCATTCAACTAAGAACCTAGTTCCCAGATCTTACTCATATAATACGGTCGTTGAGTTCACCCTGAGGTTTGCAAACTGTTTTATCGTGCAGCTGAAGGGCTTGGCTTTGGGAAACCTCAGCCTCCACAGCCTAGAAGGAATGTGTATTTTTGGAGTCCCATTCTGAAAGTCTTTTGTGTCACCTCTCTTCTGCTTTCTTGGCGAGAGAAACAAAACCATTCTATATTAAAATGATAAATCCTTGATCAATGTGACTGTTTTAACCTGTGAACAGAACATCTTTGCATTCATAAGATTTTTGTCATGAACAAAACCTGTTAATTTTCTCATTCCAGCTGTTACAAAGGACGATCTCTTCTCTCCTGATGCCCTGTGCCACTGAGGATGGGGTAGGTATAATGAATGTTGGTGAAAGAAAGTTGAACTACATAACTTACTGTAGAGGTAGAGTACAGGGGACGTGAATCAGGTGGGAAGATACTTGAATCATAGAAATGAAAGAGATTCCTGGAGGTCATCTGACCTACCACTCACACTGGGCTAGTGCCAGTGCGCAGGTCAGCTCTGACTCTGGCTGGCAGGGTCCTGAAAACCTCCAAGAACGTAGATTCTGCCTTTCCAGGCAGCTCATTTCAGAGCTGCACTAGGAGCAGTAGGAGATTTCACTGGAAATAATGATTTTTTTTCTCATGTCCAGCCTGGGATTTGAGTGGGCTGGACCCTTTGGTACTCACACCTTCCACCTGCTGATGCCCTGCTATTGCATGACTGTCATCAGGCCGACACCCTCCTTTTCCGAAGTGGGATGCCACAGATGCAATGTGTAGACAGCTTTAGCTCAGCTGCTGATCTGCAGAGCTATCTGCAAATGGCACTATGTCCAGACATTCAGAGCTGTGACGGGCAGGGATGGGCTTTGCTCACATTTCTGGCTGTGGATCCAAAGGTGGCAAAGATACAGTCCAAGCAGCCCACCTTTTGGGGCTGGTCTTCTAAACCCTGTAAACCATAACTACCATCTAACAGCACAACCATGAAACTACTGGCAGGCGGTAATGGTAGTGAAATTTGCAAAACGCATGCAAGGTAATACTTTGTATGAATGAAACGCACGTAAGCCACGGGGATCCGTGGGCTAAAGTACAGTTTATGTAATCGTGAAGTAGTTATTCCTTTAATCTGAGATAATAGAAGAACCCTGACATTTGGCACAGTGACCCAGATTTATCACAGGTGAGGGAGGCACTGGGTAGGTGCCTGGCTGGCATTGGCTGCTGGATGGTCAGCAGCGAAGCAGGCACCTTCTGAGGGTAATTAAGTCTGGTTAGGATCCTGAGATCCCCTCCTCTCCATTGCACGTGGAAGGGAGCAAAGGTCAGCTCATTGTCTTTTTTATCATTCCTGTTAAATATCTTCAGTTAGGTGACACGTATTTGGGTCATTTTGCTTTCTCTGTCTTATATAGTCTTCTAGCATTTTGCTATTATGTGCCTCACAGTTTTAGTGGGATTTATGGATAACATTTAAAGTGGAATGTTGCTCTGAAATTGTAAATTATTTTTCTTATGCTGGAGAGTGTGTATTTCATTTAAGCAAAGAGATACAAGAAAGTTTCCAAATATTTTGCTCTTTTAATAGCAGTTAAGTCTTGCTAAGTTTACAGGATGTCTGGTGTGGTTACAGACTGACAAAACCTAGTTCTTTTTCAAGTTACTAGAATCAAACAACCTCTTTTTAAATTTTTGATTTTTATAATGCTAGTATTTAGAAGTCTGTCAACTGAAAAAAATTATGTTTTTCCCTAGCTGAAATGCAGGAATAATTTTTTTTTCCATAAGCATTTCCATCTCTGAACTGCTGCATTTTAAAAAGCAGCACATCTCAAAGAGTAATCACAAGCAATACCACCTGAGGTAGCATTTTTTTGCCAGTGCTGCTGAAGTTTCTAAGGCTGTAGCTTTTCTTTTTGCAGGGAGGCTGGTTGTGGCCATCACTGGCCCTGGCCACTCGTTCCTTACCTTGTGGCAGCCCTTCTGTTACACCAGTATAGCTGTTTGTGCAGCTGCATGGTGAATTGGATGGCAGTCCTGGTCTGGGGTAAAAATAATGTAGGGGGGAAAAAAAGGGGCGTTCTTTATACCTTGAACCAGGCAATAGACGTGGGTATCACATACCTGTACAAATGCACAACCCAGGTGAAAGCGGGGCGGTGGTCAGAGGGTGGTCATAGGCCAGTCCCATCGAGGAAAGAAATGGATGTAAATCTGCCATCTGAGGTAGATACCCTCTCAAGCAAGGTATCAGTTATCAGTGTTACCAGTTCTTCTGTTAACGTGCTCTCTCCTTTTGGAGAAATCATCCCAGCCACGCATCCCTTCCTCCACGCAGAATGCATTCTACAAATTCACTCAGGCACAACTCATGGGTAAACCGCCAGTTGGATCATTAAACAGAAAAGACTGGTGATCATAAAGGATGCTTGATACAACACAAATTTAAAAAGAGGGTGTAAAAAGAGGTACAACATATTTTTTCCTGCAGTGGATCTGTTAGCTAAGGTGATTGATATATTGTATGTTTCACAATTCACAAATTGCTAGCGCATGTGAAATCTCCAAGTGTCAGAAAGCTAGATAAAGGGAACACATACAGGTTATGCTTCAGCAAAATTGAGCTCAAAGTCACAGTGGCTTTTTTTGTTTTTTTGGTTTTTTTAAACAGCTCATTTTTAAAAGCCTGGTAGGGAAGCAGTGCATTAAGCAGGAGATCTGATTATTGAAAATCTAATGCATTCATTCCTTCCACCAGTTCTAATGCACCTTTCTTTTTGAGTCCTTAAAAAAAGTTGTCTGTTGGAAGAGGACCTTACACCCCGCATCTTCCCAGCTGAATGCTGCTTAGAACAGAATGTCCAGGACTGTTTGTTTTAATCAACATGCTTTTATCGCTGCAGAGTTATGAGGTGCAGAGCGTGCTGGGAAAGGAGGTGGGGTTATTGAACTGCTACGTCCACTCCGTAACCAGCCACCCCAACTGTGTAGCACTGGAGGAAATTGTTCTTCTGGAAGCAGCAGCAAGACACCAAGTTGAACCTTAGTCAGCTACTATAGTATCTGTGGACTTTGTAATGTGGTTATCTGTTAACTAGTGCTGCAGATAATGTATAATGCAAGCGTGATAAGCATTAAGATAGTTAATTAAAACTGTGATTTGCAAAGCACATTGTGCTAATGCTGAAAAAAAATCTGTATAAAAATCCTGTTCGACTTTCTGAGCTCTTTTTTGGATCAGTTTAGAATTTAAGTGTGCAGTTCTTTACCGTCTTTTCTGTTTATGCATGTAAAACAACTTGTTCTGGAAGTTTTGAATGGTTATTAATTTTTTGTATAATAGTGTATTTATTATGTGTCCATGGAAAATATTTTACTAGTATTTCTGAAATAAATACCTTGCTATAGGCAGTGACCACTGCCCTGTGTGCGAGTTCGGAGTTGTAACGTGTTATTGCCTTGCAATAAATGTTACAAAGACAGAGATTTGAACAAAGCTTCTATTTGGAAGCGTTAATGTTTTACAGCTAATTGGTCTCTCAGCATAGAAGCACTGTGTTATCTGTAGCTTCCCACGAAGTGGGTAAGAGCAAACTGCTTTGTAGGCCACGTTAACTGTTCTCACCCTGACTGTACAGAGACATGGATTACAGATCTGATAAATAATATCAGAATCTTCCTGTGTGCGCATTGTTTGAGATGCAAGAATTAACGTAATAGCTCAGTCAGAGATTAGATTTTTTTTTTCCCCTTCCCCTTTCATGGTATTCAAGAAACCCTTACAGGTTAGAGGAAGAGGAATTAATGGTTTCGCACAGGTCCAGTATGTGGCTACCCAGCCATAAAGGAACAGCAAACTTGTTGCTACACTGATTGCTCCCACAGCTGAGGCAGATAGTGGAAGGTCTTAGATACTTCACAATTACGAAAGGAATGACCCAGCTTTTGAATACCCCCGATTTCCCCCCTCCTCCTGAAGTGTTTCAAGTCCCTTACCTGCCTCTCTGTAAGGACAAAGGGGACGTCAGCCCATTCCTGCGCAGAGGGTACTGCCCTGTGTGTGACCAGGGTGGCCCCTTTGAAACCAGCAAGGTGCCTCTCTCTTGGAAAGTGCTGGCTGTTGGATGTGCTCACCATGCCACACCATGGTGTCACACCATTTTCCCACCAGTGCCCTACAGGTGCCATCATCTTTGGGCGCGCACAAAATCTGGACAAGTTGCTTAACCTTCCATAACACATTCACCCAGGCAGTGATCAGGGCGGTTGCCTGCTCTCGCTTTCACTAGCCGCGATCAGTGGAAGTGGCCAGCTCCTGCACCCCGTTAGCCTGCAGCGGGCTGCACTGCATGGCTGCAAGAGCATCTCCAACGGGACTACGGCTGGTTCAGGCTGTGGAGCCCGTTGCCAGTGTAGGTGCAGTTTTGCATTGGCTGGAATGGAAACCACTTCCAGGGCGGTTTTCTTTTTTAACAGGAATTTTAACTAACGGCTTTTGTGTCCATGTATACTTACAAGGTTTCTGGAAGGTCCCGGCCGACGAGCAGCCCCTCTTGCCGTGCAGCCGCTGCCCGGCGCCAGCAGCGAGCTCAGCGGCGACAACTGACTCAGCGTTTCGGCGCAGCAGCTCCGCGGAGCGCAGACTGTCTTGCAACGACCACGTGCGAGAGTCTGAGTTATTCCCCCATCGCCCTTAGGCTGCTTCAGGAAAAAAAAACCCAACCGAACCGCAGCGCCGCTCGCCGCCGGCCTGTCCGCAGCGCCGAGCCCCCCCGCCCCCGCGGCCCGGGCTGGCGGCGCCTGCGGGAGCCGCGACGGCCCCGCCGCCTTCCAGAGACAGAGCAAACGAGAGCAGGGTTGATTTAAAATGCTGGGGGTTTTTATTCTTAGAAATGCTGTAAAAATTGATATAAAAGGTCGAGCATGCTCAGTCTTGGGGTTTTTTTTTTCATCCTATAGGCTGTCTAAAATACATGGGGGTTTGAATCATTTTAACAGATGTACCATAGCTGCGTCGGTAGGAGTAAAATGTAGAAAAGACGAAAACTACCATTACAAAAATAATTTAAGGGGAGAGAAGAAAAAAATAATATTTAGCTTTTTCTTTTTTTTTTTTTTTTTTTTTTGCAAGTTTCGTGGTGAAAGACCCAGGCATCGCCCCACGCCGCTACAACGCTCAGCGAGCGCCGGCAGGTCCCGCCGCGGCTCCGCGCCTCCTCCCCCGCGCCCGGCCCGGCCCGGGGCGCCGCGGCCCGTCCCGGCCACGGCTCGTCAGGGCTCGGCCCGGCCACGGCTCGGCCCTCTGAGGTATTTATCCACGGTCTCCCGGAGTCCGTCTCTCCGTCCCGCTCCCCCCCGGTTACCGGCAGTCGGTGCCCGAGCCGGGCTGCAGGAAGGAGGCGCTGGGCAGCTGCTTGAAGAAGTGCCGGAGGCTGGTCAAGTCTCGGGTGAGTTGCTCGATCTTCTTGTGCAGCTTCTCGTTCTCGGCCGAGAGCTCCAGCAGCTTCTGCTGCATCTCCTGGTTGCGCCGCTTCGCCTTGTCGCGGCTCTTGCGCACCGCGATGTTGTTGCGCTCCCGGCGCTGCCGGTACTCGGGGCTAAACCTGTCCACGCACTTCTTGCCGCCGCGCTCCTTCCCGCCGGCGGCCGGCGGTGGCGGGGCGCCCTGCGCCGAGCCGGGGCCGGCGGGGCCCGGGGAGCGGGTGCTGCAGCTGGAGGGGGAGCTGCTGCCCGGCGGCTCGGGGGAGGTGGGCGGCGTGGGCTGCCCGCTCAGGTTCATGATGGTCTGCGCGCAGGTGGCGATCTGCGAGGGCAGCAGCGAGGAGGAGAGGTCGCTGTCGCTCCAGTCCGGCTCCTGCTTCAGGGCGCCGCGGGAGGAGGAGGAGGAGGAAGAGGAGGAGGAGGAGGAGGAGGAGGAGGAGGCGGTGCGGGGCTCGGCGCCCAGCAGGGTGGTCATGGCAGCGCCGAGGTCCTTGGCGGGGTCGCGGCCGGCGCCGCCGCCCGGCGGCAAGTACTCGCCGTAGTCCCCGCCCCGCTCGGGCTTGTGGTTGCTGTTGAAGAGGTCGGCGAAGAGCTCGTCGTTGCAGAGCTCCAGGTTGGGCACGGCCGACATGGAGTCAATGTAGGAGCTGAAGTCGATGGCGCTCTCGTCCTCGTACATGGCCGGGGCGGCGGCGCTCAGCTCCGCCAGGTTGGTGCCGCTGCCCCCCAGGCCGCCCCCCGCCTCCTCGCCGCTCATCCCGCAGCCGCCGCGGCCCCCCGGCTTGCAGGCGGGACCCGGCCCGCCGCCGCTGCCCACCTTGGCGTCGTAGAAGTTGGCGGGCTCCAGGCACCAGCTCTTATAACATGCCGGGGACTCCAGGCTGTAGAGAGTGGCGGCGCTCATCGGCGAGCGGGACGCGGCGCCGCACGGCCGCGGCGCAGGGGCTCCGGGCCGCGGGCACCAGCCGCCGCTCCGCGGCGATCGCAGCTCCAGCCTCCGCCGCGGGCAGGTGGGGAGCGGAGCCGCTGCCGCTGCCGGGGCCGCTGCTACTGCGCTGCCGCTGCTGCCGGCGGTGGGACTGGCGGTACCGGTGCTCCCGCTGCCGTCCCGCCGCCTCGCCTCGCCGAGGGGGCCGATCCGGGCTCGGGTCACGCCGCGCTCGGCGGTGGGAGGCGGGGATGGGACAAGGCGTCTCTGGACCTGGGAGCGAAACGCCCGCTCGGTCCCTTCTTATACGGCGCCGGCCCCGCCTCCTGCCCCAATGACGGGGAACGAGTGTTCCCGGCACCCCCGGGGACCCGGGGGCGGGAGCGGGTGGGGTGCGCGGCCGCGGAGGCAGGGCTCCCGCCGCGGAGAGCTGCCGCCTCCCGGCGGAGGGTGGCCGCGGCCGGCCCGGGGGGGACGGGACGGGACGGGACGGGACCGTGCGGGCTGCTGCGGCGCCGGTCCCGGCCCCCCCACTGCCCCAGCGACACTCCGGCTGAGCGTTAATTTCCCCTTTCCCTGGCTTATTTCCACAGGGGCCAGCGGAAAATCTTGCGGAAAAGGCTTATTTTACACACGCACCCCACACCCCACCCCGCCCCACGCTGCATCCCCCCCCATCCCGCTTCCCCAGCGGCGCCTTGGATGGAGCGATACGGAAAAGATGCTGCCTGCCCCACGCGTGTCTGTGTATCGCCCTAGCGCCCTCGCGAGGCCTCGCGCCTGCCGCTGGAGCCCAGGCAGCTGCACCCCAGTGGGCTGCGCATCCCCCCACCCCACCCCCCAGTGACAAGGGTGGCCGCTTGGACTTCTTGGGGGACACTCTGGTGGGAAAGGGGTTTCTAAGGCATCTTTAGCTGCCTCACGCTCTCTGCGTGAAGTTAAGCCTCTTTAAAAATTTACGGTAAGTACATTCCCCCCAACCCCCCACATCCAATCCAATAAACTACTACTATTAACATGGCAAGTACCAGAGAAATGAAAATATTTTAATTTCAAATATGTGACATGCATAAGTTTTCTAGTTACGTAAGAGTTTTCAAACCCCTGGCTTCATCCCCCAGGTGCTCCATTAACTGAATTATGAAAGCAGCAAAAAAAAAACCCACCCAGAAACCAACCTTAAAAAATTATATTTTAAGATTTATTTACTTTTTTTCCAGCGGACCCAGCTGGATTTATGATGCTTCGGTAGGACTAGCCCAGCCACTGCCTTTTCAGCCCCGCACTCAGCTGACACTGCTGGCGTGGAGCTGTGCCCTGGCTGCCGTGCTGCTCCTGCTGCTCGGAGGTGGCTTTCTGGGGACCCTGGGTACGTGCCGGTCATGCCGGGCCCGCCGCCTCTCCCCGGGCAGGGCTCCATCTGCCGCTACCGCAGCTGTTGCAGTAACGCAGCTGTTTGTCAAAGGGCTGTGTATCTTAACAGAAATAGTTGGGACACGACTGGTACATGCTCTCCCGTTGGCCGTAAGCTCCTCCTGGGAAGGCTTGTGGGATCAGGGTAAGTGCAGGTGAGGTTTTGCATCTGGCAGGTAAGGTTTGCATGGAGAGGCTTGGCTTCGCTTTTAACTCCAGTGCTGCAGTTAACCCCCGTGAGACATCATGTTTAAATAAACTCGATTTGCTTTGCTCGTGAGGCGTTGGACCACTCACCTCTATCTTCATGTGCATGAAGCGCTGAACTTGACAATGACACAAGAGTTGTTGCTTTTTTTTTTGTTCTTCAGTGCAAATAATTTCCCTTTTCCACATTGTCAAAAAATAACAAACTCAAACCCAGTTTTGCATGTTATTTTCTGCCCTCTAGCACTGGGGTATATTCACATTGTACGACTGTGCCACCTGCCCTAGGCCCGGCTGTCTGGCAGAGAACTGAGGCCATCACGTGGTGCTCCTGGACTTTCTCTCCGCATAAAATACAGAGAGGTGGGTGCATGAAGCATGGGAAGGTAGTTCAGAAGTGCAGGGTGGTCTGACATCAGCTCTTTCTCCCCCTTGCTCTGCAACAGGGTCCGCTGGTTGCTGGAAGGCGATACATCATCTCACCTGTCATAGTGATAAAGTCACGATTTGTCTTGGAAAGCATCTCATTTAACCGTTTGTGCGTGGAACTGTGTTACACTTTCAGGTCACTGAAGTCCTTATCCCCAAAGGACAGCTGGTCATCAGACAGTGTTGGCGTGCAACTGTGCCAGCCTTAACAGTCTCATTTAATGCCCATCATGTGTTACTCCAAAAAAGAGCGGCAATTCCCAGCCAGACCACCTGGCCCCCACTGGGCACCCTGCCGTGTGGCAATTAGATTCACAAAATCCCTGAGTAAATGGCCACCTGCTGGGCATGGAAACCCTGTGTAAGCCTCGATGTCTGCCACCCGTGTCACACCTAAGCCTCATCACAGAGGGTGCAGCTTTGCTTGCTGTGTCTTCAGGACCTGGAGGCGTGTTCAGAGGTCGTGGTCAGACCTGTCAACACCTGTCCCTGCCAAAACCAAGCGGAGAGAGCCATCCCCTGGAAGGTGAGTTGGCTGGGTTTGTGGCTGAGCCCGAGATGTTTGATTTCAGGAGCACATTTCAGGGGGTTTCCCCATGTGCTATACAGGGTGTGAAGCCCAACGGTGGTACTACACCAGCAATGAAGCGTCCAGGAGCATGTAAGTGATACTTGTTGCTTACCAAAGCACTGGGCTGAAGGCAGGATGATATCCATGCTCTACTCTCCTGGGGTGGATTTGTCTGACATCTCGGCAGCTGAATCTGTTCCCATCTGCATGAATAATTTCATGAACAGTGAAGCAGAGACACGCCCTTGATTCCCTTCATGTCCTGCCGAGTACCTGACCCTGTACAGAATCATGGCTTCTCTCTGGGATCCAGTAAGTTTAAAGAGCAGCAAGAAACATTTTGAGCATCTGAATTTCAGAATAATTTCTTTAAAACCTGTTTGAGGTTCCTGCTCCAAATCTAACGGAGGAGCATTTAAACCTGGCGAGAAAGGACAAGAAACCTTTCTCTAAGAAACCTTCATAGAGTAAAGACAAAATTTTAAATTGCTCCGGAGTGCCGGCTGTCAATCCCAGAGAAGCACCAGGACCCTGAGCCCTTCAGGGACAGGACTTACTCACACTGTAGTTCTGGCTAGTTTTTCCTCGTAAATAGGGGACAGGCCACTCAGCGAAGGTGAGGAAAGGGGACAATGCCACAGCCTGGCTTTAATCCTCCCCGTCCTCCTCCTGGCATGCTCATCTCTGGCAACCCAGCCAGAGGCGCAGGAGTTTTTGGGACAGCGGGGCTGGGAGCCCAGCGAAGCTGGTCTGGTCTTGTGGAGCCTACAGAGCCCTCCTCTGCCCTCGGGGTGCTATGGGGCTGCGGCAGTGCCAGCACGATGCTGGAGATTCCTGGACTGGGATAAGGCAGCTGTGGAGCAGGGCTGCGGGGGGACACACCTGTCCAGGTGCTTCCGCACCTCACGGCACCGGGTTTCACAGGGAAAGGCAAAGGGGGAAAAAGTTGAAGGGGTGATTTACCTGGTTTTCTCCTCCGCCCAAGAAGATGCAGGAGTGCACCGATATTTTCATTCAACGCCTAGGAACAACACTTGGGGGCTGACTGGGGAATGGGACATGCAGATGAGGAGATGCAAGTTTGGAGAGAGTCAAAAAAACCTGCCAACACGCTCCTAGGGAGAGACATCGGCTCTTGTAAGCCAGCGCTGTGGCTGCTGGACAGGCCCTGCCTGCCCCGTGTCCCGCCTGTGCCCGGGCTCGTGCCTCTCCCTGGTCCTGGATCCCTGTAGCAGTACTTTGCTCATCACTGCACTCACCTGGGGCAGTCCATTGCACTGATTCAGTCTGTGGCCACCCTGCTCTTAGCGGCTGAAGAACTTGCTGGTAAGTGAAAGGATTTTTCTTTTTAGCTTTGTTAAACTCTGTGCTCTGACTTGCTGTGGGCATTTGAGCGCCGGCGGTACCAGCCTGGGCTGGTTTTTTTCAGCTGCACCTGTGGCTGCTGAACTGCTTAATTAAACCTTCCACGTACCCGGGCTGCCAAAAGGCCAAGTGCTGCAGCCGCAAAATGGCTCAGGTTCTGCACTCCTCCTTTTCTCAAGCCCTTTGGTGGATGCTCTAAACTTTCTCCCAATACAGGTTCCAGCAGGGATGAGATTCATGAGATCAAATTCACAGCTACAACTCCTGCCTAACCAAATGAAATCTTGCGCAGTATCATTTCCTGTGAGTTTAATGGACAGGTGAAATGAGTGTTACCTTCTCCTGTCCCATCAAAAAGGAAAAAAAAACCCAACAACCACCAAAACCCCCTGTAAATAATGTGGAAACTGTAACCCAACCTTTTCCAGCCCCTTACAGCCATGCCTTCTCAAAACGTTTTGCAACAAAAAAACCCTAAATACCTTATTCTGGACATTGTTGGTTTAACGCAGGATGCAGCTCTTTGGCAGCTTTGCTACAAGACCAGTGACACCACTGGCTGTGGGTGGCTGCCAGGGTGCAGGTGCAACCTTTCTGTGTCGGTGCCATTTCTTACAAGCAGCATAGCTCAAGAAGGAAATTTTAAATATACAGGTCATTTCCAAATGAGGCACATGGCATTAATAAAGTAACTTGGCAGACCCTCATCCTCTGTAGTTGTGAGGGGAGAAAGAAGTTTTAAAGCAGTGGTAATAAATCTTTAACTGATTTCCAAAAAAGTGAAGTTTGGGAAGAGGTGTCTCTAAATGTAGACACTTACTTACCTGACTCGAGGAAGCAGCTGGCCAAACCCTTCAGCATGAGGCCAGAAGAGCTGTGGGAAACTCCTTCCACGGCTGAAGGAGCCTCATTCACTGTGCTTGTGGAGAGCTGGTAGGCTCCTTCCTGTGCCCAAACGCGGGCTGCTGCTGCGCCACGTCTCAGCCGCAGACACCTCAAGATAGCATTTAAATTGGGGAATGCTAGTAGGGACAAAGAGAAAATCCCGAGCACGACAAGCACCATGCAGGGCCCTCCTTATCAGCTGGGAAAGGAGACTGCAGGCTGCAGAGCTTTCCTCTGTGTTCTGCAGTATTATTTTTAGTTAGAGAAAAATTGTAAGATTGACAGGAATGGCAAGGACTAGCTTAAATTTTAGTATTATTCTATACACTAAGATGAGAATATACACTAATGCTTTACATAGCTTTTTGGATGCAACTAAAGAATTTCCAGATATAGTGCACATCTGGTTACTTAATCTGAGAAGGAAATATTCTGCTGTATTTGTGGATAGTTACTAAGTTTTGTTTTGCATCATGAGACCTGATACAGTCTCCATCTCTGAGCCGCACATCATCATCTTTTCTGGAGGCTGAACAAACCCGCCCTGTAAACCACTGAGCCCAGCGACTTGAGGTTTTCATCGCATCAGTACTTTCCTTGCCACTTCATGGGCTGGCTTCAGCCTTTTCACTTAACTGTTGTATTTTATTGAGCAGCACTTTTCAGTCAGGATCAGGGACAGCAGCTGCGATTTACATACGTTGCAGGTTATTTTCAGGCTCGCTCAGCTGTGCAAGGAAGGCTCTGTCAGGGCAATTCCACTTGCTTCGCATAGGATGTGTTTCTGCTCATGAAAACCCAGCAGGGTCGCACTTTGCTCCTTAGCACTTGAGCTTTGCAAATACAGAACTGATTGCAGCTGAGGCTTCCAATTATAGCACTTACTTTTGGGCCCAAACTGAGCTTTTCACTATTTTGAGTGTCACAGACACCCATCTCAAAGGCTTTCACCCCCAGCCTGGGTGCCTTCTGCTACAGAGTAAAGGGTGAGGAGGGCATGGGGCAGGGTACACCGCGCTCTCCTTCCCCTGGAAGGGCCGGGCTGTGCTCTGGCTCCAGCCCCTTTTGGAAAAGGCCAAGGAAGCCTGGGTTGGCACTGGCAGGAGGCATGCTGCTCACAAACATCTATTGTTGCTGAAGGTATCAAAAGTCCTATGAGAAGAGTCTTGTTAAACTATAAACCTAAACTTTGTCCTCCACAGTACAGGTCAAAGTACCTAGTACATATCTGAGGTATGTGCCAAAAGCGCAATTAAACACCTTACAACCAGCCACTTCATTTCCACATCTCCTCTCACCTTTTCATGGAGCTTTTTATTGTGCTTTAAACTTGCTTACATTTGTAGCGTCAACGTGAAAGCCAGGGTGCCTCACCTAACCAGGCTTCAGTCATAATGCTGCCATATTAATTGATACCAGACATTAAAAGAACAAAATACATGAAGACATCTTACATGTGTACAGACTACATCGCATGCTTATGAAAAAAACCTGTCCATTAATTATTATCTCCATAAATGGGTAGATGTAGATGTTTTCTGTTACTAAAGTGCCCTAAATTAACTTTTGAAATGAGGTATACATCAGAAATTTTATTTTTAAATAGATGTTTCCTCTACAAAAATACAGCCTAACAATATTTTTCATTAATAAAATCTGATAAAAAGATTCAGAATTTCTTGATTTATAACACTATTGACATAAGCAATTCAGCATATTTATTAAGAAGGCAAGGCAGGTAACAAATCGTAACTGTCACTGGAAAGTGTTTGAAACAAAAAAGCTCCTTTCCTATCCCTTAGACCTCAGCAAGCAATCTTCCCCATCCCAAGAGGTTCCATTCCTCTGCTCTCCAGCTGAAAGATTCATTGGAGACTGGTGCCAGCACCAGCCGTGGGCCTCGGTGAGTCAGGACTGCCCCACTGCCACCGAGGCAGGAGGGAAAGCCTGCAGGCAGTGGAAGGGCAAAGACTCATTTTTATTACACCTTTTATGATAATTATTATAAGCCTCAATGGAAACTGTCTCCTACAATGAATTCTTGGTAATAAACAACAGTAACATTTGAGAGAGCTCTCTTTTCCTTTGCCATCCGTGCTGCGCTGCACTTGCCACCAAGGTTACCTGATGTCATGGTTTAAGCCCAGCCAGCACCTCAGCCCCCACCACCGCTCGCTCACTCCCCCAGTGGGATGGGGGACAAGAGTCGGAAGAGGAAACGTGAGAAAACTCGTGGGTTGAGATAAAGGCAGTTTAACAGGTGAAGCAAAAGGCACACAAGCAAAGCAAACCAAGGAATTCATGCACCGCTTCCCACTGTCAGGCAGGTGCTCAGCCACCTCCAGGAAAGCCGGGCTCCATCCCGTGTAACCGTTACTTGGGAAGACAAACACTGTGATGCTGAACGTGTTCATTGTTCCCCACCACCGCCCCCTTCATTCTTCCTCCCGCAGCTTTACATGCTGAGCATGGCACCATGTGGTCTGGGACATCCCTCTGGCCAGTTGGGGTCAGCTGTCCCGGCTGTGTCCCCTCCCAGCTCCTGGTGCCCCCCCAGGCTGCTCGCTGGGGTGGGGTGAGAGGCAGCACAGGCCCTGGCGCTGTGCCAGCTGCTCAGCAGTAACTAAAGCACCCCTGTGTTATCAACGCGGTTTCCAGCACAAATCCAGAACATCGCCCTGTACTAGCTACTACGAATAAAACTAACGCTATCCAGCCAGAACCAGCACCTGAAGACAGGCTGCCAGCAAGGAAGAGCCACATCTGGCACAACTTCCACACTGGCAAAGCAAAGACCAAAGTGCAGGAGCCATTCCCGTGCTGTGGGGCAGCTATGGCAAGAAGCTTCCAGTGCCCTGCTGCATCGGCAGTGGCTACTTTTGGCATTGGCCAAATGAATAATTTGGCATTAACACAACACGAGGAGTGCAGACTTCTAAAGGATAGAGATAACAGAGTATAACCTCTAATTGCTACAAAACGATCTGCTGGAATGGTCTTATCATTACTATCTTATTATCCAGTAATGAAATAACCATTCAGATACTTTAGGTGTTATCTAGAACTAAACGCCATTTTCCATTTAATTTTACCATGTGCCTCACTTACTATTGATACGAAAAATCTTCTAGCTTTAATTACAAATAATACATGTCTGCGGAATGGTTTCAGTCGATTGTCATCAAGGTCTCCATAAAAAGACAAATGCAGACTTGCACTACAAGGATGCCTACAAGTTTGCAGGGTATGAATTTTTGCTTTCCTCTGAGTTGACCTCAGTGCCTTTCAAGTAAGCCTTTAAGCTCTACAGTCTCTCCAGTTCTTTCTACATTGACTTTAACAAAGACAATAAGGCTGCTTTGTTCCAGAACCACATATAAGAAAAATAATTAACTTTTAAAAAAATATCACTGTTTGAATACAGCTTTAATACAAAAAAAATGATATTCTATATTAATCAAGTTTACCGATGATGATACAAGAGGTTAAGAGAGTGTTTCCTGTTTGGCTGTAAAATTCTGATCTGGTTGCAGCTGTTAGGGTATGGGTCCCTTGGCAGACCGGGCTTTAGAGAGCAGTCCCTCACATCCAGGGTTCCCATCCTTCCCAGACTCTGCCAAGAATATTGGGGTCTGTCGCTTGATCAATCAGGCATCTCACTTGGGTCTCCTCTGAAAGTCCATCCTCTGGCTCTTTAGCTCTGATATTATGATCAGCATTACCACGAGCCACAGCTGCAAAATCATTATAAGCGAGTGATTTCTCGTGGCCCAGGCGTAGCTCATCACTAAAATTGAGAACACAAAAATAAGCTCTTATTAAAAGAAACAAGCAAAAAAATCTCAGATGGATTTTTAAATACGAAACAGTACTTGAACATGATTCACGCAGCTTTATTTTTCAAGATGTGGAGACTGTTCAATAACTGCAGAAGTCTTGGCCAGTGAAGACTGGTGATTTCAGGTGATTTCCTTTACTATGAAATATTCACACTAAATATTCCCATCTTGTCAAAGGTCTCTAACTGAAAGAAGGATGCAGCAGTTCACATCCAAGCTGTTATCTCCTTACCTGCCCTGCTGATTTTGTGTATGCAAGAAGTATTTTGCTGCCTCTTCCCATTCAGCCTTGACCACAAAAGGGGCTCCTCCCAAGTTCTGCACTTTTCAGGATTTGTATGGTTTTAAAACAGGCTTGCTTTTTTTGCCTTTTTTTTTTTTCCTTGATTAATCCAAAAGGTCTTTTTAAAAGAGGATGGAAGGGATTAATTGTACTTTAACTGAACTTTAAAGACATTCCAACTTGAGCCAGACTTGACTAGGCTGACACAAATAACCTGAAAATGCCATCAGATTTGATTTTAATGCTTTTGGGAAGCAGCTTACCTCTGTGCCTCCCGCAGAGCTAGTTCAGGTTCCATTTCAAGCAACCGTCCAGCAGAAGCATATTGATTTAAATACTACCCCTAGCCTAAAAGCTGTGGAGACGCAAATAGGGAACAGCAGTCTGAGGAGTGAGAAGCAGGCTTACAGGGTGAGGATGAGTGCATTGCCAGGAACAGTACAACTGCTCAGGAGGTCTGAGCTGGAGCAAGAACACTCACAGGGAGATACCTGGTGTTTTGGCCTACAGGGTGATTCAGATTGCTTGTCTGTGGACCAAAACAATTCTGACAGGAGGTTTGTTGAAATTTTGCCCCATCTGCCTCTTCTCTTTTCCTAGCTGCCATTCTACCTGAAGTGATCAAAACCTGACACAGGAGACTGCCAAGGCTCTTGGTGGAGCAATTTAAAACAGAAGCAGACCATCTTACCAAGTGATTGTTGCTGGATTGGCACCCGTAAGCTTTCTTTTGACGTAGTTGACTTTTTGCAAAGGGTACCAGTTTACTTCAGATGTATTTATTTCCCTGATCCATGTGCCTCCTTTTTTCAGCTGTCTTTGCTCAAAGTTCTAAAGAGAAAATAAATTTGACCTAAATCATATACTTAAAAAGACCTTTAAGCCACCAGATCATAGCAAGTCAAGCCAGTAACTCGTAAATGGAGGGCAAAGTAGTGAGACAATATCTAGCTTGCCCATGACTTAAAATTTAATTTACAACTGGAGTTACTGAAGTGCAACTAGTTTCAGATTTTTCTCTCTGTAATTATTAGTTTGATGTATACAGTGTTGTTATGTACATTTAAGAGGCTCAAGGCAAAAAGCTGAAAATCTTTATGCTACTGTCCTAAGTGACATAACGGGATCAAGAGATATGAGAGATAATGCATATTTTTAGGATTATCATGCAGATAAAGAACAGTCCACTGATAGCACAGATACATGCCACTATTCTTCATCCATCAATATAATATTCTGTCATTTTAAAGCCTTTAAGTTCAGTTTCTCTGAGAACCCAATGAAACAAAGAAAGATAAAAGAAGCACTGAAAGTAAGCATACAGAAATACTTCCTTTTTTATCTGTTTTATCCTTATTACATTTTAACAGTTTTCACACAAAGAAAAAGGGAAGAGAAAAAATCCCACCTTCCAGTCCAAAGAAGGCTCTTTTACAAATACATCCATTGTGCTGATGATGAGATCTGGATTCGAACGATAAGCTCTCAGGGCATGCACCATCACACTGTAAATGAGACCCCACTCTTTCACTGGCATCATCAGATTAACAAACTGGCGAGTCAGACGAAAAGGCATCAACTCTGGCACATTCAAAAACTAGCAAAGGGGAAGGACGGTTGAAAGAAAACAAGATAAGCAGTCTTGGAATAGAAGGATTAGAAATAAATATATTTATTTTTTTAAGCTTTGAAACCTTCTTTGCCACTTAACTGAAAATAACATGCAACACAGGACAGGACCAAGTTCTGACATCAAGTTCTAGGCATGAATATTTAGTGATAGTGGTTGAAAGCCTGGCTGAACTACACAAAACAAAACCATATAGACTCCACGAAACTCTATAGCTCTCTGCTTGTCTGAGAACATCTGGAAACAGAGATTTTCTTCTATTAACTAGAAGTTGTCAAGATTATTTTGCATTAGAACAATGACAAATGAAGAACATCAAATTTAGTACTGACAATACACATGTAATTACACATAATAAATGCAAAAGCTGTAACAAATTAATTAGAAAACAAATACCTGTGTAGCTGAACCAAACGCATGTCCAAAGTCTATTCCCACCATGCCACCTGTCTCCTTGTTAATCATAAAGTTGAGCAGATGCCTGTCTCCAATACCAAGTATCCAGTGGCTGATGCACATCAGTGCGTGAGAGCTGGCAAAATGGGACCGTAGAGACAGGAAGGCTTCAGGAGACGTACTCATTTTCACAAAGGCACGCCTTAACGAAACAGAAGTCACTTGTTGCATACAGGTAAAACACCAACATTCATTTCACAATGTGCAGTCATTAACAGTACACTTACCGCAGCAGATCTTCTGGAACACTGTTTTCCCTGCTTTTGAAAGACATAACTGTTTCTCTGCGGCTAGCATTTCTGCAAATTAATGAAGGAATAGTATTAGCTATGGAAGTAACAGCCCGCTGGATGTTAAAAGTTGTGTACACGACTGCATTAGCACGTTTTGCTTACCCCAGCAGACAGTACAGCAAGCCACACAGAGAGTTTGCTGAGAAATTTTTATCTGATATTAAAAATACTCCCCCTCCTGTCTTTTTCTGCCAACAGTTATTTCCAAGACTGACATTTCTGAATACAAAACAGTATGTAGTTTTGTCTAGTTTCCCCAAAAGTAAGGAGATGGGTTAAGTTTTAATGCAGCAATACAACTGTGTTCTTTCTGGCTGGATAGTCTCTTCCAAGCAGAGAAACTAAGGCCTAGATTAGATCTCTCAGCAGCACGCAGAGGCTATATTGACACTAGAGAGTAGTGCAGCACAAGGCGAGTATAGCTGGTGCTGAGGACATCCATGCTGTACACATTTGGGGAGGGTGGATGAGTGCTCTGGCCTAGCCTGGTCCTGGGAACTGAAGGCTCCTAGCAGCTGGAATGCACAAAGTGCTCTCCTGCCAGCCTAGTTTCATCTGAAAGGAGCAGAGCGGCGTACCAGGGGACAGCTCTGTGATGCAAAGCAATGTGAGGTGAGTGGGGGTGACAGGGAATTTACTTCAAAAGCACATTCCAGATCTAAATACAAGTCTTAACATTGACCCACTCAGTTAAAGAAGTCAAAGGTTTCCTTTAAAAAGCAAGATGCTTGCTTAAGCATGTTATGAGCTCATCAGAAACACTCCGCTGGAAACTTCACTTCCCTCCACTACAGTGCTAGATCTAGGCAGGTGTGGAAACTCCTCCGAGAGGATCCTCAAGTCAGGACCCAAACTGAATCATCAAATATTCTTAAATTCTCAGTGAATCACAGTGATTTTCTCTTTCCAGCTTCAGCAGGTGCTTGGGCTCTGAGGCAGCCTACCTAATTGCATAATCAGGACCAAGACACCTAGAAGATAAAGTTGAAGAGGAGCATCTGCTTCTAGACACTTTCTTAGGGAAGTGAGCAACCTTCTGGAAGCACTCCTGTCCTCTGGTGGGATTTTGGCAGTACTAAACTCCCCCTGCAGAGCATCTCCAGTAAGATGAAGCAGTAAAATGAGCAAAAATCAGATCTAGCCAGCATTATTATAAGGCAGATCATATTTTTCCTGGAACTTCTACAACTTCGTGTGTGTGCACACTCTAGCTTCTACATTTTATGTGCAGTTCTCTTTCAAAACCTACCTGTACATAATATGGTATCGAGAGCTGCCTTGTGCTTTCCCACTCATCTGGGACAGCCACTTAGAATAGGTAGCCCGAGGTCCTTTTTCGCTAAGGAGAAAAAAAGAAAAAAAAAAAAAAAGCGCGTTGATGATTTCCCTATATTACCTTTCCACTCTGTACTCAAATATCCGCAGGCTGTGTGCTACCATGACCCATGAGATTTTTATGCACGGGAGGCGTCAGGAAGCTACAGCCTACATTAATTGTAGCCTTGCTATGGAAATGAAGTTTATGCGGTCAGTGCATATGTTGATTCATACATCTCCTTCCCCCCAGCTTTGAATGAACTTCATTCATATTTGACAGAGGACTAGACATCTCAAAGGTGTTAATTTGTCAGTAGGTACTGTGAAAATTAGATGCTGACTTGAGAAGACAGACCCAAAATAATTTCTTCAGGGAGGGAAAGATATTTTTAACAGGCTCACATCCATTTGAGAGGCATTATGTAGCCTACCACAGCATGGGCTGTCATTTGTCCATCCAAACAGGTGGGGAATGCAGGAAGGCAGTCCATTATCTCCTTAGTGTGTACAAGAGGGAAGGAATGGGGGCTTGGACTTAAGAAGACAGTCTTCATTAGTTGCACTGCTTATATAATAATTTGATATTTTTCTCCCATCTTATATATACTATAAATATACTAGACATTATTCTCTTCCAGAGAGGCAGCAACTTAGCAGAGCACCCGAGATCCTTTCCATTTAAGAAGTATTTATCATTTATAGACTGCACAGCCCATCACTGTGGGATAAAGAAAAGGATTTCAAAACTTCAAAAAGTTATTTCCCCTGCCCCAACCAGAATATTGCCAGCAATGATTTGATCAGAATTTTCCTTTGCGAGTGCTGTCATTCAACCATAGTTCAACATAAAGTGTCTTAATTGACTTGATTGAAGAACATATGGGAAAATTAATTTGAAGTCAATACACAACAATAAAATAAAGCTATGTGTTGGGGTAAATCATTAATTGTTTTTGGAAAGACACTGATAATGTACATTTAACATATTAGAAATCTCCCCCCCTGAGGTGGTTCCATGTGAGTTCTCCTTCATTTTCCCAGTGAACTGAGGCCAACATAACACTGCTGCTGTTCACAAAAGTGAACCAGACAGTGCTAATGCAGGAACAATAGCAGTTCCTAAACTGCTCAAAAATAAAATACCTGTAGAAATAAAGACTTTTTGGAGTCCAACCTCCATGCTGGAGGTTCCTCCAACCTGCCCCATAAGCATGAAAACCAGTAAAAATAAGTGCTGACAACACTTCGACAAACCCAGATAGAGACTATGTATTGAGAACAACACTGGCAAATAAAACCATATTTCTAAATTCCAGGATAGAAACAGACTGAAATGTCAGAATTAAATAAATTTTACAAATATTCATCCTCCAGTTACAATCCAGAGAAAGCAAGCTAATTTATTCAAACCAGCATTTGTATGAAGTCAGAGATAGTGTTCTTTTACAGCCATGTTTTGTGCATCTGCTGCCAGTTTCCCCCACCACTGACTCACTGCCGAACCCAGGTTCTGAAAAGCGCTCTTCTGCTCTCCTCTCCTCTGCTCCCCCCTTTTCTGACCTAGGTCCATTTCCTGCCTGATCAAATCAAAAGATCAAAATCCTTTACTTGCAAAGTCAATCTGCTGATAAGGAAATGGTGATGATAATGACGTCACACATCATTATAATTACAAGCCTCTTGTTTAAACAAGCTGGGTGGAGTATATTACAGGTACAATGGTACTCATTAAACAAACAGTTGCCAATTACTAATTTGGGTCAGGAAGTACAAACTGCCTCCTTGCTTATAGGTGCCTTTTATTTCATTCTTTCAAAAAAAGAAAAGCTGCCACAAGATTGACCGTATCAAAACCCCATTAGTAGTGGTCTCTATTAGAGCAGACAGTTAAACCAAGCATCACCTGTTATAGTTGAAGTCTTCCTCTTCAGACATACTATTCTTAAGGAATTCCCTTAAAGTGCAAGTATTTTCCAGCCACTTGATGAGTCCCAGTCTGGAACAAAGAAGCCAGAGATGTGAAGAAGTTGCTCAGCTGAACTTTAGAGGAACACCACAAATAGCAAGCAACACATTCTAGTGCCTCCTAAAAAAAGGCTGAAAGCTACCAATTTAAATATACTCTGAAAAACAGTTTCCAGACAAAGCAATTTCTATGTTGTTTAAAAGGAAAAGAAAAAAAATTAAGCCAAGACCCAAAACACTCTGAACCAGAATGTGGCACACAAATCTCACGTTCCAACATCCCAACAGTAACAGATGTTAACATAAGGATTTCTGCTCCTTCAAGATAAATGCCTACCTTGTTGTCATGGGGATGACCTGATAAGTTTTTAACTGCATATTCCTTTGGCTACATGTAGCATCTTGGGAAAGGATAATGTTCATTACATCAAACAGCTGCTCAATACGCTGGTCTTGTCGCAAGTCTTCACCACCTTTGACAAGGAAAGGATACTCCTGCTCATCACTGCCTCGGATTGTTATACGTTTTGGCTTCCTCAAGGATTCCATTACCTTTATCTTGTAAAAAGATAGGAAAACCCAAAATATTTGTGACAGAAGACTTGGCCTTACAGAATCATCCCTGAAATTAAACATATCTGTCATTCCTAGATGGCATAATCAAGTTGCTCAATTAGTACTAGAAAAACAAATGCCCATTTGCAGACCCTCCTTTATGTGCTGCAAGATGCGTACACAAGCAACAAGCTTTGCTATTGTCAAACTCTTCAAATGGAACACAGACACAAATTTGTAACACACAGGATTTTGACTCACACTTAACATACCCGTTCATCAAATCCAGAGATTTTTGCATGGTACTCTGGCAGTGGTTTCCCTTTTCCATCATACTGACCTGAAGTGGTAATGGAAAAAAATAAAAGAAAAAAGTTACATAGACTGACCTTAATTATTATTATTTTTTAATTTAAAGTGTTTAAGAATAGAACACACTTCCAAATATTTAGTCAAATTGGTAGAATGGTAGTGAAGAAAATATTTTAAAATGCATAAAAATCCAACATATACATCATATAATTTTATCTGTGAATTACTAATATTCTTTCCTTATAAAGCTGTTAGAATTGCAGCTCTTAATGGTTTCAGAGGACACGTCCTTTTTGAACTAGATTTGAACATAGACTTATATGTCAGATTTTGTGGAGTCAGGCCTTTAAAAAAACCACAGAAATTCTTAGGCAAGATACAATTTTAGACAGAATTTTAAAAATATCAGGACTACAGCTTAAGATCAGATTTAAGTGACGAAGAATGAACAGAGCTATTTCAGATGAAATCTACTTCTGCATAAGGCCAGAAAGAAGGGTCATATAGCCAACATAAAAAGAAGAGCTCAAGAGCAGCAACTTCCTTGTAAGGGACAGTTCACCATTGACACTGAAGAGGAACTTACCAGGAACCTCTAGTTCATTCCTCAAGAACTCAGCTTTGAATTCACTCATCCATGGCGAACATTCTTTCAGGTTTCCAGGTTCTTTATGTTTTTTGTTCATTTCTGAGAGGAGAGAAGTTGCAATCTCACCAAAGTCATTAGCCTTCATGTTCAACAGTTCTGAACCTCCTTTTCCAAAATGACGGTCAAAGTCTTTCCCAAAAGCCTGAGGTTCATTTACAGAAAGGAATCCTGTTAACACAGTGCTAGGAACGTCCCAAGAACACCAAAACAGTACTTTCCTATCTACACACACAGCTTCATCTGAGCTCCTAAAATACATCAGTCATCCTTCCACTTCATTTTTTTTTTTTTCTCCATTACTTCTAGTCTGTCAGAACCTTCTCGCTTCCTGTTTGGTAGACTCACCAGCTGTCCTCAACAGAAATATCTACATTTTACCAACTCAGTGACATCAAAGTTCTATAGAATGAGATCAAAAACCTTTTTGCCATGTCAAAACCAGAAGCTTGGCCCTTTTACCTTCTCCAGGTGCAGCTGGATTCTGGGTGAGCATATCAATAATGCTGCTCATTAGACTTAATACACATACCTCATCTGCTCACAAAAATTTAAGAACAGCTAGTGAAACAGTAATATAAATAAAAGTTTTCAATTTTGCACCTGTTAAAAAATACAAATTCCATCATGAATCTAAATATAGGATTATTCTCAGGACATTTAATTGATGCCCCGGTCTTTAGATCTAGTTATCACACTTTCGAACTGCTGCAACAAAACCCCCAAAACCCTCAACTGTTTGATTTACAAATGGTAAAAAAATACAGATGGATAAGTTCATTAATGTTTTTTCCCCTCTCAAATATGAATACTCTGTGCATTATGGAAGGTGTGGGGTTTTGGGTTTGGGGTTTTTTCTCTTTTTTTTTTTTTTTTTTTTTAAACTAGCAGCAACCATACTCAACCATACTACATAGTAAGCAAATACATCCTAGTTAATTTCACATATACCTTTCTTGCTAACCAAAAGATATATGTATACATAAGGCATGTCATAAAGCTTCATGTATTAATTTTTTGTATCACCTTAGAAAATACCAACATACATGTTTTACTTACTATCACATTTATTATTCATGATTTATTTTGAGATAATTTAGATGTACAGTGTATAAACCCATATTTTTTAGAGTGTATTAAATAGCCTGTTAAAGTGCAACAACATTTCACACTGATCCATTTTAATAAACAAAGTGAGTTTTATCTGCAAGTAGTTAACTGAGTTGACTTCATCTGTCCATAATTCAAGGTTCTAGAAAAACGAGATGTCCCCTCTCAGACCTCATTGGTATTAACACTTTGGAAAGACATGTAAGCTCACTTCTTTTTTTAATGCCTGATTGTTTTTCTCCCAAGCTATGGAGGACACAACTATTTCACTGAAGTAAATGAAAATACAGAAAATATCCTTCTGAAGAAGAGACTGCTACAGTCAACATCTTTATCACTTTAAATCTATTTCCAGATGATCATTGAATTGCTTTCTCTCTTCTGTTCTTTGACTTCTTTTAAAATTCAAGGCAGCAAATATTTAAGAGCCTTAACACTGTATTTTAATTAATACAATCCGTCAACAGTGTTTAATTTATGTATTACTGCATATTACTATTTCAGATCTGTCAGTTTTGTAAAGTCCTTTCTGTAATTTTTCATAGTTGTAACTCTTCTGAATAACCTACCCTAAATAACTTAGTATCAGCATCAAATTTGAGCAGCAAAATATAGCAAACCACCCTAAGGTGCTCATATACCCTTGGCAGCAGGAAAAAAAAACAAGACCAGATTCTTGTGCAGGTTCATGGATGGTCAGAGGCCAAGGCCCTGAGAACCTGGCAGCGTGCAGGACAGGGGAGGCAGAAGGTGAGTAAGAGGGAAGATTCAGTCCTGCTTCTAGCAAAGAAATCCCAGTCCTGTATTCCTGACTTGATCCCTTGTCTCATCAAGTCCTGCAGCACCTGTAAAAGCTGTGATCTTGTCCCCTCTTTTGACTTCCTAGTGCCTTCTACAAGCATACAATGCCAACACTACTTGGCAATCACACATACCTGAATAAACCTTTTCCTCAGCAATCCAAGGCCAGGAGCCTCTAAAGTTCCCAAATTCTTGTACATTCCTTCATACATTTCCTTAAGCTTATTTTTATTTCTCTGAGCTTTTGCCAACTCGTTTCTGACATCCTCAACCCAATCCTGCAAAAAGAAGGGAACAGATGAGTACTGAGAAAAAGTTGCTTCAGGGGAAGCAAGACCCCTGAAAGACTCTTGCTGTTCAGTGATCCACGCAGATTACTTCTGGGTGACCATATTTACTAGTAGTTAATTAATGTGTCTTTTGACAACTAAAAGAGCAATCAAAAGGCTATGGATATATTTCCCTTTCATTCTGTGTCTCGATAAAATGTTTCTACTTCATTAAGATAATCACGTTCACTACCACAGTGTCTAGTGCAAACCAAGAAAGCCTCTATGGTGCCAGGAGTGGTACCAAACACATGAATGAGAATCCTTTAGACAACAGGGTCAGAATGTAGACAGGGAAGCCCAGCAGAGAGCAGGGAAAGGGCATAAGAACACAAGCAGTCGGTAAGAAATTACAGAGATGGCCCACAAATGATAATTCTGTAATGGTTTCAGAACAATTGAGGAAGACTGACTATGGGGCAGGGCAGAGACCTTGAAGGAGAAAGCTGAAAAGGGCTACTACAAAACAGCCAGCTGGCACAAGGGAGGAAGACCATCACCAGTGAAAGCTGCTGACAGCACCCCAGCATCATCACCAGTTGATTCTGGGTTGAACCGCTTCCTGCGGCTGTGGTGTCAACCAAACTGTGACAGGCTCCACCCGGCACACTCTTTCCTAAACACAGGGTGAGCAATGATGGGGGCAGGATGTGTATGCATAAATAATAATAAAAACAAAATAAAAAACCAACCAAACAAAAAAAAACACCAAAAAACCCCCACCAAAAAACCCCACCAAAAAAACCCCACAACACTTTACCTTAAAAAGCATTACGGGATTAGAGAGCTGTTCCAGGGAGCAAACAAAATCTTGAACTACTCCTCCTCTGTCCAACTTATTCTTGATCCTTTAAAAGGAAAAAAAGCGCATCATAATGCAACAGGAACTACCATCACCACCTAGCCTGCAGATAAGCAATGATTCAGGTTGTCTGCTATATTCAAGCATCTGGTAAAATAATTCTAAGGGTGGGCAGGTAGGACCCCCTCAGAATTCTCTCTTGACTGCATGACTTAAGGTATTGACTGCTCTCACCACACAGCTCCCATTTTTTTTAATTAAGTGTGCCACTACGAAAATAGGAGCTTGGTGGGCGAGTGGAAACAATATTGCAACAGAAATGGGCATTAACTAGACCACATATTCTGTCACTACAGTTATTCAATGGCCATACAATTTGTGAAGCACAAGACTTTATCTTCTTATTTTAAGCAAAGGCATTCAGCAAATGTATCAGAGATTTGAAAAAATGGCAAAAAGACACCTAAAATTGTATTAGTGGTTCTACAGCGTTGTGTGATAGAAGTCGACTTTTGCCTGGGGATTTACTCAGGTTTTATTGCATGGCAAACAGGGAAGGGAGGGCTTTTAGAGGAAGGTGTATGTGCACACTGAATAAGCAAGAGAATGCAACCAAGAGATGTCATTCCCCAAGATAACGTGCATCTGTTTCACTAGCCCTCTCCAAAGCCTGGTAGGAGCATGTATTCTATTTAAACACGTCTGCTTTCTCTTGGCATTAGAAAGATTGTAAGTGTCCAAGCAAGCTTCATCTTCATCTCCGATGGGTCCTAACTTTGACTGCTGTTAAGTCTACTACAGTAAGAGCCTAAACATGCACCAGATCCCCCTTCTACCTCCACAGAATGGGAGAAGGAAGATGAAACTTCAACAACCACAGAATTACAAGGAGAAAGCAGTTGCCTCTCTGTGCTCTTTCTGTTTTATCTTGGAAAAATTCTAACATCCCACAGCCTGGGGACTATATGCACTCACCACTTCAGAAAGTATTCAGGCCACTAACCTGAGTATGTCTAATACTAAGACACTAAGACACTTTATGTATTGATTTTCCCTGGGCCTTTAAATGAAAATACAGTGTGCGTCAGACTACTCTCTAATATTTCTCATGCCCCCTAAAGAAAAGAGTTTGTTTAGGAAAAATAAACAAACCTCTACACTCCTGAATAAAAAAACATGCAAAAGAGCTACTCCAATAGCAAATTCACCTTTCTACAAACTCCTTGTTCTTACAACCAGTTGCAGTATCTTTGAAACAGTAACTTTCACTGCTGATCATGAAAGGGTAGATGATTGCCTGGGGATAGGTATTTGTGATCTCTTCAACAGTATGTTGCACAGCTACTGCTTCATCCTTGTCAAGTAGTGCCATCATCTGGCTAATCCAACCAATGAACTGCCAACAGGGAACCGAAGCAAGCTGCAAGAGACAGACACTGCTTTCAACTTTGGTCCTCCTCGAAAATATCAAACACAGCAAACAAACAAAACTGTTCTGTGGCCTAGCCTGACAGACAGAAACACACAAAAAGGAAACTGTCAACTAGGTTGCACAAAACATTCCCCAGTGAAACAGAGATTTTCATTACTATTGTTACTTACTACCACCCCCACCACTGCTGCTGCTTAACAGGTTTTCCATTATAAAGATTTGCAGTTTATTGATTCAGATGAGGCTTTATACTCAAACTTGTGGATTTTCTGTTTGGATGCAATACAATAATTTTTGATCACCACATACAAAAACCTCAAAAATGTGAAGACAGTTCAAACACCATTGGGTTGAAGTCTTGATGCGAGTAAAAAAAGAGCCAGGAAGGGGAACACTGGAACTCCTACCACAATTTTGCCCTTTCTTCAACTTTAAACAGGTTTGGGTTTGCTGACACATACTGATTTCAGTAAAGCACTCCCCCAATACACTTCATGCTCACTTCTTTTTCAAAAGTGATACAAGTTTTGAAAGGAGTACTATAATACATTTTCTGGTGATAACCAGAGGCCAAACTCCGACTCCTTTCCTCCTGTATCATCCCTTCCTACCTTTCTAGTGGAGTCTGAGATCAGATTGCCAGTATTTATCTCACAGAACGACAGAGGAGAGGATGAAGAACTGCCTGGTGAACTCCTCTTCTGGGTGAGATTTGTCAGCTGGGCCAGCTGTCAGGTTCTGTCTGAACCATCAGTTTCACTGTGGCCACATCTTGTGCACCTCAGCTGGTTTTCTACTTTCTCAGTTTCTTGGGAAAACTAAACTGTGTTTCTGTCTCTCTTGAATTGTTCCTTTGAAAGGGCCTGGTGCTCTGTGAGCGCCAGCACAACGGCGCGGGCTTGAAAAGGTGGCCAGGCTAAGGCAGAAACTGGCATGAGTCACAGAGGAGCTCTCAGCTTATCTGTCCCACGGCAGCAGGGGAGGCAGCGGGGACACTGTATCTTGCCATGGAACAGCAACGGAGGGACAGGCTGTGAAAGGGAGGAAGCGGGAAAGGAGGAAGAAGCTGTAGTAACCTCTGAAGTGAAGCATGATAGGGAGAGGTGGGACATGAGGAAAATGAGTCTGGAAAAGCTGCTGGCTTCCTGCATATGGGAAACGCAGCCTACAGAAATAAAATACATTCCTCACCTTAATACTAACTACCTTTATCAGCCCACTTAGGTTGTTCTGAAGAAAAAAAACCCCAAACAACCCACTACACAGTTCCCCTCCAGCAGCTCTCAAACTAACATTTGGAATCAGAGTAATGATAAGAAGTTAAACTTTTAAAAACAAAGTTTCTGTCTGTATGAATTAGGCTCAGCAAGTTAGAGAAAAGACAAGGAACAATGACAGGATAAAATTTATCTGATTTACCTGAAGCAAAACTTACCAGTCTAACCTCTATCCGTCCAGCCTCCACCCCCACCTTTTAAATTCGATTTACAGAAACATTTGCTGCTAGGAAAATGGAAGCAACTAACCTCTCGTGTCACTAGACCCAATGTCTCTGCTGGATATCTTTCAATTATTTGCAGCAGTCTAGGAAACCTCAGTCTGGCTTCTCTGGAGTTCAGTTTTAAAGCTTTTATCATTCTCTTCACCACAATAGCTGGGAATAGCTGCAGATCTGCAGGGTTAATTTCTGCCAAGAGACATTAAACAAGAATTATCAGAAACACCATCACTTGTTCCATGTCTTTGATCATCTGGAACATTCATCTTTACAATTCAGGTTGTCGGGTTTTTTTCCCAGTGTATTCTGTATTTTTACTTTGTTCTTCTTCCCATCTGTTTGAACTGCACACATCTGCAACACATGTACTTGGGGATTGTAAGGATTAGCTTTATCAGGAAGCTGCATCACTGCTGGTATCTTGCCTGCTTTAAATACAGCACTGCTGTGGTCTGGGAAGGAACAAGGGAAGCACACACTGGATATGATGTATTTCTCACAAGCGAGAGGGAGACTATGAGTGATTCACTAGTATCAAAGCTAGCAGTAATAGTGGGGGGAAGGAATATAAATACTGTTGAACTGAAGGACAAACTGTTCCATTTAAATCCAAGCTGCACTGCTCAGGGAGATCTGCTGGGTATCACAAAAGCTCACGTATCACAGATAAATCCACCTCACATGCTTAGGAGAAATCCTGACTAACCAAGCAAGCCTTCTTCTTCCCTACGCAGATGCTGGTCACAGAAACCGACCAAAGTCATATACGCATCGATAATTCCCGCTACATCTACATGTTCCATGGAGTGGGAATGCTCTTCCTCTTCGGACTTCCTCACGGCACTGCTGAAACACTGAAAAGCCTTCTTGTTCAGACTTGCCAATACCTGAAATTCAAACACAAGAGAAAAAAAAGATATGTTAGCAAATAGCATTCAACAATTCTTTCTGAAACTGAAGCTTGGTTGCATGTCTTGAGTAGATAAAACTTTAATTGTAGTAGATGTTTTGAGCAGCTGACAAAGGAAAAAATTGGGACATTATTTCTAGTATTTCTAGTATTCAAGTATTCCACAATTTTCAATTAAAAAATATAAAACACACTTTAGTCTTTGGACATGTTACGTGGAATTTTTATAACTGCAAAAAAGTTAATTTTACTAGAGTTTTTGCAAACAGTTAACAGGAAACATAAAAAATGCTGGTTTTTTTCCTATTAAGACATATCTGCAACATCTGCATAGCAACTAAGAATCTGTGTTAAAAAAAGCATGCGTCAAACTATTAAAAATCTGGTATCTTTTTCCCTATGACAAACACAGTCATATTGATTATACATTTCTAATGCAGCTTGTGCAATGAAGGACTCTACAAGATCCTTTACTACTGAATTTTTATATATCAAGTACATATGTTCTATTGTCAGCAAGCTTACCAACCTCAGACATTGTAGCTATTGCAATCATTAAACAATATACAAAATTGCTGCAGAACAAGTTGGAACAACGCTGTAACTGAAATTAAACAGTTTGAATTTCAGGTAGGTGGAGGGAAACTACCAGGGTCAGAGTACTGCTTAATAAGCTAAAATAAGGCTAAGCTCCTTAATCTTATAAGATTATACCTGGTATCCCAATCTGACTCACTTGACACAGAAGAGCTTTTATGCTCAACTTTTAGATTTCCTTAAGAAGAATGCTCTTCATAATTAGCTAATAAATGAAGCTTAAGCTTTCACTCAAGTTTCTACGTACCTGAAAATTTAGAATCTTTTTTGCAGGAATCTCTTAATCTGCCTTCTTTTTTTTTTGTTTTAACAACCATAAAAACACAAATTAAGACCAATTTACTGCTGTTTTATATTGATATGGTTTGTATCTAAGGGTCTTCATGGTGGCTTTAGGAATTAACAGAAATAAGTCACAGCGGTACTTCAAATTCTTCATCAATGTGACAGACAAGAAGTCAGTGCCACAGCATCTGGGACAATGGACAACACATGATTTCAGATGCAGCAGTCTGTCACTGTATTATTCAAGTGCACACCTTCCCAAAACAGGCAAAGTTGACCTGCATATGCTCTGTCTTAAAAAGACCTCTCCTCTCTATCACTAAAATTATTTAGATGAAATAACTGTATCAGTAGCATTATCAGTATTATAAAGAACTCTACGAAATAAGATAGTCTGACAGCATGAAGCAGCTCAGAAATGCCCAGCTAAAATGAAGGTATTCTTTGAGGATCATGTTCCCAAGCCTTGTCTTGCCACAGTGCACACAGATGCTATGATTGTCTTCCCCCTTCACACAAAATCCAGGAACAGAGAATTGCAAGAACACTCCAAACTGAAAACACTACAGTGGTGCAGAACTCCAGGAGAGCAAAAAAGCAGACAAAACAGCAGCCAGAGCTTCCCCCATCCCAGGGATTTTTCCTGGACAAATCACTGCTAGTAGCAGATGGGTTTCACATTCCCTGTATCTATCCACATCCATCACTACCTATTGTACCTGTTGGAGCAGCGATCACAATACTGAAATACCTAAAAGCTTTTCTCCTCTCATTTACCTTTTCAGGACTCGCAAGACTTTCTCCTGATAGTACTGATATTTTTCCAGCCTTTTCTTCCTCGATTTGCTCAAGGCATCTTGGATCCTGCCTAAGAGCATTGGCCATGATGTGGTACGTAGTACCCAGAAGAAGATTCTGGTTTCGGAAGGCCACTATGTTCTTGCTAAGATAGTCAGATTTGGTATCTTCTGTGGAATTCAAAACCAAAGTTGGTAATTTGACAACAAAGCAGCTTTGTATAATAAACAATGTGAAGCAAAGAGAAAGCTGTTACCAAGCAGGGAGATGGTTTTTAACACTGAGAGCACACGTTCAGGACAACTCTGGTTCCGGCTGCAGCTATGTGTAAAGCGGCAATAGGTGTGATTCCACCTCACCAGCCAGTCTTCCCTCATTTTGGCTTCTTTGAATAGGTTTTTCAGAAGCTTCTTGGCCACTGAGAAGCTGTTCTGTATTCAGATTAGACAGAATTTTCAGATAATATATCTGAAGAGCAAATAAAACTGTTCTGCAACTAAATGAAGGGATGAGAATATTTAGGTAACACAAGTAAAGCTGTAATAACATGGAGAGGTCCATTACTAGTTGGGTCTCATATTCAAAAACATATTTACGCTAATGGAAAAATGCACAAAAAAAACCCCCACAAAACCCAGAGATTTAACAGTCTGACAAAATGAAAGTAATTCTATCTGCATGACTAAACAAGCATTAACTGTTCTGCAGTACACTGGCAATGTAACTTGGTTTATAATACCATAAGCAAATCACTTATATTTGTGTTTTGATGAAAAGTTTCACATTAACTAACATTAAGGGAAATCTTACTTTTCATTTACTCTAAGTGTATAGTCAACACAGCTCTAACCTTGTATTTGGTTATTACAGTACTTAAAGTCTTGTCACCGACTGCAGATTTCTGCAGCATCTTAGAAGATGGGGGAGACCTCAACTTAAATAATATTCATTTTGTCTCAGGCTTGAAACACCAAAGGTCCATCAAAGAAGGCTGTTACAGTCATTTTAACAGCCAGATCCAAACCAAAAAACTTCGCTTTAGTTCTTTATGTGTTAACCTAACAGCATTAATGAAAACCATAAAAATATATATATATCTCATAAAATGTTTCACTATTGCTGACTAAAGCTATATTGATTCAATCTGAACTTGATTTGTTTCCTTGTACAGAAGAGATTGTTTGTAAATGAGAAAACAAAGTGGTTGCAAGCATCCCATCCATTAAAGACTGAAGCATTTCAGATACTTTATTTATCTGCCCTTTAAAATGCCAGAAACCACCTGTGGATCAAAAGGGGCCTTCAGGCACATTTCCAGTAATGACAAATTGTCATCAAGTTTGTAATTAACATTTATCCATTTGTTTTCTCTCACTTGGAACTGACTTTCTTGAGCTTTCAAAATGTCCGGGACAGCAGGCCCTGACAAAAAGGTACCCAAGACCACCTAAAATGCTTTTTCAGCTGTAGTTTCTATGCATTTTCTCTCAAAATTGGAAGCTATCAGACAGTACAGTCACCTGTTTCCTGGCACTTTCTACCATCTTCATCTTCATGTTAAATTTACAGCTTCTAATCATTGAGTACATGTCTTCACCCTGTTGATCTACTTCCATTTGGTCACCAGCACTGTATTCTTCATCCACCTCCATACTATCATTGGCCTGATCACAGAGAAGTTTCTCCTGCAGTTTGTCAAGAAAGAAACACCTGCACAACAACAACAGGAATACAAATCGCTCCAGCATGCATCTGAGGGCAGGAACATTTAAGTGTTGATCTACCTGACAGTAGACACTGCAAGTAGTCAAGCTACCAACAAGATACAGCGATCACCTTTAGCAAGGGCTAAATATAGTCCTTGGAATCTGGAAAGTCGTAACTGGGGACATACTGACGCTGACAGCATTCTAGGATCTTGGATTGATGTGATTAGGTATTAGAAATGTCCATAACAGAGTGGGATTTCAAAGCTACAACCTCTAAGTTCACCAAGCCATGACTTGCGTTCCAACTTGATGGAAGTGCTGATAAACAGGAGTCTCAGTTATATAGTATAAGGGCCAGGCTGTTTTTTTATGTCAATCTGAAATTCAAATGTATATCACACCATACATGTAAACATTGAAATTTGTGTTGCAGAAAAGACAAGTGACCATAATCAGCTTTTGAAAGGGAAATGCTACATTCTGTTCAATCTACAACTAGTCCTATCTTACTTAATACCACCTCTCATCATGTAGACTGTTATTCAATGCAGAGGCTAGCACTGCAGTCTGGAATGGGGTTTTGCACATCCTTTGTCACTAATTTGAGATAAAGGTTTTCTAAAAGCACTTAAAAGTGTTTAAGACACTGGTAACCCTTCAATTCATAAATATTTTGAGACTTTGTAAAGGATTAAGCCATACCATATATGCTGCCTAATATTTACCTGCAATAAGCTCTTCTGTACCATTTTTTCCTGATACCAAGAGATAATAAAATAAATTACAGAGTACAGTGGGTATCAGCAGAGCTGTTGAAGAAGTTGTCCACCAGCAAAAGAAAGAATCTAGATTTGCACTGGAAGCGTAGTTGGGATGAAGATAGATACCACCGGGAGGACAGAAAACTTTCAGCTTTGGAAAAGCATTCCAGCTTCTTTGAAGCTAATCCAAAAGAATCTCTGGAGAGCCTTTGTTCTTTCTAGCAACAGTTGCACTGCAGAAGTCTCTAATTACAGCACTAGTCATAGACTTTCCTATAAACATGTGAAACACTGATAGCGACAGGGCTGGGCTTATTTTGTACACACCCTAACTCTGGAACTGCCTGCAAAGTAGGTAAGCCTTTTTATTCACAACAGACTGGCCTTTTGGGTGGTGTTTCATTGAGCTGAATGCAGCTGATCTACTCAATTACAAGGGGATGTGTTTAAGGGCTGCTGAAGTGGGCTAGCTTGCACAGCACATGCAGTCACTGATGCAAGAGAACGCCTGAACTAGCAGTTACATTTCCCTATCAAAATACAGTTTATTCCCTGGCCATTTCTCAACCTCCTTTTGCTTCTCACCACAAGTTAGTCACACAAAACCCAGCTGTACTGATAAAGCTATTACAACAGTTAAAAAAAAAAAAAAAAAAGAGCATACACTATATCACCCCTGCAGTCCCATGGAAACAAGCAACATTAGAAAAAGCACCTCTCAGAACTCAACAGGCAGACAGAACTAAAGCTAACCCAAGAATGCAATTTTACCGATTTGTAATGATATCATCCCAGATGTTCATAGGATCCATTTTAGCATCTGGATATCTGCTTGTCCAAATTCTGAGAAGTCTCTTAAGGGAAGCCTGTGAAGCTAGGTTACCTAGAAATCAATTAAGAATACTGTCAATGCATCTAAATCCAAACAGTATGAAAAAGGCCTACACCAAACATAGTCTAACATTCAAAAATTTAGTTCAGTTCAGAAAACTGCAATAAAAGAACCAACTTGCATTTCTGGGCTTGCATTAAATACACTGCTTGGCGATCATATTGCTTTTGTTTATTGCTGAAGCATAGGAGATTCAATAAAGACATGGTATCAACTGTCACTGGGAATCACCACTGCGTAGATACCTTTCCATACAGGAATATGCTGGAATATAGTTAACTAAATTTTATATAAAATTTCGTTTATGTGCCTAAATTTGTATTTCATGCCTACCTCAGTAGCTATAAATTAAACACCATATCCATCTTATCTCTGCTAAGCATTATTTGCTACCAAAAGTGATCCCAACAAAAATCTTAGTTTAAAACTATTACTTACACTTCCAAAAGAGGTATTTAACTCTTACACAACAGCTAGGCTAATAAAACTTTGCAATATAACACAGAATTATCTTCAAGCTTATCTTACACAACTGTCAAGAAGACAGTAAGAAGTAATTCCAGACCTATGCTCGTTCAAACAGGAGTTCAGTCCTCTAAGTGAGGAAATAGAAATTCAAAGTTCAGGAAACCATGCTTATTTAACACAAAGAAAGGAAAATCACTTAAGAAAAAAATATCTTTACTTCTTTTGGTCATAAAATTGATGAAATCCTGTATTTCTGTCAAAGCTTGTACAGACTGCAGTTTGGTCATTCGACTTTGAGGTAACAAAGTATCAATACTGGAATAGCTCTGGAAAGAAATTGAAAGAATGGGAGATTTCACTTACAGAATTTACAACATGGTTCTACGCAGTGCTCTACAAACTAGTGACCTGATGCTGGTATATAGTATGCTCTACAACCCAACCTTTTAAAAGTAATTTAATAGCCTGTAAGCTAAGAACAACTCTGCTTTTGACAAGCATAGAGGCATACTCTAGCTGTAATTCCTATCCTACATTTTAGGATAGTCCTACAGTCTAATCAAAACTTGGTAATGGATGGAATTTGTAACTTCTCAATATGATACTCTTTTCAAGTTTGTTCTGGGCACAGAAGGCTTCTAAAAAGGTGAATGACATAAAACTGCTATTAATCAGCACAAACAGTTACGCCGAAAAACTTCTAATAGATGAAATCAGCAAAACAAAACAAATTAAAATGAGAGGATGCTCCACTGGCTGGTTCCCCTCTCATCACTGCAAGCAGCAAATTCAAAGGAAGTTCTGTCATATGATGGGGAAGCACCTAGATTTTGTTGTATTTGGGCAAGTGTTTCTCTCCAGAGTATAATCCAGCAGCAGTAACAGCAACAATAGTTTCATTGTTCCATGAGTTTACATACAAAAATCGTATCAGTGACAGCAGAGATTGTTACCTGCATGAAGATCTGCATGCCATTGCTAATGTAATATCTGGCTCTGTCAAAATCATCTTGCAGGATGTAAAGTAGACTAAGCTCTTGGCTGTAATGCATTTCTATAATGTCTTTCTTCTGTTCTGTCTTCATTGCCTCATCAATAAAAGTTAGCAAAGTCTGGTCGTTTTCCCCACTGAGCAGTAACTTCAACTTGCTGCGTATTATATAGGGCAGATATGTCTCCTACAAGGTGAAAATATAGTCTTTATTTCTAGGAACGGAACATTACATGATCAGTTTTGTTATCAGTGGCAGATAAAATAAATATATTCTGAACTGTTTTCTTACATGTTTTCTCTTTAGACAAATACCAATTTGCTAAAAAATTACAGCAGTCTTTTCTGATAGGTTCAAGAAGTTAGCAAATTTTACCAGTTTCAAAACCAGCAGTTTGGTAACTTGTAAAACACGGATCAAATAAAACTTGTGATAAAAGCAACAACAACAACAACAACAGATGATGATCACCCATAGACTCAAGGTAAAAATTAAACTATGGAAAAGCAGCTAAAGTAATTGCTTCAATTATATTTTATATATTGGAATCTCTGCTAATTTCCATAATAAAGTAACCCAAATAATGCAACTGATTTCCACCCACAATCACAGTACTGTAGGGCATGCCTGCAGAGATAAAAACAGTACAGTATCAATAAAGAGATATCTAGAAACCTGCAAAAATGGATCATTCCACATTTTGCTTAGGTCTGGAGGTTTTCCACTGTCAATATTAACGGTAGCACAATACTCCAGAGACTTCCAGTCTGTGAGGTGGTCATAGCATTCCAGAGATGCAAACTCCCAGAAGTCCTTCTCCGCTTCTGTTGGCTCTCCATCTTGCCAGTCTTCTTTACAGAGTGCCTAGGGAATTAATTTGAGGGGCAGGAAGGTTCTCAGCTAGAATCTGACATGTTTCAGCTCTAAATAACCAGGAACTTAACAATAATTTATTGTCTCACCAGAATTTAACAGCAACATTAAATGCAGAAAATTCAAGCTTGTCAGTATTTATATATAAATTTATTTCAGGTAGCCATCTTTAGTAAACCTGCATTTTTAAAGTGAAGACTTTAAAACAAGATTAAAGAGATCCTTCTTAATTTTTACCCACTATAACTCAGATTTTCTTTGCCATGAACACATGCAGCTTGCTTTCTTGGGGTGGGCAGCACGCCCATTGTATTTTACTTGTCTGCCTAGGCATCTCACATATGAAACTTTGTAACAAACAGTAAAAAGTATCACACTGCTCTATTGTGACTGTTCATCTGTTCCCATGTCTTTACAGACTGAATCATCAATCAAACGAAACACAAGGACTTTTTAAACAATATGCTACTTCTCAAAATGTTTAATTTTGGCTTATTAGTTTTAAGTCACGAGATATTTATGAAATAAAAAAATATTCTTGTCATTTTACCTCATCGTAATATTTAGCTGCTTCAGCATAATCACTCCTTGCTTCTGCCAACAATGCTTTCTGTGTAATTTCCTTAGTTCCAATCTTGCCACTGAAAATGCCACGAAGGACATCATAATCCCCAAGAGATCGGTACAGCCTAGTAAAATTGAAAAGGGAAATATTTTAATTAGTTGAACAAATGTATATTAATGCAAACATCAGCTATTAAAAATACTAATTCAATAAACACTAATACTACTGGCTTGTAATAATACTTTTTTAGATCATAAGTATAAATTGAACCAGATAAACTTCATCTTGTAGGATACCTGAACTGTGGAAATTCTTGTAGTTGAAAAGCTATCAATAACATGTTTTTCAGCAGTCTGATAGCATCATCAGGGTGCCCAGCTGTTAAATCTAATTGCTCTAAGTGAAAGATAGTAATTAACTGACAAGAAATTGAAAGCATATGTAAGTCTAAAAGAGGGAAAGACTAAAGAAGAAATCTCATAAGCCATAAAGGCAGAGTTCTTCACAAGGTAAACCTAAATGGGAGTAAATGGTCTCAAACAAGAATTTACTTAGCAAGTTCAATCCATCTGATCACATCTGGGGGAAGCTCTGTCCTCCCACGCATCCGCTTGGATGGGGGCTCCTCTTCAGGGGACAGAGCCATCAGCGTGTGCTCCAGAAGAAGGATGCCCACTGGTTGCTGTAAACTTGCAAGGCAGCTTGTGCTCACATTAGCTGAATCCAGTTCCAGTAGCTCTCTGTGCTGGTAACTCATTTCCTGTAAAATAAAACAAAACAACAGGCGTCTACTTGGTCTAAAACTATATGGATCACCTTTTAGAGATCACCTATTTGGCATTCCTTTCCTTACAGTGTACGCTTTGGAAGTAAGCCATTAAATCTCCAGAACTCTACCGAACTCTGAGAAAACTGGGATCTTTTCCCCTGTCTGTTGCTCTTTGGACAGAGAACAGTAGAGAATAACCCCTCTACTTCGTCTGTCTCCAGGGCACAGGACAACCCTCTCAACAAACACAGGGGAAACCGGGACAGGTAAATGGACCATTCACAGCCTCCATCTTTTCACTTGTTGGCAGCATGGTGCCTGCTACACAACAGCTGCCTTTCACTTAACCTACTGAGTGGTGCATTCCTGCCATAAATTAAAGGCATGATTAACCACGATGTCTTCTCTGAGCTGGAGGCTTACATACCCAGTTTTGGCATACCACAGCTTCCTGGCAGACTCATTTAGTACTGTACTCAACTAGTTCTGCCCCATTTCAAAACATGACAGTATTTCTAGCAGGTCTTTACTGTATTTAACATTAGTCCAACTACAGAATAAACTCTTTTCCAGGAAAAATATTCTTGTTTACATGAAGGGCTTTTTAAATACTTAAATCATTAACCCAAATATCAAGAAAGAGGCAGAAAAGTTTATTAAAGCCAGGGTTTGGTTTTTTTTCATTTAAGAACCTAAACAAAAGTTGCACTAATATCTTAACCAAACAGGAAGAAAAAAAAAAATCTACAGCATGGAAAAGGGGTAACATAACTTTCATTACAAGAAACAGCATTGAGTTTTAGGACAAAAATTAAAGTTTGACTTTTGCAACACAGTATGTTCCAGAACACCAAGTGAAAAAAGAATTGCTATTTGAAATTGCAACAACAGACTGTGAGAACCACCAAGCTACACTTCTTCGATAAATGGCAACCACACCAACCACCACAAAAACTGCAGAATAGGCACCTGGCATAAGCAAACTCATTACACAATTTGTATACTTGAGATTCTCACACCAATAAATTTGTACTCAGTAAAAAGAGAACAGTTTCTTGTAGCTTCCCGAGTTACAAACCAGGTAAATCCCTGGCTTAGCATATGCTTCACCTGCTAATTCAGGCAATTTCAGCTAGCAGTTTCTCTCAAAGCTGCACATGTGCCCCAGACACTGCTATGTACAAGGCACACACTCCTTGACTGCCAACTTTCAGGGGTTATGTCAGGGACGCAGTGTCCACTGCACAATCTAAAAGCTTAAGAACAGCTTTGCTAAGGTAAGACCAAAAACCCCTTCTCAGGGATTCCCAGAAAAAAAGTGTAAGAACTGTGCAAATATAACTGTACATCCAGAGAATGAATACTCTCCCAAACTCAAAATTCAGAGACAGTGTCCCACATCAAAGCAGATGTCTTTCTATTTAGTGCATTTTGGTGACTATTTGATCACTTCTGAAAGCAAAGGGAATGATCCTTGCTCCATATGTAATGCGTTCTGTCTTGCACCACATGTTCAAAGATTAGGACAAATGGTATCTGAGCTGGCCTGACAGCTGAAATATTTATAAGGCAATTTATGTTCTTCAGAGACCGGGTATCACTATGGAGTCTATGTAAACTTTTGTCATGGGGTTAACTTTTCTCTTAGTATTTCAGCTGGTTTTTAATCTGTCCTGAAAGCCAATCCCAGAGCCTCATAGTCAGTTTTAAGATTATACCTATAGATGAGAACAGCTTTTTTGATCACCAAGTTACCCTCCTGATGGGACTTAAGCCTGCAGAAAACCACAAAGTCAAACCACCAGAAGGAAATGGCAGTGAAAGAGGAAGCCTCAGAAGAAACAAGCTAGTATTTATTATAGTATTGGTATATAGGAAACAGAAGCTGTATTTCCAAATGGCCAGTGATCAGGACACCCTTTGTGAGCTAAATGATAGCCTCAGCACTGTGTGCTCTCACCCTCTCCCAACTCTCTCTCCTGATCAATATGAACTCTGTTCCCTGTTGGGGAAAAGCCTTCCTCTGACTGTTATGCAGGATGCTCAAAGACACAGGCTGAGGCTTTGTGCTGTTATTCTTTTGTTATTGAGCGGGGATGGCAATGAGATGCTCTTACGCTCTTACAAAGTCCGTATTTTTGACTGATTTTAACTTACCTGTTTTTTGAGTCTTCATTTTACGTCTACTCAGAAAAAAAAGTAGCCTAACAACAGTGTTATTAATACAGTCTAACAGACAGCATAGTTCAATACAAATAATAATATCAAGACTGAAAACCAACAACTGCAATGTCAAGAGGGAATACTAACAGACAGCTATTGTGAGATGCTGGCTCAAAAAATACCAAGACAGCCCAGAAAAATCCCCATAGCATTTGACCTTTTATGCAGCTGCACAGAAAAAAGTAAACAAGAAGTTATATTTTTTCAGATGTGCAAATACGAGTACTAAGAAGCAAAATCTGTCACTGTTTAAAAAGCTAGTCCAAACTAGACATTTTTCCTGTATTGCAAATGACATCTACTGTCACAGATACTTTGAATTTCCATAACAGAAAGAAGCCATCACCTGCTACCCAAAGAAAGATTATTTTGAGAGCCACAAATCAGATGCAACATTAAGATCAACACAGTTGACAAGAAACTTTAGATACAGTGACAATGAGCATGGAGCAGGTGCTTGAACGATTTTTTTTTTCTCCCCGAAAACTGAGGTAGAAGATGAAGTTCACAATCCATTCCAAGTCAGTATACACTCATAGTAGAAAGGCTTGTGCTTCCTTTCCACTGAAATGGCTGTGGTGCACCAACTCACCTTCTGGTGGGAGTAGAGTCCTCCCCTCATTACTGAAAATCCCAATTACTTCAGGGGGACTAATTTCCAAAAAAACGAATGAGAGAGGCTAACAACAAATAGTCTGACAGCTACTGATATCCTCAAGATATTGAAGTATTCCTCAATAGGAAATTCCCAGAAACAGGAAGATAAGCGCATGACACCCACGTAAACCCCTTTCAATTGTTCTCGTAAACCCCTTTCAATTGTTCTCATGGCTTTCATTTAAAATCAAGTCTCTTCTTGTTACTGATGCAATTAAAACATTAAAAGGTGACTCAAACTCTACAGGTCAGAAATTGCAGAAATCTTGAAAAAATCAGTTCAGAGGCATGAAATACCTTGTTCAACTCAACACAGTTGCTTGAAATATCCACTTTGTTAACAAATTCTCTTTCCAACTCTGTCTAAATTTCAGTAATAGAATTTAACCTTCACTACCAGTGGGTTTATCACACGTTCAAAGACATTATTTATATTCAGTTACTTTCATGCCATATAGCAAGATTTACCTGGATGCATGCAATGAATGGTGGAAAGTAAGACAGGCTTATACTCAGGAAATTATTGAAGTTGTTCAGCAGCTTCTGGATGATGGCGTTTTTCTCAGAAGGAGTTTTAGATTTTTGTACCTCATGAAAAATTCCAGCAAACAAACTGCTGAAAAGTTGCTTGGCAAATGTTGGATCTTTCTGTAAATCACAACAACAGCAGTAAGGCCACTGAATTTTGCAGCGACACAATAAACTAATAAATAAAGATATACGACCCACCCTGTACCTAATCCCTATATGTGGACACTCTTTGGGAGTGGAATAATTAGTCTGGCATACATCACACCTATGCCATGAATTACTGTACTACCCATTCAAATCCCATCTTAATTATTCTACATAAAGAAACTCCAAGACAATACAGGTTTCACCAGGCCAGAGCGTTGGGAGAACATGGAATTTATGATTTTCACATATTCACAATTCCCACTATGGAACCAAACACCCAATATCATCTTATGGACACCACTGTCAGCGAAGAAGGTTTCAGGAAAAAAACAGAAGACATCAAAGCATGAGGAGACCTGGACCTAACACTGAGGCAGCTAACACAGAGAGACAGACAGTTCTATCCAAGATTTAAAGGCATTCTTTCAACCCAGAAACACATTTGTATGTGCAACAATCCTATGCATCCTGGTCTATCATACGACTGGAGTTTGGTCTACTCTTGATCTAATGCTATTCAGGTAACTCCTGAGCGTGCTACTTCCTCCCTTCACACAGAGATAAGGGACCACCAAAAGAAATTAAATACAAAGGTAACCAGGAACACTCTGACTTCCCAAACACTGTAAAATGCAATAGGTTCAGCCTACAATTCCTACCACTCTCAGGTAGAAAATGGAATACTGGATCAGCTTTACTGGGTAGTCAGAGTCCAATCTTAGCCACAGTAACTTCATTTGTATTTTTACACCTCCACTATAGCCATGTGAAGGAATAAAAATGGCTGGTTTGTTGCTGTACAGTGAGTGAATGTCCTTTGCAATAATTTCTGTAAAGACCACTGCCATCTGTTTCTCAGGCAGAGGAACCCAGAGGCAATGGACAACAGCTGATGTTCAGGTCCTCAGTGTTCAAATCAATTGCTCAGGTGAGGCAAGCTACAAGGCAGCTTCTCTCATCACTGCACCAGCCCAGGGGATGGGAGAAACACTCCCTCAAAACAGACTCTAAATGAGTATCACAGAGGTTGACCACAAAACAATAGATCAATGTTTTAAACAGCTGCCCAACTACACGTCATTTTCTGTACAAGAACAGGAAGCTTCACAAACGGCCTCTGAAAAGCAGACAGACCTGGGCAAGGCCCTGCAGAGGAGCAATGAGACTGCAGTATTCAATCTGGATGTCAGGAAGGTCTCCTACTCGGTAACTTCTGTACAAAATAACCTGAGCATCATACTTCATCTTCAGCTCCGATTTCATCTCCTGAAATGCATTGCTCATGTTAAAAAAACAATAATCATATTACTTAGAGCTGTATCTAGATAAGACAAAAGAAGCAAGAGAATTTCCAAAGTGTTTTATAAACTCTTTCCAAGCTTATTAAAAAAAAATACATTTTCTATAAAGCTGTAATATAGTTAGACTCCAAATTATCTTAGTCAATTAAAAACTCCAAAGTCTTGATCATAGACTTACTTCAGCCACTAACTTGTAATATCAATGCCTTGTAGCTCCTGCTTCCATACAGGCAGCATAGAACTCACTTTTTAAAAGAATGATTATGACAGACAGCTAGTGAGCTGCTATGGTTTAGTAAGTTACTGCCTGCCAGCTGAGCCACAACAGTCCAGAATACGACGGTTATGAGCCTGGCCCAGATGCAAAGTAAAATGAGGTTCCTAAAGCTATTTCACACAGGAGGGTGGGGAGGGGAAGGAAGAAGGATGAGCCTGGTAGAACTGATTCCTAGTAAAACTTAAAGCAAACTGTAATGAAACTGCTGTAAACTGCAGTTGTTAAACAGCTGCCCTGCCTTTTGCTGAGGCTTAAAGAAATACATTTAAATTGAACAAGAGCTACTACCAGATATAGACAAAACCTACCTCTTCTTCTGCCTTTCTTCCTTTTCATAGCACTGATATGCTATAAGGAAATCAGCAGTAAGTTTAGAGGGTGGGATTTTATTTTTAACTACTGCCATTACCAGTTAAACCAGCAGACAATGGGTGAATATATTGGTAGAACTGAAGAGGGAAACAGAAGAGAAGAATTTTATGTCCTCTGTAAACTTTTTAGAATTTTGCTGTTTCAGCCCATTTTTCTCCTACGTAACTTCAAAGGGATGATTTTCAAAAAACTTTCAAGAGAAATATGCTTGGAGAAATTAGGACTTTGCTAGAACTATTCGCAAATAATGTCTTGGTCAGGACCCACTTTTTCCTGTTTCGCCCCATCAGGTAAAGTACTAATGCAAGCCACCAAGCTACATGTGTGTTTACACGTAACAAATCTCTTGAAGAGTTTAAGGGGTCCTGACAGCATTCAGTCTCCTCTGGTCTTTCGTTGTGGAATATCACAGAGGGTTTTACCGGTTGTATTTTGGACTGTCACAGAGAACACTTTTACAGATTCTCTCTTGCAGGGTGGGAGGAAATGGTAGCTTTAGCCTGCAAGTGAATATAAATTGGCTAAAATAGGTGTTTGTGTGGTTCTTCCAGACATAAGTTCTGTTTACAGAGTCGTCTGCAGCTGCAAAGAATTACAAGGGTGTCTCAAACTGGTAGGTCTCAATCCTAGGTTCCTTTGCTCTTAGTCTAACTGCTAACATCATTTTTGGATGATAATATATGTTACTTTTAGTAACATGAACCTCTGAAAAACTGTTACAGAGCTTAAAAATACGTAAGTTTATTTTAAGTACATAATGCAACAAGAAAACTCATGTAATACTAAGTTTCTGGCCTTGATAAACACTCAGGAAATTATTATTACTGACAACCCTTCAGGTTAAAAGTATGCAACAGTTCTGGTTAGTCCATCAGCTGTATCACATTTTTTAGTTCACCTGCAGACACTGGACAATGTTCTCCAACTATTTCTGCACTGTACTGCAGCTTCAAGGCTCCTACTTTCCAGGATGACAACCATAAGGAGCTTCCCATAGCTGTTAGGGACACTACCAAGTAAAATCACTTCATACACATTAAGCGGTAGATGGGAAGTGTTACCACCCAGCTCTGTTCTCACTCATGCTAAGTAACTTCATTTAGCTTTAAACACATCAGCATGATTTCCAAATAAAACCTTCTAAAGCTCTTGAAGTAGCAACCAGTGTCTTAAACCTATTCTTTCTTTACAAAGTTACTTCTGGAGATGAAGTACAAGACTGCAAATGGCATTGGGACTTAAGGTTTCAAACTTATTTGGATTGACAAACCTTTTCTCTTTTCTGTTCAGCGACACCTTTTCTAGCATAAATTAGACTGAGTTTCTCTTGGTCCTTCAAGAAACGTCTCCGCAGTCTTAGAATTTCTGCTCGTTCTTCTATACCTAGGGAACACGGGATCATGTCCACAGCTTTTTCTTTCTCAAACAAACTCCAGATTTAAGGCAAGAGCATTATATAATAACAAACATCATCTTTGTATTTACTAGCTTACCAGCTAGTCTCCCAAGTTTCATATCCAACAACTCATGGCAAGGCTTTTCAACAAGAGAGCAAATTAAAACAAATTAAGTTGTTCTTAGGAGAAGAGGTAGTAAGCATTTAAATAAAAACTTCAAGCACATAGATGAGGTCTAAGGGCCAAACTAGTACTAGGAAAGGCACTAAAATTCATGGACAAATTTGTCCCATATGACAGATTTATTTTAAGCTCTCAAAGGCAAGCATGGTATTTGCACCGTAATCCATAAAGTATACAGCTCCCTGTATATATATATATATATATAGCACAGTAAAAGAGGTGCTAAATATATTTTAAGATTGGGTAATAATAATACAGTACTATATTTTTTAAGTTACTATTACAGAACTGTCACTGGATCAACTGCTGCTCAGGACACTCATGGAGAAAGGCCACTTTACACACTGTTCACTTCAGTCCATTTCCTAGGAAAGAAGAGTGAGCAAACAGAAATGTACCACTGTAACTGGTATTTTCCTGGTAGAAGATCAGGAACTGACTGGAAGGTAGGCTGACCTCTCCATTTCCATAGTTCAGCATGGTCCATTCAAAATTGCCTTGAAATGCCTCTCAGGTATCAAAAAGGTCAACCTTTATAGCTCCCTGCTGGAACTCCTATTCTCATCTTTTCAGTCAAAATTTTAACAACAAGGTAGGCAAGGGTGTAATGGGGCGGAAATGGGGAGAAGGAGTCTAAGCTATTCCAGAATAGTACTGATAGTTTTCAGTTACCTACTGGGTGGATGAAGGAGCATTCTCAGAAAACAGCAGGTAATTCTAATGACAGAATGCAATATGTTGTAGATTGTGTCAGCACAGCTGAAATGGTTTGGAAAAAATATGTTTAAAGAGATAAGCAGTTAAATTTAAAACAGAAGGGACAGAACTGTCTGAAATTCATGCTATGATTGTCTTAGGGAGAGGTAGGAATGTAAAGATCACACCAGCTGGTTTCTTATCCAGTCAGTTCTTTCATCTAGCAACATATAGTTTTGCAATTCCTAGCATAATTCTAGCTTTTTGCCACAAGTTCCATATCACCACACACTCCTGGAAACAAAATCTCTGAAGTTGAACCTCAATTAGAATGTCTAAAAGACAATGGACTGCCAGCCAAATAACTGACAAAAATGGTCTATAAAAACATAATATTTATATACAAATGGCATCATAAGGCTTACAGACCTTTAGTTTTGCTGTCCACCTCATCTCCTGGCAAACTCAACCTTTTTTTCCCAAAATCTCGCCCCACTGGTTTAAAGGTGGCTTGTTTAAATTTTTCACTCCGTTTGTTAACCAACAGCATGGATGAAGACAAGGATTCAGAGGATGAAGGAACTGTATACTCTGCCAATGTGTCAACGCTACTTCCAGTTAGCCAATTAAAAGAACTTCTACCACCTGTAAAAAAAAAAATTCCAAAAAAGCTGTAACATCTCCACAAATAAATGAAAACATCTATGAAGCAGGTAATTTCCCCCCCCCCCCCCCCCCCCCATATAATTCCCAGTGTTTATGGGCAGAACAGATTTCAAGTTGTTAGGTAAGAAACAAACTTCTTTTACATTAGACAGAACCTAAATACATAGGAGACTAATAAATATTTTTTCTTCATAAGAGACAATGTTTTTTCTTCATAACACAAAAAAAAGCCCTTGAAAGCAAAATATCAAATGCATTTACACTTTTACGTTAAAAATTCATATGCACCAGTAATGAAATCATTCCTATTGCAAACAAAAAAATTTCAGTAGACACTGGTCTGGACTTACTGACATGCTGTGTAGGTGTAAATTCATATTGCTGTTGGGTAGCCCTCACTCGACCACCAACTGGCCCAGAAGCAGAAAGGGATCTTTCTTGTGATAAATTCCTGTGGATACTCTGAGAAACTTGAGTCCCCACAAACATAGGTGTGAGCACGGTACTTCGATAACGCCAGCTGGAATCAATTACAAAGTCCTATGAACACAAAAAGATTCTAGTAAGAACAGTAAGAATGGAGGCTTTTTGTCTTCCTTCCTTGAGACACGATAGCAGAAATTAAAATACAGAACTTAAAGCATCATTCCAGGTACAGGGGCAGAACTTGACTACAAAAAAACCCCAAAATCAAACACACAGAAGTTCCCCACAGCTCAGCAAAAAAGCTCACTAATTTGGACTGGTCAGCTGAGGACTGATCTACAGCTCTTGCACCAGTATTCCTGTTTCTTCACAACTTTTCTTCAGCTTATGGTGCTTCTCTTTTTTAGGTATTTCAGTACTCTACACATCAGGTATACTTCGTACATATAACTAGTTTAATTAAATCTTTCAGTTTTTGAAAAGAAAACAAAATTATTGCCCCCCCAAAATCGTCAAACTTCTGATACTGTGCATAACCCATAACAGCTGTTCACTATGGAGCACAAAACACACTTTCAAAAACCTCCTTCACTATGCCATTCTTGTCCAAGTGGTAACTACATGAAGGAATAGAATTTGTTACATGGTTGCACACAGGATAACATATTACAATTCACCTGAAATTTGCATTCAGACAGTGGATGCTCAAATATTTTTCTGGAATAATCCGGGCTCTTGCTAGTCATTTCAAGCAGAAAATTTGTAATGAGACTCAAGTACTGTGTTTCAATCTTGGTGGAATAGAAAGAATTTAATAAGGACAGCATGCGATCAAGAGTATTTGTGGGTAACCTTGTCTCATCACTCCAAAAATTCCTAACAATTAATCTGTAAAGGCAAGAAATAAAGTTATTCTTTATCTGCAAACAGAAAACACAACACTATCAAAAGAGTAAAGTTTAAAAAAATAAAAACACAATAAGATTATAAAACCTTCAACTAACCCTTTCATGCCATGGATCTTCCATTGAATTATAACCCATTCCTCATTCACCTACCATGCTTGTTGCCATTCAACTGATATTAAAGGTTAACTCTAAAAAATTTATTTCTGTTGAGCTGTTTTCCTCTTGAGAAGTGCTATGGGTAAATAAGCAGAAATCTTTTGCTTCACCAAAAAACTAAAAAACAACAACCAACCTCAAACATTTAATCATCTACTTCTGTGTGTTTGTGTATAGTGAGGGCTTTCTTGTTCAAAAACTCTAGAACATTAATGCAGAATTAACTTTAATATACTGAAATAATTTCTCCATGGCTTGGAAGTTTGTTCAAAAGCTCTGTGCTTCACTTAAATTTGCTGTAAAACTATGGGACACAATTTTATAAATTAACTTATTGGAAGAAAAGGGAATAATGTTATCTCACTGTTTCTCTTTTGCATTAAAATAGTAAAAAAACCCTCCAAGGATCAACTCTTCTGCTATAAATAAGGGAAGAGTAATTTAGGGATTTGTTACTTCAGTCATCACAACACCATTTACTCACTGCAGTTCAGCATTCTCATCAATTAATCCTTGAAGCAGCATTTCTTTTGCCAGTTTGAGTATTTCCTGAGAATCACCATCTGCTTGGCTTTCTGGATCACTGACAGTAGGAGAAAAATGTCTCTCAATAACTTCTCTCAAACAACCCATAGTAAAATAAGAGGATGAGGACAGTGGGAGAAAAGGAAGGACATGCCCTTCTCATAAAAATCTCAACTTGGCATGACCACACTGCATTTTTTTGATAATATGATGTCTTCATTGCCAAAAATGTCTGCTGTTTCCACAACTCAGAAAAAAAAATCAGAAAGCTAAGTAATACATATCAGGTAGTTATTATGAAGGCTACACAAAAGTAACTCTGAGCTTTCAAGGTTAAAACTGAGAAAAAAAGACAGAGAATTAAGTTTCTCTCAAGTGACACTGGACTAGAAATTGACTTTACTTTTTCCTCTCAATAATCATTCAAATAGTTAAGTCATCTTGGGAAAAAAACTCTTAATAGCACCCAACTATGTTAAGACAATTCGACAGCAACTCATCAAACTGAATATAGGCCTGTTCCCTACTCTAAGGGGTCAAACACAAACCCCATCTTTTTACTGATTGAAGCATTTTGAAGGGCTCCAGATCATGCCAAAGTGCCTTAATATACCTGCTACCTACAGGTAGCAAACTTCTTAAATGTACAATTCCTGTTAGTTACAAATTCCAGCAACAAGAAAAAAAGTGGGCGGATCAGAGCTAAGACCTCTTATGCCATCATGCGGTGGTGATGCAACACCCCAGTTCTGAACTAAAGTTCAGGTCTAAGTCTTTGTCCCTTAGTGGAAGTGATAAAATTGCCACCAAACGGCAAAGTTACTTAGGCAAACCAGAAGATCTATTCTTCTGAGAAGTGGAAAAATCCCACACTGAGGGACAAGAAGTTGGAAGATGCTGTTACAAGCACTTTCACTCTGCCTGTGACAAACCACTGAAAGACAACACCTGCAGTGAATACACACCTGTAATTATCATAAATCCACATCAGAATATCATACATGCGCTGCCGACATACAACAGAAGGGAGAGAGATGAACCCTGTCACCCCAGGAAGAAGTTCTTTAAGTTCTAGTGGTTTTAGTTTAGGCAGCATCTTGTACACTATATCCAAACAAACCCTTTGCCTTTCATCATCCCTGAAGAGAGAGGGGAAAAAAAGAATAGTTACATTGCTTTTCACTGCTACATGCAGAACCAGAAGATCAGTTCAGGTTTCAGCAATAATATTTGCTTTTGTATAAAGGGCTTTAGGGAAATACTTTTGAGTTCAATCTAAGAATATAACTAAAGTAATACATACTACAGAAATTCACATCCCAGTGGTGTTACAGCTTACTGCTGTTAAGGGGCTTTTTTGTTTGTTTTTCACAGTAAGCTAACCATATCAATACTTAACTCCCAGATTCCATTAGCTAAAATTATGAAAGCAGTGACCAAAAAGTGAACCTGAATTATAAATGCTTCTGAATGTAAAAATATTGCGGCCAGCACAGAAAAAGTTATCAAGAAATTTAGACTGTGCATCCACATTTGTAATTACATAACCACTCACCTATGCTTCATGATCTGGATAAAGTCTTTGCCCTTTAATTGCAAGTGGAGATCAGGTACTTCTTCCGCCCGGCACATTATTACTTCCAGACAGTAGGTTTTCATCACACCATGAAGTTTGGGTATCAAAAAGAATACTGCGTTCATAAACCTTAACATAACCAGAAGCCCACAAAAAAACCCAAGTTATTTTCTATTATTCCTCTAGATCTACAATGAACTTACCATGTAAATCTTGACATACCTGTCAGCAAGAGGTGGAAAATTCTTAACAACTTTATTCAAGCATTGAATAAACTTATCCTGTTGGGTGTTCTGATGATGTTTTAATTGTCTTATGACACAGTCATAAACCGGATCTTCAAGTACCTGAAAAGGAGAAAGTAAGATAAAGATAGCCACAAAACTCATAATGACCTCAATGACACATGGTTCTGCTGCTGTACTGTTTGAATCTAGTGCATTTCACTAGGTAAGACCCACCTGCCTCATCTTGACATTTACAGTGCTTCATGGCTGCTATTCAGCTGTGCCTGGCTGAAACACAATTGACTGCATAAACAATACATTTGTGAGCTCCCTCTGATCGGTTTGGAACCAATGCCTTAATTTTGAAATACAAGTTTCTTAGTATGCTTAAATAAATAACAAGTAGCTTCTCATTCAGTATGGCAAATTTCCAATTAACAAATGTAAAAAAATAAGACATTTTTAGTGAAAAGGTGGAAAATAATCAGTAACTTTTATTTTACGTAAAGGAAATAAGCCTTTTATAGATAAAATATTTGCACCATCTTTGCTCATTTATTCTAAGTACTGCTTATAGTAGAATTTGGAAGACTGAAAGACTGCAGGAATTCAATTTACGAAATGTACTCTACAAACTGAAAGAACAACCAGAATGCAATTGAGTGGGGAAAAGTATTAAGAATAGTAGGGAGAGAAGTAAGAATAACCTACAAGGTCAGACTACCAATCCACCTAGCCAACACCTTGGTGTGTTTGTCTCCAATGGCAGCTGCAGAATGATATTTAGGGGGAGCATGAGCCTGGCTGCATTTTGTCTTCCTCTTCTCTCATACAACCCAACATGCATTCATCATTACATTAGGGATCTTAGAATGTACATTGTTTATCGCTGTTAGAACCTGTTCATGGATTATCTTTTTGGTGCATGAATTCGCCTAATTTCTCCTTGAACCTGTTGTTGCTACTTACCCCTAGAACCTCTTCTGGCAACACATCCCAGAAGTTCACTAACTGTTCTGTAAAGAAGTACTTCTAGCACCTGTCTCAAATTGATTTCTGTGATTTTCAAGCACTGCCCCCTAGTTCTAGTACTGTAGGACTTGGTGAATAACAGTTTTGCATACACCTTATCCACTAACTAGAAATTAACCGGATTCAGAATTAAATACAATACCTTTAACTTTTACATCAAAACTTGCAAATTATTAAACATTCTCAGATACAGATATTCAGAAGGTAGTCCCAAACCTCCCAGCTCGCAATTTTTTTTTTTTTCTTAAAAAAAACCCCAACAAACCCAACTTTAAGTGTACCATGCCAGTGCTGCTGGCTGGCAAAAGCTGAACAAAGCCTCAGAAAGGGACCATTCGCTGTCAGCCCCATAAGAGCAGGGCAAAAACTCTGCACTTAGCTTGCCCTCAAATTCTTTTCCTCTTGAGTCAACAGTGTAAACCTTTAACTCGATCTGTTGGACAAAGACTGTTGGGTTTCAAATACATTCATTTTTGGAGATGAATTGAGTAGTTGTATAAAAGATGTACAAAGAATTAAGACAGGAATGGTCAAACACACAATACAGTTCACTTACATTTTCTCTCTCAGAAATATATTGAAGAGCAAGTCCCAACACTTCTGCTGCTGCTGCATAAACTTCTTTATACTTTAATAAGCCCATGTTGCTGGTCAAAGCCTGAAAATACCTAACACAAAAGGTAGATCTGCTGTAAGCCACTACTCCAGCATCCAGTTTTAAACTGAAACAAAAAACTCACCTGAGCTACCTAGGGGAACAGTGACTGCTTTTAGAAGAGCTGAATACAGCAAAACATGGATTTTTCCACCTGCAGTGTCTCAAATCCCTGCTTTGGCAATTCCTGACTCTGATAATTCCCATGAAACTTCAACTGTGGGGCCCGCTGTAAAAAAGCTTACATCCTTCTAGATATTTTCCAAAATAAGTATGTAATGCTTTTCTAGCTGCCAAATGCAGACCACCTAACAGACAATAGCAAAGGGATGACAGGATAAACAATCCAGCCCCCATACTTCATGCTGACAACTTAGACTTGCTCTCTTAAGCTTTTATCAAAATAATTCATCAAAAAGCGCATTTCTCACCTGACACGATCTATTTCACACTTTGGGTCAAAAGGAGGTAAATTGTTAGCAAGAACAATCCCCAGCAGCTGAATTCCCACTGAATTGTCCTTTGTATCAGGGTCTCCACCAGAAAACTTTTCAAATATTAAACTGTTGGAGAAAAGCATAAAAGTGATGATAAACATGAAAACCCCAAAATATACATACCATAAATCACTTACTCTCTGTGTATATACATACATACAACTCCACCAAAACCAGCAGAAAGTATGTATACATGCATATATACTCCCACCAAAACCAATAGACAGCATATATTCAGAAGGTATTTAGCATCAAAGAACAAACCAAACCAAACAACAACAAAAGACATCGTAAGCCTACACAAGTTCTCTGCAACAAGTTCAGGAGCATAGCAGATCGCAGAAGTCTTAGCAAGAGTGCACCAATATTCAGTGATAATACCCAAAATTTCAAATAAAATGTACATCTTTGCAGAAATTACTGCTGCTTTTGCTGTTTCAATCTTCTGCATGTTTTTTCTGTCTCCTTGTTTCACAAATTTAGGTTTTTGAGAGAGTTCAGTTCTGAAGTTCTACTTCAGACAGAAGGGTTTACAAAAGGGACAAAAAGTTTACTATCGCAGCTGAATTTGCCTTTTCATCTCCTTTGACAACGTTCACTTATATTCCTGAAATATTGATAAAAGAAAGCAATTGTCCAAATGCTTACCTGTAAGGTATAGAGAGACAGTTCTTCCAACACTCTATAACTGTCTTTATGATTTCCAGATTGTGTCTGAACACAGCTCTTTTTTGGTGAAAGGCATTCTTCATCAAGAATTCAAGCAATCTGTTAGCTAAAATCTCATCCTTAATACTCCCCTACAATCAATAGGAACAAAAATAAACAGTGACTCCAACGTGAAGATATACACTGTTTTATGAAAGCAAGCAAGTAAATAAGCTATTTTTGAAGTTAATACCTAAAAAAAAAAAAAAAAAAGAAAAGAGTGGACTGATGTAGAAAACTATTTTAAGTGCATAGTAACAAACTCACTCATTCCTTACCAAATACTCACAATAATAAAACAAATGCATTTCACATTTTCTTACTTTGGGAGTGGCTACCGTGGTCCAGGAAAGTATAGTAACTACTGTTTCCACTACCATGTAATGAATCCCTTCACCTCCATTATTTCCAGAAACAACAAGCTGCAGCAATGGACCAAGCCACTGCTTTGCATAAGGTCGGAAAACCTATGAAAAACAGCAGAATCAGTGATCAAGCACAAATTATCCCAACTATTCAATAACCTGTTCTTCAATAATAATTACAGGTAAGACTTCTAAATCAATCTCTTATCACTTTGCTTAACCTCTGAAGCAACAACCACAACAATCTTAAAATAACTTTAAAATAAAAAGTATCCATAACTACATTCCTCACTTCTACTTAGAAACTTTTAACCAAGTATTCACATAAAGTTAATTATTTCACTAGGGCCCACATAATATGGCTCTCATGCAGAAAATCTGTCCCTAAAGGATTTGGAAGAGTATGCCACCCTTCTACCCTTCCATTTCAGACAGCTTTACTAAGAAGGTAGCATTAAGTGGGTGTAAAGTTTCTTCAATTAATTCTGGTATTCAGCGGGTTTGTATTTGGAGTATTTTGGACAGAAACATTATACTCTAAAATCACTGCATAAAATAGGATGAAAACACTTGACTGAAGGATGAGAGTTAGAAAACGTTTCTTCTCAGGCAAAGATCCATTATGCTATCTTAGGTATCTTTCTGCAACTAGAACTTGATTTAAATCAAAGGTTTTCCATAAGTTATCTGTGACCATTCGAAAAAAACATTACATTTGCTCCTCCCAAAAGGCAAATATAATCAACCATGCCTCTTACCCTGTATCAATGAATCAATTACTTATAGTTTACAGAAGACTCACATTGTGGACACCCTCTACTTACAGAAGTAGAGTTTGGGAGAAGAGGTAATAATATTACATTCAAAATACTGGCACTATCTGGAATTTTGGGCCATGAATGCGCTCCCTTTTATCATGACAAACTACTCAATCTGAATGCCCCAAAAGCCTCAGTTGATGGAGTATTTTACCCTGCAAGAGTTACATAGCTGATATTATAATATAACCTGTTAACATACACAGAAAAAAGATAACCAAAAAACTTACTCACATCCTCAGTATTAACAATAAGTTTTGCTATGAAGAGGCGAATATTTAGGGGTACTGATGGGTTTCCTAATTTGCCATGCAGAAATTTCATCCAAAGAGGAAGATCTACTGGAACTGTCCCCTGAAATTTAAAAGAGATGAGCAAAAATCAACTCACTTTTTGGATCAAACAGGCTTACCAAGCCAAAAAGCCCTAAGCTTGAGCCACACAGGTCTCATTATAATATAGCCAAGAAAATTAATAAATGAAGGGATTCAATCATGACTCCCTTTTTGTGGTATAATTAGTGAAAAAATGCCAATGTTTTGGTTAATACTGGCCTCCTCCACTTTGGGTGTGATCTGGTTCCTCTGCATATGTTTAATCAGAGTGGTCATAGAAGTCATACATTCATGTTGGTTGAATTCGTCCATTTCCAGTTCCACCTCATCATTTAAAACCATGTATTCTGTGGGCTCCTGAAAAAAAGTGTTACTATGATTAATAACAACACTGTATTTTCTTTTAAATCATGACAATGTCACGAGTCATTCTGATCTTATCTGTGTTTACAGATTTTACTATATGCTTAGTATGTGCAACAGGGAATACATCAGACACGTTGTTCAGACACCTCCCAAATATATGTACCAGCTGTATACATCTTTTATTTTCTGTGCCAACAGATCTCACTCTGACTGTGCCAACTTCACTACCTGCCGCGCCAGATGTGGCAGCTGTTGGAAGCAGGAAGGATTAGCTGAACTTTACAGAAATTATTTCATTTCATAGTTGAAAGAATGCATTAACACCTTCCACAGGGGGAAAGACCTATTTTTATGTTGTTTCACACCAACTAGTGACCACAGCTACACAGAGTGCATCAGGAAATTGTTTATAGTTAGAAATTACAACATTACTACGCCAAGCAGATAGAAAGTACGTTTCTGATTAACTTCACTGCAGCTATAACACCTCCTTGCTCCAAAACATGGAAACAGTGTATCTTTACCAATGTTAAGTTATTATGACAGATTTTATCTTTGGTGTCTTTAACACTTTAACAAGCTTTTTTTGTTGTTTCATAACAAATACCTATACTATCAGTACTACTTTTGATAAGACACCTCTTGATTGCAGAAGGAACACAATTTTAAGTCTTGGAAGATATTAAATGCTGTTCTTCCAAGAGCAACAGTTAAAATACAAGGTGCCACAACAGAGTGGCATAAAGTGTTTGATGACTTATTCCACGATTTGATACAGCCAGCTTGGTCAAGTGCCTTCAAAGACTAAAAGAAGAGGGAAACGAGGAAACTAGGGGCCTAACAGCAAAACACAACCACCACAGGATACTCCTGAGTGCACACAAAGTTACAAGCCACCTTTTTACAACTCAGGTTGTACTTCCCTCACATTACTCATCTTTAGAAACCCAAGGTAGGGCACTGATTTTCTCCAGCTGTAGACAGTAGAGAGAGGGAAGAAGAAAAACACTCAACAGAACACAGCTGAAGTCCTCTCATCTTCTGGAGGAGCCTATTCTCAATCAAGTAGAACAAATACAGGAGACCAGAAATTTCTCTTTCTCAACCCCAATAAACATATGCAATTGCTAGAAAATATAAAACTTTTCTTCTTCACAGCACTAAATTACCTTTCTCCTGAAAAGAGCACTGCTAGCTGTAACTTCTTGGGAGCTATGAGAGAAACCTTGGACTCCAGTAGAAAAATCAAACTGACTCATTTCCTCACTCAAACTGCTATCCATCATGTATGAGGCAGAAGCCAAATACTTGGGTTCATCTAAATAGGAGAAAGAATAGACCATTAATCAAGGTAATTACAAGAAACAAGCCTTTACTGGCAACTTAAACTTGAGTGGGGTGGGAATTGTTTGTTAGATGAAGTACACTGAACGTTTTTATTTGTTCTGCTACTGCAGAAGCCAATTAGCAACACATCAATGAACACTGTATGGAAGGTAAGAAGTTGGGTTTTTTTCAGTCATAAATTACTTGCATACCCTGACTGCTGTTCCCTGCATCCCTGGCCTCCTTTCTAATAGCAATGTATCGCTTCTTCCTTTCCAAAGGCACCTGAACAGCAAGAAAGAGAAGTTTAAAAATTAATCAAATCTTATATTTACAGTTTATTTACAATTATTTATTTACAGAATTGCCAAATCATCATCAAAACTGTTTAATATAAAGAGAAATCCTATGTCGTAAATTATTATAATAAATGCTACAGAACAGCAGCTAAATTACTTGCTCTTACAGCTGTTTATTAGCAGAGTAAAGTGTGCTAAAAAAGTGTATTAAAGTTATGTGCACTGCAGGTATGTTCTAGATTTCAAGTCTGGATTTCCCTTAGAAAAATGTATTTTAAAACATTAAGAGTACTCCAGTTTTTATTCATCACAGAATCCTCTTTCTCTGTATGTGAGAACTGACCCGGTCTACAGTGACTCCGCTGTCCAAGTCATATTCATTTTTCACTTAGGAACACTGAAGTCCAGAAATTCCACTCACCTCAATTTCTACAGGAAATGTATACTGACGGTTCAGGTCTATCAGATTCTCAAAAATCAGCAAGTTCTGCAAAATTAAGCACACAATAACAATTGCTCTGAACTCATTTTATTTCTTCTAAAAAACAACAGATCGACGTACAATATAGAAGAGAAAACATGCCATATTTTCTAGATCAATACTTTCAAGAAAAAAATTGCTATTCAGCTACTCAGGAATTCACAGTACAGACAACGGGCTTGGTAAAGTATGTATCCCTTATTGAAGTATATTCTGGAGAACTTATATTGAAGTATAAGCACTGGAGAACTTAAATAATAGGTAGATTTTTTTTCTCCTATTTTAGAAAATTGATTGAGAGTGGAAGGAAAACAGGGTAAATGTATCATTACTTCACCCATTCCCAAACAGACAGTAAAACCTTCATCAGCAACTCAAATTGCATGAAGGATGCAAGAAAGTTAGCTATGTGTGACACCTACTGTCTCATTGGGTTTTTTGTTAATATAATTGCATGTCATTCAGGCTTGATTCTTTGATTTATTGCAATCAGGTAAAATCACTTTGTGTCTCATGCTCTGAAAGCCTTCTAAAAGCAACAACACCTCACCTTTTCCGATTTTTCTGTAAAAAGAAAGCCTTGATAAAATTTACTTTCCGTGAAGACACAACTGATAACAGCAATAGCACAATTATATGCTGCACAGTGATACTGTCTCCTCTTCTCCAACAGCTGACTCTCTCCTGCCATGTTTTCTGTAAATGCATCATAGCACGACCTTAAAATACAAACAGCCAAGAAAACACCATCAGAATATTCTTTTCTTTTTTAAGCAGCACAGGAAAGGCCCCAGTCAGAGACCAGTGAATCAACAGAATTTCCAAAAATCTTTACTTTTTAGAGCAGTATCAGATTAAACCATTTCAGACTTCTTCAAGTTCTCTGCAGGCACACTGTGCTGAAATGGAACCATTCTGCAATGACAAAGCCAGCTTCCCCAACCATTTACACACCATTCCTTAATGTCAAAAATACAATGACGGGCCATTTTCAGATAAGACAGAGATATGTTTCAATGCATGCATAAATCTCTCTCATGGTACTTTCCAAGAAAATAAGAAAATATGAATGGACATATATGCTAAGCTATGCTATAGGTTAGCCAGAGAAAACCAGTTTAGATGCAATTTTTTTAAGTCTTTTGCCCATAGTAAAAGATCTGCAAAAAAAAGATTTACAGATCTTCTGCAAATCATAGCCAAGAAATTCTTTAAAAGTCTTCACAGGACATAACAGTATTGTAAAAAAAAAAAAAGAAAAAAAAAGAGCATTTCAGGCATCTTATATTTTTTCAGAATATTAAATAAATTAAATTACATTAATTAGCCTATGTATTCAGTATTAATCTTCTGTTCCTCTCTGCAGTGGTGATTAAACCAAATTATACCTACTGGGTGTGCTGCTGTACAATGAAATATAAATGAAAATCCATCCCATCATCTCATCAATCACATAAGATACCTACCTTACAACACAGAACCATACTTTACATAAAAGCAGGGGTCCTCAAACTTTTTAACCAGGGGGCTGGCGCGCGGATGCAGTGGCAGGCAGTCACCTGCGGCTGCTTGGTTTCCCCCCCAACCCCCGGCGAGGGCGGGGGGGGGGGTGGGGGGGGGTGGGGTGGCAGGGGGCTCTGTAAATACCAGGGGCCGGATTGAGGACCCTGGGGGCCCGTATCCAGCCCGCGGGCCGTAGTTTGAGGACCCCTGCATAAAAGTGTAAGTATACTGAAATAAAAATCGTAAAAACACAAGTTAAACGCCAAGAACCATACTGAAAAGCAAAAATAAAAGCACAAGCTTAAGAAACAGGAAAAAAGAGGCAAAAACTGGAGGCAAAAGTTATTCTGACATAGGATTGTAGTCTATGCTAGAAATCATCCTGTCAATGCAAATTCAATATTGTGCAAATTCCATTTTTATTTAAAACCAAAAGCTACATTCAGATTACATTTATCCTTGAACAAATTAATCTTCTGCTTTAGATAGCATACTTAAAAAGTGTATTTGCCCAAAACCTAATTAGAAGTTAAAAAGGAGTAAAACAAATAATAGTCTTACTTTATTAGTGTCTTGGTAAGTTCATTTCCTTCTACGCTTACGGAGCCACAGTAAGCTTGGTTAATTTTAGAGTCCTTGGAGTAAACTTCCTCTTTCGAAAGTCGTGCATACATCACTTCTAGCAGCTTGTAATACCCCATTTTCTTGGTAACTTGTGTATCAAAAGTATATTCATTGAACTGGAAACAAAAAAGCAACATCTCAGAAAGATTTCCTGGATCCTGCCTTTCCTAAGTAGCTCCACAGTTACTCTAGTTTCTAATAAACAACCTTCAGCTTACTTCTATCTTCTAAACCAGAGAAATAATAAAAGACTAACAGATACTGAGTTCCTGTGTAATGCAGTTATTAAAACAATGTTGACCCGCTCTTTATTAGGTGAGCTGTCTTAACTACAATTGGCCTAAATCATTATAGTGATATTGGAGTAAAATAAGCAAAACACGAAGTAATGGCTCAGACTCATGACACCTCTACCTGTCACCATGCCGGGTATCATTCATGAGTTTCTTCATGCACCTCACTTTGGTGCCAACATTTACAGCAGCAGAAACATGGTGGGGGTAACTCTATGTAAGTCTTCATTTTAGCATTTTATTTCAAATAACTATCACTACACTTGGATCATTTCAGCATCTTGTTCGTCCTGCTGCCTTTAAACAGCTGCATCAACAAAACCATGGGAATAAAGAACTACGGCAAGAGCAAAGACCTTCTCTGACAACAAAATCATTGCATGTAACTATACTCTAAATTGGAGGATAGCCTATAAATAGAGAAAGGAAGATCTGTCCTCCTAATCCCTTGCTGAGGGATCTTTGCAATGATTAGAAGATTTATTTCTTTCTATAAAGGTAAGGCACCCAAATTTAAAAGCTTTCATTAGGAAGGCTGATTATCTCTCCCCTACAACGCAGTAACAGGCTACAATTTTATACAGCTTTCATATTTCAAAGTTAGAATGGGGGATTGCTTTTGACAAAACTTCAGATCCCTTTATATATATATATGTATAGGTAACATTCCAGCTCCAATCTTTATACACAGTAGATACGCAAACATATGTTTACTTCAAAAGAAGTGCTGGGGAATAAAGAAAAGTTTCCCAGTAATAAGCTATATAATTGGCACAAACTTCTGCTCCAAGATACAGAAACTGGAAAGCAAATGGTTTCAATTAGTGTTTCCCTCAGAGTTAAGCAAAATGTATATACCAACACCAATTTTATTAGGCCTTCCCCAACCCTAAAACAAACAAACAAACAAACAAAAGTAATTCATACCTTTATAAACCTGGAATTAAGTGTATCCATAGCCTGTACTATAATCTTGCCAAAGAATTCTCTCAGTGCATCCAAGCTGCAGTGCCACAAAAGAGTGAGAAGGGAGCGATCCAGAAATGCTTGACGAGTAGTATTTGAACTAAGTTCTTCACTCCGGAACATTTTGTGAACAGTGTCCAACAGTATCACTTGTTTGTCAGTGGTGCTCCTAAAAAACCCAGAAATCTGAAGATGAAAACTGTTTTACCAGACTCCAATGATGTCTCAGACCCCTGTGACATTTAAAATTTTTATTGTCTGTATCCATACCCTCTTGGGCTATCATCCTACACAACATGCAAGATCCGGTTGAACTGCCACTTACTGTGGAGGTCTCCAAAGAAAATCTCAGTTTCTTACTCTGCAACAGATGGTAAACTTGTTTGTGTATCTTTGTTAGTTTAATCCAAAAGCAATCATTAGCTTTCTCAGTTCCTTTTCACTGACCAATCAAAACCAAAAAAATAACATTTATGTGGTACACATGAAGGATGGAGGCAAAAAGGAAGGAACAAAAGGAGACTTCACAGTTATTAGGTCTTTCTGTGGCTTATCAAGTGTTCCACTAGTACACGAACTAATATTCTAAATAATTTTATAGAAGTTAGAATTTCAAAAAAAGGATTTGGGCATAAGGTAAATGACTTTGTCCAGGGAACTACATGCTCCAGAACAGTTACTACTTAATAGCCCATCATGAATTGGACTGTTTGGTTTGGAAGAGACTGAAGACTCCTGTGGACAAGAGCACGTCTGCATCTATGATTTACTACCCTTGAAATATTCAAATATATAAACATGCTGTTCTATTTTCAAAGAGGTTGAACAAAGTAATTCACTGTCAGTTTAAGTGCTATCAACTTAAGTGATCATATGGTTATACAGGTATAGCAAATATAGATATCACAAACAATTACTATCTTCAACTGAAATCTGCCAGAACAAGCTAATTTACAGAAGAATTTACAAAATTTGCCCAGGCATTGGAAGTGTTATCTGAAAATTGGTGCCACTTGTTCATACCTCAGAAACATTTTAGAAATGTGAAGACAAAACCGAAATCTGAATTAAAACCATGATGTAAAACTTTATAATGTAAATCATCATTATTACAAGGACAACATAATAAAGGAAGCAAATTATTTAATGAGAACAGGTACAAAATCCAATAGACTAAACTCACCTTCTGGCAATTCTTTTGAAGCTGGATTGAAATAAGTCCTCCATGAAATGTCTGTGGTCCCTACAAAGAAGTTCTGTCATCAACTGCAACAACACTGGACTCTGAGACAATTCTAATGCATCTAAAAACTGAAAAAGAAGTAATGCATAACTAAGGAGCCACATGGGATCAAATAAATCTAATTATGTAACTATTTTTCAATACTGATCAGAAGCAGATGCATGTGTTCAAATGTGTATCTCTGCATTAAACTTCTGGATAAAGACATAACTCACAAACAGAAAAGGTGATTTCCTCATGTGAACTCGGGGTCTCTCTTTAATTCCAGACCTTGTGAAACACTGTTTATAGACATAGTTCACTTAGGCTTCTATTTACATGTTTTTTAAAAACACTGACCTTCTTAGTGCAGTCTACATAGTTACTGTGTCTCAAGGTTCCTTTGGGAAACTCATCAGACCTCATGGGAAAATTGAAAGCTACGAGTTGATCAAGAGCATTCTTAAGGTCATCAAGTTTTTCTCCAGTCAAATTAGTGAAGAACGGGAGTATTATCACTGCTTGGCCCTGGAGGAAAAAAAAAAATAATAATGCAGTTTCACACTAAAAAACACCTGATTACTCTCTTAAATATGAAGCAAGCTGAATAGGACCACAAAATAGCAGCAGTGGCTGTGCTTACTGATTCAATAGCTCAGTGCACTGATAAAGGTAAGTTATGTAGCAGCTCATCTTTCAGGTGCTAGTTCAGAAAACACCTTTGGTCACTGCTGAATGAAAGTTAAAAGCTAATTAATATCTCATGGCTGACATGGCTATGAATAAGACCTCATTGCTCTTCTAAGCAAGCATCCATTCTCACACAAGTCGATGATTTAATGTAATGTGTGGCAGCTAAAGTAAGATCCTAAACTTTATTTATTTTGAATGCACAGGAAAGTACAAAGCACTGTCTAGCAAAAGAGAGGCTGGCAGAGCAGCAACTGTGCAAAGCTGTTTCATAAGTACAAAATTTTTAATCTTCTATTCAAACGTTATGCTCCAGCATCTTCCAGTTTTAGTATGCAGTACATTATCTCTTGCTCCTGGCCAAGCCACACACAGCAGTTAATCCATTAATACCGGTCTTGTACTTGCAGACACGGACATTAAACTCATGGCCCATGTTTGCAATTTGATCCGTAGGAAATGCCACTCCTTGCTAAAAGCCTGATTAGCTGTCATTTCTCAAATGAACACTTTAGAATTCTAAACAATTTGCAACTGACAGTAATTTTTTTTGCCTTTCATCTGGTCAGGAAGAAAAAGAACACCTAAAACCAAAACATGACATCTGTGGCACTGCCTTCTGTCTGAAGAACAAAAAAGGATGATTTACAATTTTTAGGATGTTGAACAGGAGATTAAAAACCAGAAGTGGTCCATGTTATGTGCATATTAATGTAAAATTTAATCCAAATAACAGAATTTCATGAACAACTAACATTCTAATCTGGGGACAGCAGGGAAGCCACTGAAGTGAACAATTTACCTTAAGATTTAAGCCTAAATTCTGATCAGTAAGTAGACTAATATAGGTATTAAAAACAGCTGTAAATGCTTCATGATTGGTATTGAAAGAAACTGAAGAGTCAATCTGGAATGACAGAAGAAATAAAAACATTAAGAATTTTTTTTTCAAAGTAGTTAAAGAGATCATTGTATTAATGAACAATTAAAAAAACCCGTAAGTTATAGAATTGTTTATTTCCAAAACCTCACTGAATTAACAGAAAGCACATACAGTGATTTTGGTTTTAAAAAGACTATCAAAAAGAATTCTAAAAGCTCCTACACAGTACAAGCAAAATCATAATGTTGAATATTTTTCAGTTTAAAAAAAAAAATAAAATTAAGCTCCCTCTCAAAGCCAGATTTCCTACTAGTCACTTCACTGCCAGCTAATACAGCAATACAGCTCCCATTCTGTGTCCTAACACATACCTTTAAAACAATTCAAGTTTAAAATAATTATTTATAAAAAAACCCCAACCTCTCAATAAGTGATCTTTGTGTGTATTTGTGTACAGGTACTTTTACAAGTTCCTAAAAAATCCCAATAGGATAAAGGAGATATATCATGTTTTCAAAATGGAGAAAGAAAAAAGACCAAAACCCCAATGCAAGAGAAATTAAAGGTCTATAAAATAAAAATATTTCTGCAGTATGTTGATATGGGTAGAACTCCTCAATTATGACTTTCTGGATGCCTACATAAAAGAATGTTATCAAAGGCTGCTCTGTTTCAAGGTTTACTGTCTGCACTTGTAGCAATTCTCTAAACAGAGAAGAGGCAGCTAAAACATGACAAAAGTTAAAAAAAAAATACCCAAAAAACAAAACAAAGGAGGGGGGAGTGCGGGGGGAAGAAAAGAGCAAAATCTAGTAATTTCTGCCCATCCAAATATTTTTTGTACTTTGCAAATAAAAACAAAATCAGATTCTGATATTCTCCAAATTTCTTCTCCCCCCCCCCTCCCGCCCTGAAACATAAAACATTAGAATGAAATAGCATTTAAAACAAGATAAAAGTCCTACAGAATTAGAAGAGTTACCTGGATTTTATGAAGCAATGCATACCTGCAGAACTTTTGCCAGCAGAGTCAAGACTGCCATCTTGCTCTCGGGAGCCGAATCTTTGGCCCACCAGCTGTCAAGTTTCTCCCAGTTTCTTAGTACAGCTGTGACCAGTTTCATCCCTTGCTGCTTACGTACAGCACGATCCCTAAAACTCTGATCTAACATGCCATTCAAAATGCTACCAACCTGGAAGAAAAAGCAACAGGTAGATTCTTGCATTCCAAATGAAAGTAGGATAGTATCTCTTCATAAAAAAGCATCACATAGCAATGCTAGATTTAAATCTCAAAAAGATAGAGAGGAAATCTTTCTGCAGAAATTAAAAGCACACACTTTTCAAAAAAAAAAAAGAGACTTCCACCCAATTTACCTGTTTCATTCAGAGTACAACACAGCAATTCCTTCCCATACCTTTTGTGTGAATATGGAGAAATAAATGACAATCCAGAACACTTGAAAATTTTAGTGTAAAGCTGAGAAACAGGAGAAATAGCACATAAGCTAACTTATCTGCATGCATTTCAAAAAGAAAAATAAACCACAGCATACTAGATATGAATTAAGTATGCTTCAGTCTCCTTTCTTCAAAAACCAATGGTCACTGACTTCCAAACCTGAATTCTGCATTCTCCTTTTGAATAGTTGGCAACCACCTAACAAACTGGATTAATGTTATCAACCTTGTGATTTCACCAGATATGGATGGGTACAGTAAAATAAACATTTTTTCTTCCTGTACATCACAAATGCATAAAACTACAGAAGAGATATCTTATCAAATGTCATCCATAATGTATTGTTCGAAAAAAAAGTCAGGCAAAGAACTGCCGACAATAGGAAACGGTCCGCAAGTATGACCGATTTTCCTATTTACCTTAATTAAATTCATGAAGTGAAAACTTTTAACACTATTGCCAGATGTAGCCAGTGTAAATTAGTAGCCTATCATTTATCAGAGACACTTTTTTAAAAGTATATCTATTGTGGCATCCTCTGTATGGGAAACACTACAAAGTCATCACAAGAACCAGCTGTTTGAAAGAAGTATACATCCTTCTACAATTAAATTAATTTCTGGAATCACAAAAAATTATGCTTCCAGTTATAAAAATGTTACTTAGAAGCAACACCTTTAAGCATAACATCTTGGATTAAAGAAGGTCCAAATATTTTTAAAAGGATGATCACTTTTCCTGAACATCTTTTTAAACAAAAGGGGAAGTGGACTTTTGATCTGTCTTTCTGACCCTCCTGTTTGTCAGGAGCACCGAAAGAAGTCTTCTCAGTTATCACACATTTCTTCTGTGGAACTGACAGTGAGCTCCACATTAGTAAGTAGTGTGGACCAACAGGAGAAAATCTGTTAAGCAAAACAAGTGGTGTTGAGACTGACCCCATGACAACTACCCTGTATTTATTTCACATGGAAGGTTGTGTGTGCATATGTGTATGCAATTCTTTTTAATACTTTGATGTAGCTCTGCTCTAGTCCTGTGAACTAAACACCCATTAGTGGTTGGAGTTCATTTTCCAGTTTACTTTTACCTCAAAAAAAATCCAGTCCACATGCTCTGAAACCACTCTGCAATGAAAATCAATGCACAGCAAATGGGAACAACCAGACTTGCTTTGAAAGGGCACACTTGATCTGAAGTACTATGCAAAAGAAGTCTGAAATTCATAGATTTCAGAGGTAAGCACTTCCTGTTCAGTTTAACATGAGATGACAGATAACAAAAGTTATGTCAGGTTGCCAGAGACCATGAAGGTAGCACCAGTAGGCCATGAAAAATAAAATAAAATTTAAAAAAAAGTATTTATCAATGCAATGCTGTCCCCAAAGTGCAACCAAGCACACTTTTCCCCCACTACATACTACATCCACCTACAATAACAACAACAAAATCGTTACTTCTAACATTTCCATTTGACTTTGTCCTTTTAAAAAAAGTCATCCAATACCATTTGGGGATTGCTGACAGATGATTCCATAAGTGGGACTATGATGACATCCAGGTTTTTCAGCAGCTGTTGATTGATGGTTTCTGAGAACAGGCTGTAGAAATACTGTCCATGAGAGAAACTGATCAGGTTCTCCTGGGATGCTCCCGATAGTGGCACAGATAACACTACTGTGTTCAACAGCAGACTTACTAGCTCCTCACACTGTGAAAATTAAGGTATAGACACAAAATTATTTCAAGCACATTCAATTTCCTTCATTTCTTAGAAAACAACATGAATTTTTTGAAGTCCCATCCCAAAGTGTTTTATGTTACCAGAAAGCACAAAAATAAAGCACAAACGGAACAGTGAAATGCTTATTATCTACAGTTGTCACTCAAGCCAGAGAATCACTACAGCTCCTCTGCAGGAATACGAATGAAACATCAGCCCCTTCTACCCAAAATATGGGTAGAAGACTATTGCTGATGCGTATTAAATGATTGAGTATTAAAACTGGAGAACCATATCCTACCTGGTCATCAATAGCAAAGGCTAGCTGCAGGAGTCCATCAGCTAATTGCTTACTGCTGATGTCTAACGATGGAACAGATATCCTTTCACCCCTAGGTGCAATGCCTTTATAAACAACTGAGAGAAGCTTAGAGCCAACTGAGAAATGAGACTCTTTATCCTATGGAAATAGACAAACAAACAAGTGACAATTAATATAAGCTGAAAAAAATAACATAAAGACCCTTCCAATCCACCTGGATAGCTAATGAAAACACTTTAACTCCAGGTCATTTTCATATAAAGCTATGCAAATATACCATGCCAAGACACCTTTCCAACTGAGGAACCAGATTTTTAAGGAGACAACCCTGTTGTATACAAAGTTCAGAAAACGAATAGTAATTTGAAAATCTTCAAAAGGTTCTGATCATCTCTCAAATTTTTTTTTCAGGTAACACCATTATTACAGCAATAAAAGGAACCGTTTGGTCAAAACAGGCGGACCGCAAAAGGTAAACCATGCGGCTCCTTGAATATCACCATCCTACAATCACAGCTCTAGTTTTTGTTTAGACATAGAAGATGGATGCCAAACGCCACAGAAATGAAATATTTTGTTACTTCTTAAATATAGCTTTGTTCACCAGTAGGCAAATTCTCTCAGTCCTTGTGGCTGTTGCATAGCCTGCTTTCCTTCAATTGCCCAAAGTAAAATAGAGATTTACTACAATCAGAAACTTAGTAGAAAGAATTTGAATAATATAACCTAGATCCCCACCCCCCAACTGCTCTCTGTTCTGTTGTCCTGCAACTCATACCCACTATATTGCTTCTGATCAGCCAGAAGGTATTCCTTTTGTAGTTTCCCTTTCCCTCATCACTTTGCATGTTCTCTGTTTAAAGATTGTTGAAAAATGCCTCCCTTTATAGGATAGTAAAAACTTATTTTTTGAGCTTTCAGTCTTGTGAAGCTCACTAAAAGGAAGTTTTAGGTAGATTCTGGTTGCTTCCAGGCCCTGGAAATTGGAAAGACAGACATAATTATGAAGAATGCTCAAATCTCAAGACTGTGCTACTCATGTTTGTGGAATAAACATAAAGCATTTATTTCTGATCCCTCTCAACATCAGCTCTTCACTGTTGATTTTACACAACTTCATCTGATCTGTTCTGATTTCATACTGGCCTTTTACACAGGAAAAGCCCTTTATTGTATATAAATATTCACCACTATCTTCTGGATAAACAATTACCTGATTGTGAAGAACAGAATGAAGCAGGCCAGATTTCTGGAGTTGCTTGCAGGCAGAAAGGACAGCAGTAAACCTAACTCGATCAAAACGTGCGTCTGAATTAAACAGATCAACAGAACAAAGGTCCTCAAGGCTAATGAGAAAAGAGAAGCAATAACATCACATTGGTGGGGAGCAACATGTGCAACCATACACAACATTATTTTCTTCCCATTTTTCATGGTGACTGGCATTTGTTCTGGATTCATGCTTACCAGAAAGCCCTTACCTCTGTGGTGTGATTGTTCTTTTTATGCACAGTTTCAAAGATTCCTTAAAGGGAGATTTCATCAAAGCTTTCATGAGTCTTACTGAGATATCTGGGAGATTTTTCATGACTTGCGCATCAGCTGTGTTAAAGCCTACATGTGATGGATCACATACTGTCATCACCACAAGCTCTACAAGGCTTGCATTAAGCAGTTCCTTCTCAAGTAGCTAGAAAGAATAAAATATTAAATAAAAGCTTTATTAAAAAATTAAATTTAGATATCTCTATTTTATTCTTTATAACTTATCATTAGCCCTTCTATCTAAAATGAAACCAAACATGGAACACTAATTATTCTTCACTACGTAACATTCTCCTTCTCTATGAAATGTCATGACTGTCAATCAATCGTGCTAATACAAAGAAATTAAGTATCTATAAAAATATACATAGGATATACGCAACCTCAAACTGCACATAAGATCTTTTAAGTCCACACAGGCCTGCTTCAGTCTTATACACCTGTAACTACCTTGAAATACAGATGTGCACCTCTGTGCACGCTATTAGAGACTTACTGAGAACAGGAGAAAATTACAGTCTGAGAACTAAAGTTGGCACTGCAAATTTCTTAAGAGACTCATAAGTACTACACTTTATATAGTTAAATAGTTTATCTTGCATCAAAGCTAAGCAAATGGAGATACCTGAACATCTATACTGAATTCAAGAAAGAATTGCCATAATCTGCCTTTCAAGCAGCTATCACCTCTACACATTTAAGGCCATCAGGAATCATACAGGAAATACTCACTACAAGCCCTCCACACAAAACAACACAGTCAACATACAGGAATCTCACAATCAATGTACAACTGGATTATACAAGAAATAATTCCTCTGACCAAAACTAGATCACACACTAAAATTCAACTGTGCAATACAATTCTTTTCATTTACATGTGAAGACTAACAGTTTGCGATGCTTAGTCATCAACTTAAATTAAAACATCACTAAAGATGATGTTCTACAGTGAACTAACCTCACAATGAAAACACAAATCTGTAAGTGTTAAATCTGTACCTTTCATCTGTTACAGATTTCAGTGCCTACCTTCCAGAAATCCTGCTGGCACGTTTCCAGGATCATGGTGACAAACTCCATGATTCGGACTATAACGGTACACTTGCTGTAATTATACATGTCCCTCTCTTGTGGGCTGAACATGCTGCCTTTTGAACTGCAACCAAAGCACTGCTCTGCTGCGTAGATATCATGCAAAGCAATTGTTTCAAGGAAGAACTGCATAGCTTCCAAGAATGAGGATCTTTCATTTACACCTAAGAAGAATCATACTAAGTTGAAAGGATAAGGCAGCTCTCAACTTTTAAATATATTATTTTCTGTTTGGAAGAAAACAGTCTAACCGAGATAACAATCAGAAAGCCACCATGTCACATCAGTGTTTTCCTAAAAGTCCTATGCCAGTTCCAAATATTAACATTCTGTGCAGTGAAGGGCAGCTTTCTACTTACTTGATCATTACAAGCACTTATTAATGATGATGATGACTTAGGCTCATATAAGAAAATTTTAAAATCCTAGTTTTGAATAATTACGCCCTATGCTAACTGCATCCAACAATGATCTTACAGTATTGTTTTAAACCAAGACAGAGATGACACTGACAGACATTACCTGGAACTTGTACAAGACTTCTTATATGAAGTAACTATGCAACTGTACTATCAGTAATAAAAAGCATTTTATTTAGACCCGCATGAAGAATTAAAAGAAATTGAGACATCCAATGGCTACACAAGGTATTACTATGCACCTGATCAAAATTCAAATACAAGGCTTGTGGACCTGATGCAGCTGAAGCATCAGGCACAGAAGAAAGGTAACATGTATAAGGTTTGAAGTCAAAAGGTGACTTCTTCAGTTGCAAAAAAGAAAAACCCCAAACAAAAACTATCACTCTCCTCAGCAGAAATACATTGTCTGTACAGTGTAATTTTTGAAGATGAGATAGAGTAAAAGAGTTGCAGGTAAGTGGTGGATGACAGACAGGAATGTAAAGGTGTATTTCCAGGACTAAAAGGATACATTTTAAAATACACTATTAACAAAGTATTTCTTTATCAAAACAACATCCCATTGCAAAACTATCACTGAAACCTTTGGAAGAGTTTGAAAAATTTATCAATTCTACATTTAAGAAAAAAGTTTAAAGTCCAAGTAAGGAACTCATCTTGGATGGGCTTTGCATAACAGGCATGTATGAACATAATTCATCAGTTAATCACTCACCCAGGATTTCATGAGGTTTGATCATTCGCAGCTCAAAGAATGTATTGTAGCAGTCCAGTGCTGCCAAGAACATATCCATCCACCGCATGACAATTTGTAAACTGAAGGGTTCCTGCATACCACGGAGAGTTGGCTGATAAAGGATACCAGATGGGCTTTTGCCATCGCTGCCACCTCCTTCAAATTTGTTAATGAGGAAAGAAACATCTTTATTTTTTAGAACATCAGCCAGCCAAGAAGATGGAGACTTGTTTCCTGATAGAAACAAAAGAAGAATATAAATTCTCTAGGAAAAACACCTTTCAAACTAGCAAGGTATTAAAGGCAATGGACGGACACAGCCAAACTTTGTGTTTTAAACTGGATCTTCTAGTGGAGGAGCTACTGGTTCTGGTCTAGCCTTTGTCATACTACTTAAATTACCCAACAAGGAAAAGGCCAATTTGTGAGACACTCCCACTACCTTCCAGCCAGCAGTATTCATAGCTGGATACAACAGCAGTTCTGGGGCTGGAAGTTTTCCTTCCTGGCTAGCTGGAAGTTTGCAATAAAACCCTCTTCTATGCCCACAAACCCTGAGATTCTCAGAGTATTTGACTTCCAATATGAGCAATTACTCAGTTCCTGTTCAACAGCACTGAGTGAACATTTACCTCAAAAATAATTTTTCCTTTGATTAATACTTTGCACAGAAAACAGAGAGAAGGCATGCACAGTATGTAGAAAGCAGCAAAGAAAATAGCGCATGGTAACTTAAAATACCTGGTAACAGAGGTACAAATTCATAGAAGAGCTCCATGGCTTTATGTCGACACTCTGTCTGAGGTCGTCCACACTGCACTAAGAGCCACATGACAACATCCAGAAGACACACTGACTTAGTAGCTGGAAATCCTCTGCACAAAAAATATGAGGGATTAACAATTATCTTAAGTCTTGCAGTTGAAAAAAAAAACCAACCCAAAACATTCCACGAGTATTATGAATGTCCTTTTATCTATCTAACCACAACCCATCTGCACTACAAGGAAGAGCCGTTCTACAAGCACATCTTGCACTGCTTTTCCTTCTCCTCACTCTACTTTGGATCCTCAGAGCATAGCCTTGTGGTAACAACTTAAAAATCAGGATCAAGTCTCTTCCCTTCTCTTTGTAACACTCAAGAGACAAAAATGGAGATTAAAGCTTAAGTAAGCCTGCACAGTTTTTCCCCCATCCCTAATTATCTAGTCTCCCAACTTACCAAATGCTGCATCAGTGAGCTAATTGAGACTCCACTTGTCCGTTTCTTTATGATCACAAGATAATTCAGGAGGTCTCTAGCTCAACCTCCTGCTCACTATGTGACCAGGTTACTCAGAGCTTCATCCAACCTGATACTGAATCCATTGTCTCTTCTCCCACCTTTTTCACTACCCCTCTTTAACTGCTGATCATCATACTGCAACTTGTCCTACTTCTGCTAATGTTAACAGCAGTAAGACAGGCTTTGGAGGAGTTTCCTCCAAGTGCTTTGCAGCACCCAGTGCTAACATTATGACAAACACTGCTGCAAGGGAAATACACTTTTCTTTTCTGCCTATCCTTGCTAAACTGAAGCAAGCTCACCATGTTGGAAAAAGAATGACCATCATGATCCTCTAGTATCATGTTCAGCATTTCCTTACAGTGGTTCAACAGACATATGAGGAGATCTGCATCAGCAAGTCACAGGATGAATGACTCATTCAGAATCCCAAGTGTCTAATGGAACTACATATGTCATTAAATAAACTGCAATATTTAAAAAAAAAGCAAAAAAATGGCAAATTGCTGACCGTGGTACTCGCCGTTTTCCTTCCTTGTTCAGAGAAGGTGCTTTATGCTTGATTATGCGCTTCAGGTGATTAATAGTATCACAACATTGTTGAGTGGTACCTGTTAGAAAGAGAGTTGACATTATAAATAAATGCTAGTAACTTGGCTAAATTAATTGAGGTATTAGCATTACAGAAACGGTGCCAGAAACTTACACACTGGATAATGTCTACCAGCTCCACTACTCTGGGCTTCTACAGTAAATTTTTCAAGGCCACAGAACAAAAATCATAAAATAGGTGGGTTTTTTTAACTCGAGATTCAACAGAATGGCTTTTTTCTTAATTCCATAGTTAATTAATTATAGCTCACCTACTGATTTCTCATCTGTATGGGTTAAGGCCAGACTTTCCAGAAATACAACCAATGCTTCAAATACAAACTGCTCCACCAGAGTGTTTTCTTCCCTTTAAACATCAGGAATAAATTTTATGAGAAACATGAGTAGAAGAAGCACTAAGTGTGAAATTCTAATTAAAAAACAAGTTAAAATACCAGAGAGATAAACCACAGGTTTGCATAGAAAAAAGTACATCTAAACCACTCTAATAAATAGCAATGGAATTTGCTGACTGCATTTAAAATGCAGAAGTAACTTCCCATAAACTTGTGATATATAAATTTAAATTTATATGCGCCTCACTTGCTGAAAGCCCAAACTACAGAATTATAATTAAAAATGAATAAGCTGAGTAACCCAATTTTTCAGTTATCATATACATTAATAGAATTAGTGTCAGTGGATGACTATTTGAATTCTACACTTAATTCTTTTTATCACCTTGAACCTTTAGTCCAAGCTAGTTGTTATTTCAAGCTGTTTTCTCACCTAAATTCTCTGTAGACGCTGTTAAAAGCAAGTGCTGCCCCCAGTCTCTTGAAAGCACTGGGATGAAGAGCAAGACTATACAAACGCTTAAAAAGAGATTTGGTGTTTGCTGGGCTCTTCTCCTGCTGTCTTGGTGTTGTCTGCTTAATAGACCATTTCAAAAATTCTCGTACACACTGACCACAGAAATCTCTCAACGTGCTGTCAACTGGATCCACTATGCCACTCTGAAATTACACAAGATTTATTTCATTACAAGAATGAAAAAAACCTGCCATTGTCTCAGTGCAGTATTAGGGCAGCCTATTTACACAGTATTATTTGTAAGTTAAAAACCTGTGCTCACAGTTTCCCAGAAATAACAAAACCTCAGAATTATTGCTGTCCAAAGGTAGGGCAGCATTTTCATCCCTCACAGCACTGGATTAGGCCTCAAAGATCTGGAATTCTATTCCTGTATCAGCTACTAGTTCAGGAGTTTTGTTTAAGCCACTTCATCTTTTGATGGACCAGTTCCCTCTGCTTTAGAAGTGGTGTGACAACACTGACTTTCATTTACAAAAAGTACTGCAGAACCTCCTGACCTACCTTGCCTCCAACCACTTCAGCTCAGTGCAAAAGCCAGTTTTAAATGTAAAGCTTTTGCACCTGGTGAAAGCAAAGAAACAGAGAAAAATCAAGCACACATCAAATGCAGCTTTCGGAGAGAGGTGTGAATGCATTTCGGTAGTCCCTTGTATACACTGAAGATAAAGAGTGTGTTTCATTAATTCTATGAAGACTCTAAATATCCTACGCCTACATTTTGAGAATGCCAAAGAAATAGAGAAAATCATCTTCAAAATCTTGATTAAGAAACATTAAGTGGTCATGAAAAAAGAAATAAAAATTGATGCATTCTTTTCCTTCTTTCAGACAAATATAGAACCATTTTATCTTTTCATGAGTTCCTGGTTCTTTCAGTAGTAAAATGATGCTAGTTAAACATAGTCACGTGGCACAGGAAAAAAAAATAAAAATAAATAAAATAGGAGAATGCTTACCAAGATAGCTTCCAGGAATGCCACTGTATCTTGACTCTCAAATTTTTTGTTGTTGGTAAACCAGTGAATGAGTTGCATGACTAAAGGCTCATACAACTGTCTTGTTACCTGAAAAGAGTAAAGAATAAATAAATTTCTAGTTTCTGTATCTCTGTGCTATTTTGCTATTCAAAATATATAAGAATAAAAGACAGTACTTCATTGAAAAAGGGTCTATAAAATGAATAATCAGCTTCATATTACATTTCCATATCAAGGATTAGAAAAAAATAATAAATCTGGTTAGCTACTTTCTATTCAACTAGTCTCAAAAGATCTCTAAGCTTACCTTCAATAAGATCCTCTGAGAAAAAGAACATCACATGCCACAGGCCGACACACCAATATATAGCCAAGGAAGCAGGGAAGTTTGTTTTTAAACTGTATTTTGTTCTAGAATCTCAATCTTTACCATACACGTTATTCTAACTTTCTGGATTTCAACAATTCCACCTGTAAGTCAACCTGACTGAATGCCATCGCACTATAACATGAAGGGAAGAACTATTACATACACTTAGATAGGCATACACACATGCTTATAATGCAGTGTCATGTCTATGCCTGTGTGCATTGGATGGACCAATTCAGACATTATTTAGTTATGGTTTATGTTCAGCCATATGTCAGCAAAAGGGGTTTCACCGAAATTGGCAACACAGCTTCCTGCATATTTTACCAGGACACAAAGTACCTTTGGTCTAAAAAGAGAAGCTGGATGCCAGGTCCAAACAGTAGTCTGAAAAGGCACAAGACCTATAATTTCAAGTGTAGCTGAACCTATGTGTCTATTCTGTTTTGTGTAAAGGAGAAGAAATAGCAAATTCAGATGTTTGAATTAAATAGATCATCCTTAGCTATCAATGAGGCAGCTAGAAATTCTCTCTCAAATGTTTTTTTTGCGGATTGTAGCTTTGCACTCATTCAATATTGAACTAATCAACTTCACCTCAAATTAACTTATTACAGAAAAAGAAAAACATAGAAATTAAATACAAAGATAAAGAGCAGCTACCACCAGAAACACTTTGAATGAACCTTGACACCTGAATCTTGAAACTCTCATTTATTGGTAAACTCCTCTGAGTTACTCTGAATTACACGCCATTATTCCTAAAAAACTATCCCTAAAATAGAATTTCAGCTTACAAAATACAATACATTTAGGAAAAAAAAAAAAAAAAGGCAACATGTCAGGATAACTTCTAACAGGATAACTTCTAAATAAAATTATGAATCAACTCCCAACATTTAGAAGTATTTTAAACAAGCTAAAATACTTATAAATTAATCTGATTACCTGGTCTACGTCACAAGCAAGACGAAGCAGTACTGGAAATATTCGCTTATTTAACTGATACATGGGTGGGGGACCCTGACGTCCTTCTGGCATCTGAGATGCTTTCCCCAACATATATGTGACTATGCTATGTAGCAGCTCACATGCTGCAATCTGAAATTAAAAAATCCCTTTGGTTATGCATCCATTACTTTCAGAGAGAAGAGAAAATTGTGGACAGGATAGAATGAGTCACAAGAAAGGGTACACTTGAGAAATCACTCCAATCTATGCTAAATCAGTGTTCCAGGAACAGATGATGTCCATGGAAAAAATTTAAGCCCATTATAACTGGCCCTTCTCCTAACGTTTCAGTCTCTATCACGGGCACTTTTCAGCTGAAGAAAATTGATCACTGTAAATCACCCATCATCATGTTTTCAAGGATACCGCCATTCTGGACTGTCTTTGGATATCAACATCCCAATCAAGCAAATATTTTGCTGCTTTGCTGAAGTGCTCTGCTGGACTGGGCCCACAAGTTCATAGGCTAAGCATGAGATTGTGGCCAAACAACACTGAAGATCAACTACTTTAAAATATTCATTTTTTGTGAAGTCTAACTCTCAAAGCACAATGCTGTCTGATAGAGCTTACAGCAACTTCTGCTCATTAGTTTTTACACACTCAGAATAATGTCAACATGAAAGAGCACCAGAGAAGCACAGGAATTAAAACAGGTCTTTCTCAATAAGGAAGGCATTATTTTACATAGTATTTATCAGCTAGCATAAAAAAAGATGCAGAAAAAAAAAATCAATACTTTTGTTTGTCTGTCACTTGCAGAGAGAGCCAGTTCAGTCACACGAGGCAAGAACAAATCCAAGTAGATAACAGGCTTCATATCTGCAAATGGTACAGCAAAGCTCAGACGCTTCTCAGTGTCCCAGGATACACATTTCTTCATCATCTCTTCTGCAGAGGTAGCTAATGCATTTGAAAAAGATGAAAACAAAAAGTATTGCCACAGCTCAGTTAAAAAATCTGTAACCTTCCAACTTCAGTTAGACTGCCATAGAATGTTCATGCTTTATAAATTACTGGATGTTACAAGTACAAGAAGTATGTTAGAAGGTTGGTTTTATTTGTACATTCAGACAGATGTTTAGCCACCATGTGGAAAAAAATAATCGCAGCCAACATTTCAGGAGACAGTCACAGAACCCTCCCATTTTGATACAAGTAAATTTGGAGGCAATTATAAACCCAGAAGACATTAAATCACACTTCATTTAAAATACTTCTTTAAGGCATCCAATATAGTACTTTTGTCTTCTACTGTTGTAAAAAATTCTTGAAGATCTCATCATACAAGAAGATCCAACACACAGACTCCTGTGGTTGCACAGAAAATGACTACATTTACAGCTATGTCCTCCAAGGAAAACTGCCATATTTACTCCCTTCTCTCCCTATATTACCATATTTGTTAACTTTTTTAACAAAGTCTGACCTCACTATGTATTTAATTTCCACGGAATAATGTTACTTTCTCACAATACTTCTGAATAAGCAACAGAGAAAGTACTTAGCAGAAAGAACACTGATTGTAAAGGCAGCAAAAACAAACGTAGGCATGAAAGTAAAGAAACAAAACTTCTACACAACTACATTAGGTTTTAGACTGACTAAATTTTACACTGAATTTATTCCTTAAATCTCATCATCAGGTACTTAAACTATGCTTTTCCATTTTTTTAAAAATAGATTTTATGATATTTAATAATTAAATTATAAAGCTTACTCAAAACTGAACAAAGACTAGCAGAAAACTTTTTTTTTGGAGGAGGCACCCAAATGGAGCTCTACTACCTGCACATACTAAAGGCATGGTGCACCTTAATCTCACAAGTGAAGAAGTAAGCTTGCCAAGACTTACACAATTCACAGGCTGCAGTTCTGAAAAATTGGATTAAGTGAGAACCATAGCAAAAAGGTGGAAACAAGTACTAAAGAGTTACGAATGGGGCCAAAGTTTTAAAATGGCTTTGCAGCCAGAGGGTGAACGTGATGAGTAAATAAAACCATATACTCAGATGCATACAATTTTTTGCCTTTAACTGAAGCTTTCTACACATTTTCTGCATTCCATAGTAAGTTAGTGAATACTTTGCTCTTCTAAACTCCAGAACTAAATAAAACCAATTTTATTTAAACAAGAGTGACAAAAAATAGTTTTCCTTGAAAAGCTCATGCATTCTCACAAAGTGATGTTGAGACCTCGTTGAAATCTACTTTCAAGAGAGACAGCAGAGGCATGTAAATATTTTTATTGACACTGACAGGACACTCACCTGTAATTAAGTTGTGGTTGATCTGCCCTCCCAAAGATCCCAGAAGGCGTGCCACTCTAGTCCTCACCGCTTCCAAGGAGGAACTGTCATCCTAAATAATCAACAGATTTATATTAGTGACAGAAGAGTTACCTCTAGAAAGAAGTTAACTTGGTTTACATAGCAAATGAGGGTTTTATGGCTTTTATTAACATATGGATGAAGAACGTAAAATGAAGAACCTGTGGGAGGAACCACATCAAACAAGAGAACAGGAAGAGTGCACAACTGGAAAGCATTTTCATCACATTTTGTGGGCTTTCAATTGACAGTTCTCAAGTAAAGGTTAAAATTTTATCATCACAGATAACACCTACAGGATGACATAATACTCAAAAAGTGGAAGAAATCTGAAGTAAAAATTACTCTTCTCATTTACTTTGATCCTAGAGCTTAAAGTTCAGATCCTGCATCAATATGTAAGCAGCCAATCAATTTTCAATAGCAGCTTATAGGGAATGTGAAGTTTACTCATTTTGTTGGAAGACCACTAAGCTGGAAAGTTATACATGTATATATATAAATATATATATATATATATGAGTAACTATTAGTTTCATGCCTAAAAAAGGTTCATCACAAGTTAGTTTCTGCACTGGAACATACAAATAAAACTACATTTATTTTGAGCTATCGAGAAGCCACTGGTCAAAATAATATGTATGTTTGACTTCTACGACTATAAACCTATCTACAAGAAAGTTTTAAAAAAATAAAAACCACAAAAAAAGTTACACATTCACAAAATGGTATTTGCACACTGCACCACTGCTAACCCGAGACCTGATTTTAGGTGTGCAAGTTAAATTTTTGTTTCCGTAATGTATCAGTCTAGCAGTGATGCTGACTTATAAGCTCCAGTTCCCTTTCACCAATTCATTGCCACTCTCACCTTAAAATATGACATCTTTCCACCTACGCTGATGTAACAGCCTTTTGAGCCGTGCTGTAGAATGGGCTTCATTGAACTGATCTAAGGTACAAATAACCCTCAAAAAAAAGCATGCATGCAAGAAAGGAAGAGAAATAGTGGGAAATTATTAACTCGCATTTAACTCTAAAGAGAAACAGCATTCTTACCAATGAAAGGGTCTTTGCTTTTCTTAAACGCTGTATCACAACTTTATTAAATCCCTTCTGGGCTGCTCGAGAAAGTTTCCTTACTTCCCAGTTATTTTGGGATTCGACTGATGAACAAAAAAACCAGCATATTAATATCAGTTTATTGTACCAGCACCTCATGCACTTACTCATAGCTTCTTTAAAAACCCCACCCTGGTTTTGCCCATTTTTATTTTTAAGATGCAACAATAATTATTTAAAGTCTTTATTAAGGAAAGTAAGTCTCTATTAGTAAAAACTAAGCTGATTTAAGGATACAAAGGACAAATCACAGAGAAGTGACATATAAAATGGCTACAATTAATGACTGTTTGGCATCAGCAAATAAATACTAGTTAAGAAAAAGATAAATTTTGGGGTGCAAAAGAAGTTATATTGCTCCAACCACACGAAGTGCACAATTTAGACAAAAATTATGTCACATCCATATATTTAGGCATAACTATGAAAACATTATTTTCTTCTCCCTCAAGACTAACAATTTTTTGCCTGTATGTACCTGTAGATGCAGAGTTTTTCAAATAACCATCCAGAAGAGGTAGAATGTCCTTGTAGTGAGGTTGCATTATATGTCTGGGGATGTGAGCTGACCAGTCTTCCAAAGCATCCAGTCCCAAATCAGCCATTGGGGTACAGCTAAGGCCCAGCTTAAATGCATTCTACGTGCCAAATGTAAAACTATCAGTCTTTCATTTTCATTTACTACTATTTAAAGGTAAAAAAACATACTTGAAAGCATTTAGCAGGCAATACATCTTCCTTCCTAATAACTTCTGTCTGCTTAACATCTCACTCAAGATCAGCACAGGAGACATTATATTGCAACACATGCACTAACAGTCAGCTTAGGGCAAAGGAAAATTCTGACAATTTGTTTGTCCAAAAAGTCAAATAATTTGTATCCTATCTCACTGAAGACAGTATGAAGCTTAATAGTTATCTTAATTGCTCAACAGGATACCAACTTTGCTCCAGAATTTTTGTACGAGTTTTGGAAAAAAAGTGTTAGCAGGACATCACTTAGGCCTACCTGCAGTGCGGGAATATATGCTTTGATATCAAGCATGATGATGTCATGTGGTAAAGACAGCAAAAAATTCAGACAGGACGCCAACAACTCATCCTTGTACTGTTTCATTTTTGCTGCAACCTAAAATTCAGATAAATAGATCAAGAACAATCATAAACTGTTTAAGATCTTGATTTAACTATATCAATATCCATGTAAAGTAAACATCTCAAAACCAACACTGAAATCTCAGTCACCTGCAAACAATTACCAGAAAGTATTTCATGTACAATTATACAGCTATCTCTCACTTGAACTTCAACAGGTGACCAATACACCTCTTCTGACATTAAGTAAAAAACAGGAAAAGATCTCAAACCCTGACTATGATGCATAATTCAAAGAGCCAGAATACTTCCATCATATATGCAAGTTTTCTCAGATATTGTGATTTTGATAGACTCATCATGTTTATGTTCAGACCAAGAAAGTTAGCCAGCAAGATCACTTACCTCTTTCCCAAACTTTACAAACAGTGCAAAGCAAGACCTCTTTTCTGGGTCTTCAGGACATTTTCTGAGATTCCTTGGACTGACACCCTACCAAACAGAAACCACAAATCAACCGTATTAAGTAGTACGTAGTACAAATATGAAGCACAAGTTCAACTCTGAATACATACATCACTGTCCAATATGAAACTGGCATCAGTGAAAACTTGCAATGTATGTTTGTTCTCTCAAATCTTGCATACTAGCATTAATACATTGCACTGAGGGTCAACTTTTTGGAACACACAAAATATTACCCAAATAAGCAAGATATATATGACTGAAAAGTAACTTTTCAGTGACTTAATTTTCAACTTGTCCATCCATCTAAGAAACCATAAAAGAAAAAAACCCACATCCCTAACAGTGGATGTCCACGTGGCAAGAATGCTGGTAGAATAAGAAAAGGGCAATTCACAACCACAACAGCATCTACAGTACAAGGATCTATACCAATGAGTTCCCAAATTTGTTTTACTTGGTGCCATGACCAGCAGTGGCAGGGACAGTTCTGGGCTCTGTGGTGGCTAAACACATAATGGGATGAACCACTGCCACTTCACAATAGTTTCTATACTGCAAATGGTGCATCCACTATTACAGCATCATATTTCCTATGGAAACTGGTGAATAAAATACAAGTATACCCCAGAACTTGAGTACTTAACCTGTATGGGCCTCTGCTGTTCTGGCTAGATAGCTTGGAGATCAGAAATAATCTCCTGTACTGCCTGCATTGCAAGAGTATTTCCCATCCCTCTGTTCACCCAGCTCAAGATTTCAGAAGGACACATGGATGGTGCCTAAATCTTGACTTTTTATGTGTTTGTAACTATAGAGGCATAGGATGCTATAAACATTTGAAACAACCAGATAACAGTTTCAATGCATTATTTTCCATAGAGCATAAAAGACTATATATAAAGAACCACACCATCAACATATTACTGCACGTTACTGCAACACACGTTACCCCTCTGTTGGGAAAAAAGAGATCTCACCTCAAAGTATTTTATTTTCTTGGCAATTTTCATTGTAACAGAAAGAAGCTTATAGAATCCGCTAATAAGAGGTAGTCTCGTTGAATGTATAATAAGCTCATAACCAAAGGAATACACCCAAGGGTTAAAGTATTCAACATGCTTCTCTGGAAGTATCTCTCTAGAACAGATGCACAGAAACATATTGGGGGGGTGGGGGGAAGAAACAGAACAAAATATTTGTTTGTTTGTTTGTTTTTCAAATTTTCAAGTCGGTACAAGAAAGAGAAGTATTGTTACAGCAGAGCAGCTCCAAAGACAGTGAAGGAATAATTACATGCTGCCTTCTGAGGCAAGTATAGGAAGCTATTTATTTTGCTTTACAGTGTAAAGCCATTTCTTCCTCATTATATGTTGTTATTGAATTTATACACATGAACATACTCACATATCACATTTCATCGCCAAGACTGCAGTATCCCTAGGGAAAATAGACTAGACCACCACAGGGAAACAATGCTGTACCTTTCACTTAATGTCCAATACTACTCTACAAAGACTGTATTCCTGGTCTCTGAAGTATTTAGGATTTATGGTCAGTACAATACTATCTACTGAAAAACAGTTACACTCAAATAATGGAAGTGAATGACTTGTCTCCTGTACTCTTTAAAAAAACCTAAGCTGATAAACTAGCAGTTTTTACTATGACCCAGATATCGAAAACACTTACTATGCCCCTGCTAATCACCTTGTGCACTTTGAAATATGGCATATCATCGTAAGTCAGAAACTGGCACCTTAAATCTCAATTCAGATTTCTCCCAAGCACTCTGTAACTTCTAAATTATATAAAAACATATCAATACCTGCAGAATTCCACTAGATTTATAAAGGCAATAAAGTCTGTCAGCTTCCTTGGCTGAAGGTTTGAAGCAGGGTCAGAAGTAGGCCCAACCAAAGCACTGTCAGTTTCATTTTCATCCTAAAAACAAATATTGAAGCAAAACCACTGGATCTGTGACAATACAGAAAGCACACACACCTTTTTTTCCAAATAAACAGTCCTTCTCTTTTTTTCCAAGCTGCTACTAGCTAATCTGACACAAACAAAAGACTAATAATTGACACATCAATAATTCAAAGAAATTATAAGGAACACTGGCTTCTAAGGAGAAAGCAAGTAGAAAAATGAAAAGCACTATATGCAAGAATAGGGAGTCTAAAATAAGAGAGTCTGTGAACTTCTACCAATCCCAATGCTTCCCTCTCCTAACACTGCAATGCAAAATTCATAAATGTGAAGTAAAACATTTTGTCTAGTACAAATACTGCTTCAAGGACACTATGAAGTGCTATCTAAGCATAATGAAGGCAAAACAGGGAATGTGATTTTGGGTCCCCTACAACAGCAGAAGTTAATGGACGAGTCATTAGGTCTCACCTGTTCATTAACATCCAGTTTCTGAACAGTCAGGTCCAATTTCTCAATAATCTTCAAAACAGATTTTATAAATTCATCATATATCAAGCGATTCAGGGACTGCAGTGTTGAATTTTCAGTAAGAAAGTTTTCATCCTCAAAACCACATTCCTTTGTAGGAGGAAAAAAGTTCATGTTTCAATAGACCAATGAAAATTATTTTTTTCAATTTACAAGCCAGGATTTGAACAATCCAGAGAATACAGCTTTAGATGTTTCTCAGCTATGGAAGCCTAAAATTCACCCCTATTTAATTCATTTACCAGCCACAAAATCCAATTAAAGCCAGGAAACAGTTCTTCTACAGCATGACATTTGGAAAAAGTCTAGGGTTAGAAAAGCAGTGTCAAAAATCAGGATCATGTTTCCTTTTGTATTTCCATGTTAACTACGCTTTTACCTTCATTGTGTCACAGTTCAGTAGACTTCTAAAGAGATACAGATAGTCTTTATATGTTGATTCTTTCCATCTCCCTGTCCCAGCCTCTCCAGCTTCACGGGGTTCTTCTGATCCAGAAGTTTCTTTTGCAAAAAAGTCCTGAAAGTACACACTATTTTTCAGAAACACTGTTGTGGTGAGTTGACCTTGGCTGGACACCAGGTGCCCACCAAGCCACTGTATTACTCTTCGCCTCAGCAGGATGGGAGGAAAAAAAAATATAGAAAAAAAATGTGGGTCATGATAAAGGCAGTTTAATAAAGCAAAGGCTGTGTGCAGAAATAAAGGAAAGCAAAAGATTTATTTGCTACTTCCTATCAACAGGTGATGTTGAGCCGCTTCCCATGAAGTAGGGCTTCAGTATGCACAGCAGTTGCTCCAGAAGACAAACATAGCAACAAATGCCCCCCTTTCTCTTAACTTTTATTACTGAGCAGACATCATATGGTGTGGAATAGCCCTTTGGTCACTTTGGGTCAGCTGTCCTGGCTATGTCGCCTCCCAAGATCTTGCCCACCCCCAGCCTGCTGGTAAGGATGGGGGGAAGGTTGGGCAGACAGCCTTGAAGCTGTGCGAGCGCTGCTCAGCAGTAGCCAAGACACTGGTGTGTTATCAACACCTTTCTAGCTACAAATGCAAGCACAACCGCATGAGAGCTGCTATGGGGAAAATTAACTCCATCTCAGTCAGACCCAGTACAACTGCATATGTAACTACCTGACCCAAGCTAAAACACAATGTAAAATTACTTCTGCAGGTAGAAACATGAAATGTTTAGCTTTCTCACTTAACCAATCTGAAAGAGCACAAAAAATCCCAGCTCTGAATCTTTTTCCCTTCTAGTCGTCAGTTATTTGAGAAACTCTGCAGTTACCCTGCTGCACAGGACTAAAAAGCTTTAAAATCCTCCTTTACACAAACATTCAGTAAAACTTCTAAATTGTCCAAAATTTGTTATCCTGGAAGAAAGCTGGATGACTTTAATTACAACCTACTTTGTTACAGACAACCTGAGCAAACAAGAACTGCAGAGAACAATTCAGTACAAGAGGTACACCCTCATTATGCTGAGATGTAAGGACCAGAGTTTAATAACAACTGAGCCACAATTCACAACAGACACTACTATTTTTGCTTCTGTAAAACAGGCCTTCCCCTATTTACTGGGCTAGATCTTCCAAGAACTGGAATGTATACTCTAGGAATCTAGATGAAATAGATGTGTTTGTAAACAGTTATTTTACCTTTGAAAATATGATTGGCTTGGAGAAGATTCTGATTAATCCCTGATGCACTGAAATAAACAAACAAAAATTGTCTGAATGGAATTAAAAAGACCCAGCATCCTTATCACTATGTTAGCAATGAATTAAATCAGTCTTCTACTTCCTATATTCTGTCAGGATGAAGGAGAGGCTAAAGAACACAGATTTTTCTTTAAGGACAAATATAGCCAAAACTAGATCTGAAACTCTAGGTTGTTTCACAGGAAACAGATTTTGAACTTGCTTCTTGCTTTTTCTCAATATTGCTTTGACTTTTTCCTGACTCTGAATGCAGTGATGACCAAGGCACTGCTCACATCAAAAAAGGCAACAACTCATAATGACTCTCACAGACATGGATTTAGGATCTCCATTCTGCCACAGTGCTTGGATGCACCACATCCCAAATCAAGAATGTGGAAAACAATGAAAATGTCACAGCAATAGAGAAAAGCCACCATAAATAATTCAACAAAATTAAAAATAATTTCTGAAAATCATTATAATTAAATGTCAGCATGCTGAGGGCTACTTGAAATGCCAGCTACCATTGCTGACGCATTCATTACATTTGCAGTACTGCACCTGACTAACAGCACATTTGGAAATTTTTACTATGTACGAGGTTCAGAGCATAAGAAGATTGCATTTCTAATAAAGACGACACTCTACTTTCTGTGGTATTTTGTACGGGTAACTGAAAGGGTAAGAATAGATTTTTGTACATTTTTCTGTGAAATCCCTTTCCTCCCATAATCCTTCAAAGCAGGAACATAAGTCTTATGTTTAAACAGATTATCACAAAAATATATTCTCCTGCCCTTCATGATAGCTGCTCTGTCATCCAAAACAATTGTTAAATGCATTCCTTAAGTGATTTAATAATGGATATTGAAAAATAACACCATAAGAACCCTAACCCTCCACTATTAGAGGACAGGAAAAGCTTCATTTTTGACCCCAAATAGCTATTCCACAGTTCTCTCTTAGAGGTGGTTAAATCAATTTAGGGGAGGAAAAAAAAAAAAAACAAAGAAAAAAAGACAATCCCTCCCCCAAACACAACGAAGTTAATATCAGACTCACCCACAGTGCTAAGAAAACTCCAGAGAACAGGACCTTTTCCTGAGAGGGCTAGAAATACCTTTATTATAGATCTGCAACAGAGTAACTGCATTTTTTCACTGTATTGTGGAAAGCTGTTGATTTGCAGCACAACTAGATGTTCAAGAACTGGAGTGTATACTTCAGGAATCTAGAAGAAATAAAAACAGTACACACGTCATACAAAGAGGATGATTATAATTCAGTATCAATGTGAAGAACTATGCTAAATTTCAGGAAGATACTTTGTTACAAGAGTTTAGATCATGACCTGCTCTGAGAACAGTAACAGACTTGGCAAGTTAATTCATCTTAGACATAAAAAACAAAACAAACAAACAAACAAACAAAACAACCAGAAAGTTTCCTTGAACACATTATGGAAAGTAGCTCCTGAATAGATTAGTGCTTTGATGGAATGAGTCTTAAGCTTATTACAAAAGTACCTTTTTAATTAACCAATAACAACACAGTGGTATAATCTGTTCATCCTTAACAATCTGAATACAGAATGCATGTGAAAGTCTGCTCTCTGCCACCTTACTTGCCAGCTTCAGCTAGGATCCTGAAAGCCCTCATAAGGACAAAGACAACACAGCATCAGAAGAAAATTGAAGTATCAATCTCAGAGAACATGCTAAGTATCAGTACCAAAAGAAAAAGCAGCAATAGAGTGGTATAAACAAAGAAAAAGATGAGGTTAGTCCAAATAATTAGCTTCACCTAAAATAAATAAAAACCTATTCACATTTGGCTATCATGGTGTTCATTACAATGCTGTAGCACTTTAGTATACTCCGTGCACTGTCTTTATTCAAATAAAATCCAATAAAGTATTCTCCTGATATTCTTCCCATCCCCTAGGAGCTAAATGTCATCATATTTCAGATAAATACCTCCTGTCATAGGTAAATTCACAGCTACTACCTCCTTATACATCTGGAGGTGCATAAAAGAAAATTGACTGGTTCTTTAAATACTCCACTTACTGTATCTATATGGAATATCACACTTGCAATGGACTGGAGGAAACTCGGTAGCTGATACAGATGATCATCTATTGTTTCTGCTTCTGTGAGGTACATTTGCTTACAGCGCTGAAGAAGCTCAACATACATGTTGTCAACATCCTTAGAATGTATAGCTTTACAGGGCTTAGAGAGAAAATAAAATACTGATTTAGCAACTTTGTACAGCCAAGCAAGTGTATGCTGTAGGACTAAAACTCAACCAAGTCTTCACTGAACCATAAGAATAATCTTCTAATCTTTTCCAGAAACTCGATATATCTGAATAAACTAACTTCAAGTATTCTGCCTGCTACATCTTTGAGAAACATCATACCTGAAATGAACTAAAATAATAATTCACTGATGCAATGTAAGTTACCGTAAGAGTACTTGAACTTTCAAATGTAACTGCCCTCCACATACATATGTAAGTATGGTTTGGGTGGTTTTTTTTTTAAATTTGCAGTTGTTTCACAAATGACCTCCTAGTGCCCTGCAGTCAGCAGAGCATTTTGGCTTTTCTGATTGTGATTCCTGTTCTGTAGGAAACATATCTGAACTGATTCCAGAGCAGAGATGGCCGATTCTACCATCTAAATGCAGGACAGAGCTAAGGAGGTACTGTCTGGACCTAAATGATTAAGCACATCCTTAACTTCTGTAACAGCTGTATGTGAAGCCCCTCATCTTCCACTTCAGGACCAGTCCACAAGCAGCAGTAACTACAACCCTCAATGCTGCAAGCACTCCCACTACATTCAGTATGCATTTCATAATTTTCAACCACAATGTATTTTACAGTTTAGCTAATTAAGTTCAACACTTAATCCAGAAACAGGAGCATTCCCTACACAACAAGCTGTGTAAAATTGTAAAATTAATGGTATATGAATCCTAGCTTTAAATCCATTCAGTACACTCCTTTATCAGGATAAGTTTCCTGCACATACTGCTGCAAAAAGCCCGTATCCGCGAATGGCAATGGACAACTCTCTGTTGCTCGAATCCATTCTTCTGATGATTCCATAGAACTGCTCCATGAAGAACTGTAACTTGCTCTTGTGTAGCTCTGCATCCTTAGCTACCATTAAAGAAATCTGGAAAGCAAATACAAAAAAATTGCAATACTTCCAGAAACATGAAATAAGCCACAAAAAAAATACAGCAAGTCTTAAAAGATGCTTAGCTCGTAACACAAAGCACTTCAAACAAAGTAATTAAAACAGATTCACTGAACTTCCAAGCATCAAACATTCCCACTATTTCAAGAAACTTGACTTTGCTTTAGTCTCAGAGATCCCAGCGAAGTTACAATACCTGCTTGAGGAATGAATCTAGTGCAGAATGACTGGTTTTCTTCAGCTCCTGATTTGTGTGACCACACCATTTACACATTACTTCAAAGAGGGAGACATAGTTGTCCAGGAGCAAGGGACCAAACTGAGCAGCATGCCAACTAAACAACTGTAAACCAGCTGCAATTTAAAAACAACTTTTATTGAAACCCAGACTTATATTCCACTTTCCAAAAAACAGACTAGACTACGAAGTCCTCATGTGGACTTTAGGTAGGTGTATCTACCATGACTGGAGGGTGTAAAATGTATTTGTCTAGCTATTACAGCATCAGTATCCAAACATTAAGAACTTAAGCATAAAAGCAACCCTCCAAAATCCTCTTTTTTAATGTACACCATTATGGAAAGCACAGCTATGTTCTGAAGTAATGTACATTAACAGTGAAAAAGAAAAGGGGTCTACTGGTTACGAATAGTAACACTTGATCACACAATTCACAAGGATACAGTTTTTGTGGTCAGGACATTTGCTCAAGTCCCCTCCTCCACCAAACTGTGGTGCCAAGAAAATAAAGAATTCAGAATACAGGTAATCTCACAATCCCAAATATTACCATAAATGAAATTTCAAGATCCCTAATGAATTAATTTTCACAGGGGTGGGTGGGGGTGGAAGACTATTTTTAAATAGGGTTTTACCCTTCATTTCTGCCATGGGCTTCGTACCCAAACCTTGCATTTTTTGCAATTCTTGCATAAGCACTTCACAGGCAAATTTCTCATTTTCTTCATAAACTTCATTTGTTCACAATTGCCCTCTTCCAGTGAAATTCTCCTTCTCTTCCTATTATTTTTTTCCTTTAACCCAATCCACCATCTTCTCTTTTCTCCTAATTTGCTACTTTCCTCTTATTTCTACTCATACCATGATTTCCTTCTCATACCAGGGTTTTGCACTACTCCAGAGGGGCAAATGTCATCAAGTGTAATGCTGTTAATAAGCTGATTAGACCTTGCCTAGTTTAACCAAATACAATCTCTTTAGATTCCAACTTCAAGTATACCAGCTTTGCTCCCCGCTCAGCTTAGAAGACTGAAGACTAGACCCATCTGAAAACAGCCAGTGGAGAATAAACAATTCCAGACAGAAGACACCGTTGCATGCACAGCATCCACCTCAGCATGAATTGACATAACTTACAAACTTACCTAAATGTACTGCGTATCGCTTCTGATCAACCTGTAATATCAGAAAAGGTTCGTCATATAGAATTAATTCTTCATCAGAGCTAATTCATTTATGCAGAACAATTAACATGGGGTAGATTTACCTGTGGGTTGATTGCCTTCATTGCAAAATCAAATATCTCCTTTGCAGTCTGAGGGTCTGTGAAACAATCCATTAATGAGTATTTCACTATTAACACACAAGAGGTAGAGTGAAGACAAGGATATTTTTATCCAAAGCTTGGTACGAAGAAGCAATATTGGAAAGCCTTACATATCTCATTTTAAGAGGCAGAGATGCTTCTTCCTGAAACACTCTTAAATTTTAAAAAAATAGTAGATCTATATTTATTGATTTTTTTTTCCTCAATAACCATGTTTTAATAGACATGTCCCTTCTAAAGGAAACACATCTCTGTATAAGCCGCATTCCAGGGCAATATGGTGCTCTCAGCTGCCCACTCTCTGGGTAGAAAACAGCATGTCAAATATTTGTGTACAGAAACACACTGATGAAGCCACTCCACACAAAGACAGACTATGAGGACCATGTAGCTGGAAAGGCCTTGCTTTTGTACAAACCATCTATCAGTGGGGAAACTTTCATTGTAAGCCCACAGCAAGAAATTGTGCTGCTTGCTGGCTGTATAATGATTACAATATATCAAATTGTATAACTAAGTATCTTTCACATCAAAAAAGAACTCACCTTCTTCCACAGATTTGGTAAAGTTGTACATAAGTGCAACCAGTCCCCTCAGACATCCTGCTACAACAGTTAGCTTGGGTCCCCTTGTAGCTGACGTCATCTAAAAAAAGTGGGAATTGAAAAAACCATTATCCTCAAGCTAAGGCACATTTACACAAAGGCTTTCCAGTTCCTAGAAGTGCAGATAAAATAACATATTCCAACTTCATACAGTTACGTCAGCATCAACCTCTATCAGACAAGTCCATGAAAACATCTCCTCAGAAATTCCATATCATCTGCAAGGGGTTTTAACTACAGAAGCACAATAAATCCTTTGAAAACCATGAAATATGTTCCAAGACCAATCATAGCAAAGCTTAGATAGCAGACACTAATGTCTTCAAAGTGCAAAATATAGGAAAGTAAAGTTCAGCAGAACTGTGATACCTACCTGAAGTGCAACGATTTTGCAGCTAGTAGAGACCAAAATAAAAACTACCAGTGCATGGCAATATAACTTTTCTTGGGTGCTACTGCAACAATGATCACGTGCCATCTCTTCTCATAGTTAACTGGTTAATTCACTGTCACGGATGGCCTTGAATTTTTATTTTCAAAGCTTCACAGAACCAGAAAACACAAACTTTAAGTCCTTAAGGAAGCATTTACAAATGCTCAGTTAGATCCCCACAAATTGTACTAGCTACAATAGTATTCCAACATACAGCACTACACACATCAAAGCAAAGAAACCAAGGAAGTGCAAGAGTCTGAAAACAAATTCCAATCATACCTGTGTTTTAAGCTCTCCCAAATAAGCTCGGAATAGTTTTTCAGAGTTGTTAATCATGTCACTAGGCTGGACCTCTCCCAAAACTCCCAAAAGTTCATAAATCTTCTCCAGTACTAGAAAGTAATTTAATATTATTAAGTATTAATTACTGAAATCATTACGTTGACATTTCCATTGCACTTCTTATGTAACTTGCAACCATGAGAAAACCATGCCTGATGGTTTAATTTTAATTGGCAATTAGCATGCAGGAAAGATGGCTCTATGATGTACATACGTATATATTTACATATTATGACGAGAGATGCATCCTCTGCTCCATTAATAAGTGAAACACATTTACTCTTTTTAAATGTGGCTTAGAAAAGCAATTAATAAAGGCCACGTCCACTGAGGAAGCATTTACCACTAACACAAGTTTGTTGCTGGCTTTGAGACTATGCTGGGTCTTAGAGTATCGTACCATCAGGGTTAAGGCCAACAGCTAGCAGAAGTTTCTAGGCTTGAGTTTAGACTAAAGGGCTCTTCAGAGGCACAACCAGTTGTTTGAGGACTAGACCTGTCAATCCCAAGATTTCAGCTGTAACTACCCAAGATGCTCAAACTAGAGCCCATATTAGTATGTTTAACATCATAAAGAACACTAAGTACACAAGGCAGGAACTGATAAGCTCTTAGGGTGACCAGTGCAGGAGCTATCACACTAAAGCTGCAGCTGTGAGAACAAAACTGGCTGCAGCTGGAATAAGGTTACAAAGAGCTTTAGAACCATAGAATCATTTAGGTTGGAAAAGACCTTTAAGATCATCAAATCCAACCATTAACATGGCACTGCCAAGTCCACCACTAAACCACGTCCCTAAGCACCACATGTACACGTCTTTTAAATACCTCCAGGGACAGTGACTCAACCACTTCCCTGGGCAGCCTGTTCCAATCCTTGGCAACACTTTCAATGAAGAAATTCTTCCTGACATCCAATCTAAACCTCCCCTGGTGCAACTTGAGGCCATTTCCTCTTTCCTATCACTTGTTACCTGGGAGAAGAGACCAACACCCACCTGGCTACAGCCTCCTTTCAGGCAATTGTAGAGAGTGATAAAGTCTCCCCCGAGTCTCCGCCTCTCCAGGCTGAACAACCCCAGTTCCCTCAGCTGCTCCTCATAAGCCTTGTGCTCCAGCCCCTTCACCAGCCCCGCTGCCCTTCCCTGGACACGCTCCAGCCCCTCAGTGTCCCCCTCGCAGTGAGGGGCCCAAACCTGAACACAGTGTTCGAGGTGCGGCCTCACCAGTGCCCAGTGCAGGGGGACGGTCACTGCCCCAGTCCTGCTGGCCACACTGGTTCAGATACAAGCCAGGATGCTGCTGGCCTTCTCAGCCACCTGGGCACACTGCTGGCTCATACTCAGCCAGCCATCGACCAATACCCCAAGCAATTGAACTGGAGTTCACAGGGATGGGCAGCCTCTGCTTTTGACAAAGAGCACTCACTGGAGGTATCGGAACTACTCTTAAGGCTCAAAGTTACAGGGGTATGTCTGCGTACAGTTATAAAACAGGTATAAGAGTAACTTCAAAGGTTCAGCTACACCCAGTTAGCACTGAATCTGGAAAAAAAAAGTCTAAAAGCCTAGCAAAGTTAGGTTGGTTAATGACAGGAAAGCTGGAATTACTTTCAGGATTTAGGCATTCAGAGACTAACAATAACAGATTAGACATACAAATACTCTTTTTATGTCAGGAATCCTAAACCAGACCTATGCTTAAATTCAGTATGAACTGCTGCCACTAAATGCAATTACATGATTTCTTCTGTGCGTCAGCTCACACATCTATACATGTCTGCTAAGAAGCAGCTAATGTATGATTGTGATCAGAAGACCTAAACAAGTTTTACTAGTGCTAAAAGATGACAGCTATCATTTTAAACACACTTGTCATGGGAATAACAATTATAAATTTCCATGGATATAATCCAACAAAAAACGAGTGTAAACAAAACAAAGGACTTTGACAGAAAAACTAAAGCTTACCTGTATCAGAAATTCTACTTTTTACAGCAAGTTCCCCATAAAATTTATTAAATATCTCCCCAACTTTCATTTCTTCCATCAGATAGGAACGTTGTAAACTTCGAAGCAACTAAGACAGATTAAAAAAAATGGGAATTTAGGAAAACCATTAGTCTCACTACCACAGTCCTACTTGGTCTAAATAAAACACAGTTCATATGTGTAACTTCAGCTTAAGTACGCTATTGAATGAAAGAGATTTAAGGTGACTGGCCCAGGAAAGAGTATTAGCATAAAAACTTTAACGATAAAATACTTTCCTACATAGATATATAAATGTAAGAATTAGAGTTTATAACTCATATTAAATATATATAATTTACATGAAAATTATGTACAGTGTAATTTTGTATGAATTATTATATAAAAACCCCACAAAAGCACAGGCTTAGCAATTCTGCAGTAGCTTTTATCATATTATATTTCTCTCCCTGCTGTTATAAAGCCAATCCAGTTCACAGGACTGACTCAGAATAACTCAGAAGCAAGTTTTGTTTCTCATAAACAAAACTAAGTAGGTGCAAAAGTGTTCACAAAACAAGTCTAATGCATTCTAAGAAAGCACATTACGAAATTACTGTGTCATACAGTAATAAAACTACTGAATAAAGCCCATGTCCACATCTTTCACATACAGTGTCTAACATATTATATTATAGCATTATGTAGTAATACAACCAAACTGCAAAATTTCTCCTTGAAGCACCATAATAAACCAGGAGAGAGAAGATTGGCAACTGCCCCTAAAACAATTGTGTCTTGCTCTACTAGATCAAGGAATGACATGCTCACATCTAAGCAGCCTATTGAAGGAATATCAAAGACAATCAGTTGCTATGACATCTCTTACTAACATCTAAATATTACACTATTCTCTTGCTGCTGCAGGCTACAGATTTTCTGCATGATAAAGCGCAACTATAGTAATACAACAGATTTTCTACTTTTTCTAGAAAAAAACAGATTTATAAAATGCATTTTACCTTAATCAGAAGTTCCAGAGCTGGGATTTTACATTTTGCTGCTTTCTCTTTTGTATAAACACTAACACAAGTTTGCTTGATAGGGAAGAAAATGGAAATTATAATTATAAGTAATCATAAGTAGAGATGGGAATTCAGACATAACAATGTATTCATCTACCTCTTTAAAGTATCTGTTCCAAAAAAGTTTTAAGGTTTTTTAAAAAATAGAACAAAACCATAAAAATATTCAGTCCTGAAAGCGGCTTCACTGACAACACTTCAGCACTGTCTGACATAATAACAAATCCCAGCTCAAGCAAAGAAAGTGTAGTTTCTGGAATAAAGGGCACACACTGTGTGTCTTCTGCCTCTGTACTATCATTCCTTACAATATGAAGCTACTAATTTGAGATCAGAAAGTGCAGCAGTGCAGTCAGGCATTTCTATGCAAACCAGCATTATTCAGCAATCTAGACTCAAGGAATCTTACTTTCAGAGGTACTGGTAGCTTCCACCAATTTCTGTATATATTGCAAAAATAACTTTTCACGACAAACTTTTAAAAGTCAGTATTTAAAACTAACCATCACCTACAGAAACATTTAACATACTACACTTAAACTATAAATTTAGTTGTAACTTTTTAATAAACTCAGTTTGTAGAAGTTGTAACTTTTAATTCACACAGACTATTATTTTCAATATCAATAACTTCTTTTCAAAACCAATACCTGTTATGCTCTATAAAGAGAAGTTAATAAAATTAAGTCTACAGTTGAAGAAGCAATTCCACACTCCTCTTTTGTATGAATTACACTTCATGCCAGTCAAGTTATTTCATCTCTAACAAGACTGCTAGAGATGGGTAAGGCAGACTGGGGAGGGGGTGAAGGATAGTTACACATCTGTTATGGCATGAGACCCACCAGAATTATTTCAACCATTTGGCAAAGACCTTTAGGAAATATTTTTCCGTTACCCACCTTAATATTACAAGCATAAGGATGAACCTTGTCACCAACTTTTTCCATAAAGGCACAAAGAAACTTCAGTGCTTCTTCCCTGCAATCTCGAAACTGAACAGTTAAAAAAAGATTTAGTTTTAATGTGCGTAATACAACAATACAGCACCATCCCAACACTTCTTTAAAAATTAAAGTTTACTAACTTACCTCCTCGATGCCGAGGGATCTGTGGATAAAGACAAGCAAGCCATGCTCTTGGGAAAACACCAGGGAGAGGTGCAGCGCTGCAGGGACACAAACCAGCCGTGAGGCGGCTGCTGCCCTGCCCCGCCAGGCAGGCGGCCCTCACCCCGGCCACAAGGGCGCCTGAACGCCAGGGACAGGTCCTGCCCACGGGCCATGACAAGCACGGGTCCCATGGTTTTTTTCTGGTGACAAGCATTGGTTCCATGCTTGTCACCAGAAAAAACTCAACCTGATGCTCGTCACCAGACAACGGGACACACACACGGCGGGCGCTCCCGGCGTCCCATGGACTCGGGCCCAGGCCTACCCCTGCCCCGGGCCGAGGGAAGGCCAAATGCGGCCGGCAGGCGGACAGGGGCGGGCCCCACGGGCGTTTACCCCGTGAATGGTTTATCTGGAGCAAGAGCCCCGTCTCTCCCCCGAAATCAACCTGTCATCTCACGCCAGCAGCCCTCAAGTGTCGTGCTGAGTGAAGAACTGAGGGAGGGAGAGCAGAGCCGCCCCACAAGCCCTCCCCAAGCTGATCAGTTGCTGTTTTAAAGCCACCAACGAGGCCACGGCCGCCCCAGAGCCACGCTCAGAGCCCCTGAGCCGCCCCGTGCCCGTCCCCATCCCCCGCGGCCGGGCCGGGCCCGAAGGCGCACCCTGCGCGTCGCTCGCCAGGCTGGTGAGGCAGGTCTCCCCCAGGCTGCGGAGCAGGCTGTAGCCGTGCAGGGCTGCGCCAGCTGCATCGCCGGGCTGCAGGCAGCGGTGCAGCTGGTGCAGGTACTCCTGCACGCCGGCCATGCCGCCCCGGACAGACCGCGCAAACACCCGCGCGCGGGGGGGGGGGGGGGGAGGGGTTGAGGGGGAAGGGGGGCAGGCGGAAGCGGGCGCAAAGGACCCGCCCCCGGCCGGATCCAACACAGCCAGCCGGGGGGGGGGGGGGGGCGCGGGACACACAGACAGACACAGACAGACACGCGCTACGGCGTCAGGACTGGTGAACTCGGACGGAGGGGAAACGCGGGTAGACAGCGGCCAGACCATTCCGAGCGGAGGGAGGCGCCACGGGCGGTAGCAGGGAAAAGGGTTCGGGGTCATCTTCACGTTTTTGCCGCAGGGTCAGCTCAGGACCCGCACATACAGTAGTAGTCCCGACACCCCCTCCTCGCGCGGAGAATGGGCTGCTCCGACCTCCTCCCGCCTCCCAGCCACACCGCAGGACACTTTTTGCCGCGAAATTCGGTCGGATGCGAGCGGTTCCATTTTCGGCTGGGGGGTGCGGTGATGTGCCATTGCTGAGAACAGGCTCCGTCTCGTAGCACAAGGAGTACCCTGCAGTATACTCCTGTCCCTACTGTGACAGGTCGAGCAAGCTGCGACCCTCGCTTCGGCGGCCTGGAGGGTTCATCTTATTTCTCCGTTCCGCATCCCCCCCCTTCAGCTTCCATTGGGCACTCCCACTGCGATCGCGCCTACCCATTGGTCAGAAAGCCCGCGAGAGCGAGCGCAGGCGGCTGGCTTGGCGCGGAGTTGGTTGGGGTAGGTGCGCGCTCACGTGCGTGAGGCGAGGGCAGGAAACCCGCCGGTGTGGGCCCGGGGCTCGGCCGGTGGCGGGGCTCCCGCAGCCCGCCTTCCTCTCACCGACCCCCGGAGGTAGGATCGCCGCGGGAGCCGGAGCAGCACTATGTCGTCGCCCGCCTCCACCCCCAGCCGCCGCCGCGGGAAGCGCGGCCGGGGCAGCAACCCCCCGACTCGTAAGTGCTGCGGTGGGAAGGGGCCGGCCTGGGGGCGGGCGGCCGGAGCCCGGGCCGGAGCCCGAGCCGGAGCCGGAGCTAGCCTGCGGCTCACTGGCAGCGGGGGGGGATGTGCGGGCTGCCCGGTGGGCTCAGCTGCGCCGTCTCTGCCCTGGGGCCGTTCTTTGGCCGCCGCTCCCTCGGCCCGCCCCGGGCGGTGGCGGACGGTTCGAATGCCGGCTCTGCTTGTGTCTTGCAGCGCAAGATGCTCGGTCTCCTCCTTCGCAGAAGCGCAGGACAGAGGACTCGACCTCCACTGGAGAGCTGCAGCCCCTGCCCACCTCCCCGGCTGCCGACGCGCGGAGCCCCGGCGCCGCCGAGGCTCTCTTCTCCAGCCCCCCGCAGTTCCGCCATTCCGGTACGTGCGGGCGGGGCTGCTGGGCCGCCGGCCGGCGGGGGGGCGCCCGGCTGGGGAGCGCTGAAGGGCCAGAAATGAGCCTTGCCCCGAGTTTCTCATTCGAATTGCGCATAGTGAGCAGCATGGGAGCGTGGTCGGCGTCAGGGTGCAGGTCTGCTGGCGAAACTTCATGTTATCGGGGGAGTATTGTCGGGGGCTGTACCTGACCCTTTTATGTGTATCTGGGAAGAATACAGTAAGTCATAAAACTATTAACGCAGGAAGAATTATTAGATTGCCATAAAAAGCCTTAGTTGTTTCTGTAGGTAGGACTGGTTTTACTTACAGTAGATGGTCATTGTTGTGTTACTCGTTTTACAGCCCCAGAAAGACTGAAAAATGTGTCTCGTCGGTAACGCTGCATGTTCACCTTTTATGCCAGAACACCAGCGTAGTTTTAAAATGCAGTGTTGCTTTAAGGTTTTATAATGAAGCTTTACTAGAACTTGGGATCTTTCAGTAGAGATGTTAACGCAAAAAAGAAGTTGCAGGTAGACTTGCAGCATCTTTATTGGTTTTGTTTTATTTTAACAAAACAGTGGAATTTGATGTATGCTATTCTTTTTATGATGGTAGAGTTGAAAGAATGATGAGACAAACACAGAGGCCGAATTTTAGACTGCTCTAGATGTAAAATGTTTTGGTAATCCTAATAAACCTTCTTGGTTTTTTTTAAATAGCTATTCCTCTCGACTTTGACATCAGTTCACCTCTGACATATGGCACACCCAGCTCCCGGGTAGAGAGTACGCCACGAAGTGGTGTACAAGGAACTCCAGTTAGGCAGAGGCCAGATCTCGGCTCTGCCCGTAAAGCCAGACAAGTTGATTTACACTCAGATGGGGTAGGTGGATGTCTCTGATCTTGTATTTGACAACTTCTTTTAAAATAATTATGCATATTTACATGTTTAATTTGTTTCCGCACAGCCAGCTGAGGATATGGTAGCAACTGACAGATCTCTTGGACAAAAGCTTGTTATTTGGGGAACAGATGTTAATGTAGCCACATGCAAAGAAAAATTCCAGGTAGGTTAACAACTACATTTTTTCCTTTTTATTTTTTAATTGAAAAGTTAGTTTGATTTAAACAAATATTAGTTGAATCTGATACAAAGTACGTGTTCCTCCCATTAAATTCTGCTCATCTTTCCCATCTGTCTCCCTGTACCTCTAATATTCAGAGATTTCTTCAGCTGTTTATTGATCCACTGGCTAAAGAGGATGAAGACATTGGCTTGGATCTTAACAAGCCACGCTATATGCAACGACTTGAAGAGGTACTTGTAACACAGCAAAATCTAACTTTTTTCTTTTTGTCTTACATGCTGTTGAAAGCTAAAGATGTCCTTTCAAATATCTTGCAGATTAATGTGGTTGGGGAACCATTCCTGAATGTAAACTGTGACCACCTCAGATCATTTGATGAAAATCTTTACAGGCAACTGATTTGCTATCCTCAGGTGAAGTACTGCTGCACTTGTTTTCTGGCTTTTAAGGGGCCCTTTCATATTTCTGTCTTTTAATGTGTTTGTTGAAATGCAGTGCGTACTTTGTATGTTTCTGTAAATTTGTGTTCAGTGTAATCTCTGTGACTTCTTTGTTTTACTTAATATAAAATGTGTTGTTTCATAGTAGTTGATAAGAGATATTACAGTGGGTACCTCATGCATGCAGAATAAGCTGGTAAACTGCAGTGTTTGGAGTCTTGCGCTTTTTTTTTCTTTGCCATACTCAAATGAATAAATCTGATCTAAACAGCAAGTTTTCTGTTATGTAGGAAGAAGCTCAGCTGACATAACTTTTAGTCATTCCTGGCTGATCAGCAGCACATCAAATGCTTTATGCCAAAATATTTCATTCTATGATTTTTTAATTAATTTATTTATTATTTGTAGGCTGAACTGTTTCTAATTACTTTATACAGGAAGTTATTCCAACATTTGACATGGCTGCCAATGAGATCTTTTTTGATCGTTACCCTGATTCGATATTAGAACATCAAATTCAAGTAAGGCCATATAATGCACTGAAGACTAGGAATATGAGAAGTCTAAACCCAGAAGGTAAATTTTGATTACCATGTTATAAATCCTTAAGATTATTTTCTATAAACTTAATGTTAACATAGAATTACACGAAGACTGTATAAAACTGTACTTATGGTCTATCCAGACCAATGTGTTTCATTTGTGTAAGTCTGTTTCAGAAGGCAATGCTTTAGAGCCCAAATGCAGAATAATTTATCCATAAAATAAATCTTTCTTGGCATCAGCTACTCATGTTCTTAGTTCTGCGAGTGTGAAGGATTTTTTTTTTTTTGCAGAAATACTCCCATAAACTAGAGTATCTGTACTATGCATTTATGATTCTTTGCTTTGTCATAGACAAAATACTAGTACCTGACTGAATGTCTACCTCCCACCTAAAAGCTAATGTAATACGAAGTTTTGAAGGCTATTTTAAAACTTATGAGTATGAAGTCATAACATGAGTCTCTACGTTTTTTAGATATTGATCAGCTTATCACCATCAGTGGTATGGTCATCAGAAGCTCCCAGTTAATTCCTGAGATGCAGGAAGCATTCTTTAAATGCCAGGTTTGCGCTTTCACCACCAGAGTAGAAATTGATCGTGGCAGGATTGCTGAACCATCAGTATGCAAGAATTGTAACACAATGCACAGTATGGCGCTGATTCACAATCGATCTATGTTCTCTGACAAACAGATGGTATGTTGTGCTTAGTTGGTGGTTAAAATTAATCAGTTCCTAGTTTTTGCTGCACCATGCCCCTAATATCAACAGCATTGATGTATGTGTCTTGATACTGAATGCTTTCAAAAGGGGAAAGTGAAAATGGATGAAACAACTTAGCAAAAGCGTAAGTCTACTTTAGAGAAGAAATGCATTAAAAGGGTGAAATGAAGTATGTATGCATTTTAATGTTTCCGTATGGAAGCCCCTTTATATATAGTATGTCCACTTCTCTCTGGGCTAGATGAGTCTTGGCTGTAACAGCATTTTAGCCATATCAGTAGCAACCAGCAGAATTCTCATTTTCATTATATCTTTTTGTTAGTAATCATTTTGCTGTTTGGGTGGGGGTATTGTGTTATTGAGCAGTGCTCCCCAATTCAAAATTATTCTGAAGACCATGCTAATACAGGATTCTGTTGTATGTTCTGTGGAAAAGCTTTGCTTTTTTGAAACTAAAACTTAGATGTTTTTGCTAGATCAAACTGCAGGAGTCTCCTGAAGATATGCCAGCTGGACAGACGCCACATACAGTTGCGCTGTTTGCTCACAATGACCTTGTTGATAAAGTCCAGCCAGGTGATAGAGTTAATGTCACAGGTAAAATTTAGTCGTGAGTATTTGCATCCTCCTTTTTCACAGATCGTAACTGTCTATAAAGGGACCTGATGGGATGCACCTGCAAATGCTGAGGGAGCTGGCCACTGTCTTTGCAAGCCCACTTGGTTATCTTTGAAAGGTCACGGTGACTGGCAAAGATACTGTTAAGAAAGCCAAAGTCACTCCTAGGGCAAGGAGGAGACTTGGGAAACTACAGGCCAGTCAACCTCATCATGACCTCTGGGAAGGTGATAGAGCCAATAATCCTGGAAACCATTTTTAAGTCTGTGAAGGACAAGAAGAAGGTGATTGGGCATAGTCAGCATGGATTTAGTGGGTAACAATCTTGTACTAATGAGATGACTGGAACAGTGGATGTTCTTTATCTTGACTTCAGCAAGGCTTTCATCACTGTTTCCCATAACATCCTCATAAGACAAACTGGTGATGTATGGCTTACATAAGTGGTCAGTGAGATGGATTTAAAACTGGCAGAACTGCTGGGCTCAAAGCATTATAGTCGGTAGCACAAAGTCCATCTGGAGGCCAGTCAGCATGGGTGTACCCCAGGGGTCAGTACTGGGCCAGATACTGTTGTGGATATCCTCCCTAATGGCCTGGATGGTGGGACAGAAGGCGCCCTCAGCAGACTTGCAGACCAAAGCAGAACGGGAAAGACGAAGTGCTTGGTAAGACCATGTGAGCGTGGTGCCAACAGCTTCCTGGGCTGCATTATGCTGCCAGCAGGTCAAGGGAGGTGATCCTTCTCTATTCGGCAGTAGTGAGGCCACATCTGGAGTACTGTGTCCAGCTCTGGGTTCTCCCGGTACAAGGGAGATGTGAACATGCTGGAGTGAATTCAGCAAAGGGTCATCATGATAAATGGAGTCAGTCATATACAGAAAGTTTGAGGAAGCTGTGACTGCTCAGCCTGGAGAAGAGATGGCTCAGGGGATTCTTACAAATCTGTTTATAAATACCCAGTTTGGTGGTTGGTGTGGTGGTGGTGTGAAGAAAACGGCCAGACACTTCTCAGTCGTGCCTGTTGGCAGGCAGTAGGCACAAGTTGAAATGCAGGCAATTAAACATAAGAACTTTTTTACTATTTGGGTGGTCAAGCCCCAGCACAGGTCGCCTAGAGAGGCTGTGTGGAGTGTCCATCCTTAGAGACGTTAAACACCTGACTGGACACAGCCTTTAGCAACCTGTTCTGGTTGATTCCACTTTGAGCCCATGGTTGGACTAGACAACATCCAGATCATCTGACCTTGATGATTCAGTCATTCTGAGAATGTATGTGTGGAAGAGGCAATATCTTAAATATGCTGTGAGGAGAGTGTTAATGTAAAAGTTAGATCTGTGATACTGCAACCACGTGTTATAAACCACTTTGCTTTTAAAACAACTGCTGTACTGCTAGCTGTTAGTAATGCATTAGAACTGATCTGTTAAACTTGGCATTTTTAAAAGGGGAAAATGTTGACTTTAGACATCAGAGCAGGACTTTCAAAAGCATTAAGCCTTAATTATTTTCAAAAATGCTTAAGCGTTTTCCTTGTTGAGAACACTTGTGACAGAATGTTAAACATGTACATAGCTGCAAAAATAAGGTCTAGATTGACTTCTATGTAACTTGTACTGGGAAACCAAGTGACTAAAGTATTTTTAAAAACTTTGCTTTTAAAGGGAACATGTAAAATTTTCAGGTTTTCAAATTACTATGTTTCTTAATATCTAATGCTGTGATTAAAAATTGGATTTAGGTATCTACAGGGCAGTCCCAATTCGAGTTAATCCAAGGGTCAGCAATGTAAAATCCGTCTACAAGACCCACATTGATGTCATACACTATCGCAAGACAGATTCAAAACGCTTGCACGGTGTTGATGAGGAAACAGAGCAAAAAATCTTCACAGAAGAACGTGTGGAACTTCTGAAAGAGCTTTCTAAAAAAAAAGACATATATGAGAGACTTTCTTCAGCATTGGCCCCAAGTATCTATGAGCATGAAGATATCAAAAAGGTGAGAAAAAGTGTGTATTTCTCTTGTAAGACAAGTATTTATATGCAAGTAGCTTTGTATTTATTGTTATAAAAATTACCTGAGGCTTCAGAATTCAAAAAACTGTATCCTGAGCAGCCTTAAAACGCCATGGTCTTGTCAGGATGCAGTTGGTTGTAAGTGTATCCTAATTCTTTTCACAGCATTAAGGAGTGCTAATTAAGAGGAAGGAGATTGGTAAGGTAGGAAAGCAGCAGAACCGAGAAGACTTAATTGCAGGATGCATCTTGGACATTTCTCAAATGTTCAGATTAGTGGTGATCCAAGAATAGTAAATAGCTATACCATAGGAAGTAATTGATTGAAAAGAGGCATCCACAAGAGAACAGTAGCTTTAAAATGGCATTCGGTCGGCTCTCACTTGTGGGATGTCAAAACAATTACTTACATGTATCCGAGAAGGGACTGTTCCAACAAAATGTTGACCTGAGGTACTACAACTTCATTGTTGCAGAAACTACAGTCAGTAGTGGATCTCAAGGTGATGTCAGACACCAAACAATCCTCTTCAAGTATACTCCTTTTGTTTTTAATTTATGTATTATCATAGTTGACAGGTTTCTGAAATGGCTAGAAGTTGAATTCAAAGCCACACAATGATTTCCCACTGAAATGGAAATATGATAATGACTGTTTCCTTTATTGTTACCTCCTCACCACACTAACAAGGCACATGATGTCTAGTGAGGAGCTAAAGCAAGCTAGGGACCTTTCATCAAAGGAGGTTGCTCAGGTTCTGACCAAAATCTGTTTCCAACATAAAAAAAGTTTCTATCTTTAATACTTGAAAGTGCTTGAAACCCATGTGCATTGGAGCGCCAATACTCTATATTTGGGACCTCGAGGAAAATAAAATGGGGCAGGTCATAATACTTGTAACTACAGAACAGGTTTTACTGATCTCTGCAAGTTTTTCCAAGTGAAAAGAGAACAGAACTAATACAAAATAGCTCACCCCATGCCTCTGCAATGTTTTTGTGCTGTAAGAAATTGTGCAGAGGCTTTACATGAAGTAGTGTACAGTTTTCCTTGCTGTTTTCAGCTGTCATTGTCACTGACTGTCACTTCTTTTCATTGATTTTCTAGCATATATATGCTGCTAGAGGAAAAAAAAATAAAAAGAATACTGGGAAATGGTGAATTTTTAATTTAGCAAATTTGAAAATGAAAAAATCCTCCTTGATAATTCTGGCTGATAAAATTACAAGCATGTATTTATACTAATTATTCCAGTACTTTCAACATACCGGAATTTAGTTACTTTTATTTCTGTACTACCACTGCAAGCATAGGCTTTAATTAGGAAATATGGAGGCGAAAGTGTTGGTAAAGTCTGATGAAATAAGAGACCTTAAACTTCCTCTTTATGGGCAAGTAAAGAACTTATTTAAGTAATGCTGTGAATCCAGTAAAGCAGTTTTCTTGAAAAGAAAATTACACTTGATTGGTCTTGACTACAAAGCTGATAAAAATGGCACTTTTCTAATGATACAAAAGAGGTAATAGTAGAACTTTGGGCCTAGATTAAACATAGCCTTAGAGGAAACAGTAGTCTATTTTGGCTTTCCTATTGTCAGCAGAATTTGTTATCAAAAGTTTGATTACGTAGGTTTTGGAATAGATTTGGAATTAATCTAATTACAGACTTTTAATTGGAACCTAAGTTTGTAGGATCTAGCAGTTTAACTCTGTGAACCCTTTTACACCTTAGAAAAAGTTTCAAGTGTTTTCTTTCATGTCTGAGTTCTATTAATTTTAGCAGTGTTTCTGTTCAACAGCTGGATTTTCTCTGTTAGTTATACAAGAGGTGATGTTTTGATTTCTAAATAGAATTATTTTCGTAGGGTATTCTGCTTCAGCTTTTTGGGGGATCAAGAAAGGATTTTACTCACACAGGAAGAGGCAATTTTCGTGCCGAGATCAACATTCTTCTCTGCGGAGATCCTGGTACTAGTAAATCACAGCTGCTCCAGTATGTGTATAACCTGGTTCCTCGAGGCCAGTATACATCTGGCAAAGGCTCAAGTGCAGTTGGTCTTACTGCATACGTGATGAAGGATCCAGAAACACGACAACTGGTTCTTCAGACAGGTGCTCTAGTACTTAGTGACAACGGCATTTGCTGCATTGACGAGTTTGATAAAATGAATGAGAGCACAAGATCAGTACTACATGAAGTAATGGAACAACAGACTCTCTCCATTGCAAAGGTAGGCATCTGTTTAACACCATGGTCTTTCCACTAAGCGTGACACATGCTAGGCAGCTGAAACCAAAAAGTTACCAGAACAAACGATGACACTTACCTGTTCTGGTCAGTGGATCTGTCCTAGATTATGTAAAAACTCATTTACAAAAGAATACAGCTTTTGTAGCAAACTAGTATTTCCAGATGCTTTTGTTCTTGCTTTAAAAGGCTTTTGCAATGCAGGTTTTTTATTACAGACCCCATTTAATAACACTGGTGATCTCATAACACTGGGGGAAAAAAGATTTGGTGGCACATAGTTGCAGCTGGTTTCAGAAGTGTTTTTCATTTGTATAGGCTGGAATTATTTGCCAATTGAACGCTCGTACATCTATCCTAGCAGCAGCTAACCCTATAGAATCACAGTGGAATCCAAAAAAGACTACCATTGAAAACATTCAGCTTCCTCATACGCTCTTGTCAAGGTACTGAACTGTTGCTTGCATGTCTCATTTTTATGAGATGTTGTACTTCTTTTTGTGAAAATGGTTATAGTAGAACGGAACAATTGTGTTCTTTGTAGCATAATGGAAAACTTCTATAGCATTTTAAATGCTGTTCCTACAGTTTCTATGTGAGCGGATAACTGCCTTTTAGTATTTACACGCTGATCTTAAAAAGAAAATGTGATGAGATCTGTATAATCTATTTACTTCTATATTGTTGTTTTTTCTGTTGTTTCACAATAATCTCTTAGAAAAGAGTTGTTCTGAAATTTCTACTATGGGTACTGGTAACTTCAGCAAAAACTCAGGATGGTTTTCTTAGCTCTGTAAAACTTTTGAAGTGAAATATTGATGATCAAGGAATTTGCAGAAGTGGTGGTAGAATCTGAAGATGGGTGCCAGCTTCATGTTGTTCTGTAAAGTTCAGCTGTGGAGGTGGCAATGCGAGCCCTTTGGGCAACAGCTATTAGAGCAACGTTTGGTGTCTGCTGATAGTTTAATTTTCTGTGTCCTGCAGTTGCATTTTGTTAGGAATTCTCACAACTGTAAATTTGAAGTACGCTAGTGGTATACTGGATATTCTGAGAACGCTTACAGCTTAGATTTTAATTAAGAGCTGCTTAATTTAGCCACTTAGTCACAAACAGTACCTTAGTACAGGTCTACAGAATGAAACTAGGCTTGAGCAGCATCTCAATTCCACCATTTATTGCATTATGAAAATACAGGATTGGCTGACTAAAAATGTATTATTCATATCTGCCTACAGTTGAGTGTAGTTTAATATATTGTTTGTAAAATTATAAACCAGTTCCTTCAGGATTAAATTGCAAGTGGGTTTTTTTTATGTATTTATACATAGATTTATTTACTCTATGGTTTTTATATGCATAAAATAACTATATAGGTATGTACCCTGTTTGCTGCTGCCTTTCAGGGCAGTTTCTTTAGCAGCAAGTTTGTTCTGTGTATTTGGTATGGCGCAGTCGTGTGGGGTGGGTGGCGTTCTTTGGGGTTCACTTGTCCTGTCTCCCATCTTGTCCCTGCCCCAAAAAGCAAAAACTGTCAGTCTTCAACATGGGATCTGATTTTTGCAGAATGTTATCTCTTTCAGTTTAAAGTCCATAGAATTAAAGCAAATCCACTTTGCTGTTTTGTACTTTGCAAATTCTAGAAGAATTATCTTTTGAGTTTAATAAAGCAACTCCTTCTTACAGTAGGAATTAACCAGAGGAGTTATTTGACTATTACTTGTTAAGTCAAAACGCCTAAAGCAAACTACTTTCAATGGCAAAAAAGTATACACACTAATACCAGATTCTTACCCTATTCAGATTTGACTTGATCTTTTTGATGTTGGATCCACGTGATGAAGCTTATGACAGACGTCTCGCTCGCCATTTGGTTTCACTGTACTACCAAAGTGAAGAAAAGATGGAGGAGGAATACATGGATATGGCAGTATTGAGGGATTACATTGCGTATGCTCGTGGTTATGTAAATCCCAGGTTAAGTGAAGAAGCAAGCCAAGCCCTTATTGAGGTAAAGGAATTGCTGTTAAGAATGTTCAGAGTCCAGAATCCTTCCTGACTTGTCAAAAATGGCAAAATCCCCTAGTATGTATGCTTTCTATCTACATACAATTTTCTGTAACATCCTTCCTAAAAATTGCCAGCATTTAAAAGGAAAGAGGGATCAGTATAGAAGTCATTCCACATTCTCTAATCTTTAGTTTTCAAATGTGTTCGTTTGGTTCCATCACATAAAGAGCGTAAAATTCTACTGAAACAAAAGCAAACGTATTATCACAGACACGAGCCCTATTATGTAAGCCTAGTCCTACGTTTTTGAAGTGATTCAAAACTTCATTCATTATCATGGCTTAATTTATAACTTAAAGAAGTATATGTGATGTAGTTATCCTTCATTGCAGAAGAATTGTGAAGGAATGCGAGCAGAAATACAGTATTTGGAATGGCTTGCCAGAATTGCTCATATTCTGAAATGAGAGGTGAGGGATGAAGGGGACTCTGAAAACAGTGAATATAACAGTATTTACTGAAATACTTAATGACACTCCTTTTCAGGCATACGTGGACATGAGAAAGATTGGTAGTGGCAGGGGAATGGTTTCTGCATATCCTCGACAACTTGAGTCTCTGATCCGTCTGGCAGAAGCACATGCTAAAGTACGCTTTTCTGAGAAAGTTGAAACAGTCGATGTAGAAGAAGCAAAACGCCTCCATCGGGAAGCACTGAAACAATCTGCTACTGATCCAAGGACCGGAATTGTGGACATATCCATTCTCACTACAGGTTTGTGGTTTTGTAGCGTTAAAAGTTCAGATGCTATTGAGTTTTTGGAATTTTTAAATGTAACTTAGAACCTGTCCTCCTTATTGATTTCTAAAAGGTATTTTCTTTCCTTTTAAAAGGAATGAGTGCAACAGCTCGTAAGCGGAAAGAAGAGCTGGCTCAAGCCTTAAGGAAGCTTATCCAGTCGAAGGTTAAATCACCAGCTTTGAAGTACCAACAGCTTTTTGATGATCTGCGAGCACAGTCTGATACAGTAAGTTTCCTGCTTTGTTTTTACATTTTAATTAATTTTTAAAAGCATGGTGTTTTTCCAAAGGAGTATTTCTGTCCTCCAATCACATTATGGAGGGAAAGGGAGACATTAACTTTTTCAGATGCTGTGACCAGAAAGTCAGTTCTACAACAGATAAACGAGCTGAATCTTTACTGTACTTTAGATTATTCTAGCTTCTGAAATAGCAAGCTCACCTTCAGGGTTCCAGGCCACATTTCAAATTGCCAAAAGAACAAACTAAAACTTAAAAAACCTGTTAAGAAAATTGGTAGGAGGTAAGGAATTTTTACTGCTTTTCAGGTGTTCCTCCCCCAATCTTTACTTGATTTACTTCTCTTTAAGGCTATCACGAAGGAAATGTTTGAAGAAGCGCTTCGTGCTTTGGCTGATGATGACTTCTTAACTGTGACTGGAAAAACTGTTAGACTGCTGTAAGTTAGCTTTTCCTTGCAAGCCAAACTTTTACTTTGCTTTACTAAGAGATAGCATCAGTCTGCAAGATCTTTCATATTTTGGACTATTGTTTCTGTGACAAGTGTAGCCTTTCCTTGCCAACCAACTGTCATGGCTTTACTTTGCCTTACAATATTGCTAGTTTGCCAGATTTTCAAGATTTGGGGCTATCATTTGCTATCATAATTGTAGCATCGATTAAATGGCGCTCCTGTCAGCACAAGATATTATGCTGGACCTAAAAATCCTCAGTTGAGTAATGCTATTTACATTGTAGCTAAATGTAATTACTCCTATGTCAAGTGTTGTGTTTTTATGAGTTTTTGTAGGACACGTTAACAATGTTTTATGTTTTTCAAATTGAATTGTAAAAATTCATCTTAAAATACTTTTTAGGAAATGCAATTTTAGTAGTAGTATTATTGTAATCTGAAATAAAGTTATTTGACTTAAAAAGGCTTTTTAGCATTCATTTCAAGTAAAAATAAGCGTATTCTGTGCTGAGCACTTCTCAATATAGAATTCTGTGCTTTTTAGGAAGTTCTTTGTGAGAGCATGAAAGGAGCCTTGGGGATTTTATTTTTTTTTCTTTAATGTGAGTGTACTTTGGTAGTATCCTTAATTTAAGAAAGGCAGCTAAATTTGGTTTTAAGCAGAATCTCTTACTGCAATTTTAAGCACGACTGGATAAATCAAGATACCCACCACCTTCGGTATAATGTCATATAATCTGTCCTGAAAGAACAAGGTCTAGTAGTGCATGACTAGAGAATCTTCCCACGTTTTAGCCAGGGTAGATGCTGTCAGCCATTGCATGTCAATAGCTGCTCTTGTTTTCACAGCTGAGCTAGCAGAAGAGTTGCCCAGTTAACTTTGGTACAGACAGCAGCAGGCTGATCTCAATGGCTCACATAGCCCTTTTAAGCTGAATTAAGTGCTTCTATATTCTGTGCCACTGCTTCCAACAGAAGGGAAACAAATTTCCCCCATGTGAAAAGGAGCCAACTTAAAACCTAGTTTTTCTTGCTACTGGTTCATTATATGAGCAAGATACTGCTTAACTGTAGTTGTACTTCTTCGGTCTATGCTAAAGTTAAAAATACACTGTATGTTGGAAGGATCAGGTTAAGCCACAGCCATCTCTCCCCAGGTTTATTAGTTAACAAGTCACTGTTGCCTCATCTTCTTGGCTTTTATGGACTGGAAAGATGTAGTTCATGTTGTGCTTTTCTGTAGAGGCAGTCGAGGTTCCATGACTCAAGGTTTGAAAGTTAGATACAGGTAAGCTGAGATGTCAGGAGCTTGGCACTTCTCCTTTTTCAAAAGAAGTCTGCAAAATAAAATTCCAAACTCCCTTAAATACTGGTATCATAGATTCTGTAGTGGCACTTGTCTTACAGGATCTTATTTTCCTCTCTGCCATGTTATTTAGTTACATATTTTGTTTAGAAAACAACCGTCTCATGACCTCTTCTTTCCTTCCCCACCGTAACATACCTTTATTTCATAGTTACTGTCTGCCTTTTATATGAGACTGATACAGTTCTAAGCTTTTTACTTTTTGAAGTATCACTTGCATACTTTTCCCATTTACACTGCTTGGTCCTTAAGGTACTACCTCAGTTCACAAACCTTTCTCTCTGCTGTTTTTCTGCTCTCATAGCTATAACAAGACTACCCTTCCTAACTACTTGGTACCTCCTCTTGTCAGACAAAACAGCACCAAGAAAGTTTCTTAATTACGTTTTTAAGAAAGTTGATTTGGTGTTTTAAAAAAAGACATTCAAATAGTGACACATCTGGCTACAGCAGCAAAATTCCTCAAATTAAAACTGGCTGTCTGTATGGAAACTATTAACGTAAAACAAAAATTGGGCTGTTCATCTACTTGCAAATTCTAAATGCATATTGAATTGCATAGCCACAAAATCAAGTGTTCTAGGAAGTAGAAGAAAGTTTTGTGTGTAAAACTGATTTCAGCTCCATTTTGATTTAAGGTAACTCTTAATTCACCATCTTCTAGTTCTTTGGGGGGTTTTTTTGTTCATGGTTTTTTTTTGAAGTAAAATGCTTATTAGGAATTACTTGTTTTTACAGGGTTACTTGCAGAATAATCCCACTAGGTGGCTCTTAAAGCCTGTATGTAGTAGTTGATTGAGATTATTTGTTTTTAGTCTGTAGTGGGTTTTTTGTTTTTTAAATAAGCAAGGACTGCAAATGCCACTCTGCAATTAGGCAGATAGAGTGGAGATGCTTATAAACTGTGTTTTGGTTTAAAAAAGCACCACCTGATTAAACCATTTTAACCATCCGTATGATAATTTGAAATGCATACAAAGCAAAAGGAGAAGTAATCTACTTGAATTGAGGCTATTTTTCCTTACTCTGCAATAGCCTCAAACTCTGTATCATAATTTACTGCTCTATTTACTAGATGCTGTTAGTAGTTATAATTAAGCTTATTGTAAAAACTCAGTTTAAGGACTGAAATATGCAACCAAGGAAAAGCACTCCTGCCAGAAACTTGACATTCTTCTATTCTTTGGAAGTCTCATATATATTCTACAAAATGCATTAAAAAAATAGTTACAAGCCTATTGGCAGAAATTATATTTCTAGTAAGTCACTTCGAGAGACCATAGTTGAAATGATCTGCTATCTTGTCTAATGCTATAAAGAAAAGTTGTTGGTCAAGTGAAATAGAATGGTAGCCTTCTATTTTCCAGCATAGAATGCAATCAATGGTTACTTGAGGTAGGTGGGGAAGTTATACAAGATAAATGGGAAAAACTTCGTTTGTTACTGGTTTCAAAGCTGGCACTCATCTGCAAACACAGATTTGATAGGAAGGAAAGTGTCTTGATCCTAGTCATCCCTGGTTTTGTTAGGTGCTTCAGTAGGAACAGATGTAAACTCCTAAGTGAGAAACATCTGTCAAGTTTATCCCATGCCCATCATAACTGAGATAATGTACTCAAGACTATGTTCTAGTCAACCTCATCAAACTTAAGTCTTATATTTGGTAGTCACTCTGGAATTACAGTTCTATCTTCCTAGAATGCCCTAGGACTTCAGGATTATCTCAGGAAAGAAGAAAGTGCACTGAAGACTGCATATCAAATAGCTGGTCAGGGAAGTGATTCTATCTCACTTTTGCACTGTATTTATCTAATTTCATAATGAGAGTTGCTACGTAACTTGCCATCTGGATACAGCAATATGGACTGAAGATAGTAAGCATTTTACATTTTTATTCTGAGTCTGCAAGACCACACGTAGTGTAAAAATGCATGCATAGTTGACTTTAAAAGCATGGAATTAATCGTTTGTGAGGTAAGCTGGCAGTCAGTATGGAAGCTGTCATCCAATTCTCAGTTTGCATTGCCACCTTACAAGAACGTTTACAGACAGTCTTGCATCAGCTGGAATTATTTAATGCTCAAAACCAAAATGCTAGTTAGTTGTGGGTTGTAAGGTTATGAGAGTACAGTTTGTCTGTACAAGCACAACCAGACTTCCCTTCTGATTGGCATCTTTGGACTCCAAACTGATAAGGAAAACCAAAGCATTGTATTTGCTACTATGAGAAATAGTAGTTCACAAAATCTGAGCAGAAGACCTAATTATATTTATATAATTACTATATAATTACTTGTAAATTCCAAAAGCATTCTCTCTGCGCCCTACATTTTGATAGCAGAGGAGACATTGATTTGGTTGGTTCAATGACTCCTTATCACGTCCCACCTCTCTACTAGCTAGGGTAAGAAGAGGTTTGGATTGCTTTTCTTTGCATCTTTGGATTTGCATTAGAAAAGTGGAACCACTTTCTTAATTAAGTATAAAGTTTCCAATTTGAACACCTCAGAAACACACACACAAAAAAAAGCTGATGAAGTGGCTGTTCTTACAATTGCTTTTTCTTGTCATAGTCTTTCATGCTGCCTAGTGCTGTAGTACTGAAATGTCATTTCCTTCCCGTCCCAAAAGTAGTAACCACAACAGGCCCCTCAGAGTTCGCATTTCTCACCCAATGAGGAAAAGGTTGGCTCAAGCTTACTGAATTGGGAGCCAGGGAAGATTTCCTTCCAGGTTCTAGTTCTTCATCAGGAGCACTTTCCAGTTGCCAATCTTTTCCAGCAGCACCAGATCCAGACTTCAACCTGGAGAATGCAAATACGATTTCAGGACATAACTGCACGTTACTACATCTACAATTTAAAGCCAGAAAGAACTGAACCTATCTATTCAGGCACAAAATGTCCATTGAGTGAGCTGAGCTTTCAACCTCCAACAATATATTAAGGCTAGGGGGGTACCTGCACTGGTATTTATGACTTTATTTCAGTTTTAGGCCTGTAGTATGTTACCTCTGCTCAGTACATGTACATGTGGGTGGGAAGGTGAAGAAAGGGGAGGCACCTCCATCATCCAGCTAGTTCTTAGCCTATATTTTGGCATGCAAAGAACAGCCATTAGGCTCTTAAGCTGATACTCAGTAACAATGAAGCTAAAGGACATTATATAGGCAGAATTTTTTTCATTAGTTGGGCCTTTCATTGCAGTATCTTTTTAAACAGTCTTGGCAACATCTGCTTGGTTGCCAGTTCCATCGCTGTGTAACACTTACGTACCCAGATCACACGGTTCCTGTCACTTTTAAAAAATAATTGCCTCTCTGACCCTTATTAGTAGTCTCTCACAGAATCTGCATGATGGATAAACACTCCTACCAAACTGAAATCAATATAAACAAATACAAAGTAAACATCGTTATGGGCCTGATTCAGGTTCTAAGCAATACAGGGGCTAGCTGTAGAAATCCATCTAAATATTTCCTTATTGATCTCAGCTTCCTCTCAATTATTGAAAAAAGCACTCCCAGGATCAGGAAGCTAAAGCAGACTTAACGCTGTTTTAACTGTACATGTGAGAATGACCCCAACAGGTAAGCTATTTCCTGTGGAATAAGCAATAATGTTCCCAAGTGTCTGGTACTGGTTATTTTTTAATAGAAAAATACAATGCTGTGTAGATCTCCCTTAGCTGTACAAAGCAGCACAACTGCTTTATATACTCTATTCTAAAGTGCAACAAGCAGGTTAGAATCCCTGCATAGCCCTTTTGGCAAACTTGAAGATGGATGTTACTGAGAGATATTCCAAACTATGTACTCCGCCCTCACTTCATGAAGAGTAAGAGGGAAAAACAATAAATCAATCTATTCTCTTAATGGAAGAGATCTTGGAATACTCAGTGGTCATCCTAAAAGAAGGAAAGGTATTCCTTCTCTGAAAAGGTTTATCATTAGATATTCCTGAGATATGGGTGCACAAGTTATCTTCGTCCACGCTTCTTACAACCGTTGATAAGAAATGGCATATCAAAGATAATGATCAGAAATCATTTTATACAAGGCAGGTTTACTAAAGGATGTTGGTAGGACAAGAACCCAGTGTCAACACGATGTGTGCTGAGAACAACCCTGCTGAAAATAAGCCTGTACACTGTAGCTATGAGTGTGTCCCAGACCGTTGCCAGAATGATGGCATTTCGTATGATCATTCTAGGCATCTTCTGTCTACTAATCATACTGAAAATAGTCACCAGACTGGTACCGCTTTTTTAGGTGTGCCCAAGAGTTCAAGGGGAAGGTTAAGTTTTCAGCCTCCAAAGTATAAGGGAGACATGCCAAAAACTGGAATAATAACAGTCTTTTGCTAGTTCCATGCACATTTTCTTCATCAGCCATGAACAGACAGGAGATGTAAGGAAATAAGTAGGCCTTTTTGCACACTGTAAAGTGCTTAGTTAACACTCAGAACAGATTTAGCAGCACTGGTCACTAAGACCTAAAAAGCTGCACTTGCTGTGCAGCTTGCAGTTGCTTCTAGAAGGGTCAGGGGCAAGTGCACTATGAAGAAACACACAACATCTGGAGAAGGATCAGAAGAAAACAGTAAGGTGTTAGGGGAAGTCAGTGAATCAGTTAGATGGTCGAGGTTATCTCTGAAGTTCTAACACAAGTATGGCAAACATTAGCCTCTTAAAAGCAGCTCTGTGAAAGTGGAAGCAAGAAGGCTAAAGAGCACAATTATAACCTGCACACAGGTCGTTGCTAAAAGATACATTTGCTGTAGTGTGCTTTCTAGGAGACAGACCTGGGGGGAAAAAGAGGTGACAACTTTTACCCTTACACTTGAATTGACCAATCCAGATCATACTACAGCTTCACAAAGACTGTAAATGGAAAGAAAATCCTGTATATCTGGACAGGGACTACAAGGAGTAGCTAGGGAAGAGCAAGCATTCCTAAACTGCTGTTTTCCACTGTCTGATCCAAAAGACACGCTGATTCAGGTATCTAACTATCATTCATCCATTATTTTTCATAAAGCGTGGGAAAACATTGTATGACAGAATTCTGTTTCTGAGAAATTTGGCTTAAACTGGCCAGGAAGAGTCAACAGTTACGACAGAGGACTGATATATGTGGTTATGTAAGCCTGATTTTAGTAGTACAGCAAGCAAAGGAAGGAAGGGAAGAAGGAAAAAAATACCGGTTTTACCCCAATTAAAACAAAACTGACAGTTTACCAGAATAATTACGTATTTTGTTTCGGTAGTTTTTACTTCTCAGTATAACAACTGCTGTTGAAGAAAACACTGGAGAATGCGGGCATCGATCCCGCTACCTCTCGCATGCTAAGCGAGCGCTCTACCATTTGAGCTAATTCCCCTTGGTGGTCAATGATAGTAGGAAACATAAAACTGTGATCTTCAGGGTGTATTTAAAGTTGCAGTTCTATGCATGTAATAAAGAGTTTTCTCTCTTGCTCTGGTTTCTCTAGTCACAGATGAAAATTCCACTTTGATTTCAAAACAGGTGACAATTTTTTAGAATTTCATTTAGCATTTCCAAATGAAGCAGTAAGAAACAAGACAATCCAGAAAAGACGTGTTTTCCAGGTGTATAAAATAATTTTTTAAAAGTTTATTACTTGCAATTCATGAGAGGAAGCACATTCTGGCATTGGGTTTCTCCCCATAAAAGTAATTTTCTATTTATTTTTATTCTAAATACAAGTTAATTATTCTAATTTATTCTAGTCAAACATATCGCAGCGTTTAAGAAATAAACCATGTACATCTAAAAAATAAGAGCTTATTTTACTTCAAAATTCCAATTCAATACATGAAAACATCTTTGTGGTTAACTTGTTTTTCTCCCACCACAAAACACAAAGTTGGAGAATGCAGGCATCATTCCCACTACCTGTCACATGCAAAGCAAGTACTGTACCGTTTGAGCTAATTCCTCCCACAGTACACTGGTTTATCCCATAACCATAGATTTTACTAACCACAAATGCAAACTCCTTCCCTTTACCGACTGCTCCCTTATCATGGGTAGTAACCCCAGGGCAAGTGTTCAGAACACTCATGACCATTTGACCTTGAACTTGTATATTTTTTTGTCCAAGATGACAAAGTCCCCAAGTAATGTGGTAAGATGCTTCATGCTAATTTGCATGACAATGCAGCCTTTCAGTGCCACCCAACTCACCTTCTTTGAAGAGAGCGGTTGCTTCTTCTGTGTTGAGGAAAGTCACATCACAGAGAAACACAGTGGAGCAGCTTGAAGATAATACAAAACTCGCATCTTCCCTGACATCTCCTAAGAAGACCATGTAGAAAGTAAAAGTCAAACCTCATTAAGTTTGCTCGCATCAGTTTACATTAGTGTTGTCAAAGAGATGCATCAAAGTGATCTGTGTTAAATGAAACTATGTAGACACAAAAGCCTTCACAGCTGAAATAACCTTGAGAAAGCTAAAAATGGGACTAAGAAGGTCAAGTTATTTTCAGCCATGCAGGTAAGGGAGTTCTCTCAACCAACTGGAAAAATTAAAGTTTTACTCATCATCTTAGAAAAAAAATTAGCAATCTCAACAAATTCAAGATCACAAAATAATGGGTTGTCAATTATATGAAATACATATTTTAATCACTGAAAATAGTACTATTGCAGAGGTCTTTCCTTACCCTTATCTAACTTTGGCATCAAATAAACTGTTTTTCCGTGAGCTGACCTGTCCAAGCCTTAGGCCTTTTCAAGGGCAGCAGAGTGCGATTTGGGCATGAAAACCAGGGAGAAGTAAACCGCCATTTTCATACTGAATCAGACTGCACAGAGTAGATAAAGAAACTGTACATAGAGCTGAACCTTGTGAAACATGATATGGGAGAGATCCCAGCTGCAGATGTGCATTGCGCCATCATTAAGCCTGAGATATGTGCCTGTGAGAAGGACTGAAAACACTTTTGCATATGTTTTCCCCCTCAAGTTTACTCCAGTGAGGCAGATAAAGTCAATTACAATATAGTGCAAGAAATGGCAAGAACAACTTTTTATTTATTGTTGTGCAGAGATTGAGGTAAGGCAGGAGACTATTTACATTCTAGAACATTTGCAGTGATACTGTGGTTTTAGTTCCACATCTTGGCCTGAATCTGGATTGTGATAGATTTAAAGTACTACCTTACTTTAGACAAGTTGTAACTATCTGATGCTTAATTTCATAATTTATTTTCTTTTGACTGTATGCTGTGATCCAGGAAGCTAAATCCATTAGGGAACACCGCTAGCACATGTATTGTGTGTGTGTGCTGCACAGTTTACTTTGCTAGCAGAACTTACTTTTCTGCATTTAAACAGCAAGTGAGAAATCTTTTTATTACATAATTTTCATTGCCTTTGTTGTGTATAGTGTATCAGTGTGACCATGCTCACTGTAAACTACATTTTCTTTCTTTAAATCCAGAAAGCATTCCTTGATTTAATAACCTGGGAATTGATTCTTACTGCAAAGTCAGTATGACTACACTTGTATTTTTTAATTTCTGAAATATTTTTAGTAACCCCATATATTTAAGATGCAGTACTATTTTAACTGAAACAACAAAGTCAATACAAAAAAGTAGAAATACCTAGAATATAATTTGGTAGGATATAAATGAATACTTTCCACAAACTATGATAAACATGAACTGCTAAACCATTGTATTTATAATTTATATAAAGGTAATTAGAAAATAAAGCTGGAAAAGAAAATAAAAAGACTTGACAAACAAGGAAAAGTAAAATCTCATTACCCTTCAATGACTTCTGGCAGTATACTTTCTAGATTTACAAGTCTTTTGGTACACACATTGTAACAGAGGTAAAAAAAATAGCTCTCTCCCCCTCCTGAATAAACAGCAGAGGAAGGAAGGTATTATCAGAGTCACACAGCAGAAAATGCATCAGTATGCTTCTCATATGTCCACTGAGTATTCTGATTTTTAAGCTACCAGGCTTTCCAAATAAATGCCACGATGATTCGGTCTTGCTAAATAGGCAGACAGACTCAAAAATAATTCTAAAGCAGCCAAGCTATGATTCAGCAGAAGTAAGTCCGCCCCTGGCGCTCCTAAGCAAGGGGAATTAGCTCAAATGGTAGAGCGCTCGCTTAGCATGCGAGAGGTAGCGGGATCGATGCCCGCATTCTCCAGTGTTTTGAGAGACTGAGTACCTATGGTAGGACAACATTTTCATACTGGTTTGTGAAAGAAAAAGCGTAGCTACTAACACATACCATTTCTTACAGCAAATAAAACAGGAAAACAGTCTCCGTTAGCAGACTCCGAAATACTTATGAACTCTCTGAAAAACAGTTCCTTCACAAAAGCATTCGGTAATACAGGAAATAAAATATGCTTCTGTTCCTTACAAGTGCGTTCGCTTTTGGTGTGAGCATGGTTTCTCATTATATGAAAAGTTAGTGAAATTGTCTGTAAGAAAACGTAGAAGCATGTGGCTGTCTACATAATCATCAGCTTACCACAGAATTAGTCTCTTCAGCTACCTTGCACCTGTTGTAGCTAGGATGGGCACAACACGCTTGTTCCTAATCTGAGCTGCAAGTGACACTCAGTCTCTCACAATTTCATTCAATTTCTTCCTCAACCCTATATAAGAAAATAAGCAGCACTTAAAAAAAACCACAAACTCATCTTTGATCAACATTAACAACTTAAATCATGCATATTGTGCACGTGCTTCTTAAAATTCATTTTAGAGCCATTTTTCTGTAGCAGTTTTGTAAAGATTAAAATTAAAATAGCCCCACAATATAAGGTAGTGTAAACAGGGAACTAAATCTGTATCACAGCCAAAACCCAGAAGAAATGGCAGCATCTGTCAATTACCCATTAACAGGAACAAAAGCCATTAAGAGGTATTTATTTCTTTTTGGTGCACACAGTTACCCTAATTTTAGACAAAATAGAAATTTACAAGTCTCTCTTTTTCAAAACAGGAAAAAAATTACAACTGGTAACTGAAAAAAAGTATTGCTTACCGTAGTGATAAAAAGCAACTCTTGCAAGTAACAAATGGAGAATGCGGGCATCGATCCCGCTACCTCTCGCATGCTAAGCGAGCGCTCTACCATTTGAGCTAATTCCCCTCGCCCTGACACCCGGTTCTGTTTACCTACCTTCCTACTTTCATGTTGCTCACTGACAGACACTTCTACAACATTGGGTTTCAATTTCATCTGCTGCTTCCAGTATAAACAAAATTTCCCCCCCACCACCCCCGGACAAAAACACAGTAGCTGGATAGTTAGAGCCCACCGACTGAGTTCTAATCCCCTGTTGAAGTTACTGGTAGTCAATAACAGAACACAATTCCCAGTGAAATGCAGAAACAATTAGGTCTTTCTTAAAACACTGCTTTTGACAGCTTTAGTGGGTATCTTGCATAACACGAAATCTGGAGCGTTGGTGTCCTACACGTCTTTTATTCAGCAGAGCTACATCTGGATAACAGAAGGTCTGTGTTTCCAAGCAACTGCATTTTTACGTTCACACCAAACAATTATGACTGTTTATAGGAATATGGATATATTTAGGGATTGTCTTTTTCTAAAACAGATTTTTCCTATTTGTAATCCCTAGGTGGAAAAGAATCAGCTAAATGACTTTACCCATTTCCACATTTTACATTATAATAGGTGTGACAGAATAGGTAGAGTTCTTCCAGCTCTTTCTCTTGTGGCAACCAAGTCTGTGCCCAAGTTACAAGACTGGGAAAAAGAAAAGCACCCAGGCAAATGGAACGCTGGGAAACAAAGTAATAGTTCACATTATTTATTTACATCTCTCAGGAATTTTTAAGGTGTGACTGTATTACCAGATAGGCATACACAATCACAGATACATATTAAAAAAATCAAGAATACATAATTAAACTGTAAAAACCCCATGGCTGTAGTGGAACAGCAGTGGAAATGCTGCTCAGTGGTTTAGTTTCAGCTCTGCTAGATCAGAGTCATAAACCACACAAAAAAGTAGGGTCACCAATGTTCCCTGTTATTTGAAGTTATGTTTTCTCCTTTTGAAAGTGGCATGTAGAGAGAAACAGGGTGGGGGGGTGGGGGGAGCAACTCTTTATGATCTCACACTACCTTAAAACAGAAATAAAGCAGGCAAAATAGATCTACTTTGCCAGAACTGGAACATGCAGATTTGTCGACCTAATGTGACTGAGGTATCGCAACAATCACATATCTACACACTTCATGTGTTTTCAGCTTCTTACTTCCTCAGCCTCTATATACTGTCATTTAATATACAGATTTGCACAAATCCCTGCTGATTGAGAGTGCTGGAAATAATCATAGTTTGTGTATGTTAATAATCAGTGGTCAGCTGTTCATTAGTGAGGAAATAATACTGAAATGGTTAAAAAAACCAAATAGCAGGCAGTAATGGAAAGACATCCAACTGACTTTGTTAAAACCCTAAGAAAAGGAACCTTTGGAAATTATGTTTCTTTTCCCTATAAAAAGAGGAAGGGGAATTTGAGTGAACCCTTCAGAAATTTTGTAATAGTCTGAGCCTTTCTTTTGCTTTGGTTCTAAAAAAAGGTGGTGAGAGAGAATTGTGAACTTCTATTTAATATTATAAATGTAGTACATCTTTGCCTTTCTGGAAAAATTACTATCTGAAATTAAATTTATTAAATAACTCTAGAAACAACTCTTTTACAGTTTCTTTCTTGATTGACCCAAGATCCTTTAAGACACATGAATCACACTGATATAAAAAAGATCTTTCAATTCTTTCCACTCCAAGGACTCAAGTGATTTCAGAACATACAATCACCAAACTCCAGCCTTTGCAGGACATCCAAGTTAATACCTGAATAATACGTATTTGATTTTTTAATCACTGGGATTATATTTGTGCCCATAAAATAAATCAGTCTCAAATTTTAGAAAATTTTGCTGAGACAAATATTTAAAGAATACATCTTAAGTCATCCTCTGCACATACAGCTCGTGCCATGCCATATATAATTCAACAATGTCTCCAGAAGTTCTCTGGAGTCAGCAACTCAGTACTTAGCCATAACCAAAAGTTACAGATTCAGAGACAACTGAATTTTATGAGAGTATCAAATCCCTCCAAGTCAACCTATATGTAATCATGCTTTAAAAATATTTCACCATCCTGACTTTAACACAGAAACAACTACTTCTATGGCATTTCCTCCAGACTCTCACCGGTTCAACTCTGACAATTAAGCTCCTAGCCATTGTGCTCTTCCAACTTAGATCTGACTTCCAAATGCATTACCCAAACTTTGTTTTCTTTTTTTGGCTCCAGAAGATCCCAGAGAACATGGTACTGTGGCATTAGGACTAGAAGAATCTCAAAAAGGGTGGAAAGAAAGGTGCTAGCAGAAAAACATTTAAAGGAAAACATCTCAAGTTTACATTTGTACATATATGAGTGGTTTTACTCTTAAGAAAGTTTTTACTGTGGAAAGGATGGGGATGCTCCGTGAAGATACTTCTGGCTTTCTAATGCAACACTATTCTCTCGTTAGTTTTCTTGCAAGTTCCATTCACCACAAGACAAATTCTGAATGACAGGGTTTTTTTCTGAACCTTTGGCTTTCTTGTTCAAGCAACCCAGATCATTCTTTAGCAATACAAGTACCTTCCTTCTTCTTTTTCCTTTGCTCATCATGGCATCAGTAATTTTTGAATACCATACACATTGAACTCTTAAAACACTGACAACAGCTTTTAGAAACTTCACATCACCAGATGGCTCAGAATATGCAGTGCTTCTAAAGACAGCACAGAAAATGTGCTCAACTAAGGGAAGCCCAGGTAGATCTGCAGTTTGCAAATTGACTTTCAAGCTAGAATAACAGCAGCAGTTGAAGACAAACACGGAGCTTTTTTTATTCAAAGGTATTCTGGGAACATTATTATTTTAGGAATAGTAAACCAATTATCATAACAAAAGGAATAGAAAGCAGAATTTGCTAGAGAAGGCAGAATGAGACAGGTGAAGGAGCAACAGCAAGACGCTAATTATCACTGACCAGAGAAAGAAATAGAATTCACAAGCTAGCAATCTCATTAATTACAAATCACTAATGCTAACCTCACTTTCTGAAATTATCAAATACTGCTGCAGCGTCCAAGATGTCAGTTCCACTACTACCTGATGAGGCCCACTGGTCTAACCCCAAATCCATGTACCTGAAGTCCTGTACGCACTCTTCCATTAACAAACCTCAGCATCTTGTTACCTTCTCCCTCACTCTTAACTGAAACAGCCAGCTTTGGGGAAAAAAAATATTTCTCCCTCTCCTATTAAAACCTAATCAATGCAGAAAGAAGCATCTGAAATTAATTTGTAGAAGATAATTTAAGTTCTTACAGCTGGAATTACTCTGCAGATACTACAGATATTTAAGCAACTGGTGACTGAAAGCCCCACTACTCCATATTTCTGGCAAAGCAAGCAAGCTTTCTGCTACTTATGCTCTGGGATGTTTTCACGTGACCCGTCGTATTTTTGAACCCAGAGCTCTGAAATGTCCAGAAGTTCCTTTGCTTAGTAATACAGTAATGTGAAACACAGCACTTGGTTATAATGAAAACATTCCAGAGTACGAGTGACTAAATCCTACTTTCAGAAGTGACTCAGAGTTATGCCACAGTTGTGACACTATACATTTCAGTACACTACAGATAAAAACTATCTTTAAATAAGTTGTCCTGATTACTAAAAATTCCACTCAGTATTTTACTTTGTTTTTGCCATAAGGCCTTCTGTTCTCTGTACGACTGATAAAAATAGGTGACCTAAAAAAAAAAAAAAAAACAAACCAAAAAACCAAAACCAAACAACTGTAATCCTTACAGTTTTTCACTTCTGTTTGGTTTCTCTGAAATTTTCCTTAGTATTCCTTCTGAATAAAAGATCACCTAAGTCTTAAAAACACCTATGTTGTAAAACAAACAAAAAACCAGACCCCTTCTAATTGTGTTTATATTAGGCTTGTATGAACACAGCCCAGGCAGAACAGGGTTTCATCACACCGGTTTTTGAATGGTAAAGCACATCTACATCTCTTAATTAAGGGGAACCCCAAGCAGGCTTACATCTGCACACAAACTGGCAAGTTCTGCTGTCTATGAAACTTCTTAATTTGTTACCAAGCACTGGTAGTCCTAAGCCTTTAACACAGCAAGTAGGGGAAAACTTACTTAAACTCAAAACAAAATCCAGAACTAACTATAAATCGAGCAGTGGCAAAACAACCTAAGTACAGCTAGAGTACATTCAATTCATTCTTTTAAATAGCCTAACCTTCAAGTTGGTAGATTTAGCATTAAAATGAAACAAATAAATATGTCTCCAGTTCTGTATCCAAATTTGTATTTAAAGCATTGAAGAAAATGTTTTCTGGAGCTCTGAAATAATTTTACTGAAAAGCAGTATACAAATACGGATTTCGGCAAAAAAATCAACACCCTCCTCTAGAGAAAAAAAAATAAACCAAACCCAAAACAACAGGCACACCCCCCACAAAATGTACTGTAAATCACATAAGAAGCCATACAGCAGATACGAGTCAGAAGAAACTTCTTCCCAGAATCCCAGGACTCTTTCTGTTCTTAAGGGCCACAAGAGGAATAGAACTTGATTTGTTGATGCAGATTTTACTGTTTGCTCCCAAAGTTTTGCCTCCATTTTACCATCACTCATCATTTCATACCCAAACCACAGGACAAAAACCTGTTAAAAAACCCCAAACCCAGAATAACTAACCAAACAAAAAAATGCTAAAGATTTGCGACTATTAGTAATACATACCTTGTTTGAGGAAAATCAGTGCAGTCCATCCGGGATGTGATATACTGGTATAAAATTCTGTAACATTGATCAAAGAATCAATGTTAGAAACAGCTTAGCCAGGCATCCTGCATAACCTCTTCATCAGCAGCCACAACAGCAATTTGCAAGAGCCCAAATAATTCATATTAAATATGCTGCTTTTGTGAGAACTACAAATCACAACATTCTTTGTGAGTATTTACCAGATTGGCATTTAAGTTAATGTCATGCTCTCTGTGCACTGAGACAGTGAGCTCGGAGATCAACTCAGAGTGAGATCAATCTAGCATTTCATGCTACTCTCTGTGATCTCCCTCTGGACCACACAAAATCACCATTATGATTTCAAATTGTAACGTCTCAGACTTCAGAGGGAAGTTGAAGTACTGAGCAAGACATCTGAGTTACCGTTCCCTTTCTTTAAAAGCACCCATGAGTTTTAATTTTCCATCCAAATTATCATAAGGATTGCATATTCACAAAGATTTTATTCTGTTTTCAGATGGGGAAATAGTAAGTCATATATTAATATGATTATGCATTTAGGTTTCTCTTCTAGGAAAATGGCTAGACTCAACTTACACGTCACAAATTACTTCCATTTTTCTGGAACACCTGACATCTCTACAAACCTAACGGGGGTTTCAAAAAAGTTTCAACATCATAGGACTCATGTACAATGCCCTCCTTGAACTAAGATGACAGTACAGAAAAAATGTATTATTAATTTTACATACTATCCAGCTTCAGCTACTCCTTCCAAACAGTTTAATAATAATAATAAGTTGTTACAGAAGCTGTAAGATTGACTACACCTGAATTCCAATGGATCTGCAACCTTTCTTCTAAATCACCACTGTAACAATTCCAATTTTCTCTACATCCCCTACAATTCCGCAAAGGAGACAATGTGTGCTGGTTACATTTGGCTAATCAGCTATCCCTTAACAGCACATACAGTACGCTCCTCATGTTGCTTTAGTGGCTCTTCTGAGCCATGGATTTCCACAAAACACAGGACAATTTCTTTATCTTTTGGATTTTTATCTGTCTTTCACTTTTGGTGCAAAAGTTAACAGGGAGGAAAGTGATGAAGATTTTCCTAATTTAGAAGATTTAAGAAGATTAAGATTCCTGTATCCTGTGGATTTACTAAAGCTATCCACTCACTAAATGAGAATTTCTCCAGAATAATAAAAGCAGCTTTAAGAACAATAACCTCATGCAAACAAACAAACAAAACAACCAGTAAAAAGCCCCAAGGAATTGGTTATATAGAATGATCTGAAAAATATACTTGGATGCAGTGTTCAAGGACCAGCGGCTTAAGGTACACAGAACTCACTAAAGTTCAGTGTATGTTTAGCATCTGATTGCTTAGGTCCATACGAAAATTCAGGAGTTGTGGGTTTTTCCGTACTTATACACCACCATACTGTACAGTCATTTTAGAACTAGAACAGATGTGCCACTAGAAGAGATGTGTTCACTGATAAAGCCACCTGCTTACAGTGTACTCTGAACACAGGTATGGCACAAAAACGTCACAACCAAGCTGGATTAAAACCACACTAAGTTTAAATCAGCACCCACTTCAGCAAGTTCTTCAGCCCATTTTATCCTCTGATTCAATTCTTCCACTTTTCTCTTGGGCTTAACAGTACACCCTGAGCGAACTCTTGGCTGAACCGTATCAGAAGTGAAAGAAAACATAATTTATGATATTTTTACTAATACAATGTAGAATTGGTGTTGTGGCACATGTTGAGAGTGATTGAAGCAGAGCTGGCGCCTGAGTCCTGGCAGCACAGCACAGCAGTAGGACATGCCCCAGAAAAACCTACAAAGTCACTCGCTCCCCTGACGAGCAGTAGCACCACTCCCTGCATCTCCTCCTTCAAGCAAGCACCCCCGCGCCTGTAAAACCAGATTTCGCGAGGCCCAGTAAAGCCAACCGCAACGACTCGATAAACCCCTGAGTAAAATGCCGCAACCAAACCTCCACCGCCGACTTCGTCTTTTGACGGTCTCAGCCCTGACAAACCCCACACGGCGCCGCCGCCCCTCAGGTTCCCGCCCTGCCACCCGCCCGCGGCCGCTCGCCCCGCTTTTTTCCTTCAGGTACAGATGGCGCGGCGGACAGGTTGCGCTGGAAGACTTGTCGTGGGATGAACAGGGAAGTGCTGTAGCTGGGTCTCCTAGTCCTTGAAGCTGTGGCTGGGATGGCGGGTCAGTCTTCAGAAGCAAAGCCTGGCCCGTGCGGTGAGCCGGGCGGCCACCTTGGGTGTGCCCTGCGGAGCTGCCCGGTGCCAGCCTTGTCTTCCGTATCATCGAGGGGAGAAGGTGGTATTGGGAAAAGCTGGTGTTGTCCTAGATTTCCCCACGTGATGGCTGTAAGCTATGTGCGTAACAGCTGAGTGCGTATGCCTTTAAATGAACCTTGGTGTTTTTTCAGAATGTAAATTCATAATTGGGTTTATGCTCTTGTGTCTTTTTAGGCTTTGCTTTGAGGGTGGTGGTTGGAAGAAAATTTAAAAATACATATATTGATCTGTGTTTAAGGAGAACAGAATTCTTATCTTACAACCAAATTCCTGGTAGTTTCTAGCACTTGAGGGTATGACCTTTAAATATCTTGGATATGTATATTTCTCTGTCACTCCATATTATTTTTTTTTTCCTTAAAGAGACTACAGAACTTCAGGCTCATTTGCAACTGTACAAGCTTCTCTTGTCTTACAAAAAAAATCTTAGCCTCTGAACCTTTGACACAAAACATCAGGTTAACTGCTGGCAGGTTTTATTACAAGATGGGAAAACCACCTTTGATTTTTCCTGCTAGCAGGCTTGGTGAAATCGTGTAAGCTAAGCCGCTCCAGCATGCGCCTTTATTCCTCAGCTCCTTAGGGTCTGTGAAGTCTTGACAATAACACATCTACTGTACATTTATAACCTTTGCATATTGCTAGATCTTTTTCCTAAAAAAAAAAACCAAACCACAACTTAAGGAAAAACGGGCATTCAAGAATTTCTTTCAGCAAGAGCTGAGATACTTTTCTGATGGTAAAAGCATTTCTGTAGCTCATGAGTGCTCCCTTTGCTAAATGTCGTTAGTAAAATTAAAGCTACTTCAACACTTCTCAAATCAATAAAAGGTTATGAAAAAAATACTAATGCAATAGACAACCTGAAATAAAATCAGTTAAGACTTTGAATTGTTTACCAGTCGTTTTTAGATTATAGCAGCACTTGAATTGATAGTAGCTATCTCTAAACACCTTTCTGTGAGGAAAGCTTTATCTTTTCTGAAGATAAAAACTAAAAGTGTAGGGTTTTTTTTAAATCCCTTTTATTTTAGAATAACAATACCCAACCATGAAGTTATTCAGGAATGCCTGGTCTAAATACGCTCTTTGTTATCACTGCTAAAAATAATTGTCCTTTGCTATGGAATAGTTAGTTGGTTAGCTACCTCACTCTTAAATTCCTATAGATGATCAAGTAAGCAGGTGCTATCAGGCCCAGATCAGAGTCCAAAGGTGGTTGATTCTGCATAAATGAGATCACATGGAAAAAAAGTTACTTCAGATGGATTTTGTATCAACAGTATCTATTACAAATGAAATGCTTGTGATAAGAAGGCTTCCCCAAGTGAGAAATAGGGTTGTGGCTTTTGTATCTTTCCTCATAACCACCCAAAGACTTCACTTCTGGGTTGATTTTTTTCATGCAAGTCTGATTTGATGGTTATGTGCAGTTGATGATGCCTTCCAAGGGTCTCCTTAAGTTTTATTACCAGTAGTTGATCAATTGTTTTAGATCAAAACTTTCAGAAAGGACAAGGAGGTTTTGAGACACAGAAAACTGTAATGTTTTCCACCTGCCGTTTTCAACACAGAAAACCTGCTGAAGTGTCTGTGCATGTTCTAGCAGCTGCCATAGAAAATTTAATTATTTATATGTCAAAGATACCACCTTACATCTCAGGTGATACAAAGACATCAATTTCATGCTGGTTTTAACCTTTAAAACATTCTACAGATATAAAAACCCCTATACACAGTTGTTCATTTCTTGTCAAAAAAGTCTTGGTTTGAACTCTGGCAGGACTAGCTTTAATGAAAAAAAAAAGAAGCATCTAACGTAGCTTAAACTTACAGATGCCCATAAATCCACAGCAGCTTTATTTCAAATTACTACTCTCACTTCTACCATTCATGCTCTTAGAGCTGACAACTATGTTTTTCTTATGCGCACCATTTTTCTTTCTTCTCCTTCCTATTTTTCTTGTGGCTGGCACCATCAAGAAACCTGTAGCGCATCAGTGCTGAAGCTTGTCAAGCACTGAGTGAATACGGCCACACAGAGGAAACACAGTGGGTTACTTGCAGTTATTCCTGCTATGTGTTGTCACCTGCCAAAGAATCCAGCTCCAGGAACAAACAAATGTGCATGCAGAGTAGCTCCAAGCCATCCGTCACGTGTTAGGGCTAATGTGCATCAACCAGCAGACTGAGCGTCACCAGAAGCCAGTAAGATGATGTGAAAACATGCCAGGCCAGTTAGAAACCGGTTCAGGTGGCAATGCCTCCACTCACACTCTGGTTTGAGTATTTCCTCTTAGCCTGACTTAGACTTGATGGGTGAGTAACACCTCCTGTTCTGCTGTGGAGTGAGGAATGGGGCCTAACTTCTAGCAGAGTCGTTGTCCACTGTAGTGCTGGCACACCACAAGAGCAATCTAACCTGTAAATGAAGATGTTTAAGCAGCAGTCAGAATGTCACCATGTGGTAGACTATGAGCTATGTAATTTGGTTGTATGTGCAAGAGTACATGGAGCTTACGGAGAAGGGTAAGTGCGTGCTGCTGGGTCTGATCAGGCAGAGTTTGTAGGGGTGGGAGGAGTTTAGAGAAGCATAGTCCCTGCTCCTCTTGCTGGCTGCATCACTATACACGGTAGCAAGCTTATGTTTCCAGGAGATGCTGGAGAGACTTCTGTTGTTATAGTAGTAAGTAGGGGGAAGATGTAAACTGGAACTCAGCCTGGGTTTGGTTGAGCTTGAAAAACCTGGGTTGATGAACTGCATGCACGTGCAAACTCCAGCAGCTCCAGTTTGAGGCTGTGCTGAGAGCTCTCCGGCCCCTCTCCGGACTCCTTGGTCACCCCCCCCCTTTCACCTGTGCTTCGGGTTGTGTGCTGGGTTCGGGGAAGGGAGCAGCAGCCGGAGCTGGGGGGGGGAAGGGATGGAAGAGGCTGGGGGGCGGGTGGCAGGGGGAGTCGGGAATACCGAGGGCGAGAGTTTGTGGAACGGGAGGGTCGTTCTGAGGGACCAGAGAAGCAAATGCAGGCGTAGAGCGGCAGACGACGAGGCCGTGGGGCAGGTCCGTGAGGGGGCACAGCCGCAGGAGGGATGCCCGAGGCCCGGCGGCGGGCGGGGGGCCGTAGCGGGGCGGGGGCCCGCCCGGACCGGCGGGGAGCGGAGCTGGCCGGCCTCCCCTGGCTGCCCCCTGGCGGCGCGGCGGGGGCTCTGCTGCCGCGGGGTCAGCGCCGCTTGCCGGGGCGAGCGCTTGTGCCAGCGCTGCTCCCGTAGCGGTGCGTACCCGGTGTGGCGGGCAGGGGCGGGCCGGGGCGCCGGTGGGGCTAGTGGTTAGGGTGGGTGGGAAGGAGGACTTGTGCAATCGAAAGCTTTTACCAAGTGTATCAATTGAGCTAGCAGTAGTAATAGATAACTCTCTCTCTAGATCTACGTTTTGAGTTAATTACTTGCCGTCGGCAAGTAAAGATGAAAATTAAAATGTGAAAGGTCTGTTACCATGCATCATTATGTTCCCTGTCTACGATATAGGCTTTATGCTCTGTGTCAAGTCATGCAAGCATTTGTCATGCCTGGATGTGTTCATTTTTCAGAAAGTCAGTATTTTAAGGCTGTTAAAAGTAATTATTAATTACTGGGAAGTGCATTTGGTGAGGTAATAAATCAGAAAAATAAGGTACTAAATAAGGAAACTACAGATATGTTTTAATTTCACTTGACTGTCACCCCAGATACCTTCCAAAAGGATGTGTGTGTGTATATCTATATACACACGCATATATATATATAAGATTTGATTAGAAAACTGTTTCAATGAAGAACATAGTATTTTCCTCTCATTAAACATTTCCCAAAGCAGTTTTTTTGTGTGTATGCCTTGAAAATCAGAAAGAACATGGGTTTCCTTCTTGAGTTTGGAACAGTTGTTCCATAAAAGTTGGGGCTTTTTTCAATAACAAATCCAGTTTCATGTAAATGACTCGGTCTTTTGGAGAGCCTCTTGTATGAAAACAGCTAAACAACAAAGACTTGTGTTATAAAAGAGACGAATAAGATTATTCTGGTAGTGTATGTGATAAAAGATGTATCGCATGATTCCAGCTGTGAGTTGCAGTCAGTTGTTGGCAAGTAGCAAGAATGACTCAGCAAGAGACAATATCAACACACATAATTGCGTTATAATTCTCAATAAGTGTAGCATGTATAACTATAAGTTTCAAAGCATTTTTTTCAGGTGGGGAATTAGCTCAAATGGTAGAGCGCTCGCTTAGCATGCGAGAGGTAGCGGGATCGATGCCCGCATTCTCCAGTGTATATTTTCAGCATTTAACTATTTATAAAATAACCAGCAGCTTTTAAAAATATTTACTCTTGATTTGTCTTGTATGATGGGGTAAAGAAACCTTAAATAATTGTATTCTAAAAATGTTAAGGTATTAAATATTTCAATTTTTTTTCCAAATCATGTTTGATCTTTTGCATACAGGGAGAAAAAAATACCATCTTTGCATGACGTAACAAAACTTACTAGCATTTTAATACAATAATAAATGAGATGAACAAATTATAGAGAAAAATAAGTGATGGATTTTGGAAATATGCCCTTAAATCTTTGGTTTATGGTTTGATTCATTAGTTAAATTTATGTTTGATATTATAGTTTGGTGTACAATGAACAAAATTTTGTATTTCTGCTGTAATGTTTGTTATTTTTGTTATATTTTGGTTGTTTAGGCTATTTATTAGAAACAGTGGGCTAGAATATAACTGCTACTTCTGGTAGCAAGGTTGTGTCCTTTGCTCATAAGTTTTCGCATCTGTGAAATGTCATGGAAGTTTCCTCTTCTATGTAAATCTGTGCTTGCGCATTTTAAGTCTTATGAGATTTTTTAAAAATTCTAATTTGATTTTCTTGCTTGCTCACTCAGGTATTTGCTTGTACTTCCAGGTTGAGGCAGCATGAGGAAACAAGTACGGTGTACTTCCTATAAATACAGTGAATTCATGCAATCAGGATCTTGGGTGTACCCATATGAAACAGAAATCGGGAAACAAAACCTGTGAATTGGGTTTCAGGTTAAGGAAGGAGGAGATACTGTGCTGCATAGGTGTGCAGATTGCACCTGTGGAGAAAGTAGGGGAGCTTGGAGAATCTGCCATGCCATGACAAGAAAGATATTAACCTCTGGATGGATGGGATAGAAACTGAATTTGCTTATTTCTTTTGTATTCACCACATATTGGAGAGAAAAGAGTTACTGAGACTTTGACTGCTAGATGCTTGTTGAAATGAAGCCTATTGGAGAGAAAAATGTTATGGTCCTCAGTTCTCTCTGGGCTTAGGTAAAGATTTACATATCCATTTGCTTGGAATGAGACTCTTACCGTAGTTTTCAATGTGAATTATTATTGCTTCTATGTTTCTATTATTGCTCAATACCTGACATTTTCTGTCCTTCAAAGAGGATGAGTAATGTTGCTCTTTGTCAGCTAATCAGATGCAAGTTGTGCACTGATGAAATGAGAGAATTCAGTGGGGCTGTGTACAGAGGCACTCTGCAATGACCCTCTGAGCTATGGCTTCTGGCTGTAAGCTGTCTAGACTAATGACTGTTACATTTATGCCCAGCTTCCTACAGTGGAGCTCGTCTGTCTCTTGGGGCTTGTAAACGCACCATGATATGAATAGAAGGAAAAGCTTTTTCTCATTCCATGTGATGGTTTTATGTCCTTACTTTTTAGGTTAAACTATCTTGTGTAGAATTTACTGGATTGAGAGGAGCAAGGGTCCTAGACCCCAAAAGCACTACCTGTGGGAGGAAATTACCTGATGATGTCTATACAGCTTCCAGAGCCTTGTGTCAAAGGAGTGACTACTCTGATTCTGTCTGCACTTTCTGAGTCATAAGTTGCATAGAGACACTCTTTGTAAAGAACTATGTGGGAATTTGATTGATTTGAAGCTTTGATTGATTTTTGTTGCTATTGCCATTCACACAGACTATGTCCTCTGTAATATTGTGCTTCAATGAGTTATACAAGTTAGTTACTCATTCTGTGAAAAAGCATTTGTTTGTACTAAACTTGCTGGAAGATACTGTTATCCTCTGTGTTTGTTGTGTTCTGAGAAAGGGGAATAATTTCTCCTTACTTGTATCAATACTTTGTTCCAAGTATTACTTAGAAAATCTTTCTGGGTGGGGGTGGAGTTCGGGGACCATCATCTGGCAACTTCAGAGTCAGGCAGTGTTTTACAGCAAGAGACCATTTGTAGAACCTGCACTCAAAAACCTCAGTTCCGTGAAATGCTCCTTTTAAATAAAGATTGTAGTACATTGGTTTTCTAAGCTAAGCACACTTCATTTCTAAGCTTTCTTATAAGGGGTGCTATATGATATTTTACAACGAAGTTTGTAAAAGGCTTTTGCTGTAGTGATTACCATTACCCTATTTTGACCAAGTTATATTTACTTGGTCAAAGGAGAAAGAACTCTTGAAGAGAGTGAGAGGTGACTTCGTTACTGGGTGTAAGCACTCGACTGTTTGGAAGAGAAGGAAATTGCACCTTTGAATGTGTTCAGCTTCTAGTTGTCATGTATTTTTCCTCTCAAGTCCAGTGTTGTAAACCACCACCACCGCCTCAAGTAAAGTGCCATATATATAATAATAAATAATATAAATAATAATATGATAAATAAAAATTAATAATATTTTATTATTAATTAAATATTGTATATTTTTATAGTTTTATAATTTATATTAAATTAAAAATATTTGTATATTTTTATATTATTATTTTTATATATTATATATAATAACATATAAAATAAAATAAAAATTTAAATAAACATAATAAAAATATAATAATAAAAAAAAACATATAAATAAAGTAGCAGCAGAAGAGCGAAAGAAAATAGCTGTTCAGCACAGGGGGTTCCTCACCTAGGCCGGTGACCTGATACTTTTTTTACCTTTTGGCCCCTGTTTTGTCTTTATTTCCTGTGGTTGCAGTTACTATTGAAATAACTTGTTCCTGCTAAACATAAGCAAGTTCTACACTCGGTAGATGAGTGTAGGCATGGATGGACTGTGGAGTCTGCTGTGTGCTTTCACAGACTCAAGGAATGCAAGTTGGCTTTTGTTTGGTAAGCCCACAACTACATTTTTGTCGTGTCTCAGAAGATATGCAGGTTTATTATTCATTGTTAGCATAGGATCATCCAAAAAAGAAGGATGAATCTTGAAGAAATGAGGACCTGGGCACTGGGTGGCTGTAGTGCCCCTTTCTGGCCTTGGAGACAGGCAGGTTCTAGTGTTACTGCAAGTATAAGCACCAGCTGGGGAAATAAATATATTTTGCTTCTCCTGACTACATTCAGGATTACCACTGTGGTGGTAATTACACCAGGCTTGTGTAGCAGTCTCTGATACCCCTTTTGCACTTGCTCTTGATAATCACAAAGAATAGGAAAAAAGGGACAACTCACAGCTTTTCTTTTTCTGTTCAAGTCCACAATATTTTCTACAGTTATGTTATAGTAGCAGAGAAAAATCTTCAAATATTGTGACTTTCTTGTCGGTATCCCAACTGTTTTCACTAAAAGAAAGACTGAAATAGGCCACAGAAGGGAATCCCTGCAGTCAGCTTGTGACAGCAGAAAGCTCCACAGAGCATTAAAATGCAGCTTCAGAAACAGTTTCACTAAATACTTGGAAAGCTTACTTCTAATTCTGTTGGTGTAAATATTGAAACTCCTGTTTTATTTGTTACAGAAATCTAGTCAAAGCCAGTAACTTTATAAAGGGAAATGGAAATCGATGGCAGAGTTAAAAGCTATAGTAGATTTTTCATTTTTATGTACGCACAGACAGCAACCACGCCATTTGATCCGTAAGAAACTAACAAAGGAAAAATGAAGGGAGGCAGACTTGTTTGTGCAAGGGTGGTAGTGACTCCTGGTTGGTGGAGGTGTTTCAGGTTAGCCGGAGGGAAAAATATTTTGCAACCTTGCTTGTCGATCCCTACCAGAAGAATCTGCAAATGATTTTAAGGCTCTCTTTTTATAAACTGTAAAGCAAATAATGAAGTCTATTCATAAAATACGATGTTAAGAACAGCCTACGGGTGTCGTCGCTCGTTAGTGAGGTGTGTGGGGGACAGTCGTTTCTGTGAGAAGCTGCTGCTAGCGGCAGCCCAGTGCTCAGGCTGAGTCCTCGCTGCAACGTCACGGAGCCTGCGGCGGCTGCTCCCACTCGGTGGCTGCCGGCGCTGGCTCTGTGCCAGGCGCCCGCCAGCTGCCCCGGGCGCCCGCTGCCCCCACGGGCCCGGCCCGCCGCTTCCCGCACGGGAGGTGCCGGTTGGCAGCTGCCGGCGAGACCCGGGCGCGGTGCCGGCCTGCAGGGATGGTTCCCGGGTAGGGGGGGGGAAGCTCGGCGTTGACTCCCGGGAGCCACCGAAATCGGAAATAAGAAAACTCCTTAATGGCAGTGTAGCATTAAGAAGCAGGCGTTCCTTTACTGCAGCGCTGGATGCGCGTGGGATCGCCCCACCTAACGCGCATGCCGTAGGTTTCGTTCAACCGAAATGATATAGTCCACACGTATGTTTCCGCGTTACGTTTCCCGGAAAATCATACATATTCATTTACTAGGCGGTACTATGTTAATGAAGCGTCGCGCATGCTCCTTGCAGGTATCACAGTCTTCTAAGGGGTCTCAAACAATAGTCGACCCTATAGTCACAGCTGACCGATCACTCAAGCTTAATTTGCTTCCCTTGTATGGAGAGTCCCAGGAGGATCCAGGTTTGTTTCACTAGCTACCTACACGGGGGTCTCGTCAGCGACCCTAAGTTGTAAACGACTCTTTCCCTCTTGGCATAAAACGACACAGCCAGGGCTGTTCAGCGATCTCGCCGTGGTGACTGCACTGACACAGACCACGCAGTTGCAAAGCTAAGCCCGGCTGCCTTACACGGTGACACTGGAGCGCCCAGACCGCCGCGGGGCGGCTCGGGGGCCCAAGGCTTGGCGGGACAGCGCCGCTGGGCGGCCGCGCAGGAGGCTGGCGGTTGGGCCCGCCCCATCGGCCTCTCTAGCTCCGCCCCCTCGCCTTGGTCCCGCCCCCGACGCTCGTGCGCTCTCCCGCCCCGTCCCTTTCCCGCGCGCGCTTCCGCGCTCCGGGGCTGCGGTTGCCCTGTGGGAAGTGACGGGGTACGTCAAGCGGAAGTGACGCGCGTCGCGTGCAGGCCCGGACCGGTGCGGGGGGGTTTGGACAAGATGGCTGGATCCACAGGTCTGTGAGGGGGGCCCGGTGGGCCTGGGGCGGGAGAGCGGAGCGTTGGGCTCGTGCTCGGGAGGTGGCCCGGCAAGGGCCGGGGGGGGTCTCCTTTCTCGGGGGGTGGGGGGCGAGCTGCCTCTGAGGGAAGCGACCGGAGCGGGTAGGAGTTATCTTCTGACAGGGGCAGAAGGGGAGCTGCGGGGGAGCCGGGCCAGGGTGCGCTCTAGACGCGGGCCCTCCCGTCTGTAGGGCAGCGACAGCCCAGTGAGAGCCTGGCCCGAGGGGTGAATGGTGAGAGAAAGGGCTCTGGTTCTGTAATGAAAGTGGTGGGGTGCTGGAAGAGAAGACTGTCTGCTGAGAGGCAGGATTGAGTCGATGCGTGTGCATACAGGGAAGGGAGGAGATGTTGCTAGCCTGGTAAAAGTGATGGAGGAAAAAGATTTGTACCAAAGATTTGTGCCAGTGTACCATCTGGTAAGTATACGAGTTGTGGGGCAGCAGTGTCTAAAATAAAGATTGGCTATTTCCCATGTTGATGCAGGGGAAAAGGAGTCGGGCCTGTGTTGTGTTTTGGAGCAAAGGTACTTCAGTTTGGTGGTTACTGCAGCATGGTGGGGAAGAGCGATGAAGCATCTTGCTGTGTCTTGCTAGACAGTCATTGGAGCCAAAGGGTCTCTCTTATAGGTAAACGGAAAGGCAAAGAGCTGTAAGTCGTACCAGGATTCCCATATCAGTAACCAGTAAAGCCCGTGTTGAGCATTTGCATGGCAGAATATTGTTGAAGGTGGTGGCAAAGAAAGGGACAAGAATATTGCTTCAGGTACTAAATGCAGAAGTTTAAGAAGCACAATTATACTGCCTCAGTTTCATGAGGGGCTTGAAATATAAAAAGACCTTTCCCCATACAAAAAGCTGAAGTCTTCAGGGCCTTTTTTCCCCTTCTTTTACCCCTGAAACTTTGTAAGTGGGATTGACAGAGTTCAGCACAGAGGAATGAAATTACCTCAGTGGTCAGTCTAGGCTGAATGTGGACCACTGATTTATTTCTGCTCCCAATCCACTGGATCATGGAGGGATTGAGATTATAGCAAAACAGAAGAAACTTCTTTGTATTGAAGCTGATTGTGGTACCTTACTGCTGATTCTGTAAGGAGAACTTGGGCAGATTTTTTTGGGGTGGGAGAGTCCTCTGCACTTGGTAACATAACTTTGGGGGTGTGGGATTTAGAGAGTGGAATTTGGTAAGGTTACAACAAACTTTGGGGCATAGAGCAGCTCTTGCAACTCTGAAAGAGCAGTCCAGAAAGATACGTTATTGCCTATGATAAACTGAACTAGAATGGATATGTTGGAGAAACTGAAGTTTCTCATGTGGAGAAAGTACTGATGGCTTTTTATGGCTATATGCACAGACGTGTGTGTTTATGTGTCTGTTTGGTTTGTTCTTTCCACATAGTATGCAGGAATTCAGATTTTTAAGACTTCGCCAAGAAGAACTGCTCTTGCCAGGAAGCTGTGTTACAGTATTTTGTGGAGGAGGGAAGGGAATGATTTGCTATAGACATAACATTTAACTCTACCTAGCTCTATGAATGTAATCTGCTCTTGCTATAGTTCAACTTGATCCTTGTTTATTTCAGAAAAAAAGAATGTTTTGGTTACATGAAGGCCAGGAATGAAATGCTAGCCCTGAGGAAGTCAACAGCAAAACTTTTACTAAGGTCAACTGTCTCAGTTTCATCCCAGAAATTCCTTTCCTGGGCTCACTAGTTCTTTGAAAAATCATGTAAAAAAATATGTGCCTTTAACAACAAATAATTTAGTTTGAAAGTAGCTGTTTTTTAATGTGTGCTAAAGAAACTGTGTATGTCAGTGTTGTATTATTGTTGAATAAGTATCTTACCTGCTTTCTAAAATCTCCTATATTGTCTAATTTTACATGTAAATATGTATGTCCTGGAAATGGGACATTTGTAAGCTGCAGTTTGATTCATCTTCCAATATTGCAACTCCATCTGCTTGAAGCTGGACCTAGGTTGTTTGTGTAGCTACTGCTGGAGCTCTGGGGAGAAACAAGTAAATTTTTTTAAAGAAGAGAAACAGCTATTTTTGATATAATTAGCTGATTTTTATATTGGTTACCTGGAGATTCATTGTGTTAATCTCTTTTGAGAATACAGAGCAGAAGATGTAATTAAGCATAGTTTCAGGTTAAAAGAAATTTTACCAAAGCATGCCATTTTAAATCTCTTGTGTAACTTGAGAGACAGATCAGTAACATCATTAAAAGGAGTTAATTCAGAAGTTAATTTCTGCATTTCCATAATTTGGGTTTTACTTAAAATTACCGTATGTGTATAGGATATAGATATACCTATCTAAAATACTAATGTCTTCTAAAATTCAGTGATCGTGTCACTAAGCAGTTAGAACTTATGTGTGAAAAGATGAGAATTAAGGCAGCAGTGTCTAATACTTTCCTCTAACTATGGGCTGCTAAAGCTTTTATCTCCTTCCCTGTCAACTGAGGGCTTCAAGAGCTTAGGGGAGGGTGAATAGGGCTAAATTAAGGCAAACTCCCCTCCGTTTGCTGAAACTGTGTACTTGAGGGGGGGTGGGGGTGGAAATCAACTGACCTACAGTCAGCTTGTAGTCACAAGCAACCTTTTTTGAAAGTGCTTTTACTGTCTTTAAAGGAGTGCAGTTAGATCCCAAACAAGTATTTTTTTTCTGTAAAATCCATACTTCTCGTTTCCAGCTATTCTGTTCTCTAAGGGTGAATTGGCTTCTTCGTGTGACTTTCGTTGCCCATGAAAAAGATCTTTTCCTTTGAATTTATATAGGATTCATTCTTTGAATAGAAATGGCACAGTGCTCTATGTCAGTGCCTTGTTTTCTTAACTTTGATTTTCACTTCTGTTTGCAAACATTTAGTGGTGGTAAAAGCGGTTCTGAGTGTGCATGAATGCAGCTGTAAAGAGGCTGATATTAAAAATGAGGGGCTAGAAATGGTCTTGAGTGTGTTCAGCCTAACTCCCTGAGTTACGAAGCAAGGACTAACTGTATTTTTCCTGGGGATTGGGGTTTTTCTTCTTGTTTGGTTTGAAAGCTCCCCCCACCCCCCCACCCCAAATCCTCCATTCAAAAAGATTCTGTAATGTGAGATAAGGTTTTGTAATACTTGCCCCTAAATCCTTAGCAACTCTTCTCCATTCCAAATCAAGCTGATGTCTGTCTGTTCTGTGCTTAGTGGGATAGGGATTGATGGATCACCATAACCTGTGTGGAAACTCCTAGATATTAAGAGCCATTCAGAGGAGTAATAAAGGAATTTATTCATAAGTAGAATGTATAAGTAATGTTTTAAAGACTGTTTTTTCCATATAGGAGTTGGTATAACTTAAGGTTTGTATCTAGAAAACTTGTGTGTTAAACTGCACAGGTAGGCTTCTCTTCACCTCTGACCTGTTGGATGCCTGTTTCCTCACTTGTGAGGTGGTTGGTTTGTTTTTTTTTTTAACATGTGGAGGAAAATTGTCTGTTTTTTATCTAGTATAGTTTACCTTCAGGACTGTATTACTTCTCCCCTTTTCTCTATTATGCTTCTGTCACATTGTTCACTTATCCAGAACCTGTCCAATAAGTCAGTTTAAAAGCTGTTAGGATTTTACACTCCTTCAAGTTTGTTCCGTGTATTTATAAAGTTAGCTCTGTAAGCACAGGCTTCTTGAAGCTGCAAGTAATCAGACAAAACAAAAGAAGTAAAATACTGTATTCTGTGAGGCAGCAAGCACTCTGTGTGGGGCATTTTTCCATCCTGTCCTGTGCACAAGGAATTGCTACTGTGATTGTTCTGCCTGCTTAAAAACATCTTGGCAAACCACAAATAATTTAGATGTGCTTCAGCTGGGTTGAGAACAATCTGGCTTCTAAATGACTTTTAAACTACCTATAGACCATCAGTTCTTTGCAATAGGCAGGATACTCTTGTTTCTTCTCCGAGCTTTACCTGTACCATTTTCCTGTCTTTGTTGCTGGTATTTTACAACTCTGTCTCTAAATACAAGCCCCAACTTAGGTCTTTCTGCCACACAGGCTAAACACCTTCCTTCTGAGATAAAAAAGTGGCCTACTTTGTAATCTTCTATTTGTTTTAAGAGCTTGTTTGAAATTCAAGGATGTTATCAAGCATAAGCCCATTATCTAAACTATTTTGTACATACTTGGAAAATTTTAGCCTGAATATAGATAAAACACACACAGTTTCAGCAGTTGGAGGTAGATGGACCATAAATCTAAGCATGGACGAGAAGGCTTCTCACGTGAGAGAGCTGGATTTCCAGGTCTTTTGAGTAGTTGGTGGAGTTGAAGTACATGCATATTTGTTAAGTGTTTGTGTTTTGCCTTATGGAAAACTTTCTTAAAGGCAGTGTTAAGTACGTGCTGTGAAAGTGTTCAGCTTCATTTTATTGACAGACCTTTCCTCCCCTGTCTCCCTGCTCTTACGTGTTTTTTCATAGACTGTAGCTTGTATTTCATCCTGACCAAAACTTTATGAAAAGTCCTAGATCAGCTTCAGCTACTCATGTCACTTAGGTTTTGTTGCCTTGCTGTCTCAATTAGCTTGTGAAAGCCTCAGCACAGATTGTGGAGAGACAAGAAGGTGCTGTGGGGAAAGCATTCAAAATGGTCTTGATTTAAGCTGTACTCAGAAGGGTTTTGCTACATGCTATCCTGCCCGAAAGAGTGTTTTTCTTTGTATTTGTCATTTGGAAGACACTGATGAGATATAATTCAAATACTACTTTGAATAAAATCAGTACAAAACCCTATGACTGTGAAGCTGTCAAACTGGTTCTGAATAACATGAGCTTCTGTTTTACAGCCTTTTTGAAAATCTGTGGTGCTTTAAGTATGTAACTAAATCATTTCTAGTTAGCATTTTGGAACAAATGGAACCTTCAACACTTAGAATTCTAAGCTCTAAATTAATTCTTTTATTTCAGAAGGATGGGAAGCTTAAACTAGGTTTTTTAAAAAAAGATGTCTAACATCTAGATAGACTCAGTATCTCCTTTTTTTTTAAAAAATGTTGCATTAGACATTTAAACTGCACAAAGAAAAATCACCTCCTTTCCGTGCATTTGTGACTATTCGTAACTGGATAGTTGTGTGTTTGCAGTTTGCTTGAGTAAATCAAAAACATTTTTCCCAATACATGTAAAAATAGTGAGTGTCCTTTACTCAGGATACCAACACAGTCTTAGTAAAACGTCCAGTTTTATTCATATAACTTACAATTTCTTCCTTGAAAAACTTCTAAGATTTTTCTTCTTACTGAAGTAGAATATATGTTTGTGTAAATATTAAGTAATTTGAACTTTTGAGTACCACAGCATATAGAGGATAGCAAGCTAAAATATGACTGTCATAAAAATAATGTGGGAAAATAACTTAATGGCAGTTCTTTTTACTAAATACATGGTGATTGGTACAATTGCTGATGTACATACGCTTATGGGTATAACTGAAAGAATAACAATGGATCGTGTTAGTTATTTGATATAGATAAAGAATCTCTGTTTTGGCCTGTGGGTGGGTGCATGCTGAGTCATGTTGGAAAGGACCTTCATGCAAATATTAGAACAACTGTTTGCTAATCAATGACATAACCCGTTTTAGACAGCTTTACAGCTTTGCTAAACTAAGTCCTTGATGCTACTCTTGTTATCTGGGTCACACATTACATTCTTACTGTTAAAGCAGACCCAGTGAAAGCCATTTCATGACTAGATATTGCCCTCTGCTGGGTCCCTCTAGTCTCCCATTGCTGTCCCTTTATCTGAAAAAAAAAAATATCTTACGTCATCATACTTTAAAAGATAGCTTAAAAACTATGTATTTGAAATCCTTTTTCCTCTCTGCCAACACAATCTCAGGTTTAAAATAAAACTTTCAGAGATTGAGCCTATGTGCTTACACCTTTACTTTAGCTTTTTTAGCTTTATATAGCTTTTATGTTTTTACTAGTGGGGTTAATTTGTACTGGACAAGTTTGGTGTTTTGTATTTTTTTAAGCTTCTGACAAGAGAAATTGGAAAGATTTGCCTGATAAAATCTTGATTCCTTAGACTATTAAATCACAATTAATATTCCTGGTGGTTTCTGAAATGATGGATATATTTTCTAAACCCTCTTTACTGGTTTCCTGCCTCAATTGTTTTGTACAAAATTGAAATAGTAATAAAATTCTCATTTTTTTGCTAATTATCACAATTCATAATCTAGCATTTCATATACTAAAGCATATGGGAAGACAGTTGAACCATTTAATATCTCATTTATGTTTCATTCACATATGAAGGTTGCCTATAAGGAGTTAACTTTTAAACCGAAGTCAGCCTGTGCATTTCGACCCTTCACCAAAACTGCTTGGATGTCATTTGAGGAGCTGTTTAACTGTTTAATTCCTGTATGGTTTTTCTTATGGTTAGGCACAACTGGACATGCGGTGTCTGATATAACTAAACTCTTGAGTTAGCAATGGTCTTGTTTGTAACAATGAAATTACCCTTAGATATAGTATAGACTAGTGAATTTATGCCCTTAATATTGGTGCAAATTTCTGAAATGAATTTTAAGCAATTTACACAAACTTTCTTTTGGAACTGCAGTGTGGTTTAGTGAGTGGGTTTATAGTATAGTTTTGTGTTGGTGTGATAACTATTTTTTGAGGATCTTTTCGGTGGAGGTATTTTAATTACTTAAAACTTGTTCTGTGGGAGCTTTTTTTGTGGATTTTTTTGGGGTTGTTTGGTAGGTTTTTTTACTGAACTTGCTTATGCCTTCACTGTTCCATAGTCTAACAACATTTGTGTCTGTAGTGGAGCAAGCTTCTTCATTAGTGCAATTTTTATGACCATTAATTAGTAATTCCATGCCTGCAGCTGTACTCAAGATGATCTTATTTGCATGAAAATGCAGAGGCAGAGTGAAACAAACTAAGTGTTGCATCTTTGCTTGCAAAGTTAGTCCAATTGGAATCTCTCTCAGATTTGGACTATATTCTATGTGTGCATGTATCCAGTCTTAACTACTCTATGTGCTAATGCTTACTGACATACACGTTTTGGCTCTTACACTTCATTACTGGTGTACCTTATACAACTTTAGAATGTTTAGGGTATTGCTGCATAAAAAATCAGAAGAGTGAAGAGGTCATTTGGAAGTTGGACTGCAGGAGATGAGGAATGGAGGTTTTCAGTGAGGCATGAACTTTGGTAATGAGAGATAGCACAGAATCAGAAAAACATGCTAGTTTTGTATTTGTGAGAAAGAGCTTCTCCGTGGATGCTGGTCAACGGGTGGAACAGCTCTGATGAGTCAGATAGTTAATGGCAGCTGCATTTCCCTCTGCTGCTTTTCTGAGAAGGGTAAGACAAAAGAGGTGACAGTGGGGAGCAGGGAAGGAGGTGAGAGAGGAGTGGCCATGAGCATGGTTAGAAGTGAGTAAAAACTAAACAGATCCTGGAGGCTGTTGACCATCACAGGAAGAGTCCTGTCTAAAAGGCTGCCTTCAGTAAATAATCTGATGCATTATGGAACAGAATTGGTAGAACTCAAAATTACTAGGAGCAATTAGTTCACTTCCTTCTGGTTATCCAAGAGGCAGGATAAAGGAAGGGGAGGACTTAGGTGAGGATGCCTTGATAATAGAGCTATTTGTTCTGTTAGTAATGTCTCACATTTACAAATATAATCAAATAACTGCAATTCTAGGTTTTATTAAAGTTACGAAGTTATACACTTGGAATGCTCACTCTGCTGGAGAGTCAAATTTGAGGTCTTGGCATCCTTAGTGTGAAAACAACAGCAACTGAAACACATTGAATTAACTGATGTCACTTTTGCAGTTTTGTTATGCTGAGATCTTTTATTCCTGCATCAAGATTTGTGGTTTAAGCCATTTTAATGTGTTAGTAAATCAGATGCATGTTCATGACATCCCAACTACTAATGCCTAAATCTATAAAAATTACTTCCCACCCCTCAAACTATATAAACTTTAATATTGTTCATATATTAAAAGCTTTATTATGATTTGCTGGTGTCTTAAGTACACTTCTTTCTTTTTGTTTTGAATTAAATGTAGGTTGGGGCCTTGTAAGGCAAAGTGGTATTATTACCTCTCCTTCCTTATGAAGCTGGCCACCTCTGTTTTGTGAATGCCCCTGGTAGGATGTATGTGAAAGGTAGAGAACTGGATAGCACCATGTGCTTCTGAGGTGGGCTCAGCCTCAAAAGTGGGAGCTGATGGGTAGTGGGCCGTACATGTGCTTATGGCCTTTCCTTTCTGAGTTGGTAGTCTGCCTGCCCCCTAAACATGCAAGTATAAAGTAAGCTCTTTTCCTTTGAGGACCTGTTGTGCTGTATTTGGCAGCTGAACTCAAAAGTATGACATGAAGCAGCTTAAGTTGTATTGAACGCAAATTTTAACACAGGGCAACTAGAACTACTACCAAAAAACCAGGTCAACATGCAACTGTCATTCTATTTAGAATTCATAATTTTCAAGTATTACTGCTGGTACATAACTGACAATGTCTTCATGTTATGAATATGCGTAATGAATTTGAAAGTAAAAGTAAAAATACCTGCTTCTGTAAATCTGTGTTCCGTCTTCAGTGAAATTACTGCTTTTTTTTAAACACTAGTCTTTGTGCCCTACCCTAAAGATATAAATACCCCTTCAGCCCTCTGGACCTTTTTCCCTCTGCCAAAATGTGCATGCTAGATTGCAATAAATGACTGAAGCTTCCGCTGTATTAACATAGTTTCTCATAAGCTATATATAGAATGTTTATGGCTGTGACTAGATTAAAATATAAAGGAAATCCCTATCAAAGTTGTTTTCATGCAGCCTAACTTTAGTTCAGAACTGTGTCTGTTGGACTAACAAATGTATAATTTCACTTATGTGAAATAAATAGAGATTACCACCAATGTAATTCTGTAAAGGAATATTACTTTAGTTATATGTATATAGCTTTAACTAAAAGGTAAGTATTAAGATGAAAGTTTGTAACTTCCACACTGCTATGACTGTTTCTTGGCTCCTGCCAAGAAATGTTCCTCAGCAAGTGGTATGTCTTCATAAGAAAAAAACCCAAAACTGATGAAATGCAAACTTTACCTTCAGTGTGCTTCCTAGAATTGCACCACCTCCGTGAAGTCTTCCAACGTGTGCTTTATTTTTCTTTAATTTTTAAATATTGTAAAAGGCAAAAGAAGTTAACCAGTTACATAATCAAATTTATCATGTTATATATGTGTAAAAACGTAAGTCCTGAAAAGAAGCAGAATAGCCCATTCACTTCTTAGAAGCTCTGCTGAGTATAGGCAATTTCTTTAATTCATGCAAGATGATAATTTTCTAACATTTAGGATTATAGCAAAACTGGCTCCAAATTAATAATTATTATGATAGTAATAATATAATCCAAATTATGATAAACATTGAACACATTGAATAAATTTGTTCTATATGTGTTCATTGATGTACAGCTGTTTACTTGAGCTGTGAAAATTTACTGCTACTCATCTCTTTTCTTACTAATTCCTATAGTTAGTTGTCTTGTTTTGTTTCTTTTGGGATAAATAATGGAAATGGATTTTTACATGATTATGTCAGACCTGTTTTTGTTGAACTTCTATTCCTAGAAATTTTCCACAGGTAATCTTAGGTTAGTCCTCATGAGCCTGCAAACCTGTATTGCTGTTGCCTACAGCTTTGCCAGTTGTGGACAGTAGTAATAAGACGCTATTCAATTGATCTGACACAATGCATACTTCAGCAAAATGGGGCAGAAAGCATTCAAGATCACTGTTGTTTTTGAGGGGTTGTGCGTGATTAATTTTGGAAGCACAGAGTGCTCTGGGGTCTCTGTTTTCTGTTTTCTTCTGGTATCATCTGTCTGTACTGAGTAGCTTTAATAAAGTCCTGTATTCTTTTATCACTGATAGAGATGCATCTACTTGGTTTTATGTGACTAAATCAGTGATGACTAGAATGATTCTGTGGAAAATATTATACTTGCATTATATGGCTGTTTCATCCATACATGCTAGAATTGCTTAGTACCTTATTCGCTATCCTGATCAATGTGTATGGGCCATGTAGAAAAAAATAGCGTATAGTAAATGTAGCTTTATGAATACTACTGATATATAGAATTATGGATTTGAGTTTTACTGAAGTACATTGAAACTTGGTTGGAAAACAGTTCAAAGAAGTGGAACGTACCTGTAATTCTAAGAGAGCAGAAGTTTCAATTAACAGAAATATCAAGATGTATCAAACCCTTTTAAAGAAGGTACGGTTTTCTCAGTGTGGGCTCACTGTACATTCGGTAGTGCATGGTTGAGGAGATTGAGTTCCACAGCAGCAGCTGAATGCTTTTGTAGTTACTGGAAGAACACGTATTGCTTTTCACTGAAAATGTCTATTTGCCTTGAAGAATCATGTTTTTATCATTATTGGAAACTGTGCTTTTACTATGTGTGTAGTAACGTTTCTGATTTAAAACAAAAAAAGTGTGGTTTACTATTGAATTGCTGCATTCCACTACTAACGGTAGTGATGGAGTTCTTTTGTAGGCAAAATTCCTGTGTCCAACTTCATTAATAGGCAGGTTACTAGAAATACTTCTGTTTTTTGGAGCCAGGTTACTGTGATCAACCTCAGGTAATTACCATATAATTACAGTAAACCTGGTAATACTTATTGACAGTAGGTTCCCAATAGTAAGTCACCCATTTTTTGTATGCATATTCACAGAGTATTTTGCTAGGCAAAAGAGTATGTGATATCAGCAGGGTAACTGGCAAACAAAAGTATAGATGATGTTTTTTAAAAAGTAGTTTTTTTCAGAGAACAATGTCTTCCAAAAACTTAATTCCACAGGAATATCTTTTTAGAATATGTTAGCATTTCACATGCCCTTGCTGTCTTCCCTCTCTCTTTTGTGTATTGCCCATTTCAGGGCCTGTTTAAGGTTTTGGTTGTTTTATGCTCTTTTTGTGGGTGTATGGTGTGTTTTTGTTGTTAGTACAGTATTTCAGTTTCTTGCTTTCTTTTGTCAAGGGCAAGATGCCTTCTGAATTGTTCAGGCTGAAAGGAACCTGTTATTTTCTGTGTTTCTCTTTGGATTTTTTTATTTCTTCCTTTCCTTGCCCCAGGAGAAATTGTGTTATGGCTTTGAATTTGCAAGGCTGACATCCCTCTTCCTTTCCCTGTCATTAAAAAACACTAATTTTTCTGCCAGCCTGAAGCTGTTAAATGGGATTTGAGAGCTTTTCTTTTTGTTACCATGCTATACATATGTTTTTTTCAGTTTCTGTTAGCTGAACGTCAGTGAGCAAAAGGTAACTCATTCATTCAAAATCGTTTCTGCTACAGACTTTTCCTGACATAGCTCTTTTAATGAAGAAGAACAGTATCCCTGACAGTATCCTAGCTTGTTAATGTGTAATTTATTGATATAATTGTTCTTGGGTCTGTATTAAAGTTTGTTTTTATGGTGGTTTTGGGGAGTGTGCTGGTAGTATGGGGTGTGCTGGTGTAACTATGGTAAAAGGCTCCTGGTACGGGTGTAACTTCCAGGAGTGATTGAAGCCAAGAGGTAAGGGAGTTTTTAAGAGAAACTGAATGTTGGTATTGATACTATATGTCCTGGTTTCAGCTGGGATGGAGTTAATTATCTTCTTAAGGAGCTAGTATGGTACTTTGTTTTGGCTTTGATGTGAGACTTTTCAGTTCCTCAGGCCTTGCTAGCAAAGAGGCTGGAGAGGCACAAGGAATGGGGAGGGGACACAGCCAGGACAGCTGACCTGACCTAGCCAAGGCGGCATTCCATACCATGGGACGCCCTGCCTGGTGTATATACCCAGGGGCTGGCCAGGGCAAGCAGGTCGTTGCTTGGGCACTGGCTGGGCATCAGTCAGCGGGTGGTGAGCAGCTGCATTGTGCACCACGTGTTCCTTCTTCCTTTCCCTCTGGATTTTATTCTTTCCCTTCCCTTTTTCATTATAACTGTTATTGTCATAACTGTTATTATTGTTCTTTCATTTTCATTCTATTTCAACTATTAAATTGTTACCTCAGCCCTCAAGTTTTACTTTCCTTTCCAACTCTCCTCCCCTTCCCTCTGGGTGAGGGGGGAGTGAGCGAGCGGCTGCGTGGTACTTAATTACCAGCTGGGGTTAAACAATGATGCTGTAATAGACAATTATTATAAAAAATAGTTTGGGATGTAACAGAAAACCTCACACTTCAGGTTGTGAGCCAATCTATGAAAAATCAGGTTTATGGCTCCCTCTTACAAGCAGCAGGGAGAAGAGCAGAGTGTAGGTTATCCCACTCTTGCCTATTACACAGTAAAGAATCATTTGATGTGCAGGTAGCTTGGACTCCCAGCTGTATTTGAAGGAGTATGTCCATGTGAATTGTTTAAAAATGTGATTTATTATAGCCAGTGTGCTCTGTCAAATTTGACATAAGTGCGGTTGTGTGTTCTGTCTTGATGCTGATTAAATCTCTGTACTAGTGGGTGATCTGGCATTGCCAGCTGTGGAACTGTGTCTTGACATAGTAGCAAAAGCAGGTCCATCACTGGAGCAATAAAGGGGAGTTGGCTGGAAAGTTGTTTGTGCTACTAAAGGATACTGAAGATTTCCTCCTCCCCCCCCCCCCCCCCCCCTTTTTTTTTTTCCTCTCTCTGCTCCCCCCCCACCCCGGTGTTTTTTCAGGTTATAGATATTCTGGATGAAAGTGTAGCTGAAACTTCTAATGTGTGCTGTGGGATAGTGTACTGCTTGCTGCTTGCTTCTATTAATAGTTTAGAATGTGATGTCTGAAGTAGCTGCATATGTATGAAAGTAGACTCTCCTGCTTAATTTATTTACTGACTTTATTCTTCTCTCATTGTTCCAAGGTATTAAATTCACTGTTAATTTAATGACTATCTAATAGCTACCAGTTTCTGTAGTCCAGTTTCATGCTTAAACTTCTAAATTAAAGCCCATTGGTATATGTAAGCATGACTGGGTGTTGTTTGTTTTAGGTGAAATACGTTTACTTCAACTCTTTGTGAAAACTTGGTAGATAGTGTTTGACAGTTCCTGTGTATGGTTCTGGGGGGTTGGGAGGTATTCTTGAGTAAAATCCATAGTGAGGTAAGCTTTCCGGAGAAACTGAAAAGAGGTTGGGGGTGAGGTTGCTTTTATTTTGTTTTTTAATCTTTATGAACCCAGCTATATTTTCACATGGAGACCCTTAGTCTAACATTGCAAACAGCTGTGCTGGATGCAATGCTGTACCTAGTGGTTAGTCACAGCCTACTGAGTGGAGTTTACCAGTCCTACAGCTCAGCCAGTGATAAAAACTCCTGACTGCTTTAATCCCCTTCACTTGGAACTGAGAGGTTTTAGCTGATGGATGCCTGTTACAGGGAACTAAAACAACCTGTCTGCACTTGTCTGAAGCTGGTTAGTGGTCCCATCAGGAAGTGGAACTGGGGAGAACAGTATTTGGCAGGCCCATGGTGGTAGAAGGCTAGATGCATTTCTTTCAATTGCCAGTTTGTTCCAGAAGGTACACCTGAGGTCTGGTAGTCTGCTGAAGAATGGGGGTAGTTTCTGTGATTTCCTATTTCTGAAGAGCTGCAAACTAGAACAGAAAGATGTTGTTTCATTGTCCAAGTTCTGTAAATGAAATATTCAGATTCCATGAAGGAGTATTTCAGAGTTTTTTTAGCAAATATTTTATGTATTGCCTCAATTAGAGACAACTGCAAGTGTATGCACCATTAACATACAACTTAGGTTGTGCCTTCTAGAATATTTGAAGTGGTGGGAAGAACAAGAATTTTTTACTTTATACTTGCAACCTTAATTTCCAAAAGATCCAGACTGTCATTACCTGATAGGTAGAAGTTCTTGCAGTTGTTTTAGTGGAAAGAAAGCCCAATCTTACATGCTTGTTTTGTTCTTCAAGCTAGGTAGATTTGTATTGTGTGAAGGTTATATAGCATGACCAAGGCAAAAGTGCATGAGGGAATGCTCAGAACGGCATTAGTATTTATGTCATTTTGCTGGTAGTTTCTAGGACTGTAATTATAAAGGTAAGGGTTGTTTTTTTTATCCACTGTGTTAATTTTTAAAGTATTCCATGTCACCAGAAATTTTATCAACAGTGGTTTTCCAATAAAGCATTCAGTAGTGACTTCAATTGAAGTATTGAGGATAAAACGTTAATCATGTATGCCAGGGCAATAGAAGCAGTTTAGTGGGGTCTTTCTGGTGTGTGTTTGTTTGGTGGTTTGTTTTTTTTGGGTTTTTTTTGTTTTTTTCCAAGCTAGGAAATAGTGATCTGGTAATCCTTTGTTGCAAAAAGCTCTAGTAGACATTTATAGTTAAGATGTGCACAGCTTGTTGTTCTGCCCCTCTGACGTCTGTTGACTGATCAGGGTATCTGGGAGAGGTGGTCCAAATTTTAAATACAGAATTGCATTAAAGAAAGTGTGTTGGGTCTGGCTGAGGACCATAGCACCCTCCTAGTGCTGCGCTTGTGTTGGTAGCTGGAAAGGTGGTGATAACGCACCAGTGTCTTGGCTACTGCTGAGCAGCGCTCGCACAGCATCAGGGTTGTCTGCCCAACCTTCCCCCCATCCTCACCAGCAGGCTGGGGGTGGGCAAGATCTCAGGAGGGGACATAGCCAGGACAGCTGACCCAAAGTGACCAAAGGGCTATTCCACACCATATGATGTCTGCTCAGACATAAAAGTTAAGAGAAAGGAGGAGGAAGGGGGGGCATTCATTATTTACAATGTTTGTCTTCCAGAGCAACCGCTATGTGTACTAAAGTCCGCCTTCCCGGGCATCCCCATGCCTGCTGATGGGAAGTAGAGAATAACATCTTTTGTTTTCCTTTTCTTCCACGCATGCAACCTTTGCTAGTGCTGCATTAAACTGTGTTTGTCTTGACCCACAAGGTTGTGTTTTTTTTCCCATTTTCTCCACCTGCCCCTGTTCTGCTGAGGAGGGGAGTGACACAGTAGCTTGGTGGGCACCTGGCATCCAGCCAAGGTCAACCCACCACAGAAAGATCTTGCACATTTCTTAGGAACTCATAAATAAAGGAATAGAATATGTTTGCAGAAGTGAACTAAGTACCTTAAATATAGAAGTACTCTTACAAAATGGTAGTTTTATCTTGATTTATACAATCATTTCTGGTCACCCCAACTCAAATGTTGTAGGATTGTGTAACTTTCTGAAAGGGAACCTGTTTGAACATAACTTTCATGCAGTTTTGAAAACTAACATTTATTTTTTTCTGGGAGTGTTTTTAATGGGTTGGAATCTCAGTAGGGTGGTGTGGTGTGGGTTTTGTGGGCTTTTTTTTTTTTTTAAACACCAGGTGTGTTGACTCTTAAATACAGAGTAGCGTTTTGCTACATAGTTCTAGCACTGATAGGAATGTTAGTGTGAGGAGCATGGCATTTGCTGTCAGATAGTTTTGTCTCTTTTTAGAGCAGATCAGAAACCTTTAGAAAATAATTTAGAAGCCCTTCACTGCTCCCCTTGGGCAGTTAGGGGATCTAGTGAGCACAGACAATGCAGTGGAAAAAATGTGATGAACACAAGACAGTCATGAAGGGTTGTTATTTTCTAACAGCTGTCATCTCCTATAGTTCAGTGTGTTGTGTACAATTTTATGATAGAACTGAGCCAGTCCAATGGCTTTTTGCTACATAAAGCTCCCTTATCCGCATCCATGGTTTTGCAAAGGAAGGCACTGAAAGACACAGCAGTCAGCTCTGGCATTTGTTGATCTTGCTTTCTGAGTAAATTTGATTAACTGGTTGGATTTCACTTTTGCCTGAAGAAAAAAGACGTCTTTTTGCTAAATTAGTGTGCCAAAGTGGATAATAGAGGAGCCTGTTAAGTGCAAGAGCAACATAGTTTTGGGAGAAGGCATAGAATGTCTTCTCCCCCGGCTGTGAGCAGTTGGGTCGTCTCAGCTGCACTGCAAGGTAGTAATGATCAGAAACAAACTTAAAGCCTGTTTGCTACTGTCTTTATGTGCTTTTTAAAGAGGTGAATTCTAAATCAGAAGTTCTGCAGTCAGAGCAAGCATTCTGAGAAATGGTGGAATTTAGAATCCAATCATTATCTTCTCCTGGGGCTTAAGTACATGGGGTTTGTGGGTGGGGGTTGTTTGTGGGGGTTTTGTGTTTGAGGCTCCATGTACCAGTCAGAAACTATTCAGTCATGTGATGCAAACCATGAAGTTTAGTAGAAGTTTATTCTGCTGGTTTACTTATTTTATAAAAAAAGATGATCATTAGCCTTTTACTGCCAGATTTGATTCCAGAGAATGTATGAATATGGAGCAAAAATAAATGTCTTGTGCTCTATAATGTGACAGAAGCATGATTGTCAGTTCTCATCCCTAGCCTGAACTGGGTATGTAAATGTACAGATCTAATGGTAATAACAAGTCAGGATGGGACCAGAAGAATGGGCAAATGAATTTCAACAAAGCTTTTTAAAAGGAAGTATGCCAGCTGATCTGCTCCTTGATGTACTGTGCTAGTGCTTTCAGGTAATCTTATGTGAACTCTTATCTGTGAAAATAAGCTTCCAGAGTAGTTTGACTCCATTAAAACATATTTTTACATTGAGGTTATCTGAGTTTTTGCTGCCATGGCTGCACTTTCATGCTAGTTCTTAGATCTCTCTGTGAGCTGGGCTGGTTTGTTAAGCTGTCAGGAGACTAACCAAAATGTATAATCTTCTGCTCAGTTAGCAAGCTGAAGTAGCTCATTATGGCTCAGATGAGTGGCAATACCAAAGTTGGAAGGAAGGTGAGGCCATACATGAGTGATTTAATTTCCTTGTGCTATCTTGATAACTATACTCTTCATGCTTTTCCCTGGGGATTTGGAAAACTTGGAAGCAATAACTTCTGCAATTTCTAGGAGCCTCTCTCTTGTCAGCATTATTTAAAAAAAAAAAATTGTTTTAAACACAGTTTGAGAGAAACTGCAGTTGTGAGATAAGCTGTTTGAACAGTTTTGGAAGGGTGTTTTATCTATTTACCTATACTGGCCCATATGCATATATATTGACTAAATAATCATATTGTGTCCTATTGGTCTTAATTTTTTTTCTCAGAGACCACTTGTAATACAGGATAGGGTAATATAAAACCTGAAATCCCAGCGACTGAATAACTGATACGAAAAACTGTTTTCTTTGATCCCCATCTTTTTCAAATTTGCATAGTATGTATTCCTTGCTAAGAACTTTGTGTGTACCCAGTCTTAGAGTTTTAGTTTTATAGAGTACCTGGATTCTTCTGGTACAAGAAAGGTTTTGTAGTAAAAAACATGGAAAACACAATAGCTGTAAGTAACTATGAGAAAAAATATATAGCTATAAGCAGCTATAAGAAAACTGAAGGTTGATTGTATTGTAATATTGGTACTACATAATTGTGTATATTTTATATGAAAATAAAAGCATACTATGATTGAATGCACAAGTGTTAATTAGCTTTGTTCCCTACATCAGTGCTGAAATACCATTTTAGCTTCTGTGATGTCAAGCAATTAAGCATCCACTTGTTTAATACCAATCAATATCTGTCTATTTTCATGTATTACAGTCATAATTCAGTAATTATAGTTCAGTAAGTGAGTATTCCTCGGCTCTCTTTAGGGGAAGTACATCTTCATGTTCTGTTGCGAATATGTCATTATCACTCTTCAACAACTTAATCAGTTTTCAGATAGTAGTGTTTTTTAAATCAAATGAAATCAAGATGTTTCAAGATTTCTCTTAAAGTTTGCATTTATTAAGGTCATTTGTGTTAAATGTTGCATTCTTTAATTATTTCTGGGGGGAATTTGCCACATGAATTTTATGTGGATTCTAGTTGATTAAATCTTTGATAGACAGGAAATTGGTTTTGAAATGTACTGACTCTGAACAGTACTGTTCTTGGGAAAGAGTATCTGAATTAAACCATCTCAAACGAAAGAGGCCTTTCTTATTTTCTCTTTTATAATTTGTATTGCTGTCACTTGGTAGTAACTAGCTTCCAGTGGTTACTTGCTTCAACACAATTTGAGTGCTAAATAAATTCACGCAGGAAATCCCTGTTTGGCTTTGAAAGTATATTCAGCAGTTGCTAGTACATAGCATATAAAAGCAATAAAATAGTTTACCTTTTCCTTGATGTGAGCAGTATTAATTATTTTCTCCTTTTATCTAGTTAAAGTACCTCGTAATTTTCGCTTGTTGGAAGAACTTGAAGAAGGGCAGAAAGGAGTAGGTGATGGTACAGTAAGCTGGGGCCTTGAAGATGATGAAGATATGACACTCACCAGATGGACAGGAATGATTATTGGGCCACCAAGGGTAAGTGTCATGAATTAAAATATCTTTAAGTTTTTAGGCAATGCCAAATGCAAAAAAAAAACCCCAACAAACCAACCCCAAACCATTATTTTTCTACAGTGTAAAGGATTAGTTAAAATTCAGTGTATGAAGTTGTAGAAACACTGTGTTTGTATTAGAATTCATCACTTCCTGGCATGTTAGTAAGTGTTTTCAGTTGTGATTTGAGACTTACTACCGAGTTTGGAATATATTTAGTCTGTATTTCCACCATTACTGCACGTAAGTATACAGTGATAGTACAGTAAACAGGATAACTGTCTTTCCACAGTTTATCGTATCTGCCTAGTAATTTCAGTTATGTAGTAAACTGGCAGTATATTTTCAACTTTCACAAGTTTTATCAAATCGTCTTTCAGTATAGCAGTTTATGCATTTCAGTTGAATCTTGCCTAAAGACCAAGCAGTTTTTCATTACTTCTATTAAGATAAAGTACATACACAAAGTTCAAAACCTTCTGACCTTCTAAGTTCTGTAGGATGTCATCTAGACTGATAAAACCTGCAAGAGATGTAACCATCTCCTGTGTCTGAGTATTGTTCCCGTCAGATATGAATGGACACATCTCTACTTGACTTTTGTGCATGCTTTTTCATGAGCTACCATATGATGCAAAAGATCACTGTGTAAATGAGAACTTCAAATGAGTATACATCAGGTAGCTGTAAGTTAGCATATATTTTTCACTGCTAACATGAGGTTACTGCCATGTGTGTCCTTCAGTACTGCAGGACTTACTGGAAGAACTATCCAAAACAAGAACTGAGATCAGAACTTGGCCTCAGTGAAGATGCCTTCCACAGTAAGAGTTCCATAGACGCAGTGTAATTCAAGCTCCTTGTGGAAGTCAGAGTTAGTTGCAACTTGCACAGACTGTTTTGAACATCTGCATAATTGTGCTGAGCTTCTAAGATTTGGGTGCATTTGAGGAAGAACCAATCTGAAATACAAGCGTAATGATGGTACACTTTGGATGGTAGCTTGTGTGGAATCACAGTGTTTAAATACATTTTGAAGAAAATTTGTAGTCTTATGGGTTTTGAAAAGAGCTTGCAAATATGAGCTAAGTAGTGCCTCCCTGACTCTCCAAATAGCCTTCAGAACTGCCTGTGACTGCTTTCTGGTTCAATGTAAGGTAGATGCCCAGCACATCTTTGAAGGGAGCGATTATTATGTAGGACCTAATATGTTTTAAAAAATAAATAAAAAAAGAAACCAACCTGGGAGTTACTTTTAATTCTGGTCAATTTATATTGCTGTCATTTTACTTTCTTTATGAAACAGTGCACGCAAGTAATATTTTGGGCAAGTAATACATTTTGGAGATATGTAGTCTTGCTGATAGAATGACTTGCAGTATGTGGTGATTGTAGGAAGTGAAAGCCACTGGCTCCCAAGCCAGTGGTGGCACCTTTAGTTGAATTGCATATTCGATTTCAGGATTTGTAGAAGATGGATGTTTTTGGAATTGCTTGAGTTCTGTAGACAGCATGCAGTTAGTCGGAACACAGAGAAGGTTGCTAATAATGTCCATGTTATTATATATATATTATATAATAGATAATACATACAATACATGTCTTCACATATATGGCTTCTCTAGAGCTGTGCAAAAATTGCTTATCAGTTTTGTTTTTTTTCTTGATTCATTTGAAACGTGAACCAGCATGGAGGGAGGAGGGGAAGATTTGGTTTAGATTAAAGGAAACATTTTTCTGACTCCCAAAAATGAGGTTTTAGGCTTTTTGAGGAGCGGGCCAGGGATGCTTGGCTTGCAGGAAAGCAGTGACTTGAAAAACTGAGCAAAATTGAGAAGCCACCTGGTTAGGAATAAAGGAATGAGAATGAGTGCTGTTCTTAGGATTTTTCAGAGTTGTGAGTAGCGTATATACATTTTTGCCTCTTTCCACTGTAACGGACTGCATCCCTCTCGAAGGAAGTAAATTGTTTTATCTGAGAGAATAACGAGAATTTCTGTTGCTGTGTTTTCTTGCAGTAGGGGCAGCTATGTTACCTGTAGCAGGATAAGATTACTTTCATTGGGCCTTTAGCTTTTAATGTGAAAGAATAATAGAAAAACCTTTTTTCTAACAAAGGATGTCCTGCTTTGCCTTGTTTCTTTCTGACCTACATGCTGCTTGGTCTCTGTGGCTCCTTGAAATTATAGGACATGGTTAGGGTACTTCAGTACTCCAGTTCCCACTCTGCCTTGACCACAAAATGGACTGTCATTTGATAGCTTGACTGCATGATTGATACTTCTACTCTGAGAGAATGACAGCTGGCTGATACAGAACAGCTGAAAGATGGTGCTTCTGGAAAGTTCAGAGGCATGTTACTGCTCTTCATGTTAGCTGTTACGTGTTGTGCCACTGGAAAGACAGGTATAGAAAATGGGTTTATCTTCCTTTTGGAACACAGAGGTATGTGCATCCGTGACCAGCAAAGCCACTGATACTTTTAGTTGTGCATGGCCTACTTGACAAGATTAAAAAAATGATAGGACTGTATTCATTTATAATTGGACTTTCAATGAAATAATTTGCACTTACAATGATCAGTTCCATGGTCACTTTGTAGTGATGTCTCTGCAAACAAGCTGTCACTTTACTGTCCAAAGTTCCTAAATCCTCTAGTAAACCAAACAATCTTCAGCTGTGAAGTCTTAGATATCTGTTGGAATGTTAATTACCTCCAGAATATGTTTTTTGCAAATACTGTTTTTGTCTTGTACTTGGTTGTGTCTTAACTGTTGGGTTATTGGCATCTTTGTCTTTCTCCATTTCTATTTTTTTTTTTCAGATAGGTTTTTTTTTTTAACAGGGGAAAGCGGTAATTTTCCTAAAATTATTGATTTTTCTTTTAGCCCCCTACTGTGCCAAAGTTGTTTTAGGAATGCAGGTGGGTAGGAAGGATAAGGGTAAATGTGAATTAAAAAGGATTTTATTATCTTAAAACTTCTGTATGGTATAGTCAATAAGTAGTGTAATTTATACATACTTATCAAGTAATCAATGTAACTAAAACAGTGGAATATCAGTCAGTAATCCAAGACCATCAGTTGGACATAATAACAGATTTATAATTATTTCATATTTCTTAATCTTTATTCTTCTTGCCTTTGCTTTGTTTTTTTAATGATTTATTAATATCAACTTTCAGTAAGATGCATTAGTCTGTCTTTTTGCTTTCTAGACAAACTATGAAAACAGAATATACAGTCTGAAAGTAGAGTGTGGACCTAAATATCCAGAAGCACCTCCTACAGTTAGATTTGTAACTAAAATTAATATGAATGGAATAAATAATTCCAATGGAATGGTAAGTTGAAATGGTAAGATCAACCATGTTGTTAATCTGTACTATAAATTATTTCTGTGAAAAACACAGGTGAGGAATATGCTTGTTGGACATAGCTTTCATATTTAAATTTTCCAATATAAGTACTAGTTTAAGTCAAATTTTGGTTGCCTACTGCTACACATCTTCAGGTATTTACAGTATGTTAGTGGTTCTTGGTGGCTTATCAATGAGATGAGCACTATCTATAGTATTGAAACAGTTGTTTCTTTTAAATGAAGCTGGATATTTTAGTTTTGAACAGAAAAAAGTGTTCAAGCTGTGTGTAGGTATCTCCCTTGTAATACTCTTGTAAAAGGGTATTAGATTCATATTGTAACAGGAGTATTACAAACTTTTTCTGATGTTTCCATTAATAAAAAATGGAGGTTATTCCTGATGAGTCTCTGGAGGTAGCAACTCATCTGTAATGAACTGATATATTTAAACTCTTACTTTCTTTGTAGTGGGTTTATTCAAATCTAGGGTGATTGTGAGCTTCAGTCTTAAGATCTTTTGAAATAGATAGTCTTAACTTTCATTTCAAAGATCAATTTGCAATAAGATACTTTCACTGATCCAGCCCTTAGGGTGGGATGAGTGATGATAGCACCTCAAGCAAGTTTGTTACTCCATTATTTACTAGCACTTTAATGCTGTGAGTAAGGCTGACATACCTCATTGCTCAGTGGAAAAAGGTGTGAACTGTCTTGTATTTACAGTGATATATGTGTATATTGGCAGGAAATGCAATAATATATCACACTCATCTGTTTGTTTGTCTTTAGCGAATGCAGAGTAATTGGGCTAAGGTAATAGTTAACATGGAGTCAGAGAGCGTGTTTGGATTTTAAATAATATGTAAGATTTAAAAGAAAGATGGACTTGCATTTGTGTGATAACAGTACTGAAATGTGAAGCTTAAGTATCTCCATGACTGTAGTGGAGGGTGAGGCTCTCAGGGGTTCGCTTCAGCTGCTGTAGGGTGGTGAGCAGCTGGTCATCCAAAGCCAGTGCACTAACACTTCAGACAATCTAAAATTAATTTGAAAGGACTTTTTGTGTATAATTTTACTCTAACTGAAGATTTTATTAAAACTGCTATCTACAAACCAGCTCTTGTTCTTCATCACAACTATGGCTCATTGCCTAAGTATATGTGTTTATTAAGAAGTTGTGACTAGCAAAAGCTGGCAATCTGGAATGCAGCAGAGCTTTTAGTATGTTTATCATACTTTTTTCATACCTCTCCCTAGTAACATCTATTATTCTTAATCAGCAAAGAAATGTGGTCTCATTGCTTCATCTGTGCATGCCTGAGAGTAGAGGTGTTGGTTCCTGGAAGCAGAATCCCAAACTTGTGCCTGAAGGCTCATATTTACTGAGCCAGTTGACTTGAGCTTTTGTTTGGAGAAGTCTATTATGCTTGCTCAGCTTGCTGAGGAATAGTGTGAGTATTGTGACAGGAAATTCACCTGGCTGTTTTAAAAGTACTGTTAAAATCCAGTCATTGCTGCAGGTGTGTTTGATTTTAATAAGTTTGTAAGCTTATACAAAACCTTCATTCAGTTTTTCCCCAACTAGTGTGTCTTACGAAGTGTTTGCTATGCAAATGCATACCTTATTTTTTTAGTAGACTTAAATAGATTTGACTAGATAGTATTTTTAATGAAAACAGTTTCGTAACTAATGAATTTTAAACACAGGTACTATGCAATTTTTAAGGTGCCCATTGTCCTGGTGTGTTGCATTTTAGCTTATTTGACTGTTGTGCTTGCTAGAATCTGTCAGATAAACTGGGGGCACATTTAGCATCCTGGAACAGTTCACGTTGCTGCTTCCTGTTTTAGTTCCTTCTTGTTTCTTCCAAGCTGCTCTCCCACTGTATGATTAATTGTCATTTGATGGATCATTAAGTGGTTTTCTGCATTCTTTGAAGGAATGATAGGGTTGAGTTTTCAGACAACCTCTACTATCCATGTTTCTGCATGCATCCTGGTTTTTTTATGCGTGGTCAGCTTTTGATTACATTCCTTATAGATGTCATGAAAAAGTTGGTGACTTGCAGAAAAGAGACCCGAGATAAACAGTAACCAAAATGGCATGTTGTAGCAGGATTGCCATGCTACTCAAAACATTTGTAACATTAAGGTATGCTTTACAGGAGACCTGTGCCATATAACACCTGAAGAGAAGTAGGGCCCCCAGCATGAGTTTAGAGGGGAGTTCTGTGGAGTTCGAGAGTGAGTGGTGGAGAGGGGGGTAGATGGATATGTGCTAGAGGTACTGGGATATAAGGAAGCTAGTCTCCTTGCCTTGTTGGCAGCAGTTCTCAGCCTTTTTGGCTTACAAGTAAGTCCCTTTACACTTTGCATGAAAAGTGCATTGTGTGTAATGAATTTATCAATGCTGACAGCTACAAGCTTATTGACTTTTTCGGTTGATTTTCCAGAGAGAGGAGTTTTGCTAGTAACTTCCACCAGCATATCTTCAGGGATCCCTGAGACTGCCGTTTGATAAATTTAACGCGGGAAAGGAGAGGGTTGCTTCAGAAGTATTTTGTCTCAAAAGACTAAACTTAGGTGCTCTGAATCGCCCTGTTAAATTGCTTTCCTTATCTGCAGGTTAGTTTTTGAGGTTATCTGCTTTTCAGTTTACCTCTGGAACTACTGCTGTTGTATACAGAATTAGGGTACCAAGTTCAAAAAAGCTAGTCCATGTACTTATGTAGGGCCAGACAAAATGTCTTTATATGCTAATGGCATCACTGTTGTAAAACTGCATTTAAATTGTCATTCTTAATGCTGTGGGGTCTCTTCTCTTGGAGACTTGTGCATCTAGTACTGATAAAACACAGGTTGCATTCTGACATGCTGTTTATTTTCCCATGGTCTTTTGAGAATGTCTGATTTTTGCATCTGTGAGAGTGCTCTTCAGCAGTCTGTTTTGCAGGATTTGCAATCACTTCTGTTCATTTAAATATTATTTACAGCTGGAAAGAATTGTTTCCTTTAAACTCACTTGAGACTGTCAGCTATAAACCTGTAAACTATTGTCCAGTTATTGCTTTGCATATGTTTATTGTAGACTAAAGCAGTTTGCTACTTCTTGAAGTTAAGATACTGGGAAGATTATAAACACTGAATATATATTGTATAAAAATATTTGTAATAATTTCAGTTGAAAATTAAATGTCAGAAAAAATTATGCATTATACATATTGCTTTTTGTGCTGCTGTTTAAGGATTTACAGTGGTGTACCCCCAGAAGAAAATAGGCTTCAGGTTGCAGTTTTCAGTTTTATTTGCTTTTACATGACCTTGAAATTTCTCCTTCTGTGTCCCAGGATGTGTACTTTCATATTACTTAATGCTTTTTGTGTGATTTGAACATAGTTTGTGTCATTCTTCCAAATATCTTATTATTGTTCTTCATAAAGGGAATTTATTGTGCCCTAACTCAGAAATAAATTCTGCAACACACAGAAAATGGAACCTGAGCCAAAATCTTTACTGCTGCAAGATGTCAAGAAAAAAGTTGGTGACTTGCAGAAAAGAGACTTGAGATAAACAGCAACAAAAATGTCATGTTGCAGTAGTCTTAACTCGGAAAACATTCATAACATTGTTAAAGCAGAGTTTACAGTCTGTGAGTATGTTGTTACAAATTCCTAGCCAAGAAAGAAAAGCTGGAGGAGCTTACTTTTAAGTGATCAGGTTTCATATTCCAGTACATCCAGTGTATATAGAATTGCATTGTCTCAACAGCACTGGTGACAGACTGCTGTGTGCTGTAATTGAGACAGATCTCCAGACTTGAGAGAGCCTACAAAGGAAGAGTTGAGAAGTGAGCAGAAGGAAGACAGCATAAAAGCTGAACTGCCAGGCTGAAGACAAGATAATCATTTGGGGGAGTCCCAGAGCAACTGCATTTCCAGCCATTTTTTGCTTACCCAGTCTTTATCTAAGTATTTAGTTATATTGGTTTCCTTCCTCAAACCTACTGAAATCTAAACATACCTTTTTCTTATTATCCATGTTGCTTTACCAGTGATTTTCTAAAACAGTTTATTATCATGTGGGCTTTCACCCCCAAGTGCACGTCTTTGCTGGTTGGAAATCTTTTGTGGCAACCATTACCTGGTTCTTGACAGTGGTTTTCTGTGGCTGCTTTCTCCCCGGTTTTCTCAGGGAAAGTATTGATTTTTTTTTTATTTTTTTTTTAAATTATTGGCAGGTCAGTGACATGTACTGTGATCTCTCCTCAGCTACTTTAGTAGAAAGTATTGTGATTGAGACTAACATGGAAATTTATTAAACTACTGATCTGCCAAAGAACCTGTACCAAAGCATTCAGGGAGTACTCTCACATTTTGTTCCATTTTGCTAAATTGAAGAGGATGTCAGGTTAGCTGCAGAGAAGTATTAACAAATGTTAATGAGTGTGTCTGTATCTGAGAGGGGGAGAAATAAGCTAGAGAAAACATCTGCAGCTATATGCAAACTGAACATGAGATCTGAACCCCTGTTTCTTCTGTTACTATGATACTTAACCACAATGAAGTTTTTCTTCTTTCTGTAGGACCCCATGAGGAAAAATGGTGGTCTCATACATTTCTCATGGCATTTTCTATATGGAGAACAATATTGAGTAGAGTGATATTTACCGTTCTGACTTGTGAAATGAATTAATGTTGTTCCCTACCTGTTGGGTCAGACTCATTGGATAGAAACTCTGGAGCACCTTTCTTTAATTTTATCTGGAAATATTGGAGAGGAAGAGATCTGTAAGAGCTTGGTGCCTTAAAACAAAGATTCGGTCTAAATGATGCCTTACTCTTAAGCTGCTACTTGATAACACAGGTGATCTCTTGTCAAAATTTCCTTTTTATTCACTGGTGGGTTTATCTAATAGTCTGCTCTTTAAGAAAAGGGAACCTGTTCTCCAGTTGCAAAAATTATTCTGCTGTGATACTGCCTCTTATCTACCACATTAAACCAAATACCCCTTTAAAAAAGAAGTAATTGTAGCCCAGGAATTACAGTGATGGTCTGACTAAAGTGCTTTCAAAACCTTTCTATATTAGCTCATACACTCGTGTATTTTAAATTGGCATGATCTTGCTGCATAATGGAGCTTTCCTTTTGATGCTCTTTTTCTGCTTAATTTATTAACGTTTACAACAGTTATTAAGTAATCTGACTGCCTTTTATACTGTGGTTTGATGATGTTGCTGTCTTTGGCAGCTTTGCTGAGTTTAAGGGGTTCCTGACTCCGTGCAGAACATTATTTGTGTGAAGAGAAACACTTAGAGTCGTGAGCTGTGAATTGGATCAAGGAATCCTGCTTAGGGACTTCTTTCTAAGGTGTTTTTTTAACTGGATGTGTTCTATCAGTTCAGGTCAGAAAGTTGCTCCCCATAAGTTTCATGGTTCACCTGAGGTGATAGGCAGTAGCACTGTTAAAGGAACAAGTGCCTAGTGAGAGGGAGCAGAAGTTTCTTGGGTTAGTATTGCTGCCCAAGCCAGCATGTTGTTAAACCTTAGCCTTAGTTTCACCCTACAAAAAGGTTTAGTCTCATCTGGTGTTCTGAAAATAGCTAGCTTCACTTCAAACAATCTAGAAATAAAATACCTGTGTTAATGTTCTTTTTTCTGATTCCAATGTTGTTTTTTTCTTTCAGTTTGCCCTAATTAAGATGGGATAAGAAACTTCTTGATTTTTTAAGCTAAGTCATAAACAGTGGTTTCCAGCACTTTTATAGCCATGTGGGCTGCCTGTGCTACTCTGCCAATGGAATTCAGTAGCATGCAATAGCCATGTTCCTGCCCACGGCCCTGCTTTGCAGTTGCACAGCTGTAGACCCCTCTGTCTTAAGTTCCTCCTTGCAGTGGCTGGGTAGTCAGGACTTACCCGCTGCCAAAAGAATTTCCAAGCTGACTTTCAATTGCTGACTTTTCCTATGGAAACCTCCCTGTTATAATATAATTGTGTAAATTGTCCCACAGGTTTTATAAACGCATAGGAGAAGTCCCATGTCCTTTCCTTTCAGTTCATATTCAAATTGGTAAGTGATGTACAGTAATCTTCACGGCTCCATAAGATGACTTGCTCTAAGAAGGATGCAAAGAGCTAAAAAATGTCCAAACGTTATGGATCAGTTATTTCAATATTTCAAGCCGTTTCTTATGTGTAGTGACTTGTGGTATCAGAAGCATCATGTAATATTGATGTGAGAGGAATCAATACTTGTAGCAAGGGAAAAAACAAGGGGAATTTTTCCTTTAGAAAGGTATTCTGTGGACTCTTGCATGGCAGGTTCTTTTGAAGAACCAAGGAAAATCCAAGTGTATTTTGGCATAATGAAGGTGACTTTTCTTTTTTTGGGTAACTTGAAACAAATGAACAAATTTTACAAGATAAGGCTCCAGTTTTGTAGTGAACAGTTCGCTGATGTCTTCCTCTCCTCCCTTTCCTGTCCACTAATGTTAGTATCAGCGCAGATGGAAGGGTCCACCTGCATGAATTTTATTGCAGAATCTGATCTGCGTGTAAGTATATGGTGGTTTTCCTTAAAATATTTCTTGAACACAGGAACATTATGCCACAGAGAAAGTGTCAGGGAATGCTTAGACCTGCTCTTAGAAGAATTAGGTCAATAGAATTTGTTTATGTAGAGATGTTCTATTTCATCATTAACTTTAGAACTCTTTCTTCTTTTTCCAGGTGGATGCACGGAGCATACCAGTGTTAGCAAAATGGCAAAATTCTTATAGCATTAAAGTTGTACTTCAAGAGCTAAGACGTCTAATGATGTCCAAAGAAAATATGAAGCTTCCACAACCTCCAGAGGGACAAACTTACAACAATTAATTTTAGCTGATTCTCAAACTTCTGTCTTAAAACAACAACCTTCTACTCATGTTAATGTCTTGATTAAATCTCACAATGCAAACACCCACACATTAAAAGAATTTCAGCTGGTATACATGACCTGGACATTTGTAAGAATATATATAATATATGTATGCCCAATATGTTTTCAGGCACTATGGGAGAAAAAGGCAGCACAATTTTTTTTTCTCTTATCGAGGCACTGTCATTTAAGCATAAGCCTGAAATAGCCTAAAATAGGAATTCAGGTTTTACAAGATGAAAGCATGACAGAAAGTGTCAGATTGCTGTGGAATAATATATGTTTCCAAAAATAATCTCTTGAGAAGGCAAAATATAAATGGCATGCTTTATCCATCTTGCTTAGTAAAAGAGCTGCAGTTAGATTTGTTTCAAAGTAGCAGGTACAGTGATACCATTGCTCATCTTGTTTAATTTTGCAAGGGTGTGGGTGCCGACTACTAGTAGTGTCACAAAGTATGTTCAGGATTGTTTTGATACCTGTATTTATAAAATGGGGGGATTAATTTCTGTTAAGCAGCTCCTGTGTGTTACATGTATTGGACATGGCAAATATTTGTTTACAGTCTTTGTTCTAATAAACCATGCATTTAAGTTTTAGTGAAACAAAGGAAATGTATGGATATGTGATTGAGATTAAAGTTAGTCTTAAAATGTAAATAAAATGTGGAAAGTGTCTGAGGTTGTGCCATTTCTATAATAGTGATGTAACATATGTACAGTAACTTGCAGAAGTAGTGGAAAGCCAGACATAATATTGCTGCTGGTTTTACTTGCACCTTTTATTCTTACCACTTTTATATGCTTAGTTTACTTGAGAGGTCAAAGTATTCTGTTTGTTGCAGGGGAGTAAGTTCTGTCACCTGTAGTACCATTCTTTAGACAAGCTTGCACTGTGCAGATAAGTATGTTTAAAAAGAAAATCCAACCCCCAAAACCAACTCCAAAATAAAAACAAAAAAACCTTGCCTACCCACCTCCCTTTGCCCTCCCCTCCCCTCCAGATTCTTTTGAGAAATGAGCATAACTTTCACTTCACTTACTTGACCTCTAAGCAGTTGTCAGACCACATTGCTGAAGTCTGCCCCTACTTCTCAGTCCTTTGTTTTGCTTTTGCAGTTCCTGCCTTGATTCTTGCTTTTTTGCACCTTTTCTTCTTCTGTGTTTCTTGCCTTTCTTTCTGTTCCACTTTCGCCTTTTCTGAAACACACAAAAAGGAAGCTTTAATAAAAATTATTCCAGTGGTACAGATCTTCATATTTCCATCTGCATTCCATGTATCGTATCCCATTACACGACTGTCTTTGTAGCTAGAATGCTTTCTGCCTCTCCTGCAGTTGTTCTGTTTTTTTCAATGTATTCTGTCTGGTGGGAACACTGGTTTTAGTTCTGTTACTGATTTCTCATAAGAAAGTAGTCAATGCTATCCTTTCGGAAATTATACCTTCTTTCCTTTCCTACTTTTCCCCCTTGGAGAATGCAAGCCTTTGTTCATTTTGGTAAGAACATGTAACATTGGGAGTGACTTGCCTGTCTGCATTCAAAATTTTATTTGGTGGTTCTTTTGAAAAAGTGAATATAATCAAAAGCCATCAATAGCCAGGTAGCTTTCTTTGATATGCCTTTGCCTATTTCTGATGTAAAGAACAAACCTTTAAAAGCAATAAACTAGGTGGTTTGTTTTTTTTTTTAAATTGAAAGGTTTAATTAGTATTTGTCAGTTTATGCTTTTTAGACAAATTGGACACTTCAGAATTGGTGAATTTGTAGCTGCCAGCTACCTCCTGTCTGTATTTATATAACGTATCATTTGTGATGGTTTGGCTGAAGTGCATTGCAACAGTTTCTTACTTGATATAATTTGAATGATTTTTATGCCATTAAATCTTTTTTTCTTACACTGACACTGCTAATTTATATTTAATCAATTAAAATAATGGAACTGTACAGTTCTAAGAGGTGAATTTTTGGGAAAATTTCAGCATAAACTATTGAGAGAATGAGAAATACTCATGGACTGTTACATGGTTGGTAACAATTTTAGAGACTGACTTATTCACAGAGCATGAAAAAGGCTGGTTGTTCCCTTGGTTGTATGTGGTGCAGGTTGATTCCGCAGGAGTGATTCCTCCTTGTCTGTAACCGTTTGTATCTGTGAAAATTTGCTTATCTAGCTGCCAGCACATAGGTTTTGCAGAAGAAAAATCAAGTGGTGGAGGGAACTGACCTTTTCTCTGACACCAGAGTATGTAATATAAAAGATGGCTATAAAAATATGCCTGCAGTGATTTTTAAGTGTGGTGTTTTTCCATTTTGCTCCCACTGAAATAGTTTCAGTGTAATTAATTATGAAATTTTAAAGTGTCTTTCACTGCTGCATAAAGTTGAGAGCCTCCTCAAAACTCTTACTACCTGAAGATTTTGAAGCACTGCTGCTTACTGTCCTCCACAAAGTTTACGTTGTTTTATAGGTATCCATGTCAGATCAATGCTTGCTTAATAATCTGTTTTCTCATGTTCTTGTGGTTTCTCTTGGGTAACCTACTTCGATGCCAGAATTTTATTCTTCCTCTTACAACTATTTAATTTGTGTTATGTTCTTTTGGCAAGATTTTAATTTGCTGTTGTTAGCAAATGTGTGGGTTTTTTCTTCTCAAACCTCTGTACCTCTTGCAAAGTAGAGCACCATTTTAAGCCGTTTTTGTGAGAGACAAAGTGAAAAGGTCTAAATACAAGATTTTTTCAAATTGGATTTGGAAATCTGTATCATGGTGGTGATCACCTGGGCTTTGTGCTCTAAAGCATTACCAAAGGTGTTGTGTTTTGGTTGTTTGAGGGAGGGGTAAGCGTACTGTGAAGCAAAGAAAAAACCCAAAGACCGTATGATTCATGCTTCGCAAACCTTAGGGTACAATGAGCAAGCCTATGGAAATATCCATATTACAAATAACGTGCCTTACTCATTGATAATAAAGTACATAAAATGTTGCAAGGTGTGTACCTACCAACTGCCTTGATTGCGCTCATCTTCCTGAAAGCAGGTTGAAAATACTTGACGACCAGCAAGAGAAAGTCAGGAATGAAGCCCTGAAACTATCATGAAATAAATGCATAATGCACATTCCTCCTAAATGTTTGGGGATGCCTAAAGGAAAATTTTAGTGCATTCTATGGCAATTGATCAACTATAATAATAGTAATAATAAACTGTCTAATTTAGACAAGTATTAGTGGTTTACATGGCTACTTGCATGGTGAGTTTGTGGAAATGTATTTCCTGTTTAGCTTTTGGGACAGTAATTCAGGGCCTAAAAATATTTATTACACTCTCTTGCTATCTTTTGATGCAGAAAGCTTGTTTAAGCAGGCGGCTTGGTAATTGTACTGTGACAGAGGCAGGGTGTCTGACTGCTACTTGTTTTTATTCTGACCTCTAGTTTTTGAAAACTGGTGTGGCTAGTCTTCACTGCTAGAGAAGAAGGAATAAACTGGTCTAATAAGCAAGTCTGAATCTGTGTTACTGTAACAAAAAAGGATGACTTAAAACTATAGTTGGTCTTCTGTGCAAGTAAAATTCCAGAGAGAAGTGAAGCGGTGGGACAGAATGCTTCTCATACGTTTTTCTAAATAATGTGTACAGAACTCTTGTGAAGCCTAGGAAGATTTCTGAGGTGGGGAGGTATTGGAGGGACATGATGAATGCCTGTGGTCTTTAATAATAATAAATTAAAACCCCAAACCAAACAAAACCCCACCAAACTTGTTAATGCATCTGTGTTAACTCTGCATAATGGAACAATTGTGTGAGAGGGTTTTCTTCTTTTACCTGTTATATGATTGTGTTATTTCCTGAAACAGTGTATTAAATCTTTTCTGTTGCAGACCCTGCCGATCATGGGCTAAAATGATATGAAGGGTATATTGTCTGTAATGCTGGAAGTGTGAATATAACTTATGCTGCTTTAGAAAAACGTAAAAGATCGCTAGCTGATCTCAACTTCTGTAGGAATGAGTACTCCATTCAATGGGTAAAATACCAGCTTTCTTACCTTAATGCAGTTTATAATGTATTTTTCTTTTTTACTAAATGGACGTGTACCTTCAGCTCAATTGATAAACGGTTGTAAATTAATGTACAGTGAATTCCATTCTATAAACTGTCATATGCCAACTCTCAAGTAGCATTCGCATATTCAAACAATTCCATGATGTTTTTCAGTCTTAACCATTTTAAAATAGTGATACATTTTTAAGGCCTTTTATTATTTATACAAGTGCCAAACTATATAAATGAATAACTTAATGGATTATGTTGAGATAGTGCACAAATAACCAGTGCTTGGGATCTCCTGATATAATGCATGTTTTCTATACTGATTTATGACTTTGCATCATTTCTTAACAGAAGCATCACAACTTTCTGCTTTTAATGTATGCAGTGTGGATGAACTGTAGACATGGTTTTATAATGTATAAACTATGCAGTTGGGGTTTAAAAAACCCTGTATATTTAACTCAGAAATACTGAAGGAATGGCTATGCAGACATAAACAAGGAAGGTTTTCATCAGCTGCTTTGTGCTGCTTCCCACTCTGCTCCCTGTTGATGATCATAGATGTGTAGGTATGCTGATTTAACACATTGGCTGTTTTCATTTGAAATTATTATTATATTTTTAAGCATGCAGGAATGAGAAAGGGAAGGCAGAAGGGTTTGATTTCCCTCTGCAATTTCTACTGATAAAAGTTACCAAGAAAACAAGAAACTTGGTAGAGGTAAATGCATTTGTTACTTGACTTGAGAATAGACCGTGAAAAAATGGCTGTTTTCCCAGTTGTCACAGGAATAAAAGCTGTTACAAATTGTATGAAAGCAGCTCAAAGAGTAGAGGTGTGAAGTTATCATGGAGATGTAGAGGCGTGTTTCTAGCAGATCTTTCCAGTGTCATGAAAATTGGATTAATACGAGGGTTGAGCCTTGCAGAATGATTTTGGGAGATAAACTAGCACTTGGAACTCCTGAAGTTCAGCCTGACAGGACTTAACCTAGTTCTACTGATCTTGTTCACATTTTTTGAGATAGAGCTTAAAATTGTTAAACACTGTGATGAAGTACAGCAGGTTGAGATGACTCGCATTTGTTTTAGGTTTTGATATGCAAAGCTTGCCACCGCCAGGAGCAGTGTAAACCAAAACCATGGCAGCTGTGATGCTGGCAGCTGGCCCTTTTGTTCCCAGGTTAATCGAAGTGATTGCTGATCGGCAGCTTAAAGTTTAAATGTATGCATGCGGTTAATAGTGTCAATACCATTAATGACAAGAGTCTATGCTAAAAGCTCTTTGCTTTTGTCATGGTATCAAGCAAACTGCCAGCAAGCTTGACCCCTGCCTTTTCTGGCCAACAGTTTCTTCCACAGTTTGTTTGCTGGGCTCTAATTTCAGGAAAGCACGTTATTTCTCATCTCTGGGTGGTGTGTTGCACTTTGAACTATGGAACTGTCTGCTTGTGAGAAATTTCTAAAATAACTCCTTGCCACAATGTCAGGATTTGTGGAGACAGCGATAGTCATCTTGGTTTCTGCTTTCTGAAACAGTTTCCTGTCATATGTACAGTTTTTTTTCTGTATGAAGATACGCAGATTAAAGTTACGATCTTGTATGGTACTACTAGCCTGTAACAATATATTAGATTTGTTACAGCCTTATCAGAAAATGTTTGAAATGTCTGTGTCCTTACAGTCAGCATCAAATGTAAGAGTCATTGCATTTATAGCAAAATTCTCATGCTAAGTTAGTAGTCTTTTCATTCCTTAAATGCTGTAACTTTGAAGTACTGAAATAATGTGAAATGAATTATAGCCATGATGTTTCCAGGTAGTGATTTTTTTGTATCGCTATTCAATCACTATGGATCGTTATTTTCTTCCTTGAGCTGAAATTCAGATTGTGCATTAAACACTCATTATCTAAAATCTTTTGAGTGTCACCTCAATTAGTAGTATAATGGTTTTGATCTTCAGAGTGGGATGCTGTGAATAGAGCACTGCTTCGGAAGCTCTTCATTCTGCCACGCTGCTTTCAATCTGTTAAATAAACTCTGAACCACTCACGTTCCTTAGAGTAGTAACTGTTTTTTCTGGCATTTCAAATACTCTTCACTTTACCTTCGGATTGATTTGGAATTGTTGTGTTTCTCAGTGTAAAACTGTTAACTCTCAGTCTCTAATGGTTTACTGTATTTTTGTGATTCTATAATAGCTGTATGATACTTCATATTAAAACAGAAGCCAGCAAAAATGATGCACTGTTTTACTTGACAGATGCACAAATTGCCTACGCTGCAGTAATGAGCTTGTAGCTGAAGACAAGGGGGCAGTGGAGAGAGAAGGAATTCATATAACTTAAGTATATACACCTCCTGACACCATTCAAAAAGTACTTTGTTCTCTGTTTGCATAAAACTGGGGTGCCAAATAAGTATTTGCTTGGGTTTTTACAGGCTTGCTACTACACAGCTGAAATTATGTTATATAGCCATCTGGATACACAGGTTATTGGTAATTGGTGTCCAGGTAGGAATGATTTAGTACAACCGTAGCAAGAATTGGAGTTCTGGTGTAGGTGCATTTATGTGTAATAGCTGGATTCTAATTTATGTCTGTACTATTCAAAGACAAGTGGATTCAAAGACCAAGTGTTCTGGAATTAAACTCATGCTGTATTGCTAATGCTGTTTGGTGGGTAGTTCTTACTTGCTAATTTAGCAATGTATGCACATACTCTCACACTTAAAAAACATTTAGGCAAATAAAACTGTTGCTCCTTCCCACTTGCTTGGAAGAGGAGTTAGATGGGGTAGCTTAAAACTGTGTGTTGGAATGGCCAGCTAGTGATAGTCATGTGGTAGCTGCCTTTCTTCTGTTTGCCTCCCCTCGCCTGTAACCCACCAAGATTGCCAAGTAGCAGTGGTCCAGTCCTTTGCTGATCTTTCCGATTTCAAGGGAGTCCTTTCCAGTCCTGGCTGGAGGCAGCCTAGCTCAGTGTGCTTACGTGACCGAGGAGGAGAGCGCCGCGCTGGTGCCTGCCTACCCTCCGTACTCTGCCCTCGCCCTTGCGCGAGGAGGCCCATGGTCTGCATGGAAGCTGCTTGGGAGTAGAACAAGGAGCTCTATGGCTCCCTAATTGAGGTCTTGGCAACTTGAAAGCATGCTTTTTCCCCACATTGGTATTTCATAACTCTCCCCCAACTAAGTCAAATTGAATTTATAACTTCAGTCCTTAAAGCACATGCTGAAGTTAAGTGTGTAGCTACTAGCTTTGTGGTGACGAACACAGAATATAGCCGCCTCCTTGCCTCCAAAGCAGCAGTTCCCAGTTAGACTGTGATCCCTCTGACATAAGAAAACTTGCAAGTAAGGTAGCAAGCCTTGCAAAAGCAGGTATAGAGCCTTGTAGGTGCAGGTATCAAAGTCAGAAATGAGTGGAAAACCTGGGAGCTGCTCACAGCCTGACTTAAACGCTCTCCTCGGGGTAGGGGTAGGGGTGGGAATTTAATACTTTCTCAGTGCTGGAAGATACTTTAATCATTGCCTCTGGTTGCCTTTGTCTATGGCAAAGTTGGAATTAAAAAACTGTTGGATAAGTGGACACATCCTTGTGTGATGTTTGGAGATGAGGACTCACTGCAGAAAGCAGGACAATCCTTAATGCAGACTTTACAGAACTGGTAATACACTCTCCAAAATACTTTCAGAAGAAAGATGAAAGCTCATGTTCAGCACTGGGAGGTCTATGTGTATGTCTGTGTGGGAACAGATTTAACAATGACAGCCAAAATGCAGAGTTTTTGGGTCAAGTTCTGACAGGGCAGTTTAGTATGTACTTCTAGCAGCGGAATTTCTGGTACAGAACACTTTCACAACCCCGATCTGCATTTGCTTTCTTCATTTAAGTATTCTGAAAATAACTTTTTCTGTTAAGGAGGGAAAATGTCATCAGGTTTCATTGTAAAATAATGAATGAATGCCCTGTGTTTGTACATATTTTGTAAGGCTGTGTCTGTCCTCTGTAGATTTGTCTCAACTCCTGCATCTCTGGGATGCAGCTGTGCCCCCCTTGCAATCTCAAATGTCTCTGCTTTTTGCCTTCTCACTTTTGGACCCTGACCATGTGTGCACTGCTTCACAGAGGCTCATGAAGTGTGTTTCAGATAAGTGAGTGTACTGGTGGGTTTAAGTTAACTATAGAGGAGTCTGTGGGGAAAAAAAAAATTAGGGGTCAAAGTTTGAAATACCATTTTCATTCTTTTTTTTTTCTTTTTTTTTTCATTAACACTTTGAATGCATGAGTGGGTGCCTGTGAGAATCTGCAGTATAGCTGAGCCACTGCTGCAGAGACTGGGTTGAATGCGTGCCTCACGGAAGAGGAGGGGTCAGCTTCAGTTTTTCTGGCAACTGGGGACAGCAAAGACAAATGTTCAGGTATGCTGTTAGGGATGGTAATGGTGTTCCTGTCTGAGGGAAAACTGCCGTCCTGTTTATATAACAAACCACCATAACATGGAATGAGGTGTATCTGTGTTGTCAGTGAGCAGAATGACTTAGCCTCATCCCTTGCCCCTAGAAAGGTAGCTTTAGTTTCGGGGGGTGGTGGATGGTGCCCCCTTCTGTGTTCATCAGTGGATTTTGTATTTCTGTTCACACTGCAATCCCAGATCTATTTGCCTATACTAGTTTGATCTAACACAAGTAGAAAAATGGCATCATACAAATCCCCATGTTGCAGAAATAAAGAAATGTGCTAAACAGACACCTTGTGGTAGCCAGGCTGGGCACCCCTGCATGAAGCAGTGTGTGTATGTGGGGGCGGTCCTAGCCAGGAGCTCTCTCAGGTGCCTGCTTTTCTCATCTGGGCTCTGTTTTCCTTTGCTCTGTTTTAAACTTGGAATATGATTAGTTAAACCCAGCTTTTGTACAAACGCTGATTAGCTTGTACAATATGTTTTTGTGCTTAAACCCAAAACTAAGGTCTGAGCTAGTCTAATAAAGTGCTTGCCACTTTTTAGATAACAAGTCAAAATCAGAGTGAGGACTTGGCTATTCCTCCTCAGTTCACCTTTGACTTGAGTGATTTAATTGATTACACAATGTGTGTTTATTGTCAGATAACTTCTCTGTGGATGTATTTGGTGGCAAAGATAAATTTATTTCCCTACACCTGTAAGGAAAGTAACATTAACTTTTCTGATGCATTTACTGTTGCTTGTAGCCATTCACATAGTTTCCAGGAAAAACTGTTTTCTGAAGTCTTTGGTTTCTATGTAGATCATGTCTCCAATTTTTTTTTTCTTTTTTTTTTTTTTCTCCTTAGGCTGAGAGTTGCCAGGTCTTGAATTTGCATAGTACTTTTGAAATGCCTAGAACAAAATGCCTGACTGAGCTGGCAAACCCCACAGTCATGGTATAAGAAGTTGGACTTGGGCTATTGCTATATTCCTGATGTGGAGGTGCCCCCTGCCCTGGGCAGTATTGCCTTGACAATATGTTTCATTACATTTGAAAAGTGTGGGTCACAAGGAAACTTTCAGCATTGCAAAATCATAGGTCAAAAGCCTTGGCTTCAGATAATTTGCATGTGGCTTTTGTTCTCTCTTGCCATTTAGTTACTCACTACCTGACAACGGAGGAACTATGTATGTTTCCTCATTATCTGAGATGAGACCTTTCCAAATTGGTCCACACGCTAGTAAGTGGAAAGCAGCAGCAATCTTCTCTACTCTGTCTTTGGTAACAAAAACACGCCTTGGAGGTGGCAAACGTGCGTCATGTTACTGATTTGTCTTTACAGTAAATATTTGCTATGCATCAAGTCTTTTTCTGCTTTGACTGAACTGTCAACTTGCAAGCTACCTTGGGTAAAGTATCCAAGCTGTAGTGAGTTTGGTAGTCCAGCAAATGAGTTTTACCTTTCTAAAAAGAAAATTGACATGTAAATTCGAAGGCAATTGTGTTAGAGAATAAGCATTTTTAGGGTGCTTATATAATACTGAGAATTTGGGGTCTAACTGAATGTTACTGCAACCTAGATTTTAATTTATTTAAATTGTGTGATTAGATAGTGGATCAAGATCTTTGGACAACTCAAAGCACAGCAAGTGATCGTATTTTAAAACAGACAAAGCCCCTATGGCTTAAGCGTTCCTGTCCTCTGAACAGCCTGCAAGGATCTGGTGCAATAATCTTGTTACAGTGGTCAGTCTGTTCTTGGAGTGACTTCTTCACCAGAGAGCTCCAGCTCAGACAACTTTTCATTGCTTTGACTGTGACAGCTAACCAAGGCCAAACACAAACCAGCCAATCTCTGTGTCACAGCTACTCCATCCTTGGGTGGCTTTCCATTCATCTCAGTCTCAAGGAGACTGTTCTTGGGCTCACATGGTCTTGTTGGCTTCCCAAAGATTCTTGGAGGCCACTGTAATGCCATCACTTTTTTCCCATAGGACACATGTGGAAAATGGTGAAGAGGAGATGTTAATGGCAGAAGATCATGGGCCTGATCTGATTCATTCTCAGGATCTTAGGAGGCAATGCAGCATCAGGAGAAGCAGTTTTGCATATTATCACTGCAAGGAGGGGGAGAGAGAACACCTGATAGCCCATGAGAGTTTGGATTATTTGCCTTTACACAGTAAAGTTTGTAAGAAGTGGCTACAAGAGAAAACGAACAGGTAGACTTACCTTAAATACTCTTAAGGTGCCTGTAAGCTATGGGTAGTTTGGACAATCCAGGGAGATGCCTGATAGCAGAAGGAATTAAGAAAACTTTATTTATTGTTTCTACTGAGGAAGACGCTTCAATAGTATGTAGAAGGGAGCCAAGTGGCAAGCAAATTTGATGAAGAGCATTTTTTGAAAGTGCTTATGCCTTTGCTCTTGACAAATTCTTGACTATGCAAAAAATATGTTATTAACTACTCAATTTATAAAACATAAAAGGATGAGACTTCGCAGAGGTTTGGGGGAATGTTGTCTTACTGAGACTTTTCTTGAAATTCACTGCCTCTTAGTGTAATGTCCAGGAAACATGCTGTTTGAATTTCAGTAGGGGTGCTGTAGTCCTAAATGATACTGGAAATAAATCAGTAATTACTATTGGTTCACATTTATTATTTGAAGTGTAAATTTAGTAAAAACATAAGCTAGAGGTAAAGGTTTGCACACTTATATGATTAGTACTCTGCATTAGTTGCAATAGAAGAAAACAGGAATTACTTTGAAATGAGTTCTAAGTGCTCTACTGAATGCTTAATTACTGAGTCACATAATTGAATTTTGAAATGGCAACAAACAATTAGCATCTGAAAGCAGATTGCACTGCTACTTATATATTTAAAAAAAACAAAACCAAAAAACCCTGACTGTGTTCCTTACTCAAATGGAAATGGCTTTCACCTGAAGGTAGAGTTTTGTTGAGTCTACACTTTTTAAGGGGATGTTGGCAAAAGCAGTCACGGTTAATATCAAAGTGCTCTAAAAATGGAACTTGCATGTTTGTGAGAGGAAGCATGGGAAATAGACCTGTGCTGTAGGCTGGGAGGTAACTGTGTTCTCCTATTTCTAGAAAAGAGTGGGATCAATGGCTGCTAATTGGGCTAATTGGAACAGCAGTTGGGACACTGGGGGTTTTGATTCATCAGATAATTGAGTCTCATCAAATTGAAATGGGACCTGGTGGAAAATTACCTGCAGGTGAGCAAGAGTGACCTCTTCTATGTTTGTTTATTAGAAAACACACATCATGAAGTTTTAACTGACTAGAGGTTCTGTCTCTCTAGGTGGGTGTGGACACTAAATATCCTGTGGTGCTTTGTGTAGGTATGCTTTGATATACTGTGCAAGAACTTAACCTATAGTACAGTATAATGTTTGATGATGTTCTTGTCATGAGATTGATGAAGGCAGTCTTTAAAATATTCCTCTTTCTCTTCCCCCTTGTACCTAAGGGGCATGTGCTGCTTTAGGTATGGTTGATGTCCAAGGGAAGGGATTAAGTTTCTCTTAAGGTGCTCAATGAATGTGGACCCAGTGTCAGATATGTTGTTTATTTGTGTGTCTGGGGCACCTATCTTTTGCTAATGCTGTAATAGATTATTGTTGAATGATTAATTTGTCCTTGATGGGTATCATCATGTCTGTGATAATTGGGATGGTGGTGGTAAAAATCACTGAGTGGCTAAAACCAATATAAATGTTAAGGCATCTCTGACCCTGACTGGTTTTTCCTCTTACCTGTGGAGAGAACCAAGTGGTAAAATTTTTGCCTGGTTTGTGGTATCTATGGTAGATAGTATGAATAACAAAGAGCTTCTTGTAAGAAAGGGGCTTTGAGCTTTTATTCCCACTGAACCCTGACCAGGGGGAGCTGGGCACCCTGTCAGCTGGTGCTGGGGGCAGCCTGTGTAACCATCATCCATGGTATGCAGCCAGCAGATGCAGCACTTTATGCAGAGGGGGGGCCAGGGTCTGGGCTGACAGTGCTTTTGGGCTCAGCAACAGTGGCAAGGAGCTGCCAGAGCTGGTCTCCAGAACCTGGGGCAGAAATTACCGCTGAATTAGCAGAGGCTACAACCTCTGAAGTGACCTCTGGAGATCATCTAGTCCAACTCCCTGCTAGAGCAGGTTCACCTACAGCAGGTTGCACAGAGCCTCATCCAGGCGGGTTTTGAATGTCTCCAGAGAAGGAGACTCCACAGCCTCTCTGGGCAGCCTGTGCCAGGGCTCTGTCACCCTCAAGGTAAAGATGTTTTTCCTCACATTCAGAAGGAATGTCCTGTGCTGCCGTTTGTGCCTGTTGCCCCCTGTCCTGTCGCCGGGCACCACTGAAAACAGCCTGGCCCCGTCCTCTTGACACTCGCCCTTAAGATATTTGCAGACATTGATAAGGCCCCCTTTCAGTCTTCTCTTCTCCAGGCTGAACAGGCCCAGCTCCCTCAGCCGTGGGCCTTTCTCAGGCTTAACCTAGAGCAAGCTCCCCAGGGAGGGTGCAGCTCTCTGTGGCTGTGGGCAGTGCCTGTGACCTCTCGCTGAGGCTGGAGCACGGCAGATGGGCTCCTGGTCTGCACAGATATGGTGGGATAGCTGATGCTGCTGGAGTGCTGCAGCAGCTCTTTAGGAAGGGCAGACTGGGACGGTTAGGAGTGGCAGTTGCTCTGTTTTGTGGGAAAGCAGTGGGAATGCATGGAGCTCTGCCTTAGTACAGGTGAGAGTAAGCTGTGAGCTTGCAGATCAGGGTTGGAGGGCACACTAATATGTGTGATGTTGCGGGTGTCTGCTATAGACTGCTGGCTCATGAAGAATTAGACAAGGCTGTCTTCAGGCAATTGAAAGAAGTCTCATGGTCCCTGGCCCAGATCCTTGTGGGATTCTTTAGCCAATCATCCCAATATCTGCTGGAAGGGCAACACAGCAGGGCACAAGCAATCCATTAAGTTTCTGGAGTGCATTGATAACAGCTTCCTGATAGATGATCAAGAAGCCAATGAGGTGACATGCTCTGCTGGACCTTGTACTTACTGACAAGGAAAGACTGGCCAGTGATGTGAAGGTTGGTGGCAGCAGTGACCATGAGATGGTGACATGTGGGATCCTGAGATGAGGGGGAAAAAGCAAAAAGCAGGACCACAATTCTGGACATCATGAGAACACTTTAGTCTACTCAGGGATCTGTTGGAAGAATCCCAAGGATCCCAAGGGAGACCATCCTGGAGAGAATAGGGACCAAGAGAGCTGGTTGGTTTTCAGGGATTATTTCCTCCATAGTGAAGAACAATCCATTCCAATGAACTGGATATCAAGCAAAAGGTGGCAGGAAGCTCCTCACAAAACTCAAACATAGAAAGGAAGCACACAAGGGGTGGAGGCAGGGACAGGTGACCCTGGAGGAATACAGAGACACTGTCTGAGTGTGCAGGGATGGGGTTAGGAAAGCCAAAGTGTACCTGGAATTGAATATGATCAGGGATGTTGAAGGGCAACAAGAAAGGAAGGTGGTATTTACCGGTACATCAGCAGTAAAAGGAAGACTAGGAAAAACATGGGCTGGTTGTTGAACTGGGTAAGGAACTTGGTGACAAAGGACTTGGAAAAGGCCAAGGTACTCTATGCCTTCTCTGAGGGAGGTGGTTGATGTCATTGTGAGGCCATGCCCAATTATCTTTGAAAGGTCATGGAAACTGAGGAGAGAATCCTGAGGACTGGAGGAAGCCAGTGTCATTCCTGTCTTCAAGAAGGATCCAGAGAACTACAGGCCAGTCAACCTCATCATGACCCCAGGAAGATGACACAGCAAATAACCCTGGAAACCATTTGTAAGTGTATGAAGGACAAGAAGGTGATTGGGCATAGTCAGCATGGATTTAGTGGGTAACAATCTTGTACTAATGAGATGACTGGAACAGTGGATGTTCTTTATCTTGACTTCAGCAAGGCTTTCATCACTGTTTCCCATAACATCCTCATAAGACAAACTGGTGATGTATGGCTTACATAAGTGGTCAGTGAGATGGATTTAAAACTGGCAGAACTGCTGGGCTCAAAGCATTATAGTCGGTAGCACAAAGTCCATCTGGAGGCCAGTCAGCATGGGTGTACCCCAGGGGTCAATACTGGGCCAGATACTGTTGTGGATATCTTCACTAATGGCCTGGATGGTGCGTGTGCTGGGCCAGGTGCTCACCAAAGCCACTTTATCACCTTCCTCCTCAGCCAGACAGGGAAGAGAAAGCACGACAAAAAGCTCGTGGGTCGAGGTAAGGGCAGGGAGCAATCAACTCAGCAATTACTGTCACAGGCAAAACACTCAACTTAGGGAAATTTATTACCAATCAAATCAGAGTAGGGTAATAAGAAATAAACCCAAAACTTAAAACACGTTCCCCACGCCCCTTCCTTTGCTTCCCAGGCCTAACTTCACTCCCAAATTCTCTCCCTCCTCCTCCCCAGCGGTGCAGGGGGATGGGGAATGGGGCTGGGGTCAGTCCATCACACGCTGCCTCTGTCGCTCCTTCGCCCTCAGGGGAGGCTCCTCACACTCCACCCCTCCCCGTGGGAGACAGCTCTCCATGAATTTCTCCAGTGTCAGACCTTCCCGTGGGCTGCAGCTCTGGGTCCCCAATGGGGTCACAAGTACTGCCAGCAAACCTGCTCCAGCCTGGGCTCCTCTGTCTACAGGTCCTGCCAGGAGCCTGCTCCAGTGTGGGCTTCTCACAGGGTCACAGCCTGCTTTGGGCATCCACCGGCTCTGGCATGGGATCCTCCATGGGCTGAGGGGCACAGCCTGCCTCACCATGGTCTTCACCACGGGCTGCAGGGGAATCTGCTCCGGCACCTGGAGCACCTCCTGCCTCCCTCTGCGCTGGCCTGGGGCTCTGCAGGGCTGTTGCTCTCACAGTCTCACTCCTCTCTGGCTGCAGGTTGCTGCTCAGTTTATCCCCCCCTTGCTAAATACGCTGTCCCAGAGGCGCTACCGCCGTCACTGATGGGCTCGGCCTTGGCCAGCGGCGGGTCCATCTTGGGGCCGGCTGGCGCTGGCTCTGTCAGACATAGGGTAAGTTTTATATGCTTTCCTCGTGGAAAACCTATAGTACTTGGAATATTATTTCCTTGGGGTTTCTTATATATAAACTATGTCTATGTTTATAAAATATATAAACAGTGGATGAATACACATGCATACATGTGTATACACATGCATTTGTATGCATATACATGCATGTGTGTATATACACACTAAAGTATAAATAAGGAATATACAGAAAGAAACCACAGTTTGATTCCAGGGTACCACAACAACCATTACACATGCTGTTGGTCCTGTCATAATATAAAATTTGTCCTGTTGTATTAAACTCATACAAAGAGACACAGGAGGTAAGCTCTCACAGGCTCTGATATCAGTACAAACATGTAATTCCTGCCCCGGAAGGCCTTCCCATCTAAATACCACCTTCAGCTGCAGATGAGCAAAATTCATTTTCGCGCACTTTGCTGTTTGGGTGTGCGGCATGATGCGCTTGCAAAAGCCTGTATGGGACAGGCTGCCGGGAAGGCTGCGGTGGCTGGCTGTGACGCTGCGACCTCAGGAGTGGAAGGGCTGTGCTTGACCTGCACACACAGTGAATCACTGCTGGGCGCTGGAGAAGGTGGCAAAGTGTGTGGGAGCTGAGGAGTCGTGGAGAACTGCAGTCAGAACAAGCACAGAGAAATAAACTGAAAACCCAGGGAGACTGAAACGTGTTTTTTAAATGTGAGAAGGCCTAGTATGAGAAATGTCCTTTTGGTTAAAATAAAGCGGGAAAGAGCTTGCTCACATATATTCTGTCTACTAGTAACAGCTGGAAATTCATGAAGGTAAGTACTGATTTAAGACTTTGAAGCCTTCATTCAGGCAAAATGTCTCCTGAAGACACCATATAGAGACACCATTTAGTGTTTTCTTGTGCATGTTCTTAAGGTCCTTTACCTCTGCTTCTGACCTGAAAAAGGGCCTTGATGAGTAACAACGGGTCCTTTATAGTGGTTTTAAAGATGGGCAAGAAGTCCTGGAAAAAAGCCATGACTTGAATCTGAAAGTCATCGTTCACCTTACTGTTACTCATTCCCATCCTTCTAAAGAGCCTGCACTGCTTGCCTGTTTTGGTTTTTCCCTGTGGTACGCTTTCTGCCTGCAGAAATCTGTGGGGCAAAAGATGATGGAAAAGCAGGACGTGGTCTGTGGGTGCCAATGCAGTAATCTGTTTGCCAGCCGGGCAGGATGGCGACATTCACGTGAGCTGGCTGTGTGCGCTTGAGTCAGGGCTGGCCATGGTGGTTCTGTGGTCAGCCTCAGTGCTGGTAAGTGCTAAGTGTCCTACACAGCAAGCCTGTAACGCTGTGATAAACCAGATCTCTTGCCCTTCCAAATACTGGTTAATTCAGTATTTCATTTAAAAACTCCCCTCTATTATACAACCCCATTGGAGCGGTCTGTCTTGGCCTTCGGCCTACGGCTGGATTCCACTGCCCGTAACTTGTATAAAAGTGTCTGGGGTGAAATCAGTGGTGGTGGCGATGCAATTTACACTTAGCATGTGGTGTTTATAAAATAAATACAAGTGGCAGCTGGTATAACTTGTGAAAACTCAGTGTTTGGAAGGGGCCTAAGCCAAAGACCATCAGTCCATATAAAAGTTACTGTTGGTTTTAGATTGATCTTTTAGCTGTGCTATGTGGGTATCCCTTGTAGCCCAGATCAGTACTTTTACAAGGCAGCAGGGCTAAAACATTGAGTGTTTCTGTCATTTACTGTCCTGCTGTGTTCAACTTAATTATAGACAGGCAATTAACAGCATAGGTGAGAGAAAAAGTGAACGTTTTACTGAACTTACCCTGAAATCCAGCAACAGTAGAAAAAGGGAGTTTGCTGTTATGTGAGTAATAACTGAGTGGTTTTAAGCTATCTAAAGTCTGAACTGACAAACCACACAGGTTCACGTGTACACCCTGCCCCGCAGACAGCCTGTGCAAAGGCAAGAGGCTGGTTGCCTTCAGGCATCGGCAGGCATGGCAGGGTGCTGGGGCAGGGGCCCTCATCAGCTGTTTTCTTCTCTCATTACCCCCAGTACACATATAGCAATGCTGTTGGGAGCTTGAATTTTTGTGTCTAGCCAGAAGTTATATGTGTATCTACATCATCTGTTAATTCTGGGACAGTTTGTGGACAGAGCAAGGTGAGGGCTGGATTTAAAAACTCTGACTCATCTAACACATCAGCATCTAATGATTGTTGATTCTGTTTCTCTCTCTCTCTCTTCCCCCCAAGTTCTTTTGCCCAGCAGGGTCACCATTGGGCTTGCCAGAAATCATCGGGTATTTGAATGGGACTTCTATTCAACATTTTTGTAACATCAAGACCTTTTCAGGGACATTTGTCTCATGTGTGCTGGCTGTAGCCTCTGGGCTGTTCTACGGGCCAAAAGGTCCCATGATCCATTTGGGGTATGAAATAGCAGACAAAAGTTAAAGCTATCAGGCTGATGGTGTGGGTTTGCAATGTATGTCTTGGTGGCAACACTGGCTTAAAAAATACCCTGCGCTGGGAGTGCTTTTCACCTCTGCTGTCCCTTCCTTTGCATTAGCACAACTATTCATGCCATGCAGTGAAGAAAAACATTTTTCACTGTGTGTTTTAAATACTGGCTTGGTTCCCTAGTACGATTCCCTGTTGAGACTCAGCAAGTAGTTATCTGGACAACTGCAGTCCATTTTGTTTCTGAAAAGCAACCCATCCCACAGCTATGGCCTGCCAGCTCCTTTGCATCTCGTACAACTGCTTTTACTTACACCAAGTCTGTATAAAAATAAAGCCAGTCTCAAGTGGCTGTGCACAAAAGGGGCAACAATTTTACAGCCCCCTTGCAGAAGTGCTGAAGTGGCTGTGTAAGGCACACAGTGATGGACAGCCAGGCCCTTGGGACCCATGTTTCCAGCTTACGAACACGGCAGCCACAGATGTCAGCTAAGGGCGACCGCAGAAACCAGGCACTGCTTCGCAAAGCTCTGCAGATGGCAAATTGCAGGTCAGGTTGGATCTGCTTGTTGTTCATGCAGTAGTGTAATACAATGTTTTCTAGGTAGGGAAAAGCAGACTTTATAGTCCGTTTGAAGGATAATGACTTTATCCCCAGCCCTTGCTATACACAGAGAAAGAGAATCCCCATCATGCTGTAGAAAGAAGGGGAAAGGACGGTTACCCAGTCCTGCTCTGTAGGTCAGAGCAATTCTTAAAATTTGCTCTGTTGCAATACAGCCAAATTTAGTAACTGCAGGCCAGGTTTTGGGCTTTGCTGTTTTGGTAAGTGAGATAGTTTCCTGTATTCACCATTTGGAGGATAATCCTGCTGCACTTGATTACCACCATCATTAAACTGTATCTTGAGCTGAGATGGCAAAATTAGTCCCTCCTAATATGATACAGATTGTTTGTTGGCCGGTTTGCTGTTTTATTTCTGATCTTTTTTGGGTTTGGAAAGTATTCATCCCTGAGGTTTGTTCTCTTCCTCTTCACCACCCTGACCAAACCTACCCTCCTCCCCAACACCCTTTCACATTTGCTGTTACTCTATGGGTTTATATTTATTTATTCATTTGGACGGAGGTGCAGCAACCTAGGGGATGACTCAGATATTCAAAAATAGGAGTGCATGGTTAGTCAGAGGCAGCCACAAACCTTCCAGACAATGATTACCAAGGTTTAGCTCTCCCTTTAGGTATCTTTTGTTTTCTTTGCTTTCAGACATTTGTCTCCAGGAGCTCAGAGACTGCAGCTGTAATTTTTTTCCCCCTTTGTGCTGGGTTGGTAACAGTGATGCATGAGCCAAAGGATTGAATCATATTTCCATGAAGAAAGTCAGCATGGTATTAACATGATGCCTTTTTAAAATGTAGGAATTAAGAGCTAGTTTAATTTAATTTATCTGGAACCATCCACCATTTTTATTAAACATAAACACACGTAAGTTGCTAAAAGCCTCTGAGACATTCATTAAGGCTCCTAATTTAAGTCTTGTAGAAAAGTCTTCCAAGACTATACAATGAATAGTTTTTTCTTTTCACTAAGGGTTTGGATTCCCTCCCCCCCCCCCCCCCCCCCCCCCCCCTTTAAATGTAGTTTGAAGTGCTGCCTGGGAACACACTGTAATAATTTAAATCATTACACATATTCTGTTAGAAGCAGAGCTGTTCTGGCTGCCATGGTTGTTAACCTGGGAACAGATGACTGAAATGACGGACTGTAGTCTGATGTGTCACCACACTTGGGCAGACATTAACATGCAGTTCTTCAAAAGGCATTTCATGGTCTATCATCACAACACTTCTCTCAAAAGAGACATTTAAGTCTCTGAGTCAAGAATCTGAAAGTCTTTAGTAGCCTCCTCCTTTATGTCAACAGGACTTTGCATATTTGAAAGATGTGTTCATGTTTTCCATGTTTAAATCTGTTGAAACCAATCTAGGTTTGCTGCTGCATGCCAGCTAGGGCTCTGCCCTCCTCTGCCTTTAATCGTGGCTGATTTATGAATAATTTACTGAAGAGTGCTCTCAATTATACAACATCACTTTTAGTGCTCTCCTGGGTTGCGGCCTGAGCCAGCTGCAGTCAGACACCCTTGGCGTCCACCTCCCGATCTTCACCACATCTTGGAATTCAGCTGATAAGTGATGGGCAGAGCTGTGGGGCCCTGGGGGGGCTGCCCCACCACCCACCCTTGGTGCCCCGGGGGTGTGTGGCAAGTCACTGTTGAGCCCTTTGCATCTGGAAGGGGAATACAGATACCGCTCCAGCAATCTTTCAGCCTTCCTGCTGTTTGTCACTTTGGAATGGGGAAAAAGCCACCTGCTCTAATTGAAAATAAGTTGTTTAATTAAACAAAGGTCTTTAGTCAAAACAAAGTTCACAAGTTGCTTTATTGAATGCCTGTGAAATAATATGTTAATACTGAAGACCTTCTCCCATTGCCTTCTGGGTTGTAAAAGGAGGGAGAAAGATGCAGGACTTTTACACATGGCCTTTATCCTCAAATCAGTGATGCTGTCCCAGGAAAAAAAAAGAGATGATGGAGATTGCACAATGTGCCCGGGGGGCCCTTGCTGTATTTTTCTAGTTTTGAAAAAGTAAATTTTTTGTGACACACTTTTAATATGGCTCTTCTCTGCTCATGTGTGTCTGAGATAACTCTGGTAAGCTCTCTTTTGTGAAATTAATGAGATTAGTTTCCAGACGAAGAAATTACAAACCAGTTTGTGTCTTCTGGATGGTATTTATTGTCATCTTGACATACAAACTTCTATACAATACCATTTTTTTCCTAAAGCAAGGAAAAAATGAAAGACCCCCATGTGTTAATTTCCCAAAGAAATACAAGGAATTCAAATGAACAGTCACTGTGAACTATCTGTAGCTTAAAAGAAAATCAAAGGGAAGATATGGAATCTCTTTTGCCTTTAGCCTTTTAAGATCGGTCATTTAAATAAATCTGAGACGTGCTGGTTAAGCAAAATGTTAGTCATGGAATAAATCGGCAATTGCAGTAAGAGAAGCAGCGAGAACTTTTGTTTTTCTCTGCAGCATCCAGTTATAGTATAATTAGAAAGAAGTGCTAGCTTGCAGTTGGGAGCCATCCTGGGAGAGACAAATTCTGTGGGAGTCCCCTTCACAGAGGGAGTTGCTGGTGAGCAGCAGAGACAAATTTCAGTCCGAGTGAGACCTTGCTTCTTTACAAAGACCAGGACAAAAGACTTCCACTCTCCTGGTATCTTTTGGAGTTAAGTAAGCTCAAGAGATGTACCCTCTCGGAGTACAGTCACAGGCAGAGGTATAACTCAGCAAGCGTTAGGATACTGAAGGATCTTAAGGCATCCCTCCATCGGGCAGCTGTAATGGATGTGTAGGAGGGGTCCAATTTCATTGTTGATACTATTGGTGGGATACATAGCATGTACAACTGATAGGAGAAAGAGGTTGAAGACATCCAAGCAAAGCTTGCCCAGCTTTTACTGTGGCGTGCAGTACCTTTTGAGTTCCCTGCTGCTGGAAACAATGTCACTGTGAAGATACGATATGATATGTCAGTAAAAATCCATACACAAGGGTATCTTAACTCAGCGTTTGTGAGTTGGGAAATACCAGACATAAAGTTGCCTGTGTAGCTTTACTGGAGGGCTTTGTTAAGGGCTTTGACACATGAACTCGCTAATCTTTTCCCTTATTTTCTGTCCATTACTCTCGTTGCCACCCATCTTTGCACTGATAACATTTGTGGACACCACAGAGAACACAAAAAAGGGCCCTCTGATGTTTTAGAGATTACTCTGGTCTGTTTGAGGTTTTTTGCTAAGAACTTGGCATTTCTTAATCTTAAAAATACTCAAGCATTTTGTATGCTTGTTGACTTCAGCTAGTACTTGAATGCTCAGCATTTCTGCAAATTATCCCTGAGGTCTCAGGTAGCACATCCAGAGGATGCAAGGCTTTATAAGCTGGTGAGCGCTAGTGATTAGTGCATTATATGTATCAGCATCACCCAGTATCCCCCCAAAGCCTGGATTTGAATCTATTTTCCAAGGCAGAATTAAAGTATAATTTTATTCCCTCTTTCTATATTTTTCCCTCTGTTTTGCATACTGTGGCCTTCCTTAAAAATGTAACTTTTGTCTGATGCAAGATATTGTTTTCATATAATGAACTGCGTGCTTTGGAAAGAAAATGCTGTGGTGTGTGGGAAAATAAATAATAATAAGAGTATAAAGGAAGTCTGTCCTTTAATGCCTTTCTTTTATGATTAATTTTCTTTTTTCTTCCTTTTTTTTTTTTTTTTTTTTCTTTTTCCTTCACTGGAACTGGCTTACAGTGCAGAACTTTGCCATTTGAGCTCCTAGTGCAGCTTACAGCAACAGAAGTTTGTTGCTCTTCAGGGTGTATGTGAGCTCCACGCCTTCACAGGGAGGGAAACAAGGCATGCATGCTCCCTGTGGATTTCTCACACATTTGCAAACTGAGGCAACGTGTTGAGCCTGCAGGCTCTGGGGCTGTACTCTCATTCTGTAGTGAATCCCAAGCTTTCTTACCTTTTTCCCTGCAGTATTTCACCCTTGTGACTGCACTGCTTCCCAGGTGTGAAGTGGCATGTCTGCCCGGCCTCAGTCAGGCTGGTTCAGCAGCTGGCTGGTATGGCGTGGTGGTCCCTGCATGATGTTACAGAATTGAGGGTTTTGTCAAGGCTGGAGGTGAAGACGGATGGATCTCAACTCAAATCCTAGAGATGCAAGGCACTATGATAGCCCCAAAATAAACCAACAAGTCTTTAAATTCAGCCCCATAAAACCAGCTTTGACAGGAAACGGTGTTTATGGAGGTATTTCATTTCTGTTCTTTTCCCCATTACCTGGATTTTGCCTCTTCTACTTGTTGTAGGTGCAGTTTCATTACGGCTGGGGCGGGAGCACGCGTAGCTTCAGTATTTTGTGCCCCCATTGGCAGCGGGGTCTTGTTCACGTTAGAAGTGTCTTCATTCTGGGACATCAGACTGGCCTGGCAAACCTTCTTCTACTGCTTGATGGCTATGTTGACCACAGATTTATGGTCCTCTTCCCTTTATGGGTTTGTTTACAGAGGTAATTTTGGATTTTTTGAAGCAGAGAAAATAATTATATTTTGGGTATGTACCGTGTGGGTGTGGGAGGAAAGAGGTGCAACGTTTTAGGTTTGTCTCTTTCAGCATTGTTGCTGGGGGAGTAGCGGGGAAGGGGGGCTGAGAAGGGGAAAGGATGGTATATGTACAATTATTAGATCAGTGGATACAGAAGCCTTCATACTTGGCATCTTTTAATCACTTAGATACAATACAGAGTTGTTTTGTTCTAAACTGAAGTGAACAAAGCATCTACTGTTTGCTTATTAGCTGATCATGTAAGTTGTTAAGATAACTTTCTGTATTGGTGCTGGATAGGAGAGGGCTACTTTAAAGTAAAAGAAGAAGCAGATAAGCTCTTAAATAGGGTGTCCTCTTCTCCTGTAGTTGGCTTGAGCTCCTTGTTGTTGCTGCAGGCATTGCTGTACTGTGCTTGCAGATTAAACATTTGAAAATATGTAATCACTGTTTGTTCCTGGTTGCACAACAGAGGTGACCTTCAATCTCAGCTATGTTTACTTGAGTCCTTCCAGCACGACACAACCTTGATCTTTGAATTTTATCTTGTGTCTGCCTAAAAGTAGTTGTTTTTGTTATGTCTTTCGCTCATTTTTATTGCAAGGTGATTCAATAGTGACGTGCAAGTATCATGATCTTCACTTCTTGCCTAAATATTCTTCTTTGTATTTGACTTGAAGATCAATTAGAGAACTAGAGATAAAAACCTGACCTGAATCCCAGTCCACTTTTTGCTACTAATTCAATTTTTCCTAAGGTAATTCCCTGATCACTTTAATTGCTCACTGAATCTCTTCTGACTTGTATCTCTCTAGCAATGCAGAAACCAGAGATTATGGTATTTTCCACAGGTAGGCATAGCTTGGCTGGGAAAATGGGCAACTTTTTTTGTGTGCATGCTGCCTGATACAATGATTTTCCATATGCTGTGCAAAAATATTTGGGGTATATTTCCTTTACCACAAGTTTAGCTGGGGCAAGTGGAGAAGACATTGGTTTTCAACCCAGATTCTTTGTGTCGACCAGCTCATATTGCAGCCCCCCAAAAAGTTGCAGTGACACAACCAAGAAGATAAAAATCTGTGGTGGAAAGGTGAGACTACACGGACAGGGAAAAGGTCAGGCTTTCTGAAGGCTTTCAGATTCATTGCTGAAGCCAATGTATTGTGTAATGAACAGCTGTGTGCACAGGGAGAGTGGATTCACCTCAACTGCTATTTTAGAATAAGCGTTGCTCTTTCAACACTCCTTTCAGGTTGTTTTCTGAAAAGAGAAGTGGATTCTGTCTCCTTCTTTTCTCTCTTAGTGTCATTAGAGGAAAAAGATAGCTAAAATTATTATCACCATGACTTCTGGCAGGGTTCAATAGTTCTTGGCTCTCAATGCAATGCAGATAACCAGAGATATTTTTGTTTCACCAAACACAGGGCTCAGGGGAAATTTTACTTCTTTCATGTTTTGTGGCATTAACCAACACAGTTTACAGTGGATAAACTCCGAGTTGAAAGGTTGTGGTTATGTCTCTCAAGAAAACTATTTGTTTGCTTTAGTTTCATACTACCTAGCATAATGTTACAAGGGGGGTTTATTGTACTCCAGAGCATGAGATTTGCAGGAAGCTTCACTTTATTTTTACATAGACCATTGGATTAGTTGTAGAAGTGAAACTTGCTCTGTAGGTAGCAGATTTTTCTTGATGACTGGCCAAAGCCTGTGGCTGCTACTACAACAAAAACAAACAATACACTGTGCAACCTTTCATTCCCAGTGCATGGAGCACTCACATGTACATGCACAGTACTTTAAAACAAATATCCCAGTATATCTTTCCCTTAGGAAAAATGGAGGCAGGGAGAGAAAACAATAAAACCTTGTATGTCCATTTTTAGTTTTAGTGCAAGTTTGGAATTAAGTAGAATATAATGCAAGACACCTGGGTCCTGCAGTAAATAAACCAGATTTTTTCTATTTTAAATTAAGCTACTTCTCACTGAATTTCAACATGTTAAATATTAGAGCTCTTTAAATCCTTTGGAAAAGGATGGATTTTGTTGCAGCTATTGGTAAAAATAGCATTATTAGTTTTGCTTAGTACTTAGAGTACCGACATATGTGATGGTTGTAGTCCTGATTATAAGGCACAATATGCCTTACATCTCTCCCTACTCCCTGAGAGTGTATCCTGCAGGTGTTGGGCTGCTTCTGCCTGGGAATAGCTGCTGGGATTCTTCCTCTTCCAGACCCAGTTTCTCAGTCCATAGCACCCAATGGACCAACTCTTCAAGCTTGGCTGGATGGAAGGCTGAGAGTTTCTCCATCTGCTACCCCCAAGATTATACCAGTTTAGGACTTTTTTTTCAGACAACCCTTTTTACCAGGAGTTTTTTTGAGCATTTTATAATCTCTTACTCTGTCCAGATCCTAATCTTGACAAAAAGCTGTATAAGTCCAAGTCTGGGCTAGGGAAATAATATCCTCACAGCTTGTAATAGATTGCCACCAATCTGTTGACCCCTCTTTGCTGGCTGGAAGATAAAATTAAAACATGGTATTGCTCTCATCCTTAGTGCCTGTTGAGTAATCAAGCAGAAAATTCAATAACTATTCCAGCTGCCAGTTTATATTCTATATGTTGTGATTTGTTTTTCTGTGAGTTGTTCCAGATCAGCATCAATTTTCACAGTTTTACTTAAATAAATTTACTTCTAAATTATCTCAATGCACATGGATGCAGGTTGACACAATATATGAACAGTGAGCAAAGCTCTGGTTCAGCAGAGTCTTTTGAAGTGTTCGTTAAGGCCATTATATCATGTGTACTTGGATGTAACCTGAAATGCTGAGTGCTTGTGGTAACTGCAGTGCATCACAGAGGTTCCTGCTATGTGTGCCAACACCAGTGTCTACCTGCTGGTTCCACTCCTGTGAGATGTACACCATCTCTCATGAGATCAGCTTTAAGTTAATTAGCTGAGCTCCCTAAACCACAAGGAAAGATTTATTTCCTGTATGGGAATCACTTTGTGGTATCAGGTTTTGTAAGAGAGGGTGCAATATGTCATGTTACTGGCAGGATGCTCAGAACATTTTTTTCGCTTTGATTCAGGTTAAGAACTTGCTGGACATGAATGTCTTGGCCTTCGTTCCAACCGTCTTCCTTGGAATGCTTGGAGGTCTTCTGGGAGCTCTTTGTTTCCCTAAATGTAAAGATTAATGAATTAGGTATGCGGTTCTTTAATTCAATTCCAAAAGTATCCCTTAGAAAAACAAGCAAGCTGTTGGAAACTCTGCTCATTCTTGTAAGTAAATAATATGGTTCTCTTCATTATATAATATTTACAGTGTCTAATGAGGGCAGGTCATAAATTGGATGTATGGAAAAGTGGGTCTGACCTGCTGGTACTTGATAACATGCAACACATTACAGCAAACATACGGATTTCCAAAGTACATATAGGTATTTGATGTTGGTGGGTATATAAGAAATGGAGAAGATTTTTTTTTTTTTTTTTTTTTTTTTTATGCTTGAAGTATTTTTCCTGTAGAGTTGCTCTTACACTGCTGCTCTACTGTGATGGTACTACACCATCTTAGTGACACGTGGCCGTTATGTTGGTGTGCTTTTGCATTTATTTACAATCTACAGGGGGCTGTCACAAGTAGATTTCATCAATTTTTCTCCATTTTTCCTTGCTAGTGATTGATCCTCTCATTACCCCACACAGCTTGCTGGTGTAGCAGAACCAGGTGGGCATCCTCCTCCACACCTCCCCACCTGGGCACTGTTTCAGCTGTTATGTTGGAAAGAACAATTAAGACACTATGACCATAACTATGTGTATTTTTGCCTCAAGACAAAACACGAGATTTCTGCCTGGTTTAACAAGAATGCACGCATGAAGAATAAATGGTTTAAAAGAGGGTTTAAAAGTTATGGATAGGTACACAAAACTTTCTGGAGCTAACTGTGTATCTGGAGTCAGTTATCCCTAGTGGTTACTGATGGAGGTCAGCCTGGAGTCTCAGATTTCCTGGGGAGGCATGATGGGCCCATTTTACTACTAAGCTTTGGAGTTTCCATTTGGCATTCATGGCTTTGGGGAGGATCATGCCACTGGAATGAAAAGGGTATAGACAAAAGGTTCCCATATTTTGAACATTTTCATAATTTTCAATTCTGTGCTTTGCTTTTAACTAAGTATGTTATTAAATGTGGAGGAAGGAAGCTTTCGGAGCTTTTCTGCTGCACTTTTAGTAAATAGTGCAAATTTGGGGTTCTCTGCAAGTTTCTCTAGTGAACAGCTGCTTGTCATAATTTTCCTGGTTTTCCACCATTTTTGAGTAAGTGTTTCTGAGGAGTTTTCAGACCTTTTTAGGTGTTGAGATGACCTTGGGAAATTGGTGCACACTGAAGCCCCTTTCTTCTGCACTCTCTTAGGCAGACTTGCCAGTATGTTTTATGTAGGCGATGTATGGTTTTTTATATTGTTTACTTTTTTTCCCTCTCTCGTGGAGAGAGGGTTGCTCTACTGTAGACCAAGGGGCTGGCCATATAGGTGCTCTCCTCCCATCAGCCCAGACATGCCTTCAGTGGCCCCTGCTCTGAGCCAACAAAAAGACATACGCTTCAGGGAAGAGCAATAATGTTGGTGTGCATCAGTGACCTGGATGATACTGGGAGGAAAACAACTGGTATTTTAAATACGAGAGGAGAAACTTTTGGATCCAAAAGTGTGAATAACAGTAGATTGAGGCACATGGTCAAGTCTCTGCAAGCTCGCCACAGACTGGTACAGGGCTGCATACGTTTCCCATCGGTTGCACTATTTTTCGTCTCGTTATGGTCTGAAAGAGTGGATTTCATTCAGTCCTGGAAAGCTCTGGGTGCTGCGGCACTGCAGCTCCTCTTCCTCTGCCTGGTCCTGCCCGTTGCGACGAGGGTCAACCTGCTCGTTGGGTTCCCTCGTAGGCACATCGGAGGTGAATCGTGACCTGCGGCAGGAGGAGGAGGCGGGAAGGAGGCGGGATGCCCGGGAAGGGGCGGTGCGGGAGCAGGTCCATGCCATCGAGACCAGAGGCGTTTAGCTCCTCTCAGCGGCAGGATGCCGGCGTGTCAGTCTGCAGCCGCGGCTGCTCGACATCTCGCCGAGCGGTGACACCTTGAGGAAGCTCACTCGAAGCTTTTTGCTTCCACGTTCGGAGGACTGGGTAAAGGGAGGCAGGGAAAAGGGGTTTTCTCAGCTCTAGGGAGATTCTTTCCACTGCCCAGCCTTCTTTCGTTGTGCTACAAATTTGTGCCCAGGTCTTGCAAAGGATTCGGCGCTTTGTGCTGTTGAGCGCTGCAGTGGGACATCCTAACAAAAATCCAGTTTTCAAACCAGCAGGATGAGGAATAGAGTCCCATCTGTGATTCCCATTAGCCCTGTGTAGATGCCACGGTTTCCAAAGGATCTCTGTGTGTGAGGGGTCAGGTTTGTAACAATTACTATTTTCACAATTTGGAGCTGGAGCTGTGTGTTTGATAGCTGCGTCTCCTACTATTGGGAAGGGTTTGGCTTTCTCATAGTACATTACGAAACCCATGCATAAACTACATAAACACATAAAACCCACACAGTTCCTTGTTACTTTTTGGAAAAAAAACCCACCAAACCCAAACCTAAACAAACCACAACATAAGCCAATGAGACCCAGTATCTTAGAAGATACTATAGGACTAAACGTCAGCTAGCGAAGATTTAGTGTCAGGCAAAGAAAATGCCTCCTAAGAGTTATTGTATATTGTTTATGAGTAGTGCCTTACTGACTCCAACAGTTCATGCAGTGGTTAGCACCTTGCCAGATCATACCTGAAACTGGGAGAACAGCATGTGTTTTGTAGGGCTGTAGTGCTTACCAGAGCTTTTCTGTTTGTATACTTTTTCTTCATCCTGTAAATGTTTTTTTAAAAATACTGATTTTTTACATTAACTTTGTAGCACGAACTCTTATTCAGACTGTTTTTGCTTTTTATTAGCTCTAGAAGGTCCTGCTCAGGTCACAGTCCTTATTTTATTATAACTTGGCAAAAAACTTCAGGAAAAAAACTGTTTGATCTGAGAGAGAAGCATAGATTTTTTTTTTTTTAATAAACTAACATAATCAGGCAACTGAGAGAAACTGTGTCACAGTGACTTTAACCAAAAATAATCTTGTATAAACCAGTTTGCCTTTAAACTTGGAAAGAACCCATCACAGTGTCTTCCACACCCACAACATAACCCGAAGTGCCATTCCTTTGACTGGAATTGAATATCTAATCTTCAGCCCATAGATTAGGCAAAGCCGTCTTCCTAAGTGCCCTTCTGCCCCTTGGCCTGTGTTTGCTTCTCCTCAATTCATCACCTTTCTCTCTGTGAGGAAATCACAACGTAGATAATGTTTTGCCAAGAATCTGGCAGAGCTATCTTTCTATTTTTTTAATCAAGTTGACTAATGCTTCTGTTCCAAAAGCTCAGTGTTTCCATGGGCAGGGTGGACAATTTAAGGATATATGCATATATACTTACATATTAAGCTGTCAAAACTTTAAAAGGTTACTTGAGAAGATTAATTTTTTTTTTTTGTCTACCTAGCTGTGAAGATAGGCTACTATTTTAAATATGTAGCCACTGGCTCCAGGCTAGCTGTCCTTCTAGCTCCCTTTGGACTTTGAGGCTTTGGCAAAAAATTGACCTGGGTTTGAACTGTCCCAGAGTTAAGTTTTCAGAAACAAAACCTGACCTGAGCTTTGCGAAGACCTAACTGCTCCCAGTTTCATCTATCTCTTGTAGATGTGCTCTGCACATAAGCTTATAATCTTTGAGATACAGGGAAACAAAGGCTTGAGATACGATTGTCTGACAAATCATTACAACTGCACACAGCTGAATCTCAGCTTGAGGGTGTCTATAAATGTGCTATCTGAGCTCTTTTAAAAAAATCCACAGAGTGCATGAAATATGGTTGTGTGTTCCAGTAGTTTTTCTCCCGATGTCTACTGACATTTTTTAAAAATATTTTTTCTTTTTTTTTTTGGATGTATCTTCATTTATTTAGAAATGTGAATTAATCTCAGCTAAGATAAAAACCTTAACATTAGTTTTGAATGAAATATAGCTTTGTTATATTGAACTATGCTGTATTGAAAAATATGCGTAACTGAAATAGTCATCTCATGTAAAAAACACTTTTGCTCTTGATGTATGCAAAGCAGCCAGTGAAAACACCTTCTGCTGTGCTCTGTTTCAAACACTTTTGGTTTCATTCATGTTTACTTCAGAATGGGTATACGGAAAGCTAGTAGAAAGACCTGTTAAAGTCCCTTCGTCCATTTGGATTGCAATGCCTGTGTGTCTACTGTGTAGTATGTAATCTGCTTTAGGCATTAGAGCTGTCAAGTATTGCTAGGATGTCTAGGAGCTTCCTTCTGTCGATTGACTGAATGTTAGTCCTTTCAAAATGTTCTCCTTATAAGAGAATGGAAGCAATAAGTTTGCAAGTTAGGAACAAGTCTTTAGCTGTTCATTCTAACAAGGGACTTTAAATTTGCATAAATCAGGAAGCAATTTAAATTGAAGCAGTGATTGTTTTTGACATACAGCAGAATTTGAAGTACCAGCCAGAAAACTAGGTCCTTAATGAAAGACACACAGATCCTGGATCCGTGCTGTGCACAAGTTGCAGTCTCAGGCCAGTAGCCTGCAAGGAGTTGGAGACCCAACTCTGGCTGGGTCTCCACTGGCTGCCGTGGCGCCTGGTGGGGAGGCTGGGCATGCATAGAGCGTCCCACATGCTGCAAGTCTTTCTGCAGGTAGCGGTGGTCTCTGGTAGCTACAGAACTGGTGGCCAGTTGCCTAGTTGCAAGTCCAGTCTCTGAAGTTAGAAAGGATGAATCTGGGCCTTAACTATTGCTTATGAGCAAATGCTGATCTTCTGGGATATGTGGGCAATTTCCTTGTGGTAGCTGCTGCCATTAGTGCTTTTAGACACTTTTCTTTCTGTTTTTGTCTGTTTCTACATCTCACAATAGTCTGTTTACTTATTTTAATGCCTGCAGGTATGTACGACAACTGTTACAATATATTTACCGTATTTCTTTCCTTGCACTCCAGTCATGAGCATAAGAAGCAACCAGCTAAGAAACAATGCAGAAATGTAAGTGGGGAGAATCACCAGGAACATATCTATGTAAATATTATCTATGAACCATTTCTCCTAGTTAGTTGTTACAAGGATTTGGGATGGAAAAATTCAAAGGTGCATCAGAGCCGAATGTTTAAAATGAATTCCTGTAGAGACAAGAATCACACTTAATCTTTTAATCACTGAAATTTAATCACACTTAAACCTTTCCAGTGAGAGACATTTGCCATCATGTCAAATTAAAGAAAAAAAAAAAGCCGGGGGGGAAGTAAGAAACAAAAGTGAGTTAAATGAAAAGAGCCTGAAACATGGCTGTATGTATCACACAAGCTCTTTTTCAATTTAGAATCCTAATTTTGCTTTTAAAGGTGTATAGACTTTACAGATAGGTATATAAGCTTATAGGAGACAGATGGTGCTTTAGTTGGAAATCTGAAACTGGAAACTGGTGAAAAACTTTTGTTATCCTCAGCTTCAGTGAGGATATTGGCTGAGGGACATGGTTTGATCTCTATACAAGAACGCTGACAGGTAAAAACACCAGAGCACATGCCACTACAGCAGAAACTGTAATCCAGACACTTAAAATGACAAACGTTGTGTTAATAAACAAGCAGGGAATAGGTGGCTGAATGGCTAAGGATTTTGTGGGTGATGCAGTTGAAGAGATCCTTGAATCTGATACAGGTTTTGCAGTCCATGTTCCTTTCTTGAGAAATACCTATAAGGAATCCAGAGGAAGTAGAAAAAGAATTGCTCAGATTAAGGTTAAATGACAGCTTGATTTCACAGTTACTGCAAAAAGTCACTACCAACTTCTAGTTTTACAAATTCATAAATTTGCAAAAATTATGAATTCCTCCTTCCAGGTGGGCAGCGTCACATATATTGCATAAGAACTGTAAATACTGAATAACTTGCCATTGCTGAGTGGACCCTGAATAGTTTATTAAGTATATAGAAAGCAGACATACTTTTCTATTCTTGCTCAATTCTGGACTGTCACTTGACTTGCAATGCCTTGTTCAGTATTGTTTGCTATAAAATGTATTTACATATTCTTTATAAAAGCAAACTTTGCACTTAGCACCAGGATTTGGTGACTATGGCTCTTTGGATTGGTACAGGAAAAGCCCTTTTCCTCACCCTGACAGCCTTTTTTATTTAAGGACTAAAGGCTTGCAAAATGTTATTTTTCAAAACAAAACTATTTTTGCTCTAAAGGAAAAACATCTGAAACCATGATAATTTAATTGCTTTTTTTTGACTGTCTCTGAATCAAAAATAGTCAGGCTGATCCAACCTAGAGGCTAAATGGTCTTAGTGCCAATTTTTCATTTGGTGTGGCTACAAGTTATAAAGAGTACATGCTGTTGAAAATGGATAGATCTGAAGGAAATTAAACACCAAATCGTTCTGGACTTTGCAGGGTCATGCGTGTGCTGAAGGTAGGGATAATGTTTCTAGGAAGCTTGTAATAAAGTACAAGACTAAACCTGAAAAAGAACTTTCTTCACTGTTCTCCTGTTCTTAGACATTTAAAAAGGTAATTATGTTTGCAGTTAGGACCATGTAGATTTGGCTCATCTTGGTGCGATCTGAGGTTCTTAGTCAGTTCTCCAGAGATAGGTAAGTATCATTAACCTTTGGAGATCCAACAGGTTAGTAATAGGCACCCTTGCTGCTTTAAGATTTCTAATAAGAACTATGTAATGAAAAAATTGTAAAATGTTTTTGTCTTTTGTGCTGATCCAACTCAGTGAAGTGTAAGGTTTTTTTTCATTTAAAACATGACAGTATAAGAGCTACAGCTCCAGATGAGGCTGTATGCGGCTATGTCAGTAGGACAGTGCTTCCTTCTAGCATAACATCCTCATAAATTTATGCTGGAGCGGTGCTTTTAGTAGCATGTTGTAGTGCTTCCAGCAGGCCTTGATATTCCTACGAGGAGGAATAGGAGGTCATAGGGAGGCAGGAGAAGGAGGTAAAGGAGCAATGGGCTTCTTCTGTTAGCAGGTCTGGGTACAACACATGTATTCCTGCAGCATGCAGTATGGCAGTGCAGTCCTCCTGTTGGCACCAGGGAGAAATCTGTCTTAACTAACTGTACTGATTTCAAGTGGAAAGAGAGTTAGTGGTACAAAACCCTGCGTGTAAACAAGTACTATGTCTCCACCCTCTATGCTTTGTTCTTCTTGCTCAACCATGTATTTTAATTGTAAAAAAATTTTCTTTTGTTGTTTCTCTCTCTGTTACTTTGGCATTGCTGCAACCTTCAAATTGCCTCTCGGATGTGTGGGTTTTTGTGTGCGCACTTCTTTAATGGTAATAGACATTTATATAGAACTTGAGCCTTTGCTATAAGTGGGTTACACAACCATATGACTTCTAAAGCAGGACGGAGTAGTAAGTTTTTTTATTTTTTATTGACGGTTATGAATTTGGAATATATTCTTGTTGGAGTCGTTGGATTAATGTAAAAAGCAAATACAGGATTGGGAAGTATCTTGTGTTCCTCTGGTTGCCAATCTGGGGTCTGGAATAAATTTTCTTGTACTAGATGTTGGCAGCATTTTAAGTTTTCCTTGTAGTTCTGAGCAGGGAACTGAGTTCAGGTGGGTCAAATACCACAGATCTCCTGCTCTTTGTTCCAGAAACAGAGTTCATAGTGTTACTGTTTAGGTTGTGGTGATGTCCAAAACATGCTGGATGCTTTCCAGACTGGAAGAAGAAAGTCGTACCTGCTTGAAGAGTGCAGTTGCTCCAGATGACAGAGATTGAGAAGGTGGCTGGTCATGGTCAGCATGATAACCGGCAGTCTAGGTTGCAAGATGTTGAAATAACTAGTGCCAGTATTTACTGAAGGAGGGCTTTAAGAACGTGTTGGACAAATATCTTTTAGGTGTGGTTTGGGTATAGCCTATGCTGCTGTGCAAGAGGAAACCTCCAAGTTCTTCCAGTTCTCCATGTGCTCTCCTGTGCAAAGCTTTCTAACTGCAAATGCATCTGTCAGCTTGGGACACTGTACGTACCCACTGAAGGTGTTCATCAGGAATGATAAATTTTTGGTCTGCTAATCCTGTTTTATAGTGTTACAATGATATGTGATGGATAAGGAGACCAAGGCCTGGCTGGGAATTTTCATCAGATTTTTTCCCTCTGTTTTCCGGTTTTAGGCAGTCTAATGTGATTCCTGGTTTTGGAAATTTTGGGTTTCTTCAGCAGGAGGCTTGTTTATGTAGAGGAATATGAGCTCTGCTAAACCAGATTTATTAGTTTAGTAGAATAATTAATAAACTGATCTGGTACACTAGATTTATTAGTTAATAAAACAGCTTGAGAGATGTAAGGGAAAGTAGGGTTTTGTGTAAAATTTATATCTAATAGACATGTTCTGTACAGGCACTAAGGTGATTTATTCATCCATTTTTTTATTTTTTTTTTGTCTTTAAGCATAAATCAGTTTAAGATGGAAATTTCAGAATATAGCTGTTCATCAAGCACATGGATTGGTGCAGATGGAGTCAGATATTCTAATCAAACCTTCAGTCAAGGTAACGGGAACTAAATGATTGGTACCTGGGAACAAACTGCATTTATGTAATTTGAGGTGATATCCAAGTATATTTACTCATAATGTTGGTTTTCTTCAAAGTAACGTAGTGCTCCCTTTTGAGGGATACATCAGAATTAAATTCCATATTTGAGCCAAGTATGCTGGGAAGTTCCTGACTTACTACCCTGAAAAGAATAGGCAAAGAGCCCTGCTGAAGTAGTATAGTTGCCTTTCTGGCTTAAATGGCTGCAGTTTCTCCTTGTTTTGATCAAGATTAACGTCACTCAGACCAGACTGGAAAGAACAAATATTCTTTGTTTTCCTGAAAGTGCCCCAGATGCTCAGGCTGTCATGTAAACTCCAATTAACTGTCTGTGCACTTTGCTGATTTTTTTTAATCAGGTTTAGGCAAATTAACACTATTATTCTATTTTTGTAAAGGATCCTCTTAATGTTTTGTATCTCTCCACATCTCTTCCTCTGTGTTGCAGCTGTTGCTTTTCTTGTTGAAAATGGGAAGCGAGGGATCACATATCTTTTAAAATGTGGGACTCATGAAGAATTTGGATATGCTTCCCTCTGCACTGCTTTGGCATTTTATTTCATCCTCAGCTGTTGGACAGCAGGTTCTGCTGTTGCCAGTGGCCTGGTTATTCCTATGCTGTAAGCTTCACCTGTCTTGGTTTGAGCCTCCTGTACAAAAGGCCTGTGTTGAGTAGCAACAGTCTGAATTGTAAGCTGAAAGCTTGGCAATAGCAAAGCTATAACTGCTTGGAGGAGGTTATATAGGTGGAACATGATGGCTTGCTTGGAAAGAGATGCTAAAATTGTGGAAGAGAATGAAGAAAAATCATCTGAGAATAGCTGTGGAAGGACTATAGCCAAAACTATGTGCTTTCCAAGTATAGATCATTTGCGTCCTTTAGGGACCTGGAGAGTCTTGGCTGCTGGCTCCGTCTCTGTAACTGTAAAATATGGGTTCAGATCCAGGCTTTTCATCTGTTTCTTGTGCACCTAATAGCTTGAATCTTAATCTTGGACATCAACACCCTAGACTTTGGAGAAAACTGCAATTAGGCCTATTGTTTTACATTTTAGAAAGCTGTGGCAGGCTTGAGCAAAGTTCTTACACTAATTTTGAGAGGTTTAATGTTCAGCAATCAGGGAGCCATGGCTGGAGACTGGGTACCCAGCATAATGCAGTTCAAATACTGAAACAATTCTAAAAAGAGATAGTTGAGTGTACAACCTTCTGCCTTTGCCCTACCCCATAGTATTTGCCTCCTATGTTCCCCAAACTGTTATCTAAATAAATTTTTAATATGCTGTGTTTGCTGAAACATGGCATACTTGGCTGAATAGATACAGATAGTCTGTCAGCAAGCACCCGTGTTTCTGACCCAATAACTTCATTTTTATAACAATTCTAGAAATATTAGAATTGCATCCTTCAAATAAAATGAATCAATTGCATGAGTAAGTGGGAAAAAGTTGTGTAATGATACAAGACGATGCTCCTCAAATCAAATAATCTATATCATATAGATGGCTTTTGTATAATAATAATAATTCACCATTTCTGGAAGGTGAATGTCTGTACAAATCCAGTTCATTGGCTGATGCTTGAATCTGTGTATTTAATTCCTTGCATATGGAATGAAATGCTGTGTATCATGCCAGCAATTACCTGCCCAACTGTGCTCAATTTTGGTTTTGCTCTTCAGTGTAGCATATGGTTGGTTTGAGGACTCCAGGGTTCTCTTCACAGCTTCATTCCTGGTTAGCTTTGAGCAGGTCATTAGTACCGGTTACTCTATTTTGCCCATTTTTTATATGGCTGTATTATTTTACTTGCCAGGTTTATGGGACACAGGTAGACTTAATTTTAAGAAATTATATAAGGCCTGAGCTCTAGAAGTGTAGGCTTTTTATCTGAAATATCCCAGTGTGTGCATCTGTGATCTATACTTTTGACTGGATTCTAGTAAGGTTCATTTTTATCTGACTTTGAAGGACATCAAGACAGACGTGCCGATAGTCCTTTTTCTTCAAAATATGGTAGATCTGGCAGTTTCATGCTAGTGATCAACACTAAGTAAATGGTTATACGAAGGAAGGGTGCTAGAGCTTTTCTTGGGAGAGGGGTCACTACAGAAGTTGACAAAATTAATCCAAGATCAGCAGAATATTAGAAGCATTTGTAGAAAACACTATCATTGGCAAGAGGATTGCTTTGTTTCTTCTTGCATACAGGTACACAGGAGCTTTGTATGGTAGGATAATCGACTTGATCCTTGTTTCTGTTTTTGGTGTTCAAACTAATGAATACGGAACATGGATTGATCCAGGTCTCTTTGCTGCCATTGGAGCTGCCTCATTTTCAGTGGTGTGTCAAGACTAACCCATCTCCCTCACTGTGATAATGGTATGTATGTTCAGTTTTTAAGTATTTGTGTGGCCAAGGTTGAGTTGAGCTTTTGCTGCTGCAGCTAAATGAACCACAGGTGTTCCATGCACATTGAATCACAGAGAAATAAATTATTGGCCTGGCTATTTCTAGCTTGCCTGAAGAGTTTTGGGTTTTTTGTTTTTTTTTTTTTTCCTTTTTCTTCTTTTTTTCTGGGACCTTTTATTTGTGAAGTGTAAGTTTGGAAATAACACTTTGAGAAATCTGATTATCTGTTTTCCAATGTTTAAATTTTTTGGGGGGTTGCAGAAATTATAATGGCATCTGAGATTTACAAACAAGAACACAGAATATACTATCTTTGGTTTCTTCTGGTTTACAAAAAAAATGGTAGATCACACTGTTTGGCTTGTGAATTGACTTCTATGGGGGCTGGGGGCCTTGTGCAATGCATCTTTTTACATTGGGGCTGAATATGGCCTTCAGGGTGGAGTAAGGGAAGGATTTACAGTAGTATGGCCAAGTGATGCAATGGGACGCCTCCTAGATCTCTCTGGTAAATTTATGCCTTATAAAATTCAAAAGTTTGAGATTCTCTTGGAACAACGTTTCATACTTATCTTTCCTACTCCCCCCCCCTTTTATAGCAGAAGATTTTGACTCTGCGCTACAATACTTTACAGGCAAACCTTTGAAAGCTAAAGGATTTGCGAATAATACTCTTATAATTAGAGAGGATGTTCTTTGCTCCCCCCAGCTGCAACACCTGGCGATGGTGAGTTGTAAGGCACAGCTGAAATTCAGCTTAGTCAACAGAGTAGTGGTGTGGAGGACACAAGGGGGAAGCTTTCACCCTTCCACAGCAGGACATTCAAGTCCTGTGAGTGTTACTGTGTGTGGAAATTTCACCCATGACTAAACTCAGTCTTGGCTGCTGGGCTGACTTTGCCCAAAAGGATCTCATTAAAATCTTTGCAGATGTCAGGATTTACCTGGAGTGACCAAGCCAGGATTTTCCCTCCTAATACGCTCTTGCGCAGTGTTTGATAAAGCAGCTGTTTATTGGCACTTGCTCTGAACTCGGTTCATTTTAGTGATAGGTTGTGTAAATTGTGTAGGGAGCATTTTTTTAATGTTTAGCTTGAAAGGTGTTGTATGTGCATAAAAAATTCTCTGTTGTGAAATAATAATTAGATTGATTATGGAAACACTCCTCCCTCGGTGTTCTCTTGGTACTTTAGCACTTACTTATCCGATAAGTATGAACACACTCTGGTATTTTTGCTTCTTTTATTGCTGTTAGGCATCTTTCAGAAGTTACTGAATGATTTGTTGGCCAGCTACTATGTCTGTAATACTTGAAGGGGGAAATGTTGGTGCATGAACACTAGGTGTAAGTTTTTTGACAGCCCCAATTACCACTAAATGTAACGTCCTTTCCAAGGTAGACCTGTTGGATGGGGCTTTAAGCAACCTCGTCTAGTGGAAGGTGTCCCTACTTATGGCAGGGAGGTTGGAACTAGATGATCTTTAAGGTCCCTTCCAACCTCAAACCATTCTATGATTCTATGAATTTAGGTATCATTTGTAAACCATTACTTTATGGTCTTGCTGAAGATACAAGTCCTTAGTGGCAAAAGCATCTTCCTTAGCTTTGTGCTTATGAGGTTGTGCTTCATCACAGGGAAGTGAGAGGTGATTACGTGCCAGAACACTTGCTGGTCTTGGATGACAGAACGGTGTTTTATTCGGCTCCAGTAGAGAGAAAAAGCCTGCATTTTACTTGCTTCTGTTTCTCCCTGCCTTTCCCATTACCTGCACTTACTCTTTTTTTTTTTTTTTTTTTTCTTTTCCAAGTGCCTCTGTGAGCTTGCATGTACGGCATATGCAAAACAATAGCTGGAAACTGTTAAGAGAACTGTAGGAAACTCAGTTGAAAAGGCACTAGAAAAATGATGAGGATTGCATTGCAATGCGTTCTGAATTCCCCTAGGTGTCATGTTATAACTCTGCTGCGCCACTCTTGCAGCGGCAGATTGTGTTTCAATTCATGTTCATCCAAGATAAATAGCTGCATTGCTTGAGGAAATATTAATTTTTGAGGAGAAAAAAGGTCTTGGACATGACAATGCAAACACATAATTAAAAGGTTGTGCCCTCAAACCATAAAATGCACATATTTTTCCTATATTGTCTGATGGGTTCAAAAAGAATTGAGAATGTTTGCTTTGGCTTTTCACACAGCCTTCCATTTGGAAACAGTTATGAATGTGGGATTTGTAGTGAACAGGTTTGTAAGATGCTTTTTTTTTTTTTTTTTTTTTCCTCTCTTTTCCTTTCATGGCAGACCCCACAGGCATCTGCCCACCTCTTCTCTCTTGGCTGCCTCTTTCTACCCCCCATGCTGCCACTTGACCCTCATCCTCAGCTCTTTGCAGCAAATGGTAGATGTGGTGACATTTTCCTTGGCAAGTATAAGGACCAGCCTTATGACTTGCCTTCCCACAGCCTTCTGTCTCCCACGTCTTTTTAAGTGTCACGTGTCCTGAGCTTGCTGGTCTCAGGGTGCTCTAGATGTGGGAAGAGGAATAGCATCTTCCTACAGTGTGTCTTGTCTCTGGGTCATTCTGTATTTTTATCATTCCTTTTGTATTTTTACCTCTCAATAACAAGGTTTAAAGATGAAAGGTGGCACTGGGCTAGCCTACGATTAGTGTTCTTGTCCAGTACTGCTGATGCCCCTGTGTGCAAGCTGAGAGAAGCTTTATTTTGATCCTTTGTCACCCAGGTTGCCTTCATTTCTGTTACACACAACAGAAAACAGCCATGCCTCTCTTACCTTTCTTGACTGTTCTGTTCAAACAGGATTAAAGCAGTGTATCAGTTTATTGGTCTAATTTATTTCTCCAAGAAATCTCTTCTGATGAATATGGGGAATGCAATTACTTCTGAAAAGGTTAAAGCTCAGAATCCTCCTCTGAGTGTGAAACATGGAAGTATCAGTCTTTTGACAGATGTAGACTAAAGGAGAAAATAGAGTATTCCTTAGGATTTGGAAGGGGAAATGCCATGTCATTACATAAACCAAAGGGAAAACTCCGTAGGGGATTAAACCACCTAAGGTCTGTCCTTGAGTCTTTTGCTAATGGTGGGTATGGCTGCTGTGAATGAATGCCTTGTGCTTATGGGCATAGTGTTGGTACTGAAATAAAATGACCATCTGATGGGTGTTCAGAGCTCTATCAGAAGTTGCTTGTTGATGTCTGTCTGCATCTGTAATATGGCAGAAATAAGCAGCTGTATGTAAAATCATCTGGTTCATAAGACAGTATTGAAGACTCAGAGATGAGGTTTGCTTGTGCTTTCTACTTTCTGATGCCTACATCCAGACAGGAACACTGGCAGAGCACTGTATTTAATAAACTACACTGCTGTAAGTGACCACTGTCCTATAGTTAAGAAATTTGGCATCTTTGTTATATACATTCCATTAAGAAATGAAAATGAACATTTATTTTTTGTGTAATTTGGATACCTCAGTTGTAATACATACTCCTGACATGCTTCACAGCAGTCTTATGCGTTGTCTTGAGTAAGAGCAATAAAATAAACTGTATCAGCAGTTAGTAACAATCAAACCCTAACTTCCCCCCTCTCTCTGTAATTCTTCAGTACATCTAATTTAGGTAAAATGTGCTTACCTCAAATTATAGGCAGGACCTAATGCTGCACATTTTGTGGCTAATCTTCTCACTTCCTCTGAGAGAGTAACTCAAGAAGCTGAAGTCATTGCACAAGAAATTTAAGTAGAGCATCAGCTGTGGGCACTTACCGTATATATGACAGACGCGTCTTGTTTTACATATGCAACGTGAAGATACAGCATAGACCCAATCCAACTAATGAGAAGGAAGTTTTAAGAAAAGCAGAATGGTGATATGTTAGAAAAATAAGCTCAAGACTTCTAAAACAGCTGTGTTGCTCAATGGTTGTAGGACACAAGATGCTGCATTTTGAACGGTTTACAGTCATGATGATGCCAGCAGGAAGGATGGTTTTGAAAATGCTAAACCAATAATAAATTCTGAATCTTTCCTTGTTGGGTGGAGGTGTCAGATAAAATGACATAGCTGGTGCTTGAAGACCAAACAGTGAAAACAATCCTAGCTGCTCATGGCATTCCTTGTCTGTGTTGCAACATACGGTTGTCTTTAGACAACATAGAGTTGATTTAAATTAAATTTCTTCTGAATGAGGCCTGATCTAATGGATGACAGTTCTATTCTACAGGCAAGGATGGGTAAACTGTATGTTAACTGGGCAACAAAATTGTGATATGTATTACTTTTGGATTAAATGTAAATTTTAACAGATATAAATTCTAGGATTTCTTCTTGCCTAATGGGATGCCAGAAAAAGTCTGAATGGGTGTGCCTTTCAACGTGCTGGGAGTGGTTGGACTGTGTTATGTTCCACTTCAGCTTCCTCCTCTGTGGTGCTGGGGAGCCATGGACTGGATTGCCAGTAGCGGTGTTTGGGTCTTGGTTGGTACCCGGTTATACCTTGTAGCATTTCTGTGAATTTCCCCTGCTCGCCTCTGCAAATTATTTATATTGTGCTGTTCTGAGTGATTTTTGGGGGCATCTAATTAACTTACATGCAGAGAAGCAGAGAGAGAGTTTTAGCAGAAATGCTGGGTTGCCCATTGAATTGCTTTCCCTGTGATGTTCTGCACATCTGTCAGAACACGAATGATGTTTCTTCAGTTTTCAGTTCCAGCCTGCCTGCTGCCCCCTTGTTACCTGTTGCTATTATTACTTGGCTGCTGGCAGGGCAAGATCTCCCTGAGAAGGGAGGGAGGATGGCTCTGGTGGTGCACGTGCTGCTCGTCATACAAACCAGCAGCGCCCATTTGTCCTGGGCAGCCTCCACATCCATTTGGGTGGGGGCTGTTTCTGCCACCCAGACCTCCTGCTTTTCCCTCTTCCCTTCTGCTCCTTGAGCTGGGAAGTAAGGAAGGAAGCAGCTCATGGTACGAAATGGTTGTCTTGTCTGGCCATTCTCTGGGGCTTGACCCCTCTGGCTTATGAGTACCCGGGACTGTTGTGTAACCAACAGGGAGAGCCTGAGAAGGGAGCTGGATGTTACTCAAGGAGCTGTTTCTGCAGAGTTGGCAGAACTTAATGGTGCAAAGGGTCTTCAGTGCAAACTGTGCCTCATGTGAGGCTTGTTCATGTAGTTGCAATCTTCTTGGATCTTGATCTAGTATGGGAAGGGAACAATAAAAATACCCTTTAAACATCTGACTAAAACACCAACTACAGTGCAGGTGCCTTTCTGTAAGGCACAGTTTCCACCCAGTTTGCCTTACTTTTATTTGGTAAATTATTAAGTGTACAAAATGAGTGCTGGCACGAAGCTGGCCTTGTGTACCAGTGCCCTTATGTTTTTCCCAAAGTGAGGACCAGCTGACCCTGAAGCGGTGGGACTTGAGTTGTGGCACTGTCATGCTGTGGGCTTCAGAAAACGGAGGCTATTTGATCTTGGTCCATGAAGAGCTCTTCAGGGCAGGTCTTATGGCATGAGGAAGCAGGATATTTTGCAAGATATCAAATTGAATTATTTAATCGATCCTTCTGGTCTTAAAAGAAACCAGTCTTGGTTTTGGCATATAAAATGTGGTGTAACATCTGATTAGTTGAAGAGAAGGAAGTTCCCATCCAAACTTGTAATACCATCCAAAGAGTGATCCTTTCCTTGATAAGGTTCATAGTTTGCTGAGGTGTCAGGAGAAAACTTCTCTGAGTGCTGAGTACTCTTTTGGCGTACCATCAAGCAGGAGAACAGGCAGATTTGAAATACATTAATTTCTTGTTCACATGAAAAAATCTTATGGTCAAATAAGATTAGTATGATCTTATGGTCAAATACAGCAAAATGTTCTTCAGTGCCTAGTTTTGTGGTGTGAGTGACTGTAAACATGGAAGTCTGCAACAGCTCATTTTTTCAGCACCACCCTTGTTAGAATGATTTTAAAAAATGCCCTCTACTCTATTTTTGACTGAAAATTAGGCCTTCAGATTTGTTTTTACAAACACCTTTGACATTTCATCAAAAAGCTGAACATCTGAAAAACGGAAATAAAGAAAAAGTATTTAAAATATCTTGCTGTAAGCTTTGTTGTTTCATGTTAGCATTTTTCTGTATGGAATGAAATATTTCCCATGAAACACCAAAGAGACTTTCTTGGTATGTTTGAGGAAGGAGGCAGCAACCACGGTGCATCGTGGGAGATGTAGTTTAATCTGAGAGGCCAAGGTGAATCCAAGTTTAAAATTCTCAAGAGATGCCAAAATACTCTAAATGAAAGCTTTTTGGGTTTTAACCTAAAAAATACTGCTCAATAGGGATGATAAACCATTTGTCAAGCCACTGGAACATTCCATTAAAAAAGTATGTAGGGAAAAATGAAAGAAAACCTTTTTTCTTTCTGGATGGTAGCCTTGTGAGCCCAGCCCAAGAAAGTCAGAAGAAGTCCCCTCCAATTCATTCATTCATCATCTGTAAAGAACTGCAACTAGGGAACAATGGGTTAGTCTGTAGGTAATTCACAAATTAGAAGAGAATCCAGCTTTATCTTTAAAATAGCTGTTTCAGCTTTGGCACCAGGTTTTTATCAGTAAAATAAACAGACATGACTGAATTGTACATGGATTCAATTGGCATTGAACTTTTAGAAAGTTCAGTTGTGCATCTGAGATACTGAAATTGAGACTGCATCAATGTTTTAAATACACACATTGGAAATGAAGTTGTAATGCAAGAAGATAACATTTTTATATAGTCATTTTTCTGGCTCTGTCTTTCAGTAGCCTTAAAGGTATTTTATAAATAAGGCGATCTAGTGTATTACAACATACAATTGTACATTTGGGACATGTAATACAAACCTTAATGAAAGTTCATGAGAATTTAATGTGCAAAAGTTATTTTTAATTCACAGTATCTTATCTGTTTTTAATTTTTTTCAAATTACAAAATCAAATTGGGCTGTCTTATGTACTAATTCTTTGGCAAATTTAATTTGTTTCCAAGTTAAAGACATTTTTCAGTTACATTGTCAGGAAAAGCATCTGAAACCATTAAGTTTTGTTATATTTTTAACTTTAAAGCCTTCAGAACGTTGCCAATAGTGTTTTTCTCCAAATTTTGAGGAAATGCTTTATCTCTGGGACAAAAGCTACCATAATAAGCATATCTCTTTTTTTCCAGCCTGAGGGGTTTGTTATCATCTTGAATTAAAACCCCCATGTAATTGGGTGCTCTACTGAATGGGGGGTCAGGGCCAGAAATTCCTGTTTGATTATTGGACCCAGCTGAAACAGGAGCAAAGTGGTTACACGGCACAGCAGCTGCTGGGATGGACGTGGTCTGTCAGGGGGAAGAAGGCTCCTACTGTAGGTCCTGAGAGAGGCAAATCCCTAAGGAGGAGCGTGGCCTTCCCCCTCTGCTAAAGACAGGAGAACAACACATTTTGTTGCAGTTTCAACATTTTTCCTGCTTTTGGGAAAAGGAATAAGACTGGGTCCAGGACACACATGGTGGTGGCGGTGAATGCTGGTGAAAGGCGTGCTGCTGTTGTGAGCAAGACTGAATGGAAGCAGGCACCAAGGGGAAGCTGTGAAAGCATGTGAAAAGTAGAAGCATTGCAGAAAAGAGGAGCTTAAATGGTGGGACTTGTCCTAATGGCGGCTTTTCGGTCATCTTGAAACATTGAAGAGTGATGATGGAAGAACACCTGAATGCCTAATGGCTGTGCCTCAGGCAAGATTGCAGAGCCAGACCCGAGCTGCTTTCTTGCACCTCTAAAAAAACCCCAACACACTAACACCCTGAACGGGCAGTGGCCACCCAGGCAGTTGTCCACTGGTGGGTTATGCAGCAGCAGGTGACTTTGCTGCAGTTGCTGGTGCAACTTGTGAAACAGCGGTGCCTGGCTTTAGAAAGGATGAAGTTGCACAGCTGTGGAGATGGCTGGAGTGGAGATGTCTGGTGCTTCAGATCACATAGCATGAAGACTCAGGTTACTGTGGTTATACTGCTCCCATCTCATGCTCTTCTTCAGCCTGGCCGTTGTTCAAAGAAAAGAGAATGTATTTGGGAGGCTTGCGTCCTACTTTTCCCTTTCTCCTGCTTGTTTAGCAGCGTGTATGCAATGCTTGAGACAAGGGAAAGAACGGACTGAAAAAAATGAATACATCGTCACAGCACACTTTGGCAGCATAGACCTTGGGAGATCTCTGATCGTGCCTTCCTCTGACTTGCTTAAGATGGAGGGGTGTGAAAGGGACATTAGGCTCCTCAGGCAAACATAGGCCAGTGCTCTGGAGAAAAAATGATAAGGAGCACACAGCTGCCTTTCAGGAGAGCCTTTCCGGTGTGAGAAAGTAATGGAGCCTCATGACAGGTCATGTCAGCATTTGTTGGGATTTTGACCCTCACTTTAGAATGAATACACGTGTACGTGCTCTGGATCAGGAAGCATTTTTTGCACTGCTGATTAATAAGGCACATACTATGGAGTCCTCACCAGAAACGCAGGAAGGCGTATGTGCCTACTCAGTGGTCAGGTTCCAATTCTTCTCTTCTTAAGTGCTTAAAAATAGTTCAGAACAGTTGCTGAAGCAGGGTTAATCAATACTGAATTTAGCTGTGGTCAGGTTTCTCCCCATGGCTACAGTCTTCATTTTAACTCCCCAGGAGAGAGTTTTCCACCTGATTTTGGTGGAGAAAGGAAAATTTTTTTGCAGAAGCTGGGAAAAACATGTAGTATTCAAGATTTTTCACATCATGTTTCCTTCAAAAGCAGACAGAGGAAGTGCTTAATTATTTGGAAACTCATTTGGCAGGTTCTTCCCAATGCTAGGCTGTTTAATGCATCAGCCCGTCACACTTAAATACTTTAGGGCTCACTTAATGTTTTTGATTACACCTGTGATGGTTCACAGAAGTTGTTTTGACAGGGTCTAATTTTCTGTTAGTAAGCTTCCTGATTTTTTTCTAATGAAGTGTTTAAACCCTAGTCAAAACAATTTTTCAAAATCTCCAAGCCTACAGTTATTCCTAACTGGGTACACGTTCGCTATGCTTACACTGCCTGTCAGGAGGAGCCCTGTGTGTTTGAATGGTATATTTAATGTTATTTCAGAACCTGATTGCAAGTGATGTCACCTTTCTACAAAGAAGGGGAGGTGCAGAGTAATGCTGTACTGATCCTAGTCTTACTCAAATTGATCCCAAAACAATTGGAATAGCAATGCATAATCAGCAAACTGGTAAATACATCAAGTCCTACTATTTTCTGTTGAATTTGCTCCAACTAGGGGAAGAGCACTGTGTGTTTTTTGGCAGTAGCTTGTCTGGAAAACGAAATAAGTGAAACTGTACTCTCATGGAGAAGGGTATGGGGAATGGTTTTTAGGACCTCAGATTTCATAATGCATTTATTTAAGAAACTGGAGGCTCAGTGAATGGATACCTAAGCTCATTTTGTGAACAAGCTTTTGTAAGTTTTCTGTTCTGGTATTTAAAGCCTAAACTCCTACTGAATTTAAAGCTGAAATGAAGCCTGTAGCCCATGGTGTAGAGCGTTTATCAAATAGCCTTGCTAAATCCACTGTCCACTCTGCAGCTGTCTGTAGTCACTGGGCTCTTCTCTTTATGGCATTCTGGAGATGTTTGGTTTAGCATCACTTAAATATGACAGAGATTCATTGCAGTTGTCTATCTTATTTTAAAAAACGCTCATGAATGCTAATTTTAAGAATTCTGTGATACTGTGGGTTAAAAAAGTACAAGGTTGCTTAGCTGGGTTATTATACTGTACAGTGCTTGTTTTGAAAAGATTTAATGTGTGAGCCTGCTGAATGTTTAGGTGTATTCAGCAGTGCACATACACAATGCTGCTGTTTTTATTAATAGAAGGTTCACTTGGCACAACATGAACCAGTGTAACCTTCCTGAGACACAGGTTTTAGACAGCTTTAAAACCTCCTTTCAGGGTTTGGTGTCTGCTATGTATGTAAGATAAAAGAGCCAGATTGCAAAAAAATCACTGATAAATATCTTTCCAGGGGATCTTGGCAAGAGTTGCTGCTATCACCTTTACTGTTTCCGCTATCACTTGCATCCATTGCCACAACCTGTCAAAACAGGTGTATTTATAGACCTTGAGGGACTGAAACAAGAAATCAAACATTTGCATAGCATCTTCCATTCAAGTTCCCAAGGACTGAGGCTTAAAGGATTTTGATATGTTTCCAGGGATTACTTAGCTGTGCTGGGTATTTCTACATTTTCTTTAGCAATCTGCTGCTGCTGTGCTTGGTCTTGGAACTAGAAAAAGTTGTTCTCTCTTTTAACAAGGAAATCATCAACAAAATGCTGGTTGGCTTCAGAAAAACTCCCACAAATATTTAAACCTACATCAGAGAAAAACGGGACAAAATCTCACTGAACATTATGAATTAAGGTAAATTAAGAAGCAGTGCATGAGTGTGAATTATAAGAACTACTTTGCTTGAAGAGAAAAACTAAGCGCCCTGCACTAAGACATTTTTTTGCACTCTGTCTTGGTAGTAATTAAGCTCTAGGGTGCTAGAGGCTGTCTACTTCTTGTAATGGCCTGGAATAGTTAATGGAGTTGAGCTCTGGAAGAGGAAGAATCCCACTAATTGTGTAATCCTCCTGGCACTGGGGTTTGGCAGGATGTCCTCAGAGTGAACCTACGCTGGGTGTGCCGCCCTTTGTAGAGCGTGATGCACAGCTTCGTGTGCCTGAGGCTGCAAGAAATAATCATTTTCAGCAGTGTGAGGGAACATGAATGCATAACTTTTTGGGGCTAGCATGACAATCATGTCTTTTTAGGAGATTTATGTTTACTGTATTGCAGCATCCCACTTTTCCAAAAATTTCCAGCAGTGATAGTGATGAGTGATAAGGAGATAAAGTGAATTGAATTAATGGATGTAGTCGTAGGACTGTAAAAGATTTCTTTAAAGGTGAAGTGCACAAGAAAGGAATATTTTTCACTTAGTAAGAGAGAGATTAATGGAAATGCAGGGAGGGAGTATTCAGCTGGATCGATATGTGAAGAAGGTGCCTCTTTTGGAGTAATCCCAGATGAAAACAGCAGATCATGATAACAGCATTTCAGTTCATAGTTTGTCTGGACATTATTAAGTGGGAAGTAAAGTGACTCAAGCGTTCAACGTACAGGTTGCTAAGGGCCAGCAGGTCATAATTGAGAGATTAAAGAAACTGAAATGAAGATCTACATTGTTTATGAAAGGGCTGTGATGATACAAATATCTAATCATGGGAGACATTATTACCGTAAACTCCTGCTCTCAAGAAAGCTGCACGAACAGCTCTTTTAGTGCTGTGAATAGAGAATTGTTCTCTCCTTCCCTTCTTTATGTCAAGCAATCAGCTTGCAACCTTGTTGGCATTTGCTCCATGAAAAAAACAATCAAAGGTTTTCTGTTGGGTACAAGCCCTCCACCCTTTGGTAATGTTCTGTTGACTGTGAATGATTTTATTCTTGGTGTCTTTAATCAATACTAGCAAAAATTTCGAATGAGAGAAGTTCTGGTTGTATGTGAGAGAAACAAAAGTTGCTTTCCTGGGGGAATGTGTACTCCTCCACAAAATCTGGTGGCATGGAGACCAGGAAACTGTGCCTAGAGCTGGTGTTTTGTGCCAGCTGCAACCTCAGCTCCCAAACAACTGGATGTGGCTGATAGTACCAAGACTTCCCACTCACTCTCTTTTTAAACTTGCTTTCAGACATATTGTCTTGTACCTTTGTCCAGCAGTCGCTTGTTTTTTTCCAAATATTTTTCAAATTCCAGACTTTGCAGTTAAGTGTTTGTGACCTGATGAAGAACATAAAAAGTATTTCTTTTGGAGAGTTTGCTTCTACCAAGTACGATGGTCTTTATATCATGGGAAGGGAGAAGATTCTGTCTTTTTTTTGTTCAGTTTGCCAGACAGCTCTCCTATTTGAACAAATCTTGAAAAATGAATTAGGCTACAAAATATATTTTTTTAATTTTATTTTTTTATAAGCCTTCTCTCCTGCATTTGTCGTTGTAAGCTGCAAGTAGCAAGAGAGCGCTCTTGCTAAGTGGGTTTCCAGTAGAAGAAAGAAAATCGATTTGCACTGTGTAGCTGGCTTATGATCTTTTTTTTGACATTATTGAAGTATGAAGGGTTCAGGGAATATTCACTGTATCAGCAGCCTTGCGCCTAATGAGGTTGTTTGGACTCTGCTCTCTGAGCTGGAGTAAAACCTTTGAAACATGTTAACCACAATTTGATTGAAAAGTGGGGGAGGGTTTTAACAGTGAGCTTTAAGTAAACTGCATCTTTTGAATTTCCTGAGCAGCTGCCTTTCTCCCTTTGATGTACTGTGCCTGGTGATGTTGTTAATGAAATGCATAATTATGTGTTATATAATAAAACAGAGCTGACATGAAGGTGCCTAATAGATTATAATGATGTGGAGGCCTGAGAAACTCAGGACCATGGGGGTTGTTGAAAAGTGCCTCCAGTGACAAAGAAGATATTTAAATAGGTTTGAGTAACTGTGCTAATAAACTAATTGTGGTCTCTGTGTGTAAATGACATTTTTCAAGATTTTGTATATAGAGAGAATATTGAAAAAAATAGGTGCAATTTACTAGGCTGCTGATGTATGAAGTGTCAGCGTCGAGTGCTTCCAGCGCCTATTAGCACTGCTGGCTTTACATAGACGACTGCCCTAGGCAAAGACATTTTTGGCACAGCCTGCCGCACCCGTAGGATCAAAAGGAAAAAAAAAATATCTGGCAACATACACCGAGAGTAAATTGCATCCTAAATAGCAGCCCCTAAAATGCAGGCTCGGAATGAATATCAATAAACAAAACATCACATTTAATGGCCATGGAGTTCATATTTGGTGGCTGCCCCCAACTTACTCCCTTCCTTTCTCTGCTTTTGTCACCTTTATTTTATCTCTCCCTCTGTAATACACTGCATAATTTGTTCTTTTCTTAGATTCTTTAGGGACTGGTTTGAACAGATAGGTATTTTTAAAGGAGAGGCAGCATAAACTTCCAGCCCCGGACCACATGGGCTTTTAATGGTGTTGGGCTGCGGCTGGGCTTGCTTGGCTGCTGTTCGGGGCTTACAAGGGTCCGTGTGTGGGGAGAATTAGTATGCAGGGAGCTCCAGTGTGAATTTACAGCCTGCTAGTTACTTGGCACTAATTCCCTGGGTGGATGCTTCTAGTACCTACTAAGAGTGCTTTTGTGCAGGCTGACTTTGAGTGCTTTTGCGTGAGTTAGGCGGGCTCCTTTTTGAAGGTAAAGTATGTTGTTTTTCACTTCCCAAGCACCAAGGGTACCCAGGGCAGTTAGTGCAAAGTAGCTAATACACAGTAAATTCACACCCAAGATCACCCAGCACTAACGTCCTCATGCAGCCAGTCCCGAGGCTCTGCACTTTGTCTCTCTCAGCAGGGAGCAGACGGCCATTCTCTAAACTGGGAATACTAATGAAGCCTTATGAAGAGCACATTATATTGTGTGCGTGTGTAAGTCTGTGTGTGTCCATTTATTTATGTCAGATGACTTGAATCTATCACAGTTCTTGGATTAACTTGTGCTTCCTTGATTTTTATCAAGATACCCTAAGGAGAACTTTGCTGCTGCATTGCTGTCTTCCCTGTCATTAATGGACTTAGGCTGTAGGTCCAGGTTTTGATGAATTCTTCCTTTTTCTCCGGTGCTAAGAGTGGCATACTTTTTCTTGTATGAGTGACTGCATCTTTTGTGTGTGAATCTTTCTTTGTTGTGATTTCCTTCCCCAGCATTTCTCATTTGATCTCTGGAGTTTATTCTTGTATTTGATATGTTTTTTGTAGCTAATAAATATTCTCTCACAACTTGAGAGTCCCTAGTAAGCAGGCAATAAGGTTTTCTCTGGCTCTCCAAATACTTGGATGTGAAATCAAGTAATTTTTTAATAGAACTTTTGCTTTAGGCTGGGCTTCATAAATAACTTGATCTATAATTAGTGTATACCTTCACCTTATCTTAAGGTCACATAATGAGTAAAACTTTCACGCAAAGTTTTCTTGAAATTTTATGAACAATTTTATCTGTTTTTCATGCTCATGCCTCATAAGATATAATTGATTTCTATGTCATCTGCAGATTGGCTTCATGGTTTTGCTTTAGTATTGCCTATTTCCAAGTGAATTTCATATCACTAAAATTGCCTCTCTAGTTTCCATGTGCTGTGAGAGTTCAGGACAACTCTATCAGCTCTATTTTGGCCGAAGTTTAAACTTACTTACATACAAAAGATATTGCTCAAAATGCTTTTATAACATGTCTTTCTTTAATGACCTCAACCATACTAGCCTGCCAAAGATAAACAGCATTGCTGCTCTGCAGGCATTAACTCTTGGAGGAACTGAAGTCTGATGCTGAACCCAGAGGCACTTGCTGTGTTTGATGCACTTCTGTAAAGAGGAGCCATCCCCTCCCAGATCCCAGCACTCAGGAGGGTTGCAGGGCTGGGGAAAATCAGCACAAGCCTCAGAGTTTCTCAATAGCAGATGTAAAATGCTGCTGGATGTTTGTGACAATAAAGGATGAGGGCCTGGGCCAGGCGAGCTTGACTGCTAGAGGGTGGGAGGGTAGGAGGAAGGGATAAAATGGGATGAAAAACAAGGAGGGGAGCTGAAAAGCCAGTTCCTGCTGGCTCTTGCTGTTCTGGAGATACTCTGTATAGGTTAAAGCAATCACTTGAGAGTGTTTTTTAGAGTTTGAGTTTCAAGAGCTTTTAAATTTAGCGTTTTAGAGTGGTTTTATATTAATTTTTAATGCTGGTTTTATTCTAGAAGAGTTCCCCATAGCAAGATACTTTTAAATAAAACCTTTAAAGGAATCCACAACAAAGGAGTCTCCATCTGTGTGAATCAGTTGCTGCAGATATGATGAAGCAATTCTTAGAATCCCACAGTTGCTGTTTTCCTTTCAACTGACATGTTCCTGGTGTTTTTAAATAAAACAGTTCAATACTAGGTTTAAAGAGACATTCAAAGAATGCTGTGGTGTTATTAGAAAGCTCTGGCTGTGTCCAAGCAGAAAGGACAGTTGCATGACCCTGTTGTATGTGGCTGACCATACCCTATGCGTCCCTTGTTGGGATATACTGTAAATCATCCTGGATGTTATCTTTCCAAACCCAGAACAGAGACAGAAGGAGGATGAAAGTATAAGCCTGGGTAAATTTGCTACAGTTTATCAGACAGAAATGTGTTCATTGGCATTCTTTGAATGTAGATGCTTGGAGTACTTAACAATCTGTAGCTAATGAGGTCTATTAAACAGCAATGTGCTGCAATTCACTTTGGCTGAATTAGAAGTTTCTGAGCAAAAGCCTCTTAGTGTTATGAGAAAAGTTTGCATATTTAATCCCGAGATAATTGCTAATGAATATCCCTTTTTAATATGATGCAGTAGTAGGGGAAATAGTGGAACTGAAAGGAGATAGAGTCAAGTCTTACAAAAAAGTCTTATTAAGGTAGAGTAAAGAGAATGTTTCTGTGCGGTCATTTTCACCATGAAAAATATTTGACTTTATTGTGAGTTGGGCATGAGCAGTATTATGTGCATTCACATTACTCTGTGTGTACGAGAATTTGCTCTGAATCCTTTATTCAAAGGCAGTTGTACTGGTGTGGTTTGTTAAGTCACCGCCACCACAGCTGTTAGACGTTCACAGTAGCAGGGCAAGTGAACTCAGCCTACCTTTGCGCTGCAGTGAGCTCAGCCCACAGAGCTGTTACGGTGGCTGTGTCCAACCGCTGAGGCAAAACCAAATAGTTGGAGGGGGATAGAGTATTAACCCATACAACATACTTTGCTGCTTATCTGACCATACCCTCACCACATAGGGAGAAAGTGCAAGTATACTTAGGAAAGATGTTTTAGGTGAGATACCATAATTTGTGCATATGTTTCTCTGCAAACAGTGCTGCAGTGCCACATTCATGGATTTGTGATCATGGGGACAGGGATGCCTGCACCATGCCTCATGTTGCTGAATGTTGTTCAGCATGGTAACTGCATGATGTTCCTGCTGTTGACCTCCTGAGCTGGACTTCTGTTGAAAGCTTCTTGTTCCCTTTTCTGGCATCCTTCAAGACAATGTTTGTAGAAGGAGCTTGTTCTGTCAGGAAGCAGCAGTATGGGAAAACAATTTTATATCTCCTGAGCTCAGCAAGAAAGAAAAAATATTTGGATTTGTTTGCATTTTTTAATATTTGTCACAATGCCAAGCTATTTTAAGCAATCTGGCTACTCCATCTCTACTTACCCTCCTCTGATACTTCAAAATTATTACAAGCCATGTGAAATATGGGAATCAGATGTAAGTCTTAATGTAAGTGTAATGCTTCAAGCTGATAGGAACGGGAGGGGGAGCTGTCACTGCATCAGCCAAGACTGGTGGAAGAGTTGATTGATTACCTATCCCTGGGAAAGGAGGGAGGAGTGCCCTTCCACTTTTAGCAGACTGAATTGCTCCTTGTTCCCTTGTGAAAGAAGTAGGCAGTCCTGTGCAACCATTGCCATTGTCTCCAGGTATATGAAAAAAATGGAAAATCCTTTGCTCTGTTTCCTCCTTAGGTAGAGATCACAAATGATGTTCAGTCCTTGCTACCGGTAACGCTGGCTGTCATGGTGGCCAGGATGATCGGTGACTTGTTCAGTGCATCCCTGTACAGTTCCCTCCTGAAGCTAAAATGCATTCCCTACTTGGATATGGAACCTTTTGTTCATCACAGGAGAAAATGGTGAGGTCTCTTACGTTGCTGATCTGTAAGTTTTCTAAGCCATGTTCTGCACAGAGACTGTTTGGGATCTCTGCGAGCCGGAGCTTGGAGGGACAAAGGAGTAAAAGGAGACCCTGACCCTGAACAGTGTCCCCACAGTTTGATGTGCTGTACAAATAAAACAAGAGGCTCCTTTTCTCTTCAAGTTTATGGTATGATCTGAATTACCACTGTCGCCAGAGTCCTGAGAGCAGTTAAGTGCTCTATAATGCCCTGTTAGATGGTGTTTATTAGTGGTTCAATTGGTCCAACGGGAATTCTAGTAGAGGTTTTCACAGAGAGTTGTGACTGTTTCTTGTGAACAGGTGCCATAGAGCAGAAAAACAACGGGGTATGTAGAGTCCCTGATGGTGGAGTTTGCCTTACCCGACTTCTGGATGACTAGTCTGGGCTTCCCGTGTGTTTGGTACTGTAAGATGTACATTTTCAGCAGCAATTCCTGCCATCCAAGCATAGAATTTTAATGCAGGTAGGATGAATTGTCTTCTGGAAGTGCCTCCACTGACTATAGTCTAAATTAATAGCTTAGAAAAAAAGTTACATTTTTTATTTTTTAATTTATGCTAATCCAACCAGTGTTGTGTATCTTCCAGTGTGTGAACCAGTATCCAAAACTTTGGTCTGTTCATGGGTGCTTTTAACCAGTAATAAGAATAGTTTTCTTTCCTAAATGTAGGTGCTGAGTCTACATTTATCTGTAAGTGGTGAGAACTCTGTACTGTTGTCTTCTATAAAATAATTAGCAGAATTGCTGATTTTTTAAGATATTCTCTATGAATGAATTAGGTAATGTGGTGAAGAAATAGAAGGAAAAATCAATTAATTTATTTACTATAGAAAGGCTTTTTGTTTTGCTTAAGGTATGTTTGGGCAGTATATCTCCACAGCCAAAGCTGTTTGCAGGATACTTTAGCTGTCATTTCTCCCAGTATTGAGGTCTTTTGGACGATATCTTAGTTTTAAATGACCCTTTAGAAGAATACAATATTGATGACTCACACTGTCCACACTTTATAACTTCCAAATGCAGCCATATCTGAAAGTTTTTAGCAGGCACACTAAGTGCTGGGTATAATCTAACTGTATTTGACACGAGAGGAAAAAGAGCCAGCAATGTGGTAGGAGGAAATAAAAACAATCTGTGACATTATGGATGACTTCTATATGTACCATGGCAGATAAAACAGAGGGGAAGAAGCCATAAAATTTCCCATAGTAATCCAGTTAAATGACTAGTCCATGGAAAGAATTATAGCTGCTTTCCTGGTTCAGAGTGAGGTCCTATTCACTTGTAGGACAAATGTGTATATACAAATATGTATAAAATTGCATTTCCCTCCCACTCCTTTCCCTTTCCTCTCCAGGAACATTACAGAAAGTTTCTGGATTACGCGGTCACAGGATATATTGATACTCTGAAGCGAAATACATAGTATCACAATTTGGTAAAGATTTTATAGCTAGATACTTTACAGGCTGCCGAGTTTCAGTCTAAATCCTCTCAGACATAGTCTGACTAGGCTGATAAACATCTGAACTAGTGAAAAGTCTTGGCAGTCAGGTGAAATCCTCAGCGACTGGAAAAAGGGAACCACCATACCCATTTTTAAAAAGGATAAAAAGGAGGACCCCGGGAAGTACCAACTGGTCAACCTCACCTTTGTGTCAAGTAAGATCATGGAACAGATCATGGAAACATTTGGAAGACAGGGAGGTGATCCAAGACAGCCAATATGGCTTCACAAAGGGCAAGTCATGCCTGACTAATCTAGTGGTCTTCTGTGACAGAGTGAATGCATCAGTGAACAAAGGAAGACTTATGGATGTCATCTACTTGGACTTCTGTAAGACCTTTGATACAGTCCCGTACAATATCATTTTAGCTACATTGGCGAGATATGGATTTGATGGATGGAACATTCAGTGGATAAGGAATCAGCTGGTTGGCTGCATCCAAAGAGTTGCAGTCAATGGCTTAACGTCCAAATGGAGATCAGTAACAAGTGGCGTGCCTCTCAGGAGTCCATATTGGGACTGGTACTGTTCACTATCTTTATTAATGATACAGATAGAAGGATTTTACCCTCAGCAAGTTTGCGGGTGATACAAAGCTGAGTAGTGCGGTTGATATGGTTGAGGGAAAGGATGCCATCCAGAGGGACCTTGACAGACTTGAGGAGTGGGCCGTTGTGAACCTCCTGACCTTTTTAAGTAGATCCAGAGGAGGGCCACAAAAATGATCAGTGGGCTGTAACAACTCTTCTGTAAAGAAAGACTGAGAGAGTTAAAGAGAAGGCTCTGGGGACTCCTTATTGCAGCATTTCAATACCTAAAGGGGGCTTATGGAGAGAGGCTTTTTACCAGGGCCTGTAGGCCAAGGGGCAACAATTTTAAACTAAAAGGGGATAGGTTTAAATCGGACATAAGGAAGACGTTTATAATGATGAGGGTGGTGAGACACTGGAACAAGTTGCCCTGAGAAGTTGTTGGTGCCCCATCCCTGGATGTGTTCAAGGTCAAATTGGATGGGGCTTTGAGCAACCTGGTCTAGTGAAAGAAGTTCCTGCCCGTGGCAGGGGAATGTTCATTAAAGTTTCCTTCTAACCCAAACTGTTCCATGGTTTTGTGATTCTATGGCACCGGCCCATTTCTTGGTCTCTCCAGCACACTTCTTGGATGCTGTATACTACCTTGTCATCCCCTCAAACAAATGCAGCTTCACCATTAAGCCACCTTAGACCTCCAGGATGTGGACTGCTCCCTAGAGCTGTCTTATAGCTTAGGCATCCCAAACCTTGAATATTGACTCAAGGGAACTCTGGATCTACAATCTGCCTCTTAAAGCAAAATATGTCATAACTGAAACAAACTATGAAGCCTAACATGCAGTCTTTGTAAGAATTTGAAAACCAAGATCCTGTTACTTTACCTAGCATGAGAAATACACAGATTAAGACAAGGCACTTAAAAAAGAAATTAGTCCCTGTACATGTTTCCTTATCTCTGTTTCCTCATCACTTCTGAGCATGCTTGAAACTTGAGTCAAAACTCCACAGAAAGGTGCCTGGCCATGACTTTTCTTTCCATTTCTTTTCCCTGCAGACCAAGATTTCTCATTTGTTTTCTTTCTGACTAGTCCTGCAGCTATCCAGATGCTGTGGGAGCCTGCCTATCTGTTTCTTTAGTCTTTTATCTCAGAGTGACCACACAGAGTATGTGAGGCTCTGCTGTTTTTAAGTTCTAATTACTTGCTACACTTTGGGATCATTTTTATCTTCAGATGCCTACACCCAGGTGTAATTTTGCACAGGCTATCCTCTTTCTCTGGTTGTGTCAGACTGGCTGAGGGTTTGCAACCACATTATTGCTGCTCTGGGAAAGTGTCAGTGACACAATTACGTGTGTGGCAGGGTCTACATCCTCTTTGTTCAGTCTTGGTTATTCTCTAAGATCACAAAATGTATACACTGTGCATTGCTGGATTCCCCAAATCATAACAGGGATGGGGGTTAACTGTGTAGGAACTGGTAGCTAGCATATCTTAATAATCAGGTGATAAATTGTATTTGTGTATGCAGCCTGAAGGATTTGGATAACTAGCAGCTTGCTGAAATGCCACATAAATTGGGATCCTTCTTCAACTGAAACTGAAAAGCCTTTGGAAAACAGTGCCTTGCTGGTAGCAGGGAGGAAAAATGAGAAACCCAAGAGAATGCATGTTTTTACATTCTCAGCACTTACACTGTTAGAGAGAAAGTGTGGATCTTATCTTCCCTAGTTTTTCATCGGTGTTAAGGATGAAAAGACTTTCTGTATTTGATAATTTGTTGATTCCTTTTAGAGGGCTGGATAACATCACCAGGCAGAAGATGTGCTAGACACTGAACTGAGAAGCGAAAATAGCCTTTACATGAACAAGGTGGGGGGTGGCATTAAGGTCCAGATCCACAGAAGAATTTAACTCCTAACTGCTATGGAAATCAGTGGGTACATTAAGAACCTAAATTATGTACATGATTACTATAAAGACACCTCTGTAAATACAATTATAAATGAAGCTAATGGAAGCGAGACCTAGATCCTCAGTGGTATTTCATTACCTAATGTGTATTTAGGCATTGGCATCTCTAGATACTTTTCTACGGAGCAGAGAGGCTTGAGATTTCTTTTCTTAATAGACATTATTGTTTTGGAACATCATTGATCACCCTGCCTGTTGTATTCTGTGCCCTGGGTGACAAGGCTCAAACACAGCTGTATCTAGTACAGGGTTGCTACAGTGTACTGTGATTTCCAGCTACATTGCACACCACTGTAAACACCCCCCCTTATAAAATCTGGTTCACTGGAGCACTCAAAGCTTCTGGCTGCCAGGGAATGTTCTTTAATGAGGGTAAGGAGTACTTGAACACATCTATGACTTGGCAACTCTTCCTGCTTTTTATAAGCTACTATACACTTCAGAGAGAAAATATCTTAGAGGCTACTTTTTAATGGGACAAGTTTACTTAAGAGCTGAGTGCAGCTGGTGCCAGTACTTCTGTTTTGTTCTAGCTTAATATTAGCCTTGTCAAAGTTCTTATAGCGTCTCCTGGGTGTTTCTGTATTGCATGCCATATAAAGATGGTTTTGGGAGCCAAGAATTTTGGCTGGAATATATATTATAGTGGTCTCATTATATTTTTTTAGAGTGTATCAGAGGTGGCCCTATATTAAAGATCCATGGAGCAGGGCTGATTTTTTTTTTCTTTCTCCCTTCTAGTTTTGCCTTAGCCCACACCGCAGACATTGGATCCAGAATGTGAGCCAACCCAAGTTTGAGGGCTATTTGGGATCCAAGGTCCTGGTTTGGCCTGTTATAAAATTTGGGGTAATTAGTGAACTTCTTAGATGAGGCTTTGGATTTAGAAAATCACCGGACTTTGTGGGGGCAGGGGGGTGCTTTTGGTTTGGGCCTAGACTAGCAACTGCTAAACCAAAAGATTCCTCACCCGTCTTGCTGACACAAGTGTTCATTCAAAGACAACTCACCAAGATGCATGTGGTGCATCCCATCTTGCCTCTTTGAGAAGCCAGGGTGTGTCATGGCTGCTTGACACTTCCATCCTGAGAGGCATCATCAGGAGGTGGGCTTGGCAATGGTTTCGTATCAGAGGGCATCCAGCCCATCTTTTGTAGTGTTTGTGGTAGAAGCTGGATCCTGTTCTGGCTGCACAAAAGAAAAAGGGAGCTCCTGTAACAAGGCTACACTTTGTCTGGGGAGAACCCTGACTGCTACAGAAAAGATGGAGGGAAGGTGGTGAGATGTGGGTGAGGTTTGTTAAAATGACATTTGGGCTTTAAGTTGCCTCTACGTCACACTTAAGCAAACATGGCAAAGAACCATTTTTAATCCCAAGCAAACATGGCAAAGAACCATTTTTAATCCCCTTTTTTTGCCTATTCTCCTGTGCTGGGTTTTGAGTTTAGCGTGATTCCATTACCTGAGAAGCAACTGTATGAGCCATGAACAGCAATACTGACCCCCTGACAAAAATACTACGGCAGAGCCAGATGTTGCTTTGTGTGCGTGGAAGAACAACAGCACAGCCTTGCCTTGTTTTCAGTGTGGGGTTGGTGGTGCCCATGTGGGATGGGTGAAAGGACTTATTGCTCCCTCCTGACCCTGAACCAGCTCCCGCACATCTCTGTGGGTAAACCCAGCCTGTCTCCCTTTGCAATCCCTTTAATCTGGCAAGAGACTGATACTAGCTTGCTTCGCTGTGCTTGAGCCTTCAGGCTGTGCTTGGCTCCAAATTATCTAGAACTGCTCTAAAGGAAAAGGTGAAGACTTGGTGCACCTGAATCTGTGTGACGATGGCCGTCTTAATCTGAACATGAATGGAAGGTGAAATTCCAGCTGGGCAGAGTTACTGCTGTATATTAACCCCAATACTTACGTTATTGATGCACTTTTTTTGCTCTGTGACAGGTGGTGATACACAAGGCTACTTAGCTCTGCAGTTTTCAGGAGATCTGGTTATCTCTCTTTATAGGATTTTGGGGAAAAACAAGTGACACTGGGTGATCTACAAAATGAGCTAATGGGCCTTTTCAGCCTTAATCCTCAATGACCAGAGATGCTGTTTTCTTGGAATTTTTTACTGTTAAATTTCACCCCAAATTTCAAATTTATCTTGAAATTATTTGTGTCCAAATTTGAATAATGTCTTTTAGGAAAAAAGTCACGTGCAAACAGTGTAATCATATTAATATGAATATTCAGACGAGACAGGAAGAGGAAGACTACAGAGGGAAGCAGGAGACCAAGGAGGAGTGACTGTTCTTTTTTTGGGTCTGCCCCACTTCCTTATGTTGCTTTGGCCAAACCAATTTATTTTTCAATCTTCTCAATTATAGAAGGGAAATTAGTTCACGTGACTTCCAGCATCTGTTGTCTTTACCAATTATTGTCAAGTTTTTAAACAAAAGGTCTTATATAAAGGCAAAATTTTGTGTGAACTCTAGAAGATGATTTTTGACCTGCTCTAGTTTTGACTATTTAATGAAGTTACTACCTAAAGGTATTATGTGAATCACAATGACTTTATTTATTTAGATTGGTAAAACTGTATAAAGGTGCCCAAGATTCTGGTTGCATTACTGTTTATTTTTAGAGTGGAGTCTGAAAAAATAAAACAAGTTACTCTTCCTATGCTACAGTAAATACCAGCAGATATAACCCTTCCTCCAACCTAAAATAAACCTTTCCCACCCTTAGCTGTTCACTTTCCTAAAGTGTCCAGGATCAGAGGAGGAGCTGGTGCTGTGCCCTCAAGGTTAGGAGCTGCGGGCCTACACAGGGCAGTGGAGCTTGTCAAAAGGAGGGCTCATGGAGTCCTGGGCAGCAGCACCCTTCTTTGATGGAAAAGGCTGGAGGCTGAGTAACAGCTCACAGCTGATCTGGTGCATTTGGAAGTCTATTGGTAGCTACTGCAGTTCTCATAACCAAGTATATAAGATAGAAGCATGAGTACAGAAAAATATGATGACAAGGATAGTGAAGATGAGCCAACAGCCTGTCTGATTGAAATCCTTGGAGGACCTTATAAATACTTCACTGTTTACATGGGGCAAAATTACCTTTCCATTAGCCTAAAATGTTTTACACTGGAATGTTTTCAGGCTCTAAGAAATTACGTTTTCTGATATGTCTAAAAACTGCAGGCTCAGCTTCTTTATTGATGCATTTTTTTCATGAACAATTAAAGCTGGATTCTCCCCTGCCCCTGAATATGCAGAAAGGAAATGGCAGTTTCTACCAAGATTATGTACTGATTGTGCTCACAGTGTGCTAAGAAGAAAGCATTTTGAATTGACAGGTGAATGTTGTACTGTGAATTATCAGATAGATGCAGCTACATGATCTGCTTGTATTATAATTCAGAAGTGGTGAGAAAAATGGCTTTCCTGTGGTGAGATTTTTAAAAGAAACAAACTTGTAAGGAGTTTGAAAGACAGGTTTGGTGCAGTTGGTCAAAACCTTAGTGAGGAAGATTGGAGGCATAAACAGGCAGATCAAGTACATTGAGTTTTGAAGCAGCTATCCTGCTCCTTTGGATTCTGTCACAAGGCACTCCTCTTAACTGTCCGAAGCAAGGACCCTGTCAGAGTGTGAATGGGACTGTCATGGGGCTGGCAAACCTGCTGCAAGTATTGGGTATGCTGTGACAACAGGCGTGAACTTAATATGAGGTTCTGGTTCTTGCTATGAGATGAATCAGCTGTAAGGTCCATAGTGAGTGTAACACAGACCTCTTCACCTCGTGGAGACGTCTTTCCACAGATGTCTTGGTTGCTGCTGCAGCCTGTCTGATGTTGAGGGAGGGATAACAAATCCATACTGGCTTTTGGTGTGTTTTCAATTTCTGGGGAGTTCTGTGAAACTGAAAGAAGCGACTTCTGCACACTTTCTGCAGAAGGAAAGGCACCGAAGCAGCATCTGGAACTAATCACCTGTGTTTCACAGCTCACTGGTGGGCAGCGAGCGAGCTGCTTCGGCTCCTACGGGCCTTTACGTAAAACATGCACGCAGCAACTTTCAGCTGTGGGAAACTTGAGCCGGCTTCTGCTGGCCCAGTGAGGAGGAGATGGCCTCCCTTCTGGCTCACCTGGGAGGGCAGGCTGCCTGTACGGGTACCAGCGCAGCCTTCAGATGTGGTAGCACGCAGGTGGAGCGTGCACATACGCACACGGAGAAATCGCATCCAGCCATCGGATGGAGTATTCCACTAATTGGAAAGTCTGCTCCAGTGTCTGGCCCCCATTTGGCAGATACCAACAGTTTCCAGTTAAAGCCAGCCAACCTCACCAGCAAGCCAGCTGTGCTGGCAGAGCAGCTGATCTTATGAAGATGTCATTGAACAACTGTTTGAACTCATTCAAGAAATGGTGGGTCTGACTCGCAGTGGGCTGAAATCCCCTGGGGGTCTTTGCTGGATAAGGGAATACAGACATCTGTTTATGTAAGAGTTACATGTAAGGATATCATCTTCATTCTGGCACTGGGGACTGCTTCCAAGTTCACCTTAAGCTGAAATGGGTTCTCTTTGCTGTTCACATATACGTCACTTTTTCTGTTCCTGTGAGTGTTGCTACATCCTCATGAATATTAGTAGCTTGTCGTAGCAGTTGCCATGATGGAAAGAGTTATTTATTTACAAAGAGGAAACAGATGGCACAAAATACTTTAATGAATTTCAACATGTTTGAGAAATGAAATACCCTTTTTAGAAATAGTATCAGTTTTGCAAAGCCGTTAAATGCTATTTCACACAATCACAAAGGAGGCTTGTTCTTCAGTACACTGGGTGTATACAGAGCCACCGCAGAAGTAAGGCAAAAAAAAAAAAAAAAAAAAAGGCATAGAAAGCAGTAGTTTTATGAAAAGCCATAAAGCCATGAGCATAGTTTTATGAGCTGCTGCCATTCAATACGTTGTGACAGTAGGTGAGTGGGAGATGAAAGCGACAGCAGATGGAAAAAGCCTGAAGAAGCTGAGTCCTGGTGTTGGGGGTAAGGAAGGAAAGAGAGAAAGCAAGTCAGATACACAGAATTTGTTCCCAGAATGTCAGGTGCAGAGAGATCACCACTCATTTTCTGAAAACCAGATAAGTAATACCAGCATTCATGATGTTATTTTTTAACTGGGAGGCAGGTACACATCATATATTCTCCATTTGTTGTGGTGGGTCCTTGCCATAAGTCATAACTGATGAAAAAACGTGTGGTGCACATGAATAGTGCATAAGAGCAGAGGGGTTAGTTAAAGAAAAAAAAAAATAGATGATGAATATATGTAGAAAGTTGTAGCTTACAGTATTTTTAGAAAAGTTAATTATGGTTTCCAGTGTGCTTGTGGTGTAAGAAGTGGGCTAGATTTGTTTTAGAAATGAGAATGCTGAAGTTTGAGGGGTTAAGCGCCTTTTCCAAGGAAGCTGATTGTACAGCTGGAAGGAGAAGTGCTTTTGCTTGAAATCCTGGTTACAGGTGTCAAAACCTTCTACTTACTGGACTGGGAACAGGGTATTATCTGTATCTCCAGATACCCAACGTTATGTTTTAATAACCTGACTACACTTTTCTACTAGAAAGTGCCTGATTCTTGGAAGGACTGAGCAATTTGACATCTTTTTCATATTTTTTTCTCCCAACTGTATTACTTTAGTTTACTCATTTTGTAGTCTGTTAGACCTAAATCTCTGTACCTCTTTTGATGACTGAAAGGTCATCTAATAGTCTGTGTCTGATTATTAAAACATATCTTGCTGTCACTGTCCATTTCCAAACATTTTAAAGCCAGTATTTTTAATATGCTAGTCAGTGCTTTCTTGGACCAGGCAGAATGGAAAAGCTAAGGTGGCTGGTACAGTACATGAGGGTGGAGGCCCTGAATTAAGCTTTTATAAAAACTGTCTTATAGGAGATTTCCTCTCTTCTTTCCAGTTTGGATTAGGTTTTTTTGGCATACATTTGCAAGAAACTCATTATGTCATTGCATTCAGACTGCAAGGGGCAGCTTAGTATTTTGCAAATTTCCCTTGGAAATTGCTGTGCGGTGACCTATCCAGAGAACATCTATTTATTTCCCTGTTTGGTTATAAGCAAGATCACGAGGTATTTATTTTAGTGCTTAATTTACTTGCTTCTCTCACCTTATTCCTGTGGAAGTTTGTTTGAAACACTTCTTTGAATATATATAGCTTGTGCTGGTGTCATTTTGAGAAATAAATTACTTTGCCTCTGGTTGGTTATAATGCCAGGGCAGATGGATTTAACACAAGCTTAACACTTTTTTTTTTTTTTTTAAAGATTCCTACTGGCTTAGATAATAATTTGGAAAATACAGGGATAGCTAAATCATTCTCATTCTGAATACAGTAATAATAAGTACTATGTCCGCCAGGGTTAACCCATGAGACATCAAGATAGCTAATTGGTTTTGGGTCTTTCTTTCTGTGTACATTTGTGTACATTCATATTTGTTCTCTCTAGAGATGACTGGGTGTTGCTTGCAGATGTCCTCCTTTCCTGAGCATTTAGCTGAGCAGCCTCCATGGGAGGGTGTTTGCTGCAGGTTCCCTGAGAGCCTGAGTGCTGCAGTATCCCCCATGCCTTGGAGCTCCCAGGTGAGGGTTTGGATGCCCCATGGCTGAGGTGAGAACCCATTTTTGATCTCTCACATTTCCACCAAATGTAGTCTTCTACAGGTCTTATCTGTTGGATGCCACACTTCAATGACCATGGTGCAGAGCTTTGTGTTGGGCTTGCAGTGCTGCTGCTGTATGTGTAAGGGCTGGGAGCAGGTGCATGCCAGAGAGCTGCTTGTTCTAAGACATTTCCACACTCACTACTAATCATGTGGGGAAATGCACTGAATAGAAACACCAAGTGAGTTTAGATGCCTTCAGGTTTGGGTGGAAGCAGTGAGCAGGCACTGTCAATAGCTTTGAATGTTCAAATGCCTGTACTCCCCTTAATGCTGACATGGCTAAAGTAGGCTGGTAGTTACAATTTGTACATTTGTTTTTGAACTCGCACTGTGAAAACAAAGTCAAGAGCTATGACATGTTTTTACCTACAGTTTTGCATGGGGTGCGCTGAGGCCATGGTGTTTAAGCTGCTGTTTGAGCAATTCCAGCATGTGGATCCACTCACATGATCCTTTACTGCTTATCCCAAGGTCTCATGCACAACCTAATTAATTTTTTTTTAAAGCTGAATGTCCTTGTATAAACAGTTACATCTATGCAAAGTGGGAAGGAGCCGCTATTCTTCTAACTCAGTAGTATTTTATACTGACAGTGCTCATGGGAAAAACTTAGTAAGGGATAAAGGAACAGAAAAGCAAACTCTTGGCAGAAAACCCCCAAACATTCAACGTTCTCCCCCCACTCCCCAATCCATCTCTTTTCCAAAACACAAAGGCTTTCTTATCTGTTTCCATTGTTTCTTTTTTGTTCTGCAATTTTTCAAGCATGAGAGAGAGACAGTTTCCCAGCTGATTATGAGACCTTGTGGAAATCCATTTGTCTTTAGTATACAGTAGTAGCTAAACATACGTAACTTTCAAATCCTCTCTGGGAAATAAGTGACAGAGACATTCAGCTAACCCAAACAACACATTTCACAATAAGTGCTCTACTATCAGAAGGCCTTTAGACTGTATAGCTAAATGTCCACTCATTTAAGGATATGGAGGGACCCAGGATGAGGGGGTGCTGGGAAGCTTGTCATCTTACAGTCAGTGTAAATATTTGTAGATATACTGAATGGAGACTGAACTCTGCCAAACTTTTGGCTCCTGATATAATGAGAAGAATTTCCCACTCAGTTTAGTGTTCAGCTAAAACAGAGACAGCAAGCAGTTGTAGGCCTTGTCTGCCATGCAAAGTTCCACTGAAAACTGTTTTTATATAGATCTAATTAAACAAAAGCCCATCACTAGCATGCATACACTTACATCAATGCACATGGTGATTTTATTGGTGTAATTTAACTTTGAATCAGTTTAAATGTGTCTATTTCAGGGGTTAACACTGAGCACAGCAAATCAATTTTAAAATTAATTTCATTTAAGTGGTGTCCTTTTCCAGCATAAGGGGGTTTTATAGAGCTTTTTGTTTCCCTTTATTCATCTCAGTGGTATTCTGTGAACATATTTGAAGAACGATTTTTTCACAGAATTCACTTGCAAAACTACTGAATTCAGTCATCTGCACATGATTAACATTTCTGTGGTACATATATACTATTCTGTTATATAGTGAGATCAATATTGGCATGTAACTTTTGGATAAGCTTTTTCATAGTCTGTTTTTACCAAATGTCTTGTTGAGAAGAAAATTGGTGGGCCTGTGACAAGTATGTAGAAATCTTTTTTTATAACATTTTAAGAAAAAAAATAATTGCATTTAGATGTAAGCAATTTCCTGCAGTGTTGTGGGTTTATTCACAATGGGGTTTCTTTAAAGATGATAAAACAAAAGAAAGCTAATATAAACAAACTGTATTTATATTTAGTAGCAGCTACAGGTATTCATAGCAGTGTAGATGGTTCTGTACTAGAATGATAATTATGAAATAAACCTGTTCAGTTTTTCTGGCCAAATGAAATGTATTTTAAAAAAAAAAAAAGCATGCCTTAGTCTCAGAAAATGCATGAATAGTAGAAACTAGAACTGAATAACTCTAATACTTGCTGAAGTTTAAAACATGGGTAAGTAATTTTAACAACCTCCAACCTAATGATGTTCCTCTAAGCTAACCAGCCCACCCTCTCAATTGTTCAGAGTCCTGACTATGCTCAGACTAAAAATCACCACAAGCATTAAGCAACCCCCGAAACAACCTCCTGAGAATCATTTATACAAGATGCAGTGGTCACTCAGGGCAATAAAACAATGGTTTACAAGAAGCCCAAATAAAACCTAGGGCTGTCCTGAGCAGGATGGCCAGTGGTGAGTCAATGGGTAAACACTGTCTGTGCAGAAAGAGCACAGGAGCGCCAGCTGAAAAAGATGAGGGCAAATCTGTGAATAAATCCAAGCAAGCAGCACTGCCTGTGCTCTCATGTGCTGTGGTCCTTGGAGTGTGTTTGAGTTAGGATTATGCTTCTCTCCCACCCCTCTTAAAGTCCTTTTAATAATTTCAAACTTGCATAAAATACAGAGTAAATCCTATCAGAAGAAAAGTTCTCTTGTACTGCGTGTCGTCTAAGGAAACCTCCCTGTTATGATTAGATCTGTTACGGTTAGATCCTTAACAATTTATTTCAGTGGGAAAACTTCCATTGGATTTAATAGCAACAGGGCCTGAACTACATTTCCACGAATCATTTCAAGACAGTTTACCATTCAGGGATATTGGCTTCTTACCAAATGGCATTCTTCTTTAGGTCATAAGGCAGATTGTCTTTGTTCAATGTTATATCCAGTCTCCTGGATGTGCACTTGAAAGGAACCTGAAACTTGGATATCAGAACTTTGGTGAAATAGCCTTAATACTTTAACACATTACGTTACTATAGTGAATTACATTTTGGGAGAAAATGTTCTCACATGTCCTATAAAAGAAAAATTTACACTAGACCTGTTTTAGCAGTGTGGCTACAACTCTGTATCTCTCCTTGAGGTAAGTCTAATTATGTAAGAAAGACCTACTTGATAAAATCCACGTGTAAGTACCTCTTGTTATTCCATACAAAAAGGCATTTTTAACATGGTAAATGAAATGCCCTTGCTTGAAATGACATTGTTGCATAAACACAAGTGTGCAGCAGCAGTGACACTCACCAGCTAAGCAAAGCACCCTTGGATGGCATTTGGGCAGGCTCGTGGCTGTGCAGGAGAAGGGACCCACGGACCGGGGGGCACTCTGTGCAGGCGCTGATGCCTGGGCACAGTGTGCAATTGCTGTCTAACTGGCCTGTGGGCAGCACTACTATCTTGAGGGCTGTGAGCACAGCCTGGGCAGCTGGCATGGCTGTTGGCAGGCTAGTGTAGGTGCCTGGCATGGTTTTTAGGTCCTGTCCACTGTACTCTCCTGGCTCTTCTGTGGCTTTCTTTTGCCATGTTTGGATCTTGGCAGCTGCTGGGAAGGCTGATCCTCGTAAAGGTGTGTTAAGCACCCATTTAATGACAGCCTGAACCCCCAGCTACATGGAAGGAGGGGCACCAGGAGATCATGGTATGTTGTGGGTGCCAAATGGAGACTGCCATGGTGGGGAAAGCTGGAGACCTGTGACTCCTGGCAGTAAGAAAATGGTACCTTCTCCACTTTCAGGTCTGACTGCAGAATAGGTTTAGTGCTCTGGAAGCAGATGGAGGAGGACACATGATTTAGTGACAGCAGCCATAGGTAAGACACTCAATGCCTTGTTTGCTTCACTGTCTTACCGACAAGGACTCCTAGGTCTCTGAATTTAGTGTAAGGATTCAAGAACTACCAGCAGTAATTAAGGACCAAGTGAGTGATTACTTGTGAAAACTTGAGCCATGTCTATGAGACCAGATAGGCTGCATCTAAGGATGCTGAGAGAGCTAGCTGATGTCTTTGCAAGGCTGCTGTCGTTCATCTTTGAAAGGTTGTGGAGACTGGGGGAGATCCTCAATGATGGCAGAATGGTAAGTATTGAGCCTGTGTTTAAAAAAGACAAAAAAAGGTCAGCCTAGAAAACTACAGGTCAGTCTGCCTCACTTCAGTCACTGAGAAAATCATGAAGGGAGTCATCTCGGAACAGATTTCTGGGCATATGAAGGAGAAGGCAAACCACGCCTGACTGACTTGATTGCTCTCTATGCAGAAATGAGTGGTTTGTGGATAAGAGGAGAGCAGTGGATGTCAGTGACCTTGATTTTAGCAAGGCTTTTGACACTGTCTTGCATCATGTTCTTGTATCCAAGATAAGATGTTACAGTTTAGAGGCTGAAAAACTAGGATGGTGTAGAATAACTGGTTGGATGATTGTCCTTACAGGGTGGGGGTTAGTGGATCATAAACTGCCTGGAGGCCTAACAAATGGAGCACTGCAGGGTCTATCCCTGGACCTGGCCTGTTTAGCATTTTCATAAATGACATGGAGGAGAAATGGACTGTACTTTCAAGAGAATCATGGGTGTTGCCCAACTGGGATGCTCAGGTCTGGACCACTTGCACTGTGAGGCTGCAGGACTGGGGCTTGTTCATCGTGGAGATGAGGAGGCTTTGGAGGCATCTAATAGTCCCGTGTTGTCATCTGTCCGTTGTTCCCCCCTACCTCCCACCACGCTTCTCCATAACTATTGGAGATCGCTGAGCAGATGGAGCCATGGTCTTCACAATGGTGTGTGGTGGACAAGAAACAACAGGCACAAGTTGAAACAAGAGATATTCATACTGGATATGAAGAAATACCTTTCCACCATGATGACAGTGGGGTAGTGGTACAGGCTGCCCAAAGTGGTTGTGCAGTCTGCATCCTTGGAGGTTTTTAAGACCTGACTGGAGAAAGGCCCAAGCACATGGTTTGAGCTCATGGCTGAGTCTACTTTCAGCAGGAGGCTGGACTAAAGAACTGCTGAGGTTCCTTCTGACTTGAATGATCCTTCATTCTTATGATCTTATCAATACAACTACAGTTTGGCTTGATGTTTTGCTGAGAAGCAATATATTGGTGAAGGCTTTCTTTAGCCAATTCTATTTAAAGATGCCTTGGCCTTGAAGAGTCTTTCATAAAACAACTCTTTTGCTTGCTTGTCTCCTCCACTCCCAAAGTCAGGTTATTCTTTACAGCAACAGACAGAAGACTCATTGAAAGAAAAGTCACTGACAATGAGCAGTGAATCAGTGCCAGTCCTTAGTGTGTTCTTAGACCTGGAAAAGCTGACTGATGACAATACGAGGTGTATAGTTGACGTAGAGAATGCAGACACCTTATGATCCCAGACAAAACCAAGATCACAGAACTGTGTAACAAGCTATCCCTTGCTTTTATACAAATGTCTGATTTGACAAAACCTAAGGACGTTTCATGGGCTTTTGCAATAATGTGGAACATTTGCTTTCCAATGCAACGGAGCAAAACTGTGAAGTTGTGGAGTCAGAAAACCTACATGCTGCTAAGAAATACTCTAGAAACTGCTGGAATGTAACAGTATTCACACTCCTCTTATTTAAATATCATTTGGGGTTTGCACATGTAATTCAGGAATTAGTTATTATCATTAATCATGTATTCACATTGTGTCCTCTGCTAGGTACAGTACTTTTAATAGTAATGCAATGTGTAGTACTTTTAGACAAAGCTTAAGGCAGGCAAATAGAGATTTCTATCTGGCCTATGGACATGGAAAAGAGGCAGAGGATGAACAGGAATCTAGTCATTTAGAAGAAATAAAATTCCTTTTATGGAGCCACAGCAGCACAGTTCTGACAGCAACTCATCCTGAGCAGCATCCGTGGTTTCCACTCAGTTCCATCACTTGTACTGCATCAACTGGTAGCACTCAGTGAGATTAAGAATGAAAAAAAATCCATCTCTCTGGGATTTTTAGGTTTTGTTTTCACTAGCTGATACTAAATTCTGCACTCAGCCATTTTGATTTCCAAGGTAAAAATCTGCTCATTCTAACTCACAAGCAAAATACGGTTCAGAAAGGTTAATTTTTCCATAAGTTGGTGTTCTGGTCCCTTGAAAGGTGGGTCTGTAATGGTGTTCCAAATCTTCATTGCCTGCAGTCTGTTTCATATAACTGGGGATGGGTATGATGTGATTTGATGCATATAAGACTTTTTTTTTTTTTCAGGATTCATTTAAATCCAACCCAGTTTAGAAGAAGAAACTTGTTTCACAGCTGTGTAGGTGCCATGTATGAAGTGCATTGTCTCCTCAGTTCTGTTACTCTTAGGCAGGTGATCACATACAAACCATCAGAGTAACTGGCTTGAAAAAATAAGCTTGTGTCTCTCAGGAGGGAGGACAATAATTAACAGCATATGGAAAGAGCTGCTTTTACCACAGGGATGAAAGGTACATTGGTAAAACAGGATGTGGGCAAATTTATGCTCCAGTTGACTCTGGCTGTGGTTTGTGTCAGCCTGTGTCTGAACAGGAGATTCTGGCTTATGGTGTGTCCAGATGATAGTCAGAATAATTAATGTAATTTTTTGAAAATAGAAAATATAAACCAAGCTAAAACTAGAGCAGTTCATTGACTTCTGTTGTAAGAATCTGGCCTACTGTAATTCCATAGAAATTACTCCTGAATTTTGCAGTAAGTATGTTATTTTTCATTTCACCCTACTGTCAGAGAATGGGTACACATGTTTTTCAGTTTTGTATGTTCATAGTTCCTGAAACTTTGCCTAAAACCTGAAAAGTTTTAGAAAATACTGGAAAATCTGTATATGATTTGTAAGCTATCTTTGAAGGAGCTATCTTTCTAGCTGCTACCGCTGCAAAAAACCCTTATGCAATGATAAGCATAAGCCTGAATTTTTCCAAAGTGCTTAGCTTTAAACTATTTGATATCAGCCAGAATTCCAGAGGATTTCAGCTCAGATTAAAAATCTTTTTTTAAATGTGAAAAGTCATGCAAATTGATAAGTGAAAAGTCATGCAAATTGATAAATGGGTCTTACAATATCCTGTCTAGGATGACCATGTCATGCATATGGTTGAATTTATCATGTATCTCACACAAAGAAAGGCAATGCTTGATAAGCAGTTTTATTGGGTAATTACTTTTTTTTTTTTTACATTTGCAAATAAAGCAGATTGATTTCCATCTTGAAGTAATTTACTAACACATTATAAACTTTTCAAATGCTAACGTGGTACAGTATGCCTCATTTCCTGTTTACTAAATAATGCTTTGGCTGTCTGCTTTCTGTCTTTCAGGTTGAACCTGGAATTGTTCTCTGCCAAGGATGTCATGAAGCCTGGCATCAGGGTCCTTCACCTGAAGGAAAACATTGCCTCCTTGGCTCAGCTTCTTGCAAGTACAAGCCATAGCGGATTCCCAGTGGTTTGCAGGCTCAAGCCAGAAGATGCAGAGGTGTTCCAGGGAACTATTAGAAGGTAAAAATGCTATCAAATTGATGTCATGTGATGTTTCTGGCCATTCATCAGACTTTTTTCCTTTAAGCATCTGTTTGTGAAGATTATTTGGGATGGATATGAAACTTGTTCCTACTTTCTTTAGCATGAACAGCAGGTGTCCTTTAAAGAAAGACCTAACATTTTTATACAAGGTTATCTATTTCATCAGGGATTTATTGAAACAGCATCAATGAAACGACCTTATGGGAACTGTAGAAAAGGGGACAATTGCCCTTCAGAATCTTAAAGGTTCACTGAAACAGTAATTTAAAAGGATTTGAATCTAGTTACTCATGAAATGTCCCATGCCAATTCAAAGCTGGCCTGCTATTTCTTCATAATTTTTTCATTTTATTAGTGTATGCTTTTACAGGAAATGAGTGAACATAAATCATATCACAGATGAGGTAAGCAACAAAATCAGTGGAAGTAACCTGCTAGGGTAAACAAAATTAGACTGAAGGAATCCTTGCCATATGGAGGACTCTCAAAAGGCGTAATAAAATCTCCTGATAAATTAAGTATTTATGGTACTGTATTTCATGTGACTACAAGAGTGATTTCATTCTTTCAGGAGTATCTTAAGACTGTCCTTTGAGTGGGGGGTGGGTCATGAGTGGGAGATGCAATGACTTTATTTCTACCTTAAGTATCCTAGAGGAAAGAAGATGAATATGCAACTCCTACTGCATAGGAGTTCACACAGCAAAGCTCTATGAATTATGCTTCCAACAGCGGTAATACAAACACGTGGCCAGTTTTGTACTGTAATACCATGCTTTTTCACAATTTGCATGGTGTCTTTTGTCCTGAAAGACTGTAGTATTCTACACCTTTTCTTGTAGATTTACTTTTTTATCCACTTCTGGTTTAATGCCTTGACTGCGTGGCAGTTGGGAGCTATCAGTGAGCGAACAAGGATAAAAACATTTTCTTTTGTTGATCTGGATGGGGAAAAATGCTATCCGTGCATCATCAGTGGAAATTTGGTTAGGACTTGTCTGCTTGCCTGCTTTATAACAAATTTTGAAGGATGAACCGCTGGCAGCTGGATCACATGAACTTACCTCATAGCAATGTGGTCAGTTGCCCTTTTGGAGCATGAAGATGGGAATATTTAATAAAAATTGTGAACTTGCTTCATTGACAAGTGAAACAGTTTGTATGAACCTTTTAGGAAGAGAAATTTCTGCTTGCAATGAGAATTGTACAGGGGAATCATTTGGGTCGCAGTGGCCTGCAGAAGTAATGACATCAATAAATGCAGTATCATATACTTGTATATGATATGTATACTTGTTCTCTCATGGTGATGCTATCATAAACATTATTAATAAGAAATGTGCTAAGGCACTAAAACCTAAATTTCTGAGTGATAGTCTGCAGTGTGCACCAATCTGAAGATATTATGTAGCAAAAAATAGTGTGCTTTTTTTAGTTCTCGGCTGTCCACAGCAATAAATCTAGAAAGCACTCTAACAACTGATACAGCCAAAGTTCCTTTTAAATTCAATTTATAGTCTCATTATTTCCTTATTAATTCACCAAATCACCTTGAAGTGAGCATCCCAGGCTGCTGAGGACTCTGCTGAGTTTATGCAAATACCACTGTGCTTTGTGATGGAGAGCACACTAGTGTGGAAGCAAGCAAAAAGGGGGGGATGGAAGGCTGGTCACTAGCACATCCCAAAAAGAGGTGCCTTCAGAGCAAAGCTGATGATACCTGACAGTCCTGGTAGGCTTGTCATTTGCTTAATCCCCACAGGGCTCTTTTATGCTGCCTTCTCTTACAGCCTTTTAACAGGGATGAATGAAAAAGTTTCCCTGTCACTTTCAGCATAAATTAACTGTTGTTAGACTGTTTCGAGTAAAACCAAGACAACATTTTAAATGGTTGACAAAGAAGCAGGAAATGGCTTTTTTAGTTAGTTGGTGGCTCACTCCAGTGAAACTCATGCAGAGATTATGTCTGGGAGCAAGCACTGCATCCTGAGGTGCTCTGACACCCCTTTTTGCCTCAGTGCATGCCCTGCAGCCTGAGCACTTGCGTGATGAGTTCTGGGTGTCTTGTCCCCAGCGAGGACCACAGAAGACTTTACTGTTCTGCTGTTCTCACCAACACCATGAAGGGAATGCTCTGCAGCCGTCCTCTGAAACAAGCCTCCAAAAATGTGATGTGTCATGGAATTACTATATTCATAACCATAAGCAGTTAGGATTCAGGTTTTCCATCTTACTCATAAAATTACAGCTCTTGCAGCACGTAACTGTTAAGAGCAAGATGACAAATGCTGTGAACACCTTAAAGGGGAAGGGTGCTGTTCAACCTCTTACCCTAGGAGATCCAGTGCAATCCCATGTGGAGGTGATGTGACCACAGTCAGAAAAATGATAAGTTATTTTTCCGTCTTGTACATCAGTAGTGTTGAAGTGGAGGAAATGTGGCTTGTCTGGCATATTTTAAAAAAGGTGGCATAAGTATGATGGAAAAAATAACTGCCATGATGTTTTTCTTGAGGATTGCCTTGGGCATTATTATTGATTCTCAAATATGCTTGGATTTTTTTTCTAGTAAAAAAATATTGTTATTAGGTTAAAAAGAAGGAGGCAACAAGCTAATGAAGGGAAAGAAGCAAACAATTTGCTAAGCTTGCATGAAGGTAGCAGCAGCTCATAGTTTTTCAATACTGTTTCTCATTTATGTGTTTTCCTGTACCATTTCTTCTCATAAAATAAGCATGGATGAAACACTGTAAATTTGGACCAAATGTAAAAGTTATTCAGTACCAGCCCACACTTGAAACTGTAGTGATGAGAGTTGTTGTACAAGGACAAAGTGTTGTTATGTTTTGTAATACATATGAATGATTCTGACCCTTTGAAAAGGTCAGTGTCAGTTCTTACAAAAGCAAGGACTGTGGCCAAGCAATGTTGGCTGGAACTTGCATGGGCCTACAAATGCACCTCAGTGCCGGCCTGCAGCAAACACCCAGATATTCCAATTTTATAAAAAAACCCCCTCCAAACAAACAAAGCCCCCCAGATCTTCCAAATCTGCTTAGTGGGGATAGATTTTTCTCCTGTTCTTTGTGATCTCAAAGGTTACCCATGGGGGATGAAGATGAGATCACCAAACACATTTTTATATGGGTGACCCAAATCTGAAGCGGTTATCTTCCCCAGTTGAGTGAGCAGCAGAGATAAAAAACAAAAGCAACTACTAAAGAAAACTCCTTGGCTTTAAAATTGTTAAAGAGGAAGCAAACTGTAGCTGAGAAGCAAGTTTCCAAAACAAAGATCTCCTTAGAGTAATACTTTTGACACTTTGCCATAGGCAGAGCTCTATGCATGCCTGGGAAACCCTTGCAGAATTCAGTTTGAGGAACGTGTGGCTGGTGAACTTGATGCATGGCATTGATGGGGATGATAGACTTATTGTGTGCAACACAGAGGGTTGGGGGACTGGCTTCCCCCCTTCATTTCTCGCGCGGTAACGATGATACTTGCACATCAGAATAAAGCAAGCTATTCTTCTGCGCTGCAGCTGAAATGCCTCCCCCATCTTCCCTCAGTGACTGCAGGAAGGGAGCTGGGCTGTTATGAATGTGTTAGCCCAGAGTCTGCTGAGAGCTATAAATGTCATGCCCTAGATGGCATGCCCTCCTGGCTAGGTGGAATTCATTCTTCAGAGAGACCTGAGGATAGGACCACTGCCTTCCTTCCCAGGAAGCTTCTGCCAGAGACACTGAGTGAAGCTGTAAATGCATATTGAGGAGTTGTTGGGAGGTCCCCTGGCTCTCTCTTGCCTTGGCTGCTCTAGTCTGTGGCTCCAGATCTTCCTCCAGTGGGAAAGACAGAGTTGTGCTTCTGCCTAATTTCTGTGAGACCAAAACTGAAAAAAGCGCCATTTTTTCACTTCTACATATGTTATAATGTACTAGTGTAGGGCCATTGTGGGGCAATGAAGTGGTTCTTTGACATGATGAAGAGATTAGACACATCATCACTTGTGTTTTGCTGCTCCATCATCTTTGCCAGAGGTTACTTTATAATGTAAACCACATTAAAAACAGAAGACATGGAGGATTTGAGGAGTGAAGCTGTAGGTAACAAATTTCTTTCCCCCACGCTGTGGACAGGGCTGGGATATAACATGGAGGATGATGTTACGTCATCAGCAGTGTCTCTGCTGCCATGCTCTGCATCCTCCCATGTGTGATCACTTCCCTCCACACGTGTGACACTCGTGTACTCTCTGATTTCTTCCACCAAAATGGGTGACAATGTGCTTTCTGCCTAGGTGCCTTTTTCTGGAGATGCTGTTTATCCCTTATTATGTGTAGATTTACTGCATATTTGTGACTCATACCATGTTAATCTCAGGGACTGCTCTGATGGGGTGGCTTTTCTTGCCTTTACCTCACTTTTGTCAAGTCAAATGAAGGAGCAGGGTTTCCATACTGCAGTGAAATCCTGCTGGTATTCACTGAGGAAAAGCAAGTGGATGCTGGTCTGTCCCACCGTTTCCTTTGAGGAGAAGTGGTGCAGAGAGGCAGAAGCTGGAGTAGTGCCCGGCAATCTTAATTTCTGCTCTGAACACAGCTATGAGACAATTTTCCTGGAGAAACTACTGGGCTGACAAATACCACTGAGTAACCTGTTTGGGAATTTTACCCTAACAGATAAGCCATTTTGTTCGTGTCTGAACTGCTCAGATCTGTACCATACATAGCTCTCCTGTGGTAAGGCTGAGGGCTGGATTCCTTGGTTTTGCCTTTGCACTCTTACCTACACAGCTGTTAGCTGTTACTTGGCATTTTGTTTGTCCTTTAGCTGAAGGAAATTTAATTTGATTGGGAGAAAGTAGTTATGCAGAAACCACAGTATCTTTGACTGTAAGCAGACTGTATGGAATATATCCGTCTAAGCAGAAATGGGTAAAACTTGGTCTTCTGCTCCTTCTGTACAGGATGTGACATTTCTGGCATTGTGCCTGCATTTTTGCGTGTATTTTTTCACCTAGGAAAACCCATCTCTTCCCACCCATTAAGTTTACTGAAACTTCAGCATTTGTGGTTGATGGGAATTGTTATTTTTGTGCCAAAAAGACATTTCCATAAAAATATTGAAGGTAAAGTTGTCAAAAATCCTTGTAGCTTACCATGTTTGAACCGTTCTAGTACACATTTTGATATGCTATATGGGAGTGTGTTGACTACGTAACTGCCAAATTCAAACAAAGTTTGTTTGATACAAATGAAGCGTTCAGAGTACCTAATTTCTGTTTTTGTAACAAAGCTGGGAATCTAAGATTCTTTCAAAAAATAGAACTTTGTGCTCTAAACCACGAAAAGAAATACATTCAAAAGCTGAGGTCTTAATGTAGTTGAAAAGTTACCAAAGCTTAGTGACTGAAAGCATGGCTTCCCATCCAAAGACATTTCGAAAGGTCTAATGTCCTGGAAAACGGATTTTATCCATCTTGAAATAAAGCCTAATTGCTCCTGAAGGTTTTGTTCTGAAAGGGGAGTTAGAGCCTGCTCTTCTGTGTGATCACGCAAATAGCTCTAAGTTTTGTGAGCTTTCCTTAAAAATGTCCAGCTGGCCTGAGCCAAGTGGCAGGGCCCTGCAGAGCTCGGCATCGCCGCCGTGATGCTCCTGGCGGGGCGTCACTCACACAGAGCTGGATGTGGAAACTTACATCAGTGAGGCAAGGAGCGCTGGCAAGGCGGCTGAGGGTTACATCTTTCCACTTCAGAAACTCGGGGGAGATATTAAACATCTGCTTAATCATCAGCAAACTCGCGGCTCTAATTCTCGCTCAAAGGGTGTCGAGTCGAATGGAACCGAGCTGCCAGAGCGCTGCACCTGAGGGGAGGACTTCTGCCCCAGGTTAGCCCCCGGTCCAGAGCCAGAAGAACTGTCTGTGGAGGGAGCCAACTACATTTATATTTGCAACACTTATTTTGCTGCGGCTGTGGCTGCGCTGCACTTTCTGCTTCCTCTGTGGCAGGAGGAAGCCAGGTACCGAACAGTGCGTACTCATAAACCTCCTGCTCGACGGTCCTGCTTTAAATTTCCTGCTTGTAAACTGGGATGGGAAGGGAGACACTCTGCTTTCCATGATCAGAAGACATGGTAGAGCAGCTGTTCCCAGTAACAATAATGACACTACTGCTGATACAAACATTTTCACGATGATGCATGGGAACACTAAATCCAAACCACATTGTTTAGCTAATGCATGCTTTCATTCCGCTAAGGGGGAATGTCACATAACTGAAAGTAAATTGAAGAGATCAGAGTTTAGAAAATATGACAAAGTTGAAAACTTAAAGCTGTATTACACAGTAACATCCTTTAGCAGAGAAACCATTGATCCAAAGCGGTATCCGTATGTGTATTTTATGGCAGTTTATTAGCTATGACTCGCCTCTCGTCAGTCCAGTGAACAGAAACCATTGTGAGTCAGGAATGCTTTCTGCCAAGCAGAGCATATTGATATGTGCTGTGGGAAAGGCGATCTAGCATTGCAACATATCATAGATATGTCAGGCTGTAGGTATGGTTTCTGGTATTTTTCTTTAATCTGCCCTCCCAGTTGGGACTAATGAAACACTGCTCTCAAGGCGTGTGCATGTGCACGTGTACAGCGAGTCCACACACTTGTTTAATAAGGCAAGACCTTTATTTTTCTTAGCAAGAGAAGTACTTGCCTTCAGTAAGCAATGCAGTGCAACAGCTCAGGGACAAATGGAAAGTTAAAGATGAATTGAGACCTGAAACATTTAATTCATAAATTAATTACTGAGCTTAATGATGTCTACCTTAATATTGTGACAGCCTTGCTGCTGGCACACTTGAAATAACTGATATGGATTTGAAAGCTTCTTGGAGAGCTTCTTCTGGCACTGTTGTGGAAAGGTTGCTAAGTTTAGATCACAGGAATGCAAAGTTACTCAATCAAACGCAGAAGTCTGCAAAGTTCATGCAGTAAATGGAGATAAAAATGAGGTTTTGTTTCTTACTAGAAGATTATGAACAGCTTCCCCCCTTCCTTGTCCCTGTGACTTTGCTGTAAGTTCTGAGAAATGGTGTTTCTACCAAGTCTGATATAAGCTAGAAACACCATTAGCAGTGGTTTGGAGGCTGCGTCTGAACTCAGCCAGCAAAGAAGAAAAAAATGGGAGGGAGAGCACGTTAGGGACTTGAAAACTATTTTTAGGTGTGCAGACTAGGGAGCTGACGGCAATACCAAAGTGCTTTTGTGATTACTTGGTTTTCATGTTAGAGAGTAAAGTCTGTCAGCACATTGTTTGTTTTCACTGTCTGGACTCCTGCTTTTGAAAAGCTGATCCAATTAATTTCAATGATACACTATACAGTAATCTTGCCTATTAAAATAAATGGAATCCAGCACTTTCAACTAAAGCCCTTGCCATTATGATCTTCCCATGTATTGTCAGGGTCCTGGAGCACTGCAGCTCGTGAATAACACAGATGGAGGAAGGTTTATAGAGTATGTGGCAGTGGTTTCATTTCATATCTGAAGTGTGAAAATTTTCTTCCAAAGAACAACATCATATGATACTTTTAAAATTAGTAGGCCTGTTTGGCCATACAAATAATTGTTCAGGTGCTGTAGGACTTGTGATGGAGCCCTTTGGAGGGAAAACTGGAGTGCTGCAGAGGCTGTGCGCTAAGTCAAAAAGCCAAATTAAAAACGTATGCAGCCTCACTGCAGCATGTGGGTGGCTTTTAGGCAAGTGCAGAGTGTTGTTAAATGTTGAAATCAAATATAGGCATGGGGAAACCTGGTGTGTGAATGGAAAGACTGATTGCATACTTGCCCTGTCATTTAAATGTGTGGTAGGTTCCTCTGATATTGAAAATCTGCCTGGTAACAAGTCAGCTTGTAGAGAAATACAAATGTGATCCTAAGCCTTCATCCTTTCCTAAAATCTAGCCTTTCTGTAGGGTTGAATTTACAGTTTATTAACAGCTGCCTTTGCATTTTCATGTTGAAGCTGTGAACTTACTGTCTGCTCACTCACCCCGCTGATGGTGCCCATAAAAGCAGACAGCTGGCAACTTAAGTAATGAATATTAACCTCAAAACACAGCACTGAGGTGGAAGAAATCCCTGTTTTGTAGATCTGAAAACTGAGGCACAAAGATTAAATATTTATTCAGCATCCTTTGAAAGGCTGTGGCATGGACAGGATTTGAGGAAAACCTCAGTCCACTACTTGATAATGACCTTTTTATCATCTTGTAGGTAAATGCCAAAAATTCATGCAAAGCTCCTTCTTGGTTTGAAGAACAAAACATTAAGTAAACAGTAATTATTTAGGCTGCCTAACCTGAAACAACCCTGTAACCCTGAGATTTTTCTGTGTAAGACATGGATTCAGTGGATTTTAAAACAGTTCCTGGTATGTGATGATCTAGTTCTTACCTACTGTCTAGCTCACCGTATACAGGATACTCTTTTTCACCAGTTAAAAAAAGGCACAATGCTATTTGAAGTCAAGAAAAATGCATTTTGTATACTAGCGGCTATCTTACCAAGAACATAAAGTAACAACTGTTCTTAAATAGAATTCACATTTTACAGTCCATGTAAAAAGCTTCTCTCATCAGGCCCTTTTGGAAGAGTTGCATGCTTCCGCTAGAACTTCTGCTGAGGGCAGAGCAGTGATCAGATCCTACAAAATCCTCTAAGCACTCCTTTCGTTTCTACTGCTATGGAAGTTGAAGGTGCAAGACACTAAGTCTTAGCTGCATCAAGTTTTCAGAGACTTGTTGATATTGTGAAATAATTTATACCAGCCAGGTATCAGGATGAGGAAGGACCGTGAAGAGTCCCAGGGTGCCATATTCAGTTATTTTAGTGATTTATTGTTTTTAGTTAGTGATTTGTTGTATTTAGTTAGTGATTTATTGTTACTTGTTACTGTTCTTTTGTCATTGTTTTCTCAAAATGACTGACAGAAATCCAAATTTAGTAACTGATGCTGCTGGATTTTAAACATGTCTGAGAGAAACTCTGAGACAGTAGATTTTTAATACATGGAAGGATATTTGTTTTATTCTGGTCAGAATATGTTAATCACTGGCCCTCACTGAGTTGAATATTGGCCAAAAAATACGCTATAATCAGAATCACAGAATGGTCAGGGTTGGAAGGCACCTCTGGAGATCATCTAGTCCAACTCCCTGCTAGAGCAGGTTCACCTACAGCAGGTTGCACAGAGCCTCATCCAGGCGGGTTCCCACAGCCTCTCTGGGCAGCCTGTGCCAGGGCTCTGTCACCCTCAAAGTAAGAAGTTTTTCCTCATATTCAGATGGAAGTTCCTATGCTGCTGTTTGTGCCTGTTGCCCCTTGTCCTGTCACTGGGCACCACTGAAAAGAGCCTGGCCCCATCCTTTTGACACTCGCCCTTAAGATATTTGCAGACATCGATAAGGCCCCCTCTCAGTCTTCTCTTCTCCAGGCTGAACAGCCCCAGCTCCCTCAGCCTTTCCTCACAAGGGAGATGCTCCAGCCCCCTCATCATCTTTGCAGCCCCCTGCTGGGCCCTCTCCAGCAGTTCCCTGTCTCTCCTGAACTGGGGAGCCCAGAATTGGACACAGCACTCCAGATGGGGCCTCACCAGGGCAGAGCAGAGGGGGAGGACAACCTCCCTTGACCTGCTGGCCACACTCCTCCTGATGCACCCCAGGATCCCATTGACCTCCTTGGCTATCAGGGCATGCTGCTGGCTCATGGCCAGCGTGCTGTCCACCAGGACTCCCAGGTCCTTCTCCACAGAGCTGCCTCCCAGCAGGTCACCCCCAGCCTGTACTGGTGCGTGGGGTTGTTCCTCCCCGGGTGCAGGACCTCACACTTGCCTTTGCTGAGCTTCATTGGGCTCCTCTCCACCCAACTCTCCGGCGTGTCCAGGCCTCGCTGAATGGTAGCACAGCTTTCTAGTGTGTCAGCCACTCCTCCCAGTTTTGTATCATCAGCAAACTTGCTGAGGACACACTGTGTCCCTTCATCCAGGTCACTGATGAATAAGCTGAACAGGACTGGACCCAGTACTGACCCCTGGGGAACACCACGAGCTACAGGCCTTCAGCAAGACTGTGCCACTGATCACAGCCCTCTGAGCTCTGCCATTCAGCCAGTTCTCAACCCACCTCACTGTACACCCATCTAAACCACACTGCATGAGTTCACCTATGAGGATGTTATGGGAGATGGTGTCAAAAGCCTTGCTGAGGTGAAGGTAGACAACATCCATCTCCCTTTCCTCATCTACCCAGCCAGCCATTCCACCACAGAAGGCTGTTAGGTTGGTCAGGCATGATTTCCCCCTTGGTGAATCCATGTTGACTACTCCTGACAACCTTCTTTTCCTAGTCATGCTTAGAGGTGACCACCGGGATGAGCTGTTCCATGACCTTTCCAGGGATGGAGGTGAGGCTGACCAGCCTGTAGTGTCCTGGGTCATCCTTCTTGCCCTTTTTGAAGACTTGAGTGATATTGGCTTTCCTCCATTTCTCAGGCACCTCTCCTGTTCTCCATGACCTTTCAAAGTTGATGGAGAGTGGCTTGGCAGTAACATCTGCCAGCTCCCTCAGCTGGTACTCAGCACTTGGAGGTGCATTCCATTAAGGCTCACGGATTGGTGTGCGTCAGGTTTGCTTAAGTGATCTCTAATGTGATCCTCCTTGATCAAGTGATAGTCTTTCTTTCTCCAGACTTCCTCTCTTGTCTCCAGGGTCAGGGAAACTGGAGGGCTGGCCTTGGCAGTAAAGACTGAGGCAAAGAAGGCATTCAGTAACTCCACCTTCTCTGTATCCTTTGTCACAAGGGCACCCACCTCATTTAGCAGTCAGCCCACACTTTCCCTAGCCATCCTTTTCCTGCTGATGTACTTGATGAAGCCCTTCTTGTTGTCCCTGACCTCCTCCACCAGATTTAGTTCCAAACAGGCCTTACCCTTCCTAATTGCTTCCCTGCATGTTCTGACATCCCTGTATTCCTCCCAAGTGGCCTGTCCTTTTTCCCACATCCACACAAACTTGCTGCTTCTGTTTTTGCCAGAAGCTCCTTGCTCATCCATGCAGGCCTCCTGCCCCTTTGCTCAAAAATAAACCAGTGAATAATCAGCTCAAGAATAAAAACCATGCAGGTACCTTTGGTGGATTAATGCAGGAGAAATAACCCTAAAACTTTCTGAAGCAAGCTAAAAATGATGCTTCAGGTTCTCTAATCCTCCCTCCTCTCCCCGCCCCACTGTGTATTTTATCCATTCACTTTGGGAGAGTTCTGCCCTGAATGCTTTTGCCAGTGACATCACCTTTTAATCTTCCTTCTGTTCATTTGCAGCTACTTTGGAGCTGCAGTTCCTTTTATGTCACTCCCCCAATATTTAGAATTTGTAGTTTCCTCAGATAATTGGCCATCTTGACAAGAAGAGTGACACAATCAGCTGTCAGATACTTTTCATTCCTGACTTCTATGCCAAATCTGACATGTGGATATTGGGATAATAATGTGTTATCTTAATTAGGTGTATCTTCATGATGCATGCTTTATAACAGATAGAGCATATGAAACTACTGCGATGCTTTGCCAGAGTATCTTTGAAATGAGATTCCCTACTCCAGGGTTTTCTTCCTTCTTAAATAAATAAAGAGTAAATGAACAATTGCAGACTCCAAGTCTAAATCCTAGCACTTCCTGTTAAACCTCACAAAATAGTGCAAGAAACATGTTTGGTCTGCTTTTTAAGGCTTGATGATGTGATAGGAAGGATGTTGTATGTAACATCAAAGAGTGATGTTGTTATACCTCTGAAGCATGACTTCTGGAAGTCTGAGTGAAATAATGTATGTTCATTTTTCTCCTGAATATGGCACTTTTTAATAGGCTTGGATTCTTATCAGAAATGTTCCAGCAGTTTCCTTCATTGTGTTTGTGTGTGCTTTTTTTTTTTGACTAGCCAAATTTCTCTCACACTTCCCAAGGCCCTGTTAAGTGACTCCTTGCTGGGTTTAGTTAAGAGCGGTGCCGAGCAAATTGCAAGCTGCCAAAACCAGCCAACAAACCACTGGTGATAAGCAAATGTTTCTGCTCTTTCAGCTCATGGTGAATGTTGCTGTTTTTTTAATTCCAGCCCATGATGTTCAAGTGGAAAATGGCGGTCTGGACTACGGACAGACCTGAACAGTGTTTTGGACCTCAGCTTACAGAGTCTGGGAAAGGATCAGGGTGGATCATAACTTTCGCACTTGACATCTATATATACATGTTAGGATTAAAGTCTTGAGAGTATTCCTGGCCCAGTGATCATCCTTGTAAGTGACTTCTTGGAGGTGTATGTGATGGTCTTGGAGGAGAATTTAGATCTGTGTATTTATATCTCACTAAGAACGATTACAGACCTGTTTGTGAAAGACCATAAAATGTGAATCTTTACAGAGCCCTGCAGAACAAAGTGTGTCATGCACCAAAGGTAATTCATAGGGCATGACTGCATTGATTTCTTCTCTATGTCCTCTACTGTAGTGAATACGTTATGAGTATATTGTGTTTTTCTCCATTTGCTCCTCCAAACGTAGCCTGAAGGGAGTAGATCTTGCCTGTTGGAGCATGCCTATACTCTTCTTTTTAGTGTGTTCTCATCATTGTCCTCAAACCCAAGTCCATTAATTGTCTATGCAACATGTCCATATGCTGGCATGCGCATGGCAAGAGGCTTAGGGCATGCCAGTGACTTTCCCAGGAGGAGAGATGTGAGCCCAGGGCAAAGTATTTCCTCAGTGCAGTTTTCTCAGCAGTTAGCTCTGCTGCAGTGTTGCACTTTCCTTTGTCATCTGAAACAGATTTTATGAAAGCCAAAGCTGGCCAGTTATTAAATTCAGACAAATAAAGTTTCTGTAGTTATGAAGGATAGTGAATTCCTTGTTTGTCCTGTGAATGGGATGTGCTTTAAAGGTGGGAGCAGGTGACAGACTCCTAGTATTCCTGGCTGTGCCACTGATTTGCTTCAGAACTGATGTCTTTCCACAAGTTGTATTCACATTCAGGTCTTCACCTGTAAAAGGATGGTACCTATATCCCAGCCACAGGCATGCTTATTTATAAATCCCATTGAGAACCTTAGATGAGAGACCAATGTCTACGTTAACAAAATGCAGATTTCAAGACTGGCTCTACAGAGTGAAACAGCTGGCTGTCTCAGGAGAAAGGTGACTGCTTCACAATTCTAACCAGCCTATGGGAGATGGAGGTAATAGGATAGTTTCATTCAAGTGTGTGTTCCAGATCTGAACTAAAATGCGGAGGTAGATGCTCCCAGAGTATTTTGTTTTTATGTTGGACAAAAGGTAGACTACATAAAAGACCCAAAACAAGCGAAACGGCAGTTAATTTTAATACAGCGGAAACTAGTTTAATGTCACCTCTTCATGTGTGAGAGCTCAATAGTATCTCATAGTAAGTTTGCTGTTTTCTTTGTGTTCTTTACAGTTTTGATCCAGCTTCATCAAATGCAGGACAAAGAAGTATTGAATAGTGAAGGGAAGACTGTTTGGAAAGAAAATAATAGAACAGCAAACAGCCTGCTGGTCAGAGCAGCCAGTGGGAACGGGGGGGGGGGGCTGGTTGTACAGATCCCTGTTTATTCAGCATGGAACCCCTCCAACAGGAGAAATTAAGACTGCCATACATAGCCACTAATGTGCTTGTTATGAAGGAGACCATGGAGAAAGGACCTGAACCTAGTTCTTCCATATCCTGCCTCTAGGGAGGGTACTAACCACCAGCTTTTGGATCTGGCAGGCACGTTGTCTTAGTGCAAGTCCTCTGCTGTGGAGTGCTAATCCCACCTTGCAGCAGACCGTTCTTTCCCAGGAGACATTGTGTTAAAACTAATGAATTCCTATAACAAATTTTGGTTTGAACAAAGCAGTATTTTTGGATACAGAAATATTTATTTGAAAAATTCCCAGCTTATGCTTGGTGTTCCGGTCACAAAAGCCACTTTGTACCTCATTTGTATTTCTCGGGGGCCCTAATGAAGATTGTGTGTCTCCTTTCCTCTGGGTCCCTCAAGCACATAATTTAGCAGTGTGTTGCACTTCTTAGTACTACTGTAGTAGCTCCTCGTTGTAATCAGACCAGGGCTAACGTGATGTTACATACGTTGCAAAACAAAAAGCTTTGTGGTGGTCCCCAAGGTGTTTGTTATCTAAACATAAGTTAAAAGGCTGGAAGTGGACGGTGTGGGTAGAGTGTGTGTGTGTGTAGCAAGGAATATAAATGATATAAAGATGCTAAGATATAAGTGATAATTTTAAATATATTTTTTGTCAAGGCCTTATATGTGTAGTGCAGAAGGGAAGAATGCTAAAGAAAGGTTTGAAATGATATAATTATTGATAAAGATATCCATTTTCACATGACTAAATCAGCAAGAATATTAAATGTCTTAATGAACTCTGGAGTGCAGTACTGTGAGAGAAGGTTTCACCGATGATTTAAAATATGACATGATTTTTTTGCAGATATTGTGTTTTAATGTAGGTGTTACTTAAGAAGGATGTGGGAAGGACAACAGTCTGTCTACTTATATTCAGATAATCGTATTTGTTTATTATTGGTATTGTCTTGCTGGGTGCAAACTAGACAGTGTATGAGCTGGTCCTGCCAAGCAGATTGATCGAGGTCAAGAAGAACATGTAGGATAGACGATGTCCTTTAATCTAATTAGCCAAACGTAAACCAGAAAATACCTTGTGTGATGCTGCTATTGCTGATGGAAATTTGGGAAAGTGAAATATATGGTCAGGCCATCATACTCTAGAATCATAGACTATCTCAAGTTGGAGGGGACCTATATATATATCATGAGTCCAACTCCTTGTTCCTCACATGATTGACTAAAACTAAACCATATGACTAAGAGCATCATCCAGATGCTCCTTGAACTCTGACAGGCTTGGTGCCTTGAGCTTCCCTGGGGAGCCTGTTCCAGTGAGTGACCACCCTCTCAGTGAAGAACCTTTTCCTAATATCCAATCCAAACTTCCCCTGATGTATCTTCATTTCTATCGCTGATCACCAGAGAGAGATCAGCACCTGCTCCCCCTGAGGAAGGTGTAGGCTGCGATGAGGTCACCCCTCAGTCTTCTCTTCAAGCTGAACAAACAGCGGCTTCTTGTAAGTCTTGCCCTCAAGGCCTTTCACCATCTTGATTGCCTTTCTGTGGATACACTTTAATAATCTGATGTCCTTATATTGAGGTGCCCAAAACTGCACACAGTACTTAAGGTACCATCATATAGCTGCTGCTAAAGCAATGTGTGCTTGCTTTTTAAAATTTGCCCCTTATAATGAATGTAGTCCTCTTCTCTAACCTTAGGTTAGAACTGTGCATGCTTTTGGAGAATGAGCGCATCTCTGAACCAGAGACAAATGATGAGTCTTTCTCCTCCTCTCATCCTCTCTGCTATGAGAAGCTAACCTCTTTTCTTTCAGTTCTTTCCTTTAATCAGCATGTATACTGGGTGATTTAGGATGAGTTCTCCATGAAGGATGAAATGATGTAATGTATGTGGTTGAGATAAAGAAGTATTCAGGTGCAATTTAAATTAAAGGATGGCCAGAGACCTTCCAGGGACAGCTGTCATAAACTATAATGCCACTTGGAGTCTGGATGTTGTGGAAGACTGCTGGCAAAGAATTTCCTTGCTCAGATAAGCTGGTCCAATCTTCTCTCTCTCAACTTCTCTATGGGTAGCAGAATTATTATAATATTTAATTCTGTATGGGATAGCACCTCTCTGAATGATGAGTGTTTATAAAAGCTTTCAAACTTGAAAAGCATGTAGCATTCTTCCCTTTGATAAATGACTAAAGGATTTTTAGGAATAGTAAACATTAAGCGTGGTAGAAGAAAATAGTTTATTACCAAGACAAGACTGGTAACATAGTTTTGAGCAATTTATACAGGCACAGCTGGAAAGTCATCATATATTATTGAAGCTTGGTTTGCAAATGGGAATCTGGCTGGCAAAACAATGTTGAGAAGGAGCGGGGCAATTATGTATAGGATGAGGTGCCAGGATACAAATAGCTTCTCCTTTGGAAGAGGGCTGAAGCTCAGCTGATGGCTGATACCAGTTTTGTTGCATTTTTCTGCACTATGCTATCATGTAATTACCACTTAGTGTGTGAATTTTCACAGTGTGAAAAACCTCACCCCTAAGTCAACAGAATTTACGTTGTCTTAATAGAGATACAGTTACACTAGGTAAAGTGTTTTATTTTAAATTGCTTATTTAAGCCTTATTGGCAAAAGAATTTGTAAAGTTTGGACAAGCTTTGCCAGTGTAGCTCTGCTAGAAAACTTTTTCTTAAGAGTCAGACTGGGAAGCTTTTGAACCTTGGGTTCTAATGTGCAGCACAGAAAGAAAGAGAAATGGATTCTTGCCTATTCCAGATAACAGTGAAGAAGCTGCCCAATCTGTCGCACCTAACCATGCTGCTGAATCGCTACGCTACAGATCCCCGGTATCAGCAACTCTTCATCAATCTGGTAAGACTGAAGCCAGCTCTAAAAACAAACATTTCCTCCATGAACAATGTGTTTGTTATATTTTCTCATTTGTTTATGATGGCTGTGTCAGCCGCACTGATTTACATAAACACTGCCAATCCTGGGACGTTACATTCTCAACAAAAGTAGCTGAGTACAAACAGCATTCCGAAGTTTTAATTCATATTGTATAAACATAACAGATGTTGATAAAATGAGCCAAAAAGAAAATACAACAAAAGAGACCATTTCAAGGGGGCTTTTGATTAAAATACATTCCAGATTGACAAAATGATACAATGTTAATGGAATAGATCATTTAAATGTCATTATTTGGCTCTTGTAGTCCTATAAAGCAAATACAACGCAATACTTTTGAGGTTTTAGGCTCCATTACGGTACAGTGCCTATACATCAACTTATAAATAAAGCTATATTTCTTTCCCCTTTTATTTTTTTTTTAATCCCTGCTATGACATTGCCACATTTATTTCCTAAATACTATACTAAAATACTGGGTCCAAAAGCAATAATGCGTTTGGTATACTGAATAAAGCCTAAAATAAACCTGTTATAAACAAATGTAGTTTCTGCCTTGGTGACTTCCAGTCTGCAGCATTGAAACTGAGGCGGGGAGGACCCTAGGAAATCCAGGCCAGAGAGCCTAATTCAGATGGATTTTATTTAAGAAGATATAAAATCTGCTTCTGTTTACTTAGGTGTAACGAAGATGAGACTGAGTTTTAGATTCATCTAGTCTGAATCCCTTGCTTTGAGAATAGCTAGAAGGAGAGAAAAGTTATAAACCTCACAACAATCCTAATATCCATTATCTAGTTTGGTTTAAGAGTTTCCTTTTAACAGATGGGGAAACTGAGGTGGAGAGAGGGTGCATGGCTTTTCAAAGCTCAAGATGAGGTTATACATGGCAGTAGAAGCCAGCTCAGCCGAGACTCAGTCCAGTGCCTGCACCATTGGGCCACACAAGTTACTTGTTATGGGAAACCTATTGCACTCAATTAGGTTTCACATTGATACCTAACCTTTTAGTGCCTGATGTGATTCCTGAAGCACAAACTTTAGTATCCCTTCCTACAACTTGTTATTATCACTCGTGAAAGCTCTGTTTCTGATATCCACAGAAATAACCACTGTGAAGTCTTTGGGCATAATGATTTCCTGTGGCAGTGAGTTCCACAGCAAAATGATGTGTGGTATAGAAAGAAGAAACCATTTTGCCTTTAATTTTTTTCCTCTTTGAATGTCTTGTCAGTCCTGTAAATGAAAGAGGGAGAAGAGACGTGTCCCTCTATCTGTGCATTGATTTATATTATTTTATCATGTCTTTGTTTCATTTTCCTGCTGTCTGGGGAAGCATACACCTGGGAAGCATAATACACCTTCTCTGGCAGAACAGGCCAAGTCATAAGAAGGATGCTGTAGAATTAAATGAAAAGTAAAAACCTAGTGAATACCTATATAAGCTATAAAGACCAGCTTGGTTAACAATAAAGCGGTCTTTAGCTCTGTTCCTATCAAGAAACAGTTATAGCCCTCATAGTTTTCAGTGACCAGTTTAGTACTTGAAGACCTTCTTCTTAGAGCCATATGATTGTTTTCTTTGTCCTCTTTCCTGCAGTCTATGTGAATTGACTTTTATAAGCATTGACTGCAAAATATTACAGGATGTCATAAATGGTTGTGTAATGAGATAGCAGCTATAAAAAAACTTAAGACTTAATAAATATTAAGGTCACTGACTATTTCCAAGTAAAAACTCAGACCATATCAATGGAGCTCAACTTAGCTTTTCTAGCCTGTGAGATTTGGGTACATTCCAGTCATAATAGTTTATTTAGAGTGAACCTGATGGTTTACCAAAAAAAGAAAGTGTCTTTTTACTATGGTATTTCCTGGTGTTTTAGGTATAATTGGGGATGGGGAACAGGGAGAGAAGAATTAATGTTCTTATTGGCTCCTGTTCCTCAGCTCTGCTACCCCTCTCCCCAGCCTCCTTCCTCTGCCTCTCCTTCCCACCCCTGTGGCAGGGGTGCACTCATGCTTTTGTGTTCTCCCTATGTCTTCTCTCTTTGCCTCACAGGACCCGTACATAAACAAATCTGCAATGTCAGTCCAAGCTCATTTCTCACTGCAACACACCTACATCATCTTCCACACCCTGAGGCTGCGCCACCTTACTGTTGTTGACCCACAGAACTGAGTGGTTGGGGTGATCACTAGGAAGGACCTGCTGCCTTTCCCACTAAAGGAGAAGCTCAGGCTCCAGCTGGCACCACAGAGCCCTGATGCAGGTGAACAGCCCCTGAATTCATGGCCATGGATACGTTCTTAGGCTTTGCCACTTCTTTTTGAGGCCATGTTCTTCCTTGGGAAAAAAAAATCAGAGCTTTTCCACTTGATCCCTTCTGGAGAAGAGATGCTTAAAAGCTGTTGTATCTAGACATGTAGGAATGGAGCCCAGAGCTATGTCTCTTCAGCTGTTTGATGATTGTGAAATCCATTAATTTAAATGCTTGTGAGACAAAATAAGAGTTCGTGTGTTTAGGGAAGATGTACATAAAATTGGATGTGAAGGGATGGATGTCAAGAATGCTTTTGTCACACCGTCTATGCCTCCCAATGAAAAAATATCATGACCATTGGCAGTGGTTACGTTGGCAAAGTGTTTCAGTGAAGACTAAATCTTCAGCCTCTGAGTATCTGCCTGTTAAAAAGGAGAATGTTTCCATATCAGTGTTTTTATGTTGGAATATGTATGATTAACTGAGAGGAAATACTGCCTTGAGAGAGGTGGGCAACCAAAAGGAACAAGGGCTTGGCCTTTCTGATTGGCCTACATGCATTAGAAGTTGAAAGGGGGAATTGTGCATGACAGAAAGGTATTGACTGTGGGGCACCTTCCAAATTCCCATCACATTTCTCAGCAAGAGAAACTTAACATGGTTTTCTGTTGCCTACATTTCTTTCAATTTCTGCAGCTCCTGGAATAGGCTCTCTTTCTCTCCTTCCATCTGGCATGATAACATTTTTAGTTATGTTCATGTGCAGTGAGGTATGGGGCAAATTTTAATAATGGGGAAGCAACATGATAAATTGTGGGAGTAGTTTTTGTGTATATAGCAGCATATTTACAAACTGAGTGCAAATTAATTAATTCTTCATGATTTTTGAGTCATACAATGTTTGAAAACTTGGAAAGTGTTGTTTGTTAATAAATTGATGTGAACAATTTTTTGGATAAAGACACTTTTAGATTTCCTTCTGTGACTTCCTAATTGATGTTTAATTTTGTTCTGTTAAATACCAGAGGGATTCCCACAGATTGGGATATTAAAATCAAACATGTATGAAGGAATCCACCACTATTAATGTTGTTAGAATAAATACCAAGGAAAACTAGTAACAACTTACTGGTTATAAAAAACTTGACAAAATTCCTGAAAGTGAATTTCTGGTATTTGAATCATGCAGCTTTGAGTCTCCTACGGATCAAAGATTTGCTGGATTTTCTCCTGTTTTCCCTGCTGGATCCTGTCCTTATTATCAATAATCTTGCTTTTGTAGCACCACAGAGAACGCACAGCACTTAAAAACTTAAGTGTCCAGTCAACTCAAAGAGGTGGCAGCCCAGAAACTTGTAAAGGTATGTGAGAAGGGCGCTTTAAATGGTCAGTTAAAATGTCATATGTGGGGTGAGAAATGCTTTGCAAATCACCCATCCAAGAGAAATGAAGGTGGATGTTTATTTAGCTCCTGTTAAATTAGTAATCTTTTGTTCACTGGTACACTAGTAAGGTCATTGTCACTATTGATCTATGCCTCACCTACCTGAAAAATGCAAAGTTGAAGGAATTAGGGTTTGTGTGCTAGCAGAACAAGAGATCTAATCTAAAACCCCCTAGTGATTTCCCCTTAAGGATGTGAGAATCTCTTCTTCTCCTCTTGATAATCAAATCTGAATAACCTTGCCATGAATTTGCATTTTTGGTTCAAAGCCCATTGCTGATTTCCTTTTCCTTTATTTACTGAGTACACAAAGTATCACCCTTCTAAGACCTGAGTAATCTAATTTGTTTTTGCTTATAGTATCTGTGGCTAAATGACTCAGTACAAACTGTAGCTGGGGTGTACTTTGCAGAGTATGAGGGCTGCGGACAGCCAGGATATCTGTAACTCATTACCCAACTTTGAACTGGTCACTTAAATGCTTGGCATACTGTTTGCTCTTCCTTTACAGTTGGAACAGTGATACAGATCCACCATAGTTACTGTGAAAAGAACATGTGTGAAAGATATTATAGGAATATAAACTACTCTATAATAATATTTTGTGCAGGCCAGTTGCAAAAAGCAGTGTGGGATGGAATTCCCCCGCCATCAGTAACAAGTGTAATTTCTGAAGAAAAGTTCACAAAATTTACATGGAACTTCTCTTAACTGTGTTGTGAGCTGGGTGGGGGACAGCATGTTGCATTTTTCCATACATTATTAACTAGTTCCATTGCTAGATGAGTTTTTTTTGTGTTTTGAATACACACAAATCAGAATTCCTCCCAGGACTTCCTGAAACAAGTGGCTCCCTTATATTCTGGACTCCAGGGACAATTCCATCTCATCACAAACCCTCATAGTGTAATATATATATGAAAGTGAAAACATGAAATTTGTAGGAATTGGTAGGAAAATACGCAGTTCTCATGATTCTTATATAGAACAAGACTCTAAGGAACGGCAGTAACAAGTAGTCATATCATTTGACTGTTTGGCACAAGGTACTTTGGGTTTTCTTCTTGTCTGCTTATAGTGAATGGTATATGTTCTGCTATTTCCTCATATGATTTGAACTAAAAAATAGATAGTTACAGAAAAGGTGCTATTTTTATATGAAATACAGTTTGTTTATGAATTTTCACAATTTCTAAACACAAATCTCTGTGACAGAGATAAAGGACTTCACAACAAAATTCAAGTAATTGGCATTATTTTTGGTTTATACTATGCATCTGTACCTCTTTCATCTCACCCTCCTTTATGATTCTGTTGTTCTAACACTTCTTTCTCTCTTAAACTGAAATATGGCTTAAAACACAGACAGACTGAACTTTAGATCTAGGTTTGAAGTACAGCCATGCAAAATTCCCCCCATTCAATTAGAAAAAATGCTTTCACATTAGAAACGTAAAACCATCTGTGCATTACATATGAGCATAAACTATTGTGAGAAGGCTTTTGTGGTATGCAGCTTTAATGCATGGTTTTACAGGTATCCTGTAATGTCTACATGCTTATGTTAATGTATGTAACATTGGAGGTGTTTTTCCTGTCATGTGATACTGACATACTTTAGAGTTAATTGCCTAGTGTTTTTAAACTGCCTGGTTTATCACGCTGTAGAACCTTTTAACATTTTCTTGTTTTCCAGTTAATTATTCCTTGCATTTTTAAATGGGACATTGTCCTGTAATTGTACACATTTATTTGCTGACCATGAACAGAAAAGCCTAAAGGAGGGAGGACAGATGAAGAAATTCTTACTGTCTATATAAAAATGATGACTTTAAAGATGCAGGGACCAACACTGCTGAAGGTACTAGTAATAGGATATAGTCTATCTTACCTCAAGCCTGAGATAGCCTTGAGCCAAAAAGCTAAAGGGGAATGAAAATGTAACCAGCTGTACTCTGCAAGAGTAGCGCCTGGAAAATCACTGATGAGGAAGTGCTGCAAAATGTCGGTGTTGTCTCTGCTGCCCCTTTCCACATAGCTTCAGCTAACAGAGCTGTCAGTGTACCTCTGGTGATCGTGAAATCACTTAATGAAATGAAGTGTAACCAGCTCTCTGCTAAACTAGTGGTTAATTAAGTGTGACCATCAAGTGATGGGAACCATAGTAGTATACAAGGGAACGCTTGTTCAATCCTGAAAGGCCTATTAAAGTAAGAGGAAATATGTGATCAGCACAGTTGTCTGAATGTCTAACACGGTACGGCGTGGGAATGCCAGCATCAGAGTTCAAACACATGGGGAGTTACTGCTGCTTGCTTGAGGTACTGAACAAACCAGAATAACTTACACTATGTGATTGTAATCAATGCCTAGCACACTTCTTAGGGGCCAAAGCAATGAAATGGTTGACTAACTTGCGGTATCTCATTAAACTGGCAAATCTTGCTTGTCTGAGATCATAGACTGTGTACAAAGAGTCAGCATTCTGCCACTGTGGCCACTTCTTACTCCGTGCCAGCAGAGAAACTGTGAGGAAGTACCAGTTTCTGCATATTTTATTTTGAAGGGGTTACAGACAAGAGTTTGTATTTTTGTGCAGTTTATATTTGCAAAGAGCTCTGTAGACTTAAGTCCCAGGGCTTCTGCTGTGATGTTGCTATAATCACCCCTCTTATATACGGAGGAGCTGAAATATGCATGTGAAGTACCTCCTGAGGATCAGAAAGTGAGTCTGTGGCAAAGCCAAAGGAGAACTTCAGACTCCTGACTTCTTTTCTTCTCAATACTAATCTCTTACTTGTAAAGTAGACCCAAAAGCTAGCATTAAGGGAAGGCATGGCAAGTTGTGTGACTCACATTTTTGTCGGCTTTGATGTACAAGAAGGAAGTGTTTCTAGTGTGACAGGGCTGTCCCCGGTATACAGAGCAAAGCCACCTGTGCAGCAGGGAGGGCTGTGAGGACTGCACCTGTGCAGGAGGCACTGTAGTCCTGTATGAGTGCTCTCGATGTGAATGCAGCCTGAAAGCCTTCCTGAGATACACTGGGTACAGCTGGTCAGCACAGCAAAGGATAGGACCACTGCTGAGTCACTGCATTGCAAATGCAGAAAGTATGGGTTTCTGTGAAAGCATGAGATGGAAAACAATAAATGCACAAGACTTGATATGTCTGGTATGTGTGTATACAAACAGATGCGAACATCTATGTGGGTGTGTGCACACATATGCAGGTAAGGAACCTCGTTGTTTTGTAACTATCATTTGTAGTTTAGAAGACAGGTTAAGCACTGGATGAGGATGTACATTTCCTTTTAGGAAAAAAAAGGGGAAATAAGCTATGTATATCTTGAGCTTTACTACCCTACAATCATACAGACCACTACCTGTAGAAACTTTTCCAGTCCTCAGGGGGTAAACAATAGGACAGGGATTAGTGTTGATGCGAGTTATGGGTTGAGAGCAGGGCACAGAGGTCAAACAGACAGAAGGGATTTAAAGTAGCTTGGTGAATCAAGTGCCCAAGATAGCAGAGTCTTGCAGGACATACAAATAAAAAGGAGTGATATTTATCTGAAATGCCAGCAACAGTACAAAACATAAACGTTAATCACAAAAACTCCACGACATTTCTTTAATCGGCCTGGTTTGATTGGATCTCTGTCAGAGATCTGTCTTGCACCTTGTCTTTAAGGTGAAGAACATCTAAAAACATCAGCTCTTTGAACTTATAAGGTGAGTTTTACAGAGTCACAGAAGAATTTAGGTTGGAAGGGTCCTCTGGAGGTCATCTAGTCCAACCCTCTGCTCAGAAGAGGTCTGACTAGATCAGGTAGCTCAGGGCCATGCCCAGTCAAGCCCTTGACACCTCCAAAGATAGAAAGCCCACATCTTCTGTTCCAGCTTCATGGTAAAAGATTTTTCTTATATTCAATTAGGATTTTCCGTGCTCCAACTTTTGTCCATTGCCTATCATTGTGCACCTACAAGCAGAGTCTGGCTCTGTCTTCTTTGTACCCTGAGGCCAGGTAGTTTCAGCAGTCATGTCTCCTTTAAGCCTCCTCTTCTCCAAGCTGATGGGCTCATCTCTCTAAGCCTCTCCTCATATGCCCGTGCTCCAGCCCCCTGGCCAGTCTGGTGGCCTGCTGCTGGACTGGCTCCGGTGTGTCAATATTTTTCCTGTACTGTGGAGCTTTCCCATCACCCCAAACCAGCTTGTACTGGTGCCATGCTAATCTTCTCTGTATCATTCGAATTTTAGTATATAGGCTGCCAAAGAGAACATGATTTCATTAGAAGATAAGCTAGAACTATGAATTTTCTAAAAAGAAGAAACTTTGAGACAATGGAAATTAAAGGCTTTTAACCCATTTCTGCCTTCTCTCTCATTACCCTTATGTTCTGGTCTTTTTCTCAGCCACAAATTTCAGTGGCTTCATGCACTGTAAGGAAGTCTTCACAATCCTCTCTCAGCATCCTGGGAGAAGTATTTACATCAGCTTGGGCCCTTGGTTGTATGTCTCCTCCGCCTGTCTCAGAGCTCTGCTGTCTCTGTGCTCCAGGCTCCTCCTCTCTGTGCATTTCTCCATTCTCTCTGACTTGCTCTGTGCTCCAGAAACTTTTTCCCTGAAAAGTTGCTCAATTGCTCTTGGAAAAGCACAACTTCCTTCTCCTTCCAGACGATGCCCCCTGACTGAGTGCAGCCGCATTGTTCTCTGCTGCCTTTTGAACGGAACATAATGCATATTAGGACAGGGTCACTCCAAATGAAGAAATTAAAATTATACACTCAACTTGTTAACAGAAACATCCACAATATTGTTTTGAAAAATTATTCATTAGGGTCTGGCCCTGATTTTGGAAATTACTCAGGGTGGTTTTATAACAGTCAAAAATCGTAAGGTGCTGTGTGTGAGGCTTTGGGGTTTGGACACATTTTTCCACAACTCTCTACATTTGTCAGCGAGAACATACAGCTCTTTTGACAGTAGGACTTGGGTGGGCTGATGGTTGCTGGATGCTGTAATAGGAGGTTGGCGGGACACAATGATAAACTTACTTGTCAACAGCTTCTCTGGCTTTCTCGGGACAGGCTGAGCTTTGTACCTCTGCATCTTGTTTCCCATATAGTCCTCGGGAATTTCTCTGGTATGAGTTAATTGATTCTGTATTTGTTTGCTGCTGTTGTTTTTGCATCTACCCAACATGAAGCCCTTCTCACCCACAGATGCTCATTTTGTATCTATTACTCCTACTTTGTTACGTTGCTTCCTTCAGCCAGAAAGAATTCTCCTTAAATTGTTTGCATGTTGGTGGCAACGGAGATGGAAGACCAAAGAAAATAAAGAAGAGATCCACAGTAAATATTGAAAATGGGGTCCTTCCAGTGTGTGGGATGGAAAATCAGGCTGCAAGCACCATGAGGGAGATCTGCAGTGGGGTGACCTCAGCAATGAGAGCCACAAGAAGAGTTTAGCGAGTACCTCAAGAGGAAGCAGACCTATGGCTGCATCTGCACACAGTAAGGCACTTTCCCTGGAAAGCAAGCTAGATGGAGGCCAGGTCAAAAGGCTCTGTGGGGCCCTTTTGGCCTCTGTGCCTGTATGTCCTTCCTGCAAGACCAAATTATTGTGTAGGCTTGGTGCCCAATTAAGGTTTCCTATGGCCATGGAGTTAGGCTATTGTTAAGACACGTGCACGGGCCAGGGACCTAAAACTACATTTGGATATTGCAGGCCAGACACCTTAATGCCCCATCAGTTCATGTTCATTTGTGGTCACTTTCTTTTTGAAATTTTGACCATTTGCTGTTTCTCTGTCATGCAGCATCTTTTTATTTCCTATTAGTTATCTAAGTTGCAATGCAGTTGTACTACCAGCATTTTTCCACGCTGAATTTCACTGTTATTTTGTCCCCAGATTTCTGCTTTCTTTACTTTCTTTTATAGCTTATTGGGCATTATATCTTCATCCTTGCTACTGATTGCCTCTTCCTCATTGCTTTTCATGAGAAATCTTTTGTTTGCAGTAATTCAGGAAAATTCACTTGCTTTGCTTCAGAGCCTGGATATTGGCATAGAGAATGAATCAGTTTTGATCTCCTTGCTTTTCCTTGTGTCAAAGTAATTTTCCAGACTTGTGCCAGGCTTCCAGCACTCCTGTTTTTCCTTTTAAAACAGAGGGCTCTGAATTTCCATTGCCTGGTACTGCGGGTGTGCTCAGAATGGCTGCCTTCCCTGCCCATTCGCTTTCTAATTACTTTGCAGGTCCAGCTCAAGTGGGCTCAGAATATAACCTCCTTAAGGCTACCCAAGGCAAGCTGACAGCCCCACGGGTGAGATGCCACCAAAGTGAATTTCACCTATTTCATTAGAGTTTTGCACACTTGAGTGAACTTGGGTAAAGCTGCGTGAAAGATCTCTGCAGAAATAAACACAGCAGATCAGGGGCTACATGCAGTTTTCCCTAGTGATTTATATATTTTAAGATTAGAGCTAGCAAAGCTAGCACTTTGCAAAAACGCTGTTTGATGTTAATTAGGTTTGCCTGAACAGACTAAACCAGACATAGTTAGCTGGTTAAAATTGTACCCAAAAAATTGTGACCTCTCGCTGTGAAATGTCTCAGTATATGCTGTTGTTTAGGCCTGCTCTTCCATTTTTTTTGGAGGCGGCAGATAAAGCATGCACTATATCGCTGATACAGAGAGGAATTTTTTTTTTATCATTTGGGAGTAGCATCTCTGTCTCATACCTACTGTTGTTAACGGGAGGGGTTTTTTTTACTAAATACTTCTGCGTTCATTCTACTTGTATTTTTGACAGGAGGAGCACTGTCAAGTGAGTTTTCAGCTTTTTATGAATAAAACCTAATAGGAAGCCTTTCAACAGCATCAGAGCATCCACAGGTACAAAATAACTTAACCAGCTCTCACAATCCATGTAGTTACTGGCAAACCTGATTCATTTTATGAATAATTTTACTTGGATCTGGGTGAGAAAAATGTTCACATGAACAGTATGAGCAACAAATTTCCAGACAAAAACATGGAGGAGGGAGAGTATGTATAGACATAGTCTGGGGGGGCCTGTGACTTCATTGCACTTCACACGATAAGAGGGTTCACTTCAGGAGCTGGTAACGGGCCGGGCCGGAGACTTGAAAGGCCGGGCTACAGGAAGCGGGGCTGGTGAGTCAGGAAATGGCAGCATTCCCTCCCAGTCATCCTTGAACCGCTGCCCTGGTGTGCTCATAGTGGGAACTGGATTAGTAGAGATGCTGTTCCTTCAGAGGAGATTTCAAACTTGGGCCGTGACCATTTGATGTTGTTAAGCGTTACGTGCTGTTTCTTCTCGAGAGCATGGATTTCAGATCTTGCATCTGGCCTGGTCTCCAGCCTGGTTGCGTGTGTTTTGCAACCACCCGTCTCCGCAGGATGTGCGGAGGTGCGTGTCTCCTTTCTGGCCTGGCTTTCCATCCCGGCGCCACCAGTCCTGCTCTTGGCCAAGCCACGTGGCTTTCTTGACCCAGGAGTCTCTTGCGCGTGGCTGCTGTGTAGCTGTAACTCCCTGCTACGTGCACGTTGTTCTCTGTAACATTTGCTCGGTTTACCGGTGGCGGTACCTGTCAGGGGGTTACAGCGTTATTTGGCGGCTGCAGGGGGGCTTATGAGGAGGCTACGGGGAGCGAGGGGGCAGGCTGGCAGCGGGCTCGGAAAGGCACCTTGGGCAGCGCCGCCTCCCCACACTGCCGCCCGCCATTAACAGGCCACGGTTACGCTCCGCGCTGCATCGCGACCCGAGCGGCGGCACAGCGCGCCCGGGGCGGCGGCACGGCCCGCGCCAGGCGGGAGACCACCGAGCAAGGCCGCCGGCGGGGCGGCAAGGCGCCACCAGCTCCCCCGCCCCGGCAGCCCGCCCGCCGCGCCGCCCGCCGCCCGGCGCCTCGGCCCCGTCCCCCGCCGCGGCTCGGACCTGCCGCCTGGCCGCCCGCGGCGGCGCCGGGCGGGCCCCCCGCCTGCGGGAGCGGCGGCGCCGGCAGCGGCCGCTAGATGCCGCCCTGCCCAACGGCTTGGAGGCGGCGGCGGCGGGCGCGGCGGCCGGGCGGCGGCGCGGCGGCGGCTCGGCGGGGCCGCGGCGGCACCTCCGGTCCCTGCGCGGCCGCCCGGGGAGCGCGATCCCCGCCGCCTGTGCCGAGCCTGGCGCTGGCGGTGCCGCCTTTCCGCCCCCGAGAACAGCGCGGGGGGCTGCGCTGCCTCGTGGCGTTTTCCGGAGGAGGCGGCTTGTCAGGTCTCGCTCCTCCGGAGCGGGTCTGGGCCAGCGGCCGGGCCGGGGGGCCGGGGCCAGGCACAGCCCCGCGGTGGCCAGGCCGGGGACCGGCTGGGCCACTGGCCGCACAGGCTGGCGGTGGGGCCGTGCCGCGGCGGGGCGGGGGCCGTGGCAGGGGCTAACGGCCCCGCGCTGTGGGGAAATGGGCCCGGGGCCCCGGGCGGGGTTGGGAGCGGCCCCGGTGGGGCCTGGCACGGTCACTAAGTTCAGGCCCTGGGGACCCTGGCACTGACCGCGACCCGTCAGGCCTCTGCAGGGAGCACGGAGCTGCCAGCACAGGGGTCACCTCATGGTGACAGGGGTAGGTGCCAGAGACTGAAACCGAGTGCACTGTTCGTCAGAGGGGCTCTCAAGTGATCTTTAAGACAAACAGCAAGCAGCCCTCAAATGGATCAGAGCAAGTAGTTTGGATGCTGAATTTCGGTAGCAATTGCCCTTTTGAACCTTGCGTGTTTCAGTTTTCCCTCATTGAATATTCTCCCTAAAAGAACGGATGCATTGACTGCATGCATGGGTTTGGGGAACAGAACCATGTGAAGAACACAGCCCCATGCTGTAACTGCACGCTGGCTGCGTGCATTCATCAGGGAAAACATCAAGAGCGGTTTCTCCACACTTCAAGACTGACTCTCAAGGAGGCCAAGGCCACTGAGATTTTGGGATTATTCATATTTCAAAGTCAGTTCACAGTATGAAGTTGTTTAGGGGCTAAAGGAATATAAGCCATTTTCACATGTAGTTGTTCGGGTTTTTTTGAAGAGAGGTTTGTGTTACTTAAAAATGCTTACAAATGCTAATTTAGCATCTGTGTGAAATGCTGTATTGTCTGGACTTCTGTATTTGCAAACGGAGCAGATAGCGGAATTATAAGCACTTCCTGCGTGGCTTCTTGGCTGCAACCTGGACTGACCCCATGAACAGCAAGTGGCGGCGAGCAGCGTCAGACTTGGATGCCGCCTTCTGTTACTGCTGGTGGGTTAGCCTAGTAAAACTGCTTGGCTTCCCTGCTGAACTTGCCATGTAGTTCCATCTATAATGTAAACATCTGTTTACCAACTGCAGTGAAACCACTCTTTCTTTTTGTGTAGGCTACCAAACAGCTGTCAAATGGGAACAACTTTGGTTATCACATTTTTTAACCAATGTCCTGGATAGAAGAGGTTCTGAATGCCTTTATCCTTGTTTGACTTTCCTGGTTTTGGACTGGATCCTTCTCAGCTACGTGTTTTCAGTCTCTCACTGGGCTTTTAAATAACCCCCAGGAGTGTGCTGGATGTCATCCTCCTACAGAGCTCAAGTAGATTAGATGGGAGCATTGAGTTCGCTGGATCGCTGTGGATCTGTGCAGTTCTTCTAGGCATCTTCTATCCATTAGCGTCCCATTCTAAGAGACTTTGTGGTGTTTGTTTTGACAGGATGCATTATGCTTTACAAGGTTATGTCTTAAAATCATAAAACTATGAAAAGAGGATTCCCAAGACAGTATTGGAAGCAACTGTAATGGCAGATGAGCTGAGAGCTGAGATCGCAGAGAATTTTTTTTTGTCAGCGTGGGCATGCATGTGGCATTCAAGGTGATAGTAGTCATAAGTGAGCATACCTGTGCAGCAGAATATACCATAGACTTGGAAATGTTTGGTTTGGAAAAAAGAATGCTCTTCACATATGTTAGTATGCATTTAGCAAACAAAAGCTGTGTTGAGCACTCACCAGACTTTTTGAAGTCAAATGCAGAGCAGGGTGTCCATGCATGTGAAGAAGCCTTGTAATGCTCTTTCTGAAGTTAGAGAAACAGCCTCATTGAGGAGATGCTCATACAGATGGCTAGGCTTCCAGACTTTTGAAATTTGGGATTTATTTGGCTGAATACCCCAGAAGTCATCTTTAGGTTCTCTGTGACTCATCCAGGCTGTCTGAACTTCTCAGGCTGGAGACAGGAAGCGATGAGCAGGTTCACTTATGACAGGGCTTCCTGTTTTGCCTTGAACAGAAGCTGTTTAGATAGACTGTTTTCTTGATGTTCTGCTGATCCCAGTTGAGTTCAGTGATGAGGCAAAAACAGGAGAGAAAATGCTGGTTGTGGGATGCCATTCTTGCCAAACCTTTTCAGCCTCCAAAGAAGGCTTATTTTGGCAGAATGTTAAGTGATGCTTTTTAGGTTGCTTTTCATTTGGGGAGGCTGATGGGAAAGATTCTCCTCCCCAGACACTGAGCTATAAATAGTTTTATACAACCAAAATGTCTCTGAGTAGACACGGAATAAGTGACGAAAAATGAGCTTTTACCAAACCTGTGGAATTCATTTGAACTTTGCCAGGTGTTTGGCTGTAAGACTGTGAGGTCCCATATTTAACAGCTCATATACTTTACCAATAATATGTGAAGTGTTTCATTATCTTATACACTGTAGTTGGCACACATCAGTTTGCAGACAAAGAGCAATGGTTTATGATATTTGTGGAATCCATGTGCTGTTGTATCCATGAAATGATGTGTGGTGTATGATAAGACAAATATATAAGAATGAAAGAGCTTATATAGCAAATGTAAGATACTTTCAAGTCTATGATAACTGAAACCATAAATTGTTAAGTAACATCAGTATTTTGGGTTTTGTCTCCCCTTACAAATGCCAGGAGTGAAAAGCAAATAAGAGGCTTGCCTTCAGCTCACCAAGGCGCTAAAGGAATACTTGGGACAGAGGAAGAGCTAATTTATTTTGAGGCTGCAAAATGACTAGGGCTTTTTAGGGTATTCATCCTAAAGGCCAAATTAAAACTAAATTTGGGTGAACAAGCTTACCAGACCAACTGTGTACTCACACAAGTTCCCAATATTCAGTGAAGTATCAGGACTGAAATAATTATTGCAAGATTCTCATTGGATGAAAAGGTCTTTGTGTGTATTTTTGTGGATTCTTTACCCCCCTGTTTTCTCTGTGTTTTCTGTTTCTGCATTTTAATATCTCCAGAAAAAAATAAAATGCTTAAAACTTCAACCTACTTCTAAGTAAATCTCTGAACAAGTCTGTAACATTGCTTTGCAGCATAGCAATATGTGTAAGTGTGTACGTGTGTACTTCTCTATGTATAAATGTTTTGCTGAGGTATAGGGACTAAGGATGAAAAGCGACTATTTACACCAGCAACTCCCCAGGCATGGGAATCTAGTGTGTTGCAAGAGTGGCGATGTTTGCTGTGGCAGTGCTTGCAGCAGCCTGTGTGGTCTGCCCTGGCCTTAGCAGCCTGTCTGGAGAACTGGCAGGAGTGAGCTGCCCAGGAGACCTCGGTCCCCGGGTGAGGTCTCGAAGAGCACACCAAAGTCACCAGGCTGCTACCCAGCTGCAGAGAGCAGGGAAGCTCAGGGGGATCTGCTGTGCCTCACCAACTGTAATCCAGAAAGAGCCCCAGATATCAAGAAGACTAGGGAGGAGAAAGTCAGACTATGGAAAGCAGAACAGGGAGCTTCTTGCTTTCCTGTCTTCTGCAAGGACTTTGGCAGACTGGCATGTGTGTGGTGGTTCTGCTCTGTCAGATCCATTTTCTTTAGAGAGCTAGCGGACCTTTGCATGTGAACAAGAAAGCATGTCATTTGTCTGATGCTGGATTTCAGTATTTGTACTATTTCCCCCCTTGAGGCGGTTTAGGAGTATAGAAGATGATTTCAATGAACTCTTTATTATTATTTCTAGTGCATTTTCTGTGCTGTAAACACTGACTGAATGAAAAGCTCAAAGGCAGTCCAGTCCCCTGTGGGACTGGAGTCTAGTATTAGCCATCTGACCAAGAAATGATTGGACTGGTCAGTGGGGAAGGCAAAGTGATGGGAAAACACGGTAAGAGTAATGTTATGTATATCTATGTAAATTAGCAGATTGTAATACCTCCTTAGATGCAGGTGATCACTAGAATAGCATATTTGAAGTTGTCTGAATTCAGTGGTTTCTTCTTGACAGAGGAAAAGGCAGTTCTAGGAGATGAATGTTTTTCTTTGTGTTTAAAAGGAAAAATAAAACCAAACCCAAGAAACTTCCAAAGACCCCAAATCTTTTGAGGAAAAGGATGAAAATAAAGCTTTCCACTGAATCTGTCATACTACGCTGACGCTTTTGTGGTTAGTCTCACATCTAGTGACTGCACATATATCATTCATTTGTGTTCCTGACATGACAGTTGCAAAGCCATTTCTCTGGCACTGATGATGTAAGACTGGAGGATTTCTGTATCAACTTTCTGCATTTGCTGCTTAACCTCTCTGTGGAAGAAATGACCTTATTTGGAGCCAGTAGCTTACACAGGTTGAGATTTGGCAATGGTTTTTGGCTGATAGCAACACGATATGGCATTACACCATTTTTATTTTCCCACCTTCCACAGTGGAGTTCACTATTTTCTATTGTATGTTGGTTGTCTGGACTCTCCATACACTGGATGGACTGAAACTTTCCACAGACACCAGAAGTGATCAGCAGTTTGAATATGGAAATCTGTGTTTAAAATGGGCATAAATTTAGAGAGGACTTAAGAGTGTATTAACCATTAGTCTGTCATATATTTTTGCATGTTGGGCAGAAAATAATTCAGTGTTGTCTAACTTTTAGTGATAATAGATCATGAGTAGGATGTTTACATAGGATAAGGATAGCAGAAAAATTCTGAGAAGGCTTGCTGGTACATTTCTGAGTGGTCTAATCCCAAATCTGGATCAATTACTGATGCAGTCTGAACAAGGCGGGAAAGCCAAACATATCTGTTTGAGCCATATGAAATGTCCTCTGAATAAGCTTTGAAAACATGGCCATGAGGTAAATTTTGGTTATTATTGATGAGCTGGTGTTTGATTTTGAACTACTGCTAAAATGAGAGAAACGTCAGATTATTGGTTTCTATCAGTAATCACCTAAGTGAAATTTCATTAAGTACTTGTGAGTAATTAATAAAATGAGATCACTGATTTTTTATCAAATCTTTGTCTAAGACCTTAACATAAATCTTGTGAAAATATGCAGTTTGCATGAATTGAAATAGAAAAGCCAGAATCCTGTCTGCCTAAAACATAAACCCGTACAATGCAGAGAAGGAAGTTACAGTTTAAGATGCCAGGAATTTGAGATATAATTTCAATATTCTTTCATCTTTGTTCTAAGATGTCAGTGCATGTAGAAGTAATAAGGCACGTCTGTACTTCAGTGCACATCATTTTAGGTCTAGGGGTGCTGAGTGTGAAAATAAATTTTTCTTATGTTGCATTTTAACCAGGATAAAATGACAGTTTTAGAGTCACACAGTGCACATAACAAGATAAGCAATGCTGCTTCAGCACAGCTTACATGTACTGTAAGAAGTGTATACTTAGAAAGCAAATGACAGCCCTGAAGTTATGGTGATATTGTAAAGCACTGCTACAATGGTTATCTTTCATATCGTTCTTACAACCTTGGCACACGTGGCTTATGCTCAAGAATTTAATTTCCTTATTTTATATTTTTATAGTCCTTAAAATCTGCCCTATATCCAAGACTGAATACAGGCAATTAAAGAATTTCATAAAACTTTGTATTTTGAGGGGGAATATTATTAGAAAGCTGAACATTTATATCAACATTTTATTTACAGTACTGTCTGTTCTCTCAATATTTGCTCACAGCTCTCCATTGTTGGTGGTGGGATTTGCATATGCTGAAGTCAAGCAGAATTAAGCTTTCATGAGCAGATAATTAACAGGCAAATGTAGTATCTCTGTGCTCTGTAAATTATAGGGTTGTCAGAATCCTGGTTATGTTTTTTTGCTTAGCTAAATTTCACGTTCTTACATGTTATTTTTTTATCCAGTCTATAGTTTTTGAAAACAACAATATGCTTTATGGTGACTGATGATTTTTGTTTGAACTGATTCTACATGTTGCCATGAAATATTTTTATATTTCAATGTAACTTGGAAATATGATCCATTTCTTTAGGTGTTGCTAATGCTCTGGACTCTTACTATTGTAGTGGTGTTAATTCTTCCCAGTCTCTGTTATGCTGGTCTGGCTTGCGCAAAGAGTTTAAAAAGGCCAGGAGCCTAAGACCACCAGCATTGTAGGGAAATAACATCTGAAAAGCTCCCAATCTTACAGTCCTCCCTCCTGCTGATGAAGAGCAATAGCAGACTTGATTTGGGTTTATTTGTGAATGGCTGTTTTCTAAAAAAATAACAAATCAAAGAAATAAATCAATACAGATCTTATATGACATTTTATCTGCTTTCATTTGTTGGTTGCTGTAGCATGACTGATAGAAAAGGATGCATACTTTCTGTTTCGCTGCTAGGAACATGCTTAAACTTATTTCATTTATTGTGATACATTTCTGTCATTTTGCTTATACTTCCAAACACATTCTACCACTTGCTCTTTTTTTTTCCCCAAATCCACAGATTTTCTAGGCATTAGTTCCTCCTTAGTTTAAGTTCATCTTCTTCTTTTGCACCTTGGGTCAATGTTCCATTTCCTCGTTAGTCCTTACTTGGGAGAAAAGCCTTAGTGACTTCAACAGGTGGTCTCCTGGAGTCAGCTCTGGGTTATGCCATGTTGAGTGTATGATGTCTGTTAGAGAGGTGCAGCTGAAATCACCATGCTTGTTTGTCTGATTACAATCTGAAATTGTAAGCCAGAATCTTTAGCACCAGTCAGACCCTCCAGAACTGCTCTTTGTATTTGCTTTATTACTGAAGTTTCAACAAGCTACTTGCATGATGGTCAGTCAAAACAGTAAAGGAAGACTGCAAAGTCAGTACCCTCCTTTCTGAGCCCAAGGAAGGAGCCATAGGAGTGTATTTGTGTCTACTATTGATTGGCACGAGTCACATTTCAGTAGATGAAATATGCCTTCTTTATTCAAGTGATGGACTATGGAGTGGACATGTCCTGTTCACATGTACGCATAATGCACGTGCTGTAGAATCAGGGGAAATGAGATCCTGTGTTTGTTTTTATAACCAGAATCTGCTCTGTTAAGTTGCCAGGTTCCTTACTAGTTTCCTTGAATGCAGAAGCATGTCTGTTTTGCAGGTGTCTTGCTAAAATTATATTTCATTGTAAAGAACAGGTCTTATCCTGATTTTTGGTTTTTGGTTTTGTTTAAAGGCTACATTTACTTGTGGAATCATATAAGCAATTATTAATAACCAAACAGTTAACAGTAAAACAAAGATGTCCATATCTTTGATTTGGATTTGCATCTTTGAATAATCTTGCTGAGCTATGCAAAACACTTCTATTGTGTGGTAGTTTGAATCATCACTAATGAAGTTTATACACCCATGATGTTTTTGACTTTGATACCTGGAGGACTTACTGAAGTGGCTGGAGGGTTTGGTTGTGTTCCACATCTCACAGCATTGGGAGGCTGGGACAGTAGTTGCCTCGGGGAGGCAAAAGAAAAGAAACACTGGCATCATCACCATTCATCTTCACTCTCACTTTGATTCTGCTCTGGTTCCTTTTAGCTTCTCACTTCTTTTCCTCAATGCAACAGCAGAAAAGCATCATAACTCAGTCTGTGCAGAAAAAATAAAAAGACTAAAGATGGCTGATCTCTATGTTTTTAAATATGTATCTGAGCAAAAGTTGGTGATAGTTCAGGGTTCTTTGACAAAGAGGGTTTACAAAATCTAAAGACTGGACATTTAAAGCTAATCAGATTTAACCTGGGAATAAATTGAAAAATAAGTTAAGCAAGGGCAAATATTTATTAGAAAATTGCTAAGGTATATAGTAGACTGTCCATAAGGAAGTCTTTAAAACAAGGTATCTTTCTTAAAGATATACACTGTAAATCAACCAGAAGTTATAGCCTGTGTGATCAGGGGACTGGTCCAAATGGAGATGGTGGTTTCTGTTGAATTTCTGGATTGTACCACAGAAAAGCAGTAAGGAAAAAGGGACTTGTTGCTCCTTTGTAAGTTACCAATACCTCTTGGATTTTTTGTCATATAAGCCTTATTAAAAATGGGTTGTATCTTGACAAGAATGATAAATTTTTAAACTCTGGGGTTTTACCCTGTTTAATTCTTAACTGGAAAGGTAGGCTCTCTTCAGAAAAAAACAGCCACGTTAATAAATTCTAATTGTTAAAAAATGAAATATGCTAATTTGTTGTGTTGAGCAACTTTGCTTAGATTGTAGGGTAGGAGAGGAGAGCTCTCTCCCTCTCTTTTCTTTAAACTGTCCAGGTCCTGACCTAAGATTTGCAGGCATGCCTTGCTGTGTAGAAACCAAAGACTTCATCCTTTCTCTTCTTGCACTGTCAGTTCAGGAAGCAGGGATAATGGATCTCCTGAATAATGGCAGTGATGCTAGTATGGTATTTTGCTTGTGAAATTGTCTTCACTTCCAGATGGGAAGGACTCGGCATCATTCTAGATGGTGCCACTGTGATGGCTGCAGGACTAGACCTGGCTTCTTCCACTCTGTGGAATGTAGACAGAGCTGGCACACGGGCCCTCATCAGACACTAAGAGGTGCCCTAAATTTATTCAGCCCTCTGGAAGCATCCTGTTTATGTTGGGCATATTTAGAAGCTCAGAAATGATATTAAGATAAGTATGCCAATAGGTAGAACGAATGAAAGCAGCTATAATATTAGAGTAGAAAACATACTGTAATAACAGAGTACCTTTGCTGATGAAGAAGTGGCATGATACATTAAAATTCAGGTTCAAACAAGCTAAATAAATTAATGGTATCACAGTGTGCTTGTGGATTTCAATTACAAAGAATATTAGAATGTCGTTACAATGTTGATCTCTTGGTTGGGCAACTAACAATGAACATGATATGCTAAGAGAGAGTAAAAAAAATCACAATAATAATGAAAAACTTTGTTTCTGTATAAACAGTGTAAGCATCATATGGGCGTACGAGACAAAGACTCTTTTTTTTTTTTTTTTGACACCATGAATGAAATTTTAGAGTAAATGGTCAAAGAACAAACAAGAGAAGAAACAGCTTGTGATTTAGGCCAGAGTTACTGTGCCAGACGTGGCCCTAAATGTAACTGTCAAAGAGTCAGTGCAACAGTGATCACTGTGTACTGAAGCACAATATTCTCGTGGGAATGAAAGAGCCACAGAGGTGTTAGATAAAAGTGAGGAAACCCCTCTGAAAGGAAATTTAAACAGCCAAAATGTTAAATTTCCTGAAGTGCCGTGAACTATAAGGGGTGGCTTTAGGGTCTTTTTGGTAGGTAGTGTGCATTTGCTTTCCGAAAATCAGTTTCTAAACAGTCTAAAAAAGAATAAATAAAGGGACGTAATTGAATATGTGGAAGCCATTCCAAATAAGGAACATACAAAACAGAACAAAATTTCACAAAATGCATGTCAAACCATAGTAAGGTATGCCAAAAATATTTTGAAGAAAATTACAAAAGACATAAAAGTAAATCAGATCTATTTCAAAACACATTAGAAGTTGAACTCTATATAGTCTACTGGTGTATCTGTGGAATCAGTATATGGAAGGAGAGTGATGGCATGGTACTGACATTCCATATGCAGGAGCTTACAGCTGCTACATTTTTTATGTAGGAGGTGAGGCAAGGAAATATATTCAAATTGAGTATTAGGCTGAGTATAACATAGTTCTTATGAAATTCTGAGGACAGATGCTGCTTACCCAGGAGTTTAAATGACGCAAATATGAAATTGCCAAATGTCTAACTGGGATACACGTCCTAGCTCTTACTAGCAGAGTGATGGAAAGTGGCTGTTTGTGTTGCCAGTCTAGAGTGTCTGGCTTTGTGTCAGGCAGGCTGTTAGAAGCTAAGTAATGAAGATGAGGTGAAGAGGCACAGGAATATGTATCATGAACAACTGACATTGTGGTTTTGTAGCCCTGCTTCAATATTCTACTGATATTTCTGAAGGAGTTAAAGTAGGACTGGTGGGTGCTGTGTGCTGCCTTTCCAAGAAACATCATCCACCACCACCACCATTCCTCTTATAAAATTATGGTGTTCAGTTAAGTGGGAAGGTTCCCTTCTGAGAAGGATGTGAGAGGTAAAAATTTGTTTGCAGAGTAAAGAGACTTTTCCACTAGGGTCTTAGTAGATTAGTCTGTGTACCTGGGCCTGTTGGTGTATTTATGAGAGGATGAAGGGCAACGTTGGCTTATTTGAGCAGGAAAGTCCTTTGCAGGGCAATAGAAAAAGGTCATAACACTTAATGACTAGAAATTGTATGTTAATAAATGCAAAATAATTCATTTAGGGAGGAGAATCAGCTGCGACTATGTTATTCAATGCTAGACTCCATGTTAGCTGTTACTGTTTATGGAAAAGACCTTTAAATAGTTGCAGGCAGGTCTATCCAAACTTTAGCTCATAGCTAGTGAAAAAGATAAATATGTTTCAGGGACAAATAGGAAGGGGACAGACAACTACACAGAAACCATCCCTGACTTTGTTAAATACAGGAGGAATTTCTTGTTATTTGTATCAGGCCAAGTAAATAGATGTTCATTTACTTAACTGTTGACTGATTTCATAGGAAGCCAATCCAATTTTTAAAAAATAAAGCAGGCTCAAAGGGTGATAAAAGCATCAAAATGTCTAAATGAAACTTTTCCCCTCAAAAATTAAGTTTTTCAAAGTAACTTTGCAAGTTGCTTTTCCAAGCCCTTGCAGCTGTGGGTTTCACAGACTCTCTAAGTTGGCTATACTTAAAAAGTGTTGTGATTGATGTGTCATACCATAACTACCAAGAAACATCAGGCTGTTAGGAAAACAGTCTAGTGAGGACCCCACAGTACTTATGGAGCCATTTCAGCATGTAAAGTTGTCTGTGATCATTGAATGGGCAAACATCCTTAGTTTTTTTGACATGTAAAGATATGAGGTGAAGTTTAGTAATGTTTAATTTTAGAGGTTACAAGCTAAGTCTAAAAATCAATTTGTAGCAAATGACATTTCATGTGCAAATCATTAGTTTAAAGACAGAGTATTTCAGTGTTAATTTTTATTAGGGATCAAAGAAGATGCAAGGTGAAAAACAGACGTAATGTTTCTTTGTGAGGGGATCAGAGATGCATAGTCATGCAAATGTCATGCATATAATCCAGAATTTTATTAACAGTTACCTTAGCTTTCTTTTCTCATTCCCATGCTTTCTGGGGTTTGAAGAGGAAGGGTCATGTCTCCTCCTCCTTCCTGTGCAATAAGTAGTTGGCAACATGGGCATTTTCAATGTCCCAGGGCAGTCCTTTGAGTTAACTATTAACGTAGGAGAGACACCTTGTCAGTTATTGCTTCAGCCTCTCTTTTTGCAGACTCACAAAAGTGTTCTGGTTCAAGTTTGGCAATTTCACACTCAGGAGGATTTCTGTTAGCCAAAAGAACTAGTTTATTACTATTACTTCCTTAATCTCATCATAGATTCTATAGGCTGTGGCATAAATTATGAGGGCAATTGGCCTTCCCTGGGCTTGTGATCTGACAGTTACACAAATTTAATCCCTAACAGTATCCATCAGTTAAACTAAATATATAATACATCTATATAGGCATATATATATAATGAAATCTGTATTGCTTGTTTGTTATCCCTGGACTGGCAAAAGTTTTGGAAACGTATAACGATGTCCGTTGCCTTAGCAGAAGTTGCAGTAATTCTATTTACTTAGCATTATTTTTTTGGATGGGCATATTGACTGCTGTAAGTGACATCAAACTCAAGTCTGAAAGTTTCCAAACTGAGACAAGCTCTGCCAAAACAGAAAGAATTCTGTTATTGTTGAACTCTAGATGCCTAACATGCAACTCAAACAGCAGTGTTGTGTTTTGGGAAATATTGATCAACTGGGACCCAGGAGCAGGCAACAAAAAGACTTTACTGGCTCCAAATGGCAAATTCCCTTCTCTGAAAGGGCAAAATGAAAGGAGGTAAGGGATGTTTACAGAGGGTGCTTGTTATTCCTCCTTTCTTATGCACTTCCAAATAGGCAGTTTCCTATTTGAAAGGATTTCTCAGCTAGGTAAGACTTATATTTCTTGCAACTGGTCAGACTAGAGGAAAAAGAGGAGAGGGGCAAGATCAGTATAGCTAGTAAGAATGAGAGTGATTCTAGAGCATACCATCCAACTTTGATTATATTTTGAAATTTACTGTAAATACCCTTACGATACTTTCATATTTGTGGGGGAATTCTTCAAACTTTTGCTCAACTTCCATGGGAATTTATATGAATAATGACCTCAGGATTCTTGATGTGGAAATAATTATCCTCCTACTGGATGCTCTACCTTGTCAGTCTGTCTAGTACTACCACAGATTCTGTGTGTGCTCAGCTGGGCCAAGCCTTGAGAAATGAAGCTGCATCAGGCTGCTTTGCTTTTCCTCCATCCTAAGACTCTATACTTCTAGGACATGTAAACATCCTGGACCTGGGAATGACTGACCAAATCACTTGATTTTTTTCTTGCTTTTTTCCCTCTTTTTTTTTTCCTGATTAACATCTTAGATGTGTTGTTCATTCATTCTTTTTGGTGCCTGCTGATGTAAGTTCTTGGAATAAAAATCTGTGAAGACAAATACCTTACTACTTGCATCAAAATGATAATATTTCAAATAAAAGCTCATTTGCTTCCTTTGCTCACTTCTGTTGATTTAAGAAATTACCAAGGTGTAAAGGATAACTAACTCATCATTGGGAGTCTGGGGATGCACAATGTGACACGATGACATTGTCCACTCTGAGATATGAACAGTGTAGAGTTTGCTGCTGGCACTGTGCTCATTGGTAGGGCCATGCTTCTAGGGGGGACACGAGCAAGGCCAGCAAACAGAAGAGGGACAGGTGCTGAGTACCGCAGTTCTGGTAGTGGCAATGGTTGCAGAGCATCTCTGCTCCCACTCTTGCCTTCAGCAGCATAAAAAATCCCATGCAGCTAGTCAAGAAACATACATGTATCAATAAAATAAAGCCAAACTGTAGCTAAACAATAAAACACGGCAAACAGTGCATTTCTAGGGAATTACAACATGCCTTGGGTGGAGTTATAAGGCATGAGGCCAAAGGTTGGATGGCTTTAATGGCCCAAGACACACAGAAAACCCCTAATGCTGACGCTGCTAGAGAAAGGAAGAGTGGGATTATGTGGGCAGCCTTTCTGCAAGCAATTTAGAAACCAAGTTTTGATTTTATCCTATTTGGGCACAGAACTGCCTGCATCTCCTGCATGCCTTTTGCTGGGTATGGCCTCAACTGGTTAATCTACTAAGACTGCAGAATGATGCAGGCACATCCAACCAGCTAGTCACTTGTTCAACACGCAAGTAGGTCTAATGTGTGGAGCAGAAAGTTTTACCCTGGATTAAGGCAGTTTTTCCAGCCTCTGTGCCTAGGCTTGGATTTCCATGAGTAGAGCTCAAAAGCGATGAGAACAGCTGCTAACTCTGGTATGGGGAACAAGGAACTGGTAGAATGAGAGGATCCCTGGGATGCTGTAAGCTGGACTGCTGAGGGGTGTGTGCTGATGCTGTGGCTGGGAAGCCTTGAGGTGACATATCCAGGGTAACAGACATCCTGTGACCATGGACGTGGCCAGAGAGGCCTGGAGGGTGACCTGGAAGCCAGAGTTATATTGTGCAATGAGGTAGGACAAATGAGAGAGACCATTTCAATGCTTTTCAGTGTAGATGATTAAAATAAAATTGTGATACCACCAGACATCCTGATGGCTACTACTGTACTTCTGTACTGTGAGATTTCAAGGAACTGTGGGTGGGACGGCCAGCTTCTTCCTCTTCATGCTGATCTTCTCCAAGTGACCTTTCTAAGGATCTGAAGCTTTACCCAAGAGGTAGGTGTGAGGTGATGCTTGCAGGTGAAGCATTTCTTTTACCCTGTGTTCTTCCTCTCTGTTAGCTTCTGGTGTTTGGCTAGAGAGATATAACACTTCTGCAAAGACAGAAGACTTCTGCTGAGAACCTCAGCTGGCAGCAGGACATCGTCTGTCAGTGAGGGGTGGGAGATCAGCTCAGAACACTCCCTGCGGTGGCAGCTCCCAGGAGGGTGTGAGAGTAACAGGCTCTTGGAGAAGAGGTCTTGTGAGGTGGGAGCCTTTGTGTCATGCTGGTAATAAAGTGTTTGAAGATGGAACATGCTGATTCACAGAAATTGAGACTGTTTGTGGGAAAGGGTTGGCTTTCACAAGTATCTTGACTCGAAAACTATTGTGGAAATAAAGTTTTGGAACTGTCAGAATGTTTTCGTAGTTTCTAACTGAATGGCTTTCTCATTCAAATTTACTTTTTGTTTTGAATATTAAACTTAATAGCATATTTAAAAAGTTTTACTGAAAATATATGTTTTGAAATTGTCAAAGCAAAATGTTGGCCTTGAGCTCCAGGGTTTTTTTCTTTGCTCTAGGTCTTTGGCCTTGAAAATTTTAACAATTTTCAATAATTTTAATAACTTTTCCTCCCACTTGGAAGTGTGGAAAAAATATTGATACCTAGAAAACTGTTTACAGGGAAACCGTTTCTCTCTCAGCTTAACATAATGGGCTGTGCCACTTTAACATGGAGTAACCCCATGTAAAAACAAGTTTCTAATAAATTCACGTAAAAAAATAAATCAAACGGTTCTATTGCTGCATAAGCCACCTTTTACTGCTGCAATTAGTCTCCCACAAGTACAACCAGGTTTTCTGATTTTAGGCTTAAAATGATTACTGATGATTGTAATGCACTCAAAAGAAACCAAATACAGATGGTTAAGTTTGAACAATGTTTTTCTCACACAGTATTTAACGTTCAAGAAAGTCATAAAACAAAGAAATCCCAATTCAGTACTGTGCAGCATGTCCTGCTGATGTGTTTATTTCTGTTGCCTGGATTTTAATCACGGGGATGTGCTCACTTCAGATGTGATACTAAACATTGCTGGTTATTATAATGCATTTCCCAGGAAAGTGCATTCTGACTAGCATGCAAAGCGCAGGAGAAAAACATAGGGGGATTATTATTATTTATTATAATTATTATATTTTTTTAAAACATGGCCTTAAGAAAAACAATGCTTCATTCTTTCAAGCCCTGGCTCCTGAGCCCTATTTACACTCCTACCAGCCTGGCAAAGGGAAAGGGGCTTCCAAGTGAGTGTGAATTACAGTTGTATCTATGGCCTCGCGGTGCTGTTCTCTTAAGTGTGAATTCAGCTCCTCAGAACTCACTGTCATACTTTCTGCCCCTATCATGCCAGGAAGCTTCATGGCGTGGCTCACAGCCTCACCAATGTGCTTAGTCAAGCTTGCAGGGCTGGACTCCCAGTCCCCATCTGCTCTGTGCAGACATTAAAGATGCCGCTATGCTTTTTCCTAAGAGTAGTGGTTTGTTGCAGAGTTCTTGACTATAATTATGTCCCACAGTAACTGTTGTGCAGCAAGCCATGAGTCAGTGGATGACTTCCAGTCCAGCAGTGGTTGAGTTTTGGTGGTGATGCAGATTTCTGAAGCAGTGAGTGAGTTATATATTGAAGCTTCATTGCTGACGTCGTTGGGTTAGCTGGGCTCACCGGTTCAGCTTGTGTGGTGGAAGTGCTTCTCATTGTGGTGATGTTGGGGTGCCACAGTGACATAAGATGTATGGAACAGATTCGATTGCTTTTTTTCTTTATTTGTAACATGGTTGACACCTATATAGTACTATATATGTGCAATCTATTGCATTAAAATGATGGTGGATGGTGAAGGTGGGTGGAAGTTAAAGCAAAATAGCTATGGGGGAAAGGTGGCAGCTTTCCAGTTCACCCATGTTATTGAAACTAAGAAAAAATGCTTTTTTTTCCCTGTTAGGACTGGCTAGAACCTCAGCATCAGCTCTGGCTCAGTCAAACAGAAAACCTGTTCATTCTATGACTCTCTCCACTTTTAGTGCCTTTCAAGTATTTTTTACCTGAGAAACTTTATGACAGAAATACCCATGTCAAACATTGTTGTCCTACCTGTGTGCTCAGGACTTTATCATTATAGCAGAACACCAAAAGCAGCAGGTTGGCAGATCTGCTGCTCAGCTGGTTGGGTGCCTTCATGTCATTAGTCCATGTTACGTGTGTTACTGAAGCCCAGCACTCACTGGTTGGTGTGGAGGTACAGAGGGAGAAAAGAAGCACTGTTGGCAGACATTATCAGCTAGTTGTTCTTGTCTGCAATTTCATGATATTTAAGGCACAGCAGAGCTTTTTTCTCATTAGTAAGCGTCAGGATGCAGAAAACAGATCTCATGAAGTGCTGGTATACTGTGTCACCCTGTTCCATCTTCATTTCAGCATCACCCACTCCTGCCTTGCCTGAAAAGTTACACAGTCTGCAGGATGCCTTGAGAAGACGGATTGTTTTCATTTGCAGAGAGGTTTGCAGCAGAGCACTTTTAAAATGACATTGTAAGAAATTGCTACAGTGCAAGACCTGCTCTGACTTTTATTTATATAAAAAGAGATCAGGGTTAGGATTTCTAGTTGGAAGAAACCCATGATTTTACTAGGACAGGGGGGCTCATTCTTCTCTCTTGGCATGCCATGCTCTCTGCAATCTATTTGAGAGGCAATAAAAGCGGTAATAAAGTGGCAATCAAAAACAACGCTTCAGTAGTCCTGAGCTGCAGTTTGTGGGATTTCGTTTGGAACTTATTTACCTAACCCCCTCCCACACAGCTATCTGTCTTAGGCACCTACATGAGTCTCCTCTTCGGAGTACTTGGGGCCGTCAGACTCTTAAATTTAGTTCTTTCTCACAGCAGCCTGGAAGGCTTTATTGTTGGGAAGGGGAAGTGCAGAGAGGTAAGGATATATGGACACTACAGGTACGGAGTACAGAGATGGCAGTAATGACTCTGAAGCCGGGAGCCAATACATTTACATCAGTGCCACATCATACCAGGTTAACTGACCCTCCTGAGGAGAAACCTGTATTTCTCAGGGATGTGCTGGGCCTGGGGGCCTGCCCCGCCAACAGATCTGGGTGAGAACTTCTCCACGTCTCTGCACCATACTGTGCTGCACTGCAGCCAAATGGTGCCTGGGGGGTCAGAGCTGTCAGTGTTTGGGGGCTCTGAAGTGTAAAGCAGATATGCCTGAGTGACTTACCTCACAGCAGCTGAAAGTACCTCCTGAGGTCCCTTCCAACCTGAATTACTGTATGATCCTGTGATCCTACATTTCACAAATCCAGAGCTATTGCTGCAGCCACTAGGCAGTCCTTTCCTTCACCCCATAGCTGTGGTTAGTTGGCTACACTGACAGTAGGACAGCAGCTGACACAGGTAGCAGTGCTTCTCACCTGGTAGTACAGCTGAGCAAATAGTTCAGAATGAAGTTGATGTATTATCTTTTATCAGCAGGCAGGATACGTATGAACTGGTCATCATTTTCTCACATTCATTGCTTTACATATTCTAGAAAGCTGTTTTTCACAGATCTTTTCTCTATATGTTGGTTATGAACCATTCTGTGAGCATCACCAGGCTTCTTGACGGCTACTTTGCAGTTAGGTACCAGGACTTTCAAGTTGTTGTTTCTGACCTACCTGGGACAAGTTCACAGCATTGCTGGCTTTCATAATCATGAGTGAATAGGTTGGATGCTTCCTCTTATTCCTCACAATGGCAAGATTGACATACACTTTCTACAGATTTTCATGCCAGTAGATACTGACCTAGATGTGACAAAGAAAGGCTGAAGGGAGGAGTGAATGATCTTAAAAAATTATACACACAGAAGTGGCTTGTTTCTCAGTTTGCTCTGTTTTACATTACTGACCTGGAAGTCCTTTTCCTTTGCGCTCTTTGTATTTTTACACATATCTTCTTTTGGGCAGGAACATCTTTAAAGGGTAGAGCTGAACAGCTAGTCATAGAAGTCTTAATATGTCTTTTACAGGCATAGGTAGTCTTCTGTCTCTGAAGACTAGTAGATCTAAGGTCCTAGGCTAATTATTATATACACAACTGATGGAAAATTGGGACAAAGTTGACTGAGATTATTAATTTATGCAGAGCAATTCCTTCAGTTTCACTCAGAATAAGGGTGGGATTCTGTGTTCCTTGCTTAAGCAAAGTTCTGCTGTGCAGCTGAGTCAAGGTGATAGACTGTTGCCTGCATGAAGACTGCAGCATCTAGAAATGTAGGGCCAAGCAGATTTTCCACTCTTTATTAACTTTCTTCCTTGCTGTGGGATTTGAGCACTTCCCAATCTTTAGTATGTTTCTCTTTGTAACATACTTTGTGATGGAAGAAAAAGTTACCTTCCCAAGTCTGCCTATAGGGAATTGACATGGGGAGAGGTAAAAAACTTCAAAACACTCAGGTTTCCAGTGGTACAGATGTGACCTTACTCAGATGCCTCAGTCTCATAGCTGGTAGCTAGGCATTTAAAAAAAAAAAAAAGTCCCTAGAGATGTCTTTCTGAAAGTCAGCGACGTGGCAGAACAGGGACTTGAACCCACCCTGGTGTCCCAGGTGCTCAGCTACTGCTGCAAATGCTGGGTTATCCTTCCCGTCCTAACACTGTACTTAGTCTTGTCACTGCTGCCTTTGATGTAGAAGGGCAGCTCTGAATAGAAAGACTGTGCTCAGGGTGAGTAATGGTGGTGAAATTAGCCTGTCTTTTTAGTAGCTGATTTTTAAGCCTGAAAAATCTGGCATCTTCACAAATTGTGAATCAGTGCATCCAGCTACAGATGTTATCCTCTGCAAATCGAGGATCCTGTACCCAGCCCTGCTGCTGTTGAACTACAGAAATGCTATCTGAATGTGATTCCTATTTCGATGACATCCAGAAGATACTTGCTTTCTCTCTGTAGAAGCAAAAGATCAGAGAAGGTAAAAAGCAAACTAGAGTAACACAAAGGAAGGGGAAAAAAATGTGTTCAAAAGACCTCTGTCTCTCCCTGGCTTCCTGCTCCCTCCCCCTGCCCCCGCCTCCTCTTCCTTCTGTCTCTAAGGGTTAAATATGCAGAGGGAAAAAATTGCTAGACTTTATGTCTGTGCTTGGTGGGAACTATTAAATTACGGCTGGATGTTTTTAATTATGCCACACATAAATGCCTGAACACAACAGCGTTTTAATCCAAATGTGAGCCTCATTTATGTGTGTTCTGTGTTTGCTCTGAAATGCACTGGCTGGCACTTGTTTGTGGTGGCCCCTTTGTGGCATTGTAACAGTGTGGGGTTTTTTTTCCCCTTTTTTTTTCCCCAAGTGCGAGGATGGGAGCTAGTGCTGGCGAGGGGGAAAGGAAATGGGTAATAAAACAGAGAGCTAAGCGGCTCACTGGAGCCAGCGATGCTGGGATCTGGTTAATTGCTCCGAAATGAAAAAGATTCAGGGGTTTTCATGAAATCCCATAGGTGCATTTGCCAAGCCTCAAATATTAGATTGAATTACAGTTTCTAATTCCTCCCTCCCTTTACCCACAGCCATGTGTCTTATTTCTTCCTAAGGCTTGTCCACTTCTCAGAGCAATGAATATAAGAGGGAAGCTGAGTAAGGACTGCCTGCCTGCTTGTTTTGCACCTTCCCCACCTACGTCTTTTCCTAATCCTACCTTTTATTAAAAAACAAGCAAGCTGTCTCTCTCCCCTCCAGTGTATCCCGATCTGATTGTGGGTTTGAGGTTGAAAAGTTGCATATGTATTCTGCCTTGCAAGGGGCTGTGGGGAGCGTGTACTGAGGAAGACTGTCTCTGTCCCTTGTTCTCTACACCCACGCACTAGCTAAGCATAATATAATCCTTTTCTGCGTAGCCACCAAGGCTTGTTTTTTTAAAGGGGCTTTGACCTGTCCCTCTCATTTTCAGGAATAATTTTACATTGGCAGTTAGTTGTGCCAGCATTTTTACTATCCCACAAAGGGATTTCAGCACCTGATTTGTGGGTGTAAGGGGACTTCACTGGGAAATTACGTCAGTGACGTGGCTCAGAGGAGTAGCTGTCTCCAAGATCACATCCTTAAATGGTAGGATTGGCACCCACAAAACTGAAGCTGGAGCTGAGACTCTCCTGCATATAAATTATATCCACAAATCAAGATGCAAGCCCCTTTTCTGACAGTTATTGTGTTTTGTTAACCAGTGAACAATGTGTATTTTCTCAGTCTGGACATTTCAAGATTACGAAAAGTGCACCTTGATTATAAGGCTGATATCTGGTCCAAGTGTTGTTTCCCTTCTCGTGAGGAACTGGAAATCTTTCCTCTTTCTTCCACCCCAGAGCTGGGAAGGCCCTCTGAGTCACCTAGGTCTGGCCCAGCTTTGGAACAGACCTTTCTGCTGGAAATTTCTCTGGCATGTTTTTCTAAGCTGATCACTCTGGTGCTATCAGCATCCCCACACAAGCAGATAATTCTGATGCATTTCTTCAGGGACTTTTTTTTTTGTCTTTTGCTTTTGTTTCAACCTTCTTTTTGTGTTTTGGGTTAAGATGTTCCTGCATGCCAGCCTCAGTCAGCTGGCTCAGTCCCTCTGTACTCCTGGAAGTTGTTGGTTCCTACATTCCTGTGTTATTGCTCACCTTCCTCATACCATTCATCAGTGGAAGCTCCCCTGGAAATTAGTATGTGAAATGTTCCTTCAAAATTTGCATGCACATTAGCAATTAAATGTAAGTTCCTACTTTCAGTCTGCTGTGATTACTTTAAATAAATAAAAATTGAGAGTCCATTTCCCACGCAAAGGCAAGGATTTAAGGCACTGTTTGGCTGGCAACATCTACCCAGTTCCTCACTCAGCCTCTGCCGTTAGGCACTAGTCTGGGCTGCCTGGCTTAAGACAGCAGAGCAACTAAGGGCATACTCTAGTAAAGCATGCTTTGATACTTCTGCTGTTTCCTTGTACGTGATCTCATGATGCATTGCTGTGGGGAGATCTAACTGTTCTGCCAACTCATTTTCAAGAACTGTTTTCAAAGAGAATCGTTTTAAATTGCTCACTTGGGGGGTCATTTATTGTCTATTTTTTTCAGTGCTGGATCCTCAGGCATTTGAGGGTGAAATCTCTATTGTTCACCCCACCTCCAAAACGATCAGAAATCACGGATTTTTATTTAGCCACCCACTGTCTTTTGACCTGAATACTTCAATTTTTATTTCCCACCCAGTCCCTTCCTAATGTTAGCCACAGTCTTCCCATCTCGCTCTCACCCTGTAGGGTAAGGAAATGTGGTTTCATCCATGAATGACATTAATGCCATTGTGTGAATCATTAGTGGATCCAGCATCACAAGCCCTAGGGGATCAAATACTTGCAAACCACTAGAGAGAGATTCTAATATCAAATACGTGGCAGGAATCATCCTAGCTCGAAGAAAACAAAACAGCCCTATTTAATACCCAGAGAAGGTCATGGTGCTTAGAGAGGGCAGAAGAGCTTGTGTAATGGCCTTGAGGGGCCCAGTGGCAACCATCCTGCTTCTCCCTCCTGTCCGCAGCCCCTCTTGCCTCTCCTCCTCCCTGGGTGACTCCCTGTCTAACCTACTAACCAGTTCCTTCCCACTTGTGGCATATAATGGCAGCATTTGAAGCCGTGATGAGGCTGTTGCCTTGCTCTTCCTTAAAACAAACAAACAAAAAGTCAAGATGAAGCATGACTAGCTCAGAAGAAAAAAAAAAAAGACAGAAACTGAGCTTTTGCGGTGGGGTAGGAAAGGAAGAGCTGAACACCTGCTGCTCTGCTGCAGCACCATTCCGATTGCCCTGGAGGCTGCTATTAATTCTGCCTTTGCAGGCTTTTGTATGAGTGTTTCTGCTTTGCCTTAGCCCTAGCTAGAAGAGAACATAGGGTTGTCTCGCAGCCCAAGGAAGAGAGTAAGATGTAACCCTCTGATTGCTTGCTGGCACCTCTGATGATCCCAGCACTTAAGTAGGTGTTCAAAACCTGCTTTTTTAAAATCTAAAGGCAGGTGCTCACTTTTGAAAATTTTTTGGCCAAACATCTTCTGCAGTGTAAACACACAAGCCATACTTGGCTGTTTGCTCCTGCAGTATGCATTACCTGTGTAAGCACAGGAGTACTGTGCAAAAGCAGAGAAAGCAGATGGGAGTGCTCTGTTATGCATAACAGGACACAGACTTCCCTTAATGACCTCATCCTGATAGCCTTGAAAAGAAAATTCAAAGGTACTGCAAACCCTTCTTCTGTGGAAGCAATTATTCCCAAATATCAGGCATCAATGCTTGACATTCACTGCAAAAAATTAGGTGGTTAATAAATGTGGATAGTCTATCCAAGTAATTAACTGGCATAGCTAGATCTTGCTCTGGTGCAAGTGGCAAACCTAGAGATGCAGAAAACATCTTAAAATAGCTCTTGAAATATTTGCGTAAATTATTTTTTTTCCCAGGAACCTACATTTCATTTCTCTTCTGTTTTGCACTATGAATTAAAGTATTGGAATATGGGAATCTCCAGTCTCAGGGGGTGGTGGTGGGAGCAGAAGTGAAGGGAGGGTTAGTCAATTTTATCAAGTGTACAGTGCAAGTTTGAAAGAATTTGAAATCACTAGGTTGGTTTTAACTGTGTTCAGAGCTGAAACTGTTCGCAAAGTAAACATGATAATTTGTATCGGAGTTCTCACACTCCATCTCCAGAGCTAACAGAGATGACGAAGCAATGGGGAGTGGAAAAATTAAAGTCAGTATTCTGAGAAATATCAGGTAACACTCTGAATTTTCAAACTCTTTGATGCTGACATCTGTAAACAGAGATTCAGTAAGTTTACTTTTTGAAGCTCATTACCGTAGTGAACTTGCTAGTTCTCTGGTAACTATGAAGGTTTTGCCAGCAATGATGTCAGACTCAGAATTAAAAGTATGTGTGGAACAGATAAGATAAAAGGTGCCTTTTTTCTTCTTTGAACATGGAGAGTTTTCTGGTTGTAGGTTCTTGAACTTCTTGAAGTTAATACATGATAACACAAACTATTTTGGGATGCGGAAAAATAATCCTTCAGGCACAACAACAGAAAAACAAGAGAAAGCACCTCCTACCCAAGTGTACCTTAAGTATATGGAAGGTTGATTTTCTGTGTGCATGTTTAACTGTCTTAATTTGTTAAGCAAAGACATATTGAGAGAAGAAAAATGATAAAAATAGTGTTTAATCCATGAATGTGCAGAGTCTTTTTGACTAATGGATCTTTTTCTGCACATCGGTGTCATTACAAAACTGGAAAAGCACCAAAGGAATCTTTTGCTTGCTTATGAGCCTTGGGAAGTTAAGCACTGAGATGAGGCTAGGTTGTATTTTCCCAAACCGTGAAACTTAAATGAAAGGGGCTGAAAATGGCTGTATAAGGTAATATTATATATTATATAATAGAAGGTGAAATTTCTGATCAGGATCAGCAATTTTCTGTTATTTATCAAGAACCTGGAAACACTAGGATGTTTTAAAAATTTAAGCAGATACTGTGCCTAACTGGATATCTCTTCTAAATGTTGTATCTTTTGCTATTTCTGCAGTAACTTATATGAATTATAAGTAATGAAAATATAAACAGTAGCCAAGACATTTTAAAGTGATAACTTCTATTAACAAGGTGCAACCTAAACAAAGTTCAAAGTCTATGAACATCCCCTATCAAGCAGAAGCTTATATGGTAACTGAATAGTTTCATGGTTTCTAAAAAGCTGTTTAAATTGGTGGGCTTAAAGCAACCCCTGTCAAAGTCAGAGGGAATTTTACCAGTGGAAACAGAATTAAGTCCTAAAGAAATAATTTTTTCAGCACCTTTGCAACTTTTCATCTGCCACCATTGGAGCCAGTGGAAAGGGTTTTATTGACTTTGTTGCATAAAGGGATGTTAGCTGTGTAACCCAAGATACCTCATGTGTGCCAAAGAATAAACGAAATTTAGAATGAGACCAACTTTGCTGTAATGGTGATGATATAATTCTCAAGAGCAAACAACTAATAACCTCTTCTTAAAACAAGAATCCGTCATGAATTCTCCAAGACCAAAGGGAAAATTTGCCTCTGGCCTCTGGGATTCCCTGCTGGGCAATGAAAAGAGGAGCTATATCATCCAGAAAATGACAAGGAAAGAGGAAAAGCCCTCAGGAGTAAAAAGCCTCTTTCCTTTCCCCCCTTCCTCTCCTGGCATAGCTATCTTTACTGCTTGTGCACAATTCCATTGAGTAAAACCAGTTCATGATAGAACAAACCGAGAAAGTGCTAGTTCAGGCAGCCTCTTCTTTCCTTTCATGGATTAATGGCAACTGAAAATGAAAGGATTATTTAAGGCCACTTGGGCAACATTAAGTACTGCCTATTATGTGACTCTAGGATCAGATGTAGCCTGGAAACCAAAGGCAGCAAACCACATTAGGTTAGTGTAGGTGGACACCTATGTTATGAAACGGGGAGTTCTTGGGTTTGCTTGTCAGTAGTTTGAGAATTGCCTGTTCTGAAGATGGAAATGAAATAAACAGTGGTTTGCAGTCAGCGTTTCTGAAATCCCGTAGGAATAGCCATGTTACCCAATCCTCTAGAAAACAGGGTCTTAGTGACCATTCTCAGTGATCATTTTTTCCTTCGACTTCTGCTGATGATACAAGAAATTAAAGTTAAATCAAGTTCACTTTTCATTGTATGTACTGATACGGGCCGAACTGGGAATTATAAATTCTTGGGAAGTTGTAGCCTGTGTTTGTTGACCCATTTGAGAACAATGGGAAAGCTTTCTTCACCAGATCCATTCTGCTGTGTTTTCCTGCATGTTCATTTGAAGTTGTGGGTCAGATACAAATGGTTTTCAAGCCTTTGGTGGGAAATGCATTGCACAGCCTGGCAGGACCTGGGGGAAATAAAGAAGAACTTAAGCGAGTGTGCCCTGGGGTGTATGCCTGTCTGTGCTGGGGCAGGAGCTGCTTTTGAGTATCTCACTTTGGCTTTTGCCTCTCTCTGTCTCAGCTAAAGGTTCTAACAGCTCTGTGTCTCCGGTTCTGGACTGGTACAGGTGTGCCAGTGTCACTTCATGAAAGGGAACTGGGGTCGTTTAGCCAGGAGAAAAGGAGGCTTGGGGGACATTATTGCTCTCTACAGCTACCAGGAAGGAGGCTGTAGGCAGGTGGGGGTCAGTCTCTTCTCCCAGGTAACAAGCAATAGGGCAAGAGGAAACAGCCTCAAGTTGCACCAGGGGAGGTTTAGATTGGATTTTAGGAAGAATTTATTCACTGAAAGGGTTGTCAGGCATTGGAACAGGCTTCCGAGGGAGGTGGCTGAGTCACCATCCCTGGAGTTATTTAAAAGATGTGTAGATGTGGCACGTAGAACCATGGTTTAGTGGTGGACTTGGCAGTCCTAGGTTAATGGTTGGACTTGATGATCTCAAAGGTCTTTTCCAACCTAAATGATCCTATGATTCTATGATTCATCTTTGCTGTGAGAAAAGTAAATTGGAGAAATTAGCTGTATACTAACTTGCTGAAATGAAACAGATGCTTATTCTGTTACTACACAGATATGACTTGGACAGATGGAGGCTTGCTCTCAGACCTCTCAACGTTCTTAGGTCTATTATCTGACAATTTGGTTGTGCCCAACGGGCAGTCATGGCTGTAAGAAAGGGCAGGAGTATGAAAATGCGTATCGCTGATGTAAGGCAGTGTAGACATCCCTGAACCACCATCAGGTGAGCTAGCTTGGAGTCTGAAAGGTTTAGTATAGCTTTACAGGGGGTGGGGGGAAGGATGCAGGGCTGGTTTGCTTTGGTGCCATGTAGTGCTAACATAACTTCTGCTTGCAGGTTCTGAGCTAGCAATGGTGCATGATGTTGTGTCAGAATGAGGCTGGCAAAAATTTCCTTGGAACTAGATCTGGAAATCTCTTTGCATTAGATGGTGTGTTGTATAAACTGACATCTGTTTGGATGAGTTGCCTGAAAGGATTTAATATAAATCTGAGAACTTCCAATTTCAACATACGTGGTTATTGGCAGGGCAGCGGTCTTGTAGTACCCTGCAGAGGAAGAAGCTTCACAGATACTGTCTGTGAAACAACTAAAGGAAATTAAACACAGAAATAAGTGGCAGAAAACCACTGCGTTTTGTCTGTGTTTGAGAGAGTGTGTTGGTAGATGGCCTCCATCCCAAACTATGCTAACGAGTTCTGCAGTCTATGCATCCCTGTGCTTCAGGAACCTGGTTGCCAGTGATCATATCTAAGAGCTTTCATTAGGGATGGACATTACACGATGTTGGTGTCATATGAGACTTGTGACTGTCTTCTTGCACAGACTAAGTATTATTTACTTGTATAGAAGATAAGGGCCAAATCACAGATCATTTCCAAACATACTGGCCAAATTATACTGTGTGTTCTTCAGTTACAACTCTGGGTTCTTGAGAGTTTAGAACTGAGCTTGCAAAAGGTACACAGAAATTATTTCAGCAAACAACAGGGAGTGGGAAGAATGTACCTCTGAACAGAATACCTTGCCTGTGTCTTCCCAACCATTTTGTCTCTGGTAAACCCTTGCTGCTTCTTTCTTCCTTGTTTGTTACAGTTTTGGATGTCTCACTGTATTATTGTTTCCTATTCTGGATATTTTGAGTCTTACTAAGAGCAGAAAAAATGGGTGGAATGAGAATTTCTGTGATTTTCATGTACAGATGTTGGTGGAGGGTTCCTAGTGTTTAGATTTTAGGTAATAAAAAAACCTCTGAACCCCAGGCTAGGGCTTTTTAAATGGGCCCAGGCTCACTTTCCCCTTTTATCTGACCTTTATTCTTTCAGACTAGGGGACATTCATTCCTATGTGTTAAGGAGTGATTGGTTTCCTTCCCGGTCTGGATCTACAGCAGTCTCCTGAGTTATTTTGTCTAAAGTCATGGTAGAGAGAAGCGGGAATTTTTGTTCCCCCTCTCTCACACCGAAGTGAGGGTCTTGTTCTTGTTGTCTTTGCTTTGAGCAGTGGGGAGGAGAAATTCCTTCCTGACAGTTGAAAGGACAAACAGTTCATATATATAAATATGTAAAGGAGGGTGGGGTGGGGTAGTTTTTATATCATACTGGCATAAATCAGTAGTGGGGTCAGAGTAATATACATTGCATCACTTAACAGGAAATCTACTTGCCCCAATGCCCATCTTTTCTCACAGGAGTTCAGCTTAGTTATGACCCAAATTCTGGTTGGACTGCTCTTCTCATGCCAGAGTATTCTTTGGAAGGAAACCCAGGCCAAAATGAAGCAATAGCATGCTTCAGCAGGTCCCACAAGCAGCAGGAGGCACAGAATGGAGACAAGTGCTGTGGAGAGCCCTACCCCAAGGTTTGGCCACAGGGAACACCAGACCCCAAGGCTGTGGTGTCTTTACAAATGGGTGTATTGGAAAAGGGATAACCATTGAGCTGGTTATGCTAAACATGACACAGCTAGTGCTAGCTATAATATACTCTGAAAACTCTAATAACAAATTTTTGGCTGGATTTATGAGTTGTAGGACAGGAGCCAAGTTAGCTCTTACCCAATCTTGATGTGTTTGGAGCGATCTCATCTTTATATGTCTGGAACTTTGTTTTTCTGACTTGGTTTCTTTGTATCTTCAATAGTTTTTATCAAACTGTAACAATGATATTCTTTCCCTGACTGGGCTTAGGGTCAGGAAAGGGGCTCTTAATCGTACATGTTTGTTTAATGGGATTTTAGTTTTCTTATTCAATTAACAAAGATTCTCTGGTCTTTAAAATTTGCAATTACTTTTTCCTGCCTACTCAAGAAGTGCTTGGCTTCCATTTTTGAGAATAATTTTAACTTTTACATTAATTTGGTAGCTGTGATAGCACTTGCCATCTCTGACACATGCATGCATTCAACCACCCACCCACTCACACACAGTGAAATCTTTAAGGGGTGTGTGTGTGATGTGTCCCTAGAGGTAAATCTGACAGCGACACATAAAACAGAGGCCACCTAACCTCTGGTGTAAGTCACAGCTTTCAATTTTTTGTAGCTTCTCCAATTCCTCTTGTAGAAAACTTTTGTCTGTGTCAAGTTGACTTCTACACATGGAAGGTTTCAGTGAAGTTGGTTTAACCCTTATCAAGAAGGAGTCAAAGGGTAATTTTGGCCTGTGACAGTATTATTTCCTCTCTGTTTCTTTCTGTCTTTGTTTTTCTCTCTGTGTCTCTCTCCTCATTTCTTCTCCCGAGAGATCTTACATTTTCCTGTCCTGTCAAAGTCTACACAAATCTAACTGACTTATGAGCGAATTATCTTTATACCTGCTTCTTGGATCACATCAGATGTCTGCTGCTAAAGTTCCTGAATGTTCTTTGTACAGATCATGCAGCTGGCTATGGTTCAAGTTAAAGTTTACAAAGTTTAGCTAAAGATGATATTAAAGGTGCTGATCTGAAATACTGTTAGAACTGTGATACATCTTTGGATCTACCACAGACTTTGTATCGAATAGATGTCAAAGTGACTGTGGAGTATAGAGAAGATTATATATAATTTCTATAAATTTAGACCTCACTAAAACATTGTTTCTAGGAAATGTGTGACTATTACTGCACACTTAATTATGATTTTGTTTGTAATTTTAGTTATTAGTAACTTCTTCACTTAAAGCAATGACTATGCCCTATGATAAGATTATACACCCCCACCCTCCACATATTTATTGAGCATTTTGCTATCTGTTGGTTGAGATAAATGTAATGAGAATTTTTAAAGATACCTGAGATTTTTATAATTTCAGTTATTAATTAAAAGCATAGTTAAGGTTTAAGTACTCTGAATGTGTGTATTAAGGTTTAGATGCTCTGATGGTGTGTATCTTCACTGAAATAATATCTTTTTTATCATACTACTCATTATATAAGTAATTATAATTATAAGTAACTTGTTGCATGGTGAGTGCTCATTTCTGGGTTTTGTTTTCTGGAGCATATTTTATGCTAAGCAATGATACATGCTGTCTATTGTAACACCTTATAAATGCAAGTAGTTTTTTTGTGAATATATGCATCCCCAGCTGTATCTGTAGAGAATATATATAAGAGAAATGAAACATGTAAATATGTATGTACATAGCACATGTATATGATAGATAAGTGATTTATTATAACATCTAGCTGTAGGTATTGTACCTGGGCAAGGAGGTGAAAGATCCTGGTATTTCCAGGACCTGAGTCACCATTGCGCTGTGATTGCTTTGCAGGCCTTTGGTCATGCAAAGTAATTGTAAATCTGGCTTTACTGGGCAGTTAAAGTGGATTTACAGCTGTCTTGTGTCAGAGAGCTGAGCAAAGCAGCCAATTAATCCAGCACAGGACTCCTACTATTTTGGTGTGGTGAAAGCCGCTCACCAGGCAGCCTTTCCACGGAGCTATCTCACCACTGAGAGCGGAGCAGGGTGATAGTTGGAGCAATTTATGTTTCCACAGTACAATACAATGAGATCTTCTGAGACTTGCAGTGAACCTCAGCATGTCCAAATTTGATTGTAGGAGCAGTCTTGCTTGCTTACAAGTCTAATCCTCCTCGGCGGGAGTGAGTACCACCATCCTGCCTGCCTCCACTTGCACAGAGCAGTGCTCACTGCGGTGGGTTTCTGTGCTTCACTGCTGGGGTGGCTGCTTTGCCATGATACCTACATAAAGCATCTGCATCGTATTTGCAGTACAGAATGGGGCTGTGAACTCTAAAAGGGAGAGAGAACAAAGCAGATAGAAATACCCCTGTCCACCTTGCTTTTCAGCATCTATTTCTGAAAAGCAGTGTTTTTTCTTCCAAAGGGTAGCGCTGGAGGGTAACTGGTGCTTTTGCGTCTGATAACTCCTCCTTTGTCTTGCTCAGCTATTCCTCCATCAATGCTGCCAGATAAAGGCTGAGCTGTACTACAGCTCACTCTGGGGTGTCCAATCTCTCAACTGCAGTGAAAAAAGTTTTTTTAAAAAAAAGATAAAATAAAATCAAATGGGGAAAAAATTACACAAAATACAGTAAACAAATGCAAAATAAAAATACACATACAAGACGCTCTGCACACAATAGCTGGAAAGCAAGAGTGCAGCGGTGTTTTCCTCTGTCAGTGGGTCACTGTGTTCTGTAAGCACTTCCATCCTGTCGAGTCCCTGGTTGGTCTCCACCTGCTAGCCGGCTCACTCGAGAGGCAGCGCTGACCTGGCCGCTCCCTCATTTTGCTGGCGCCAGCGGCTTGATGGGCCTTGCACTTTGATTATTTGTGTTAACAGTTAATTTAGCACCATGGACACGTGTGCCAAAGCTGCCTCCACTTCCTGCAGCCTTCCAACAAATGGGACTTTTATGAGATGCCTTTCACAGCTCCTCCGCCTCCTCCAGCTCAACTCCTTGCCGCTCTTCCCCCCCCCCCCCCCTGCTTTCCCTCCCCACCCCACCGTCTCAATCTCAGCTGTAATCTTTTCTACATCTTGCAGGAAAAGAGCTATTTCTGGCAGCTCTGTCTCTAACACTCGCCCCACTGAAACTGATTTAATGGAGATTTATAGATGCGAGGCTATGCAGCTCTGAGGCACTTTCCTGAAAAGTTTTTTTGTGCCTGTGTTACGTATGGAATGTATTTATTTAATGTTTGGTGTTACAGCTACACTGTCAACTGTTAGCGTGACATATTCCACATACTTTTTTTTTCTTTGCTTTTTTTTTTGTTTTGTTTTTTTTTGTGTTGTTTTTTTTTTCACAAGGATTCCAGTGAAATCCTGTTACACAGCACATTTCTGGTCCAATTCATCCCAGCTGCTACTTTACCAAGCTAAAATCTGACACCCAGGTCCAATTTCATTAAACCCCAGTCGGCATGGCTCTTTGTGATAATACTGACTCTCGTCTAAGGCAATATGTATTTTGGCTCACAGCTACAAATAAATCCTATCGTAAGTACCTTCTTCCTAGTATGCAGCACACTGCAATGGTCCAAAAAAAAGCAGCTTCTGTAAGAAGTCGCGGAGAAGAGAGACTATTATAATTTATCATGATTTTCCAAGTAAGCTCTCTGCTATCTTAAGAAATTATGTTCTCTAAAAATAAATGAGAACTGTAGTTGTATATAACACCAAAACTGCTGTTTCTGCTGTTATTCCAGCTGTGATTGATGCAGAGAAACCCAGGCTGCTATGTAGGGGGCTATATATTTACAGCCCAATATGCACAACACATTTATTCTGTTTTATCCTTTCCCAACTGCCCAAGTACTAAAATTAGCATTAAATGTTCAGAACAGGGCCAGATAAAGAAAAGGCAATATATTGTTAAAACTCCCATTTCACCTCTGTTATTGGAGGGTGCTTTGTGTAAGTGCTGAACAGGATATGTGCTGGCGGTGGGACTCCTCCAGCAGGCACACATCCCTTCCAGTCAGTCCCACTTAACATGAGACCTGGCTTTTGTGTGGACTCTCAGCCTGGGGGCTTGTTTTACTCCATCCTTTCCCCAGCCCTGAGTGGCGACAGTCATGAATGGTCCCCTGCCTGCTCACAGGGGCAGGAACCCAGGTGTCCCCATCCTGCCAAGCACTCCAGGTGGCTGCACCTCTGCTGGCTTTAAGTGTAGGAGTCTTCTGATCCGAGCTGCTTACAGGAGCTGGGGCATAAAGCTGTTTCTCAGCAACTCCCCTGACTGAAAACTCTTTTCCTTTGTAAATGAAACCGAATGAGCTAAGTGTAACCTGCGAAGAGGTCGAGCACAAATCCTGTACTCTCCATGTCTTCAAAACAAACATCATGTGAGCCATGATCCTGCCTGCTCCGCTGCCTCCTGCTTGTATAACAAATGGTATTTTGAAATAATGCCATGGTGTATTTTTAAATATCAAATTTTGCTGTGTTTTGAAATTGCAGCTTCCCTTTGGTTGAGAAGGTTTTATCCTTGCGTTTAATGTTTTATTATTATGGTCTCTGCTAAGCTCCAGGACAGCACATTTTAGAGGTTGCTGGTGAATATCTTTGCTTAGGCTGAGGCAGGTACTTTCCTGTTGGATATTTTGTGACACCAAGGAAAAAGTTAACAAGTTGGAAGAGGACAGATAATACCATACTGGAACAGACACTTGTGCCTTGAGACTAGTATTTTGCTGTGAGAGTCGGTAATCCTGGATGACAGGTTTCTTACAAATTAAACATACTTTGAGAATGATTATCCTGTGTAAGGGTAGCAGCACTGGAAATGAAATGGGTTTTCCATTCTGTGCTATTGTACAGCACATTGCTTTAGACTTCTGGGGAATTTACATTTGTTCTGGTCAGTTATGGGGTTTTACAAAAGACCTAGGAAGTGTTGAAATTGCAAGTTCGTGTTGGACCAAGTGTTGCAGTAACATGGTGTTTCAACACCGTGTACGTCATGAACCTGTAATTTCAACACTTTCTAAGAGTCACCAGAGTGTCTCAGGCTGAACTATAACATAACTAAGTGATCCCCTCTGAACATTCAACTGTCTTTTTTTCTTTTTTTTTTCTTTCCTGGAAAATATAATTTGAAACACCATTTGGCTGGCATTAAAGAGTTTTAAATTGTTTTAATAATAATGAAAGAAAGACAAAGTAAAGGATTACTGTAAATAGAGAAACTTGCTGACTCAAGTGGTAGCAGGAGTGAGTCCTCCTGCTGGATACATACAATGGACTATAGTTGCAGTTTTAATTATGGATTTGCTTGTGAGGGACAAAGCTGAATTTTTACAAGCTGTCTGTGGTTATACTTCTGCCTTATGTCACTGCACACTGGTTCTGATATCAAGTGTTCAACTCCTGCAAGTGAATCTGCTATTACTTTTGCCACTGGGCTGGATCTCCCTTAGGCTCAGCCAGAGTGGGGAAGAGAGGTGCAGCATGGCTTTGAACATGGTTTGAAGCAACCTGGCTGCCCTGTAAAGAGCATGGCAACAGTCCTGAGACTTATGTATTGCGGCGTGTGCTCTTCACTAGCCCCCCCTCCCGCACCCTCAAATCCTCCAGAACAAACAGCCAGGATGCAACCTCCCTTTTAAAGGCATCTACTAGCACTGGAGAAGCCAGAGCTGCCACAGCCAAATGGTCACAGCTGCAACAGTGAGAATGGACAACACTGCCTTGCCTTGTAGACATTGTGGCTTTGTTTCCCCAACTGGCAGCCTGTGTGTTGAGTGACCTGATACTCCCATTCAGTTAAAAAAATGCCTTGGTCCTAACACAGCACTTTTTGTGCACTGACTCCAAGTATTTTGCAAAGGTTGAGCAACATCCCTTTATTAGGTTGAGAAAACCAGGTATAGGCAGAGCAAAGTGATTGCTGGAAGTCCCTGATTAGGGCAACGAAGGACAGAGCCCCAGTAGCCAAGTTATTTTTCAGTAGCCTATTCACTTGGAGACACTGTCTCCACGCCACTCAGCTTCCCACCATCCTGTGATGCAGGGCAAGTAGGTGTGAGTTGTTGATGCAAAAGCTATGTTTTACATTTTTCCTTATGTGTTTGACCAACTTCTATCTCACTTCAGTAACCTTTCAGAAGCATCCTCCTCCTCCTTATATCCCTTGATATTTCCCTCAAGATCTAAATGTCCAACACTTTCTCTGAGCAGAACATTTTTCTTTCTTTGTATTTATGAGATGGACTGGGAAACTTCCTGTACCATCCCTGGGAAACTGGACAACAAGCAGGACAGGAACTCCTGCATTAACATAGTTTGTACTAAACATGCACTGGTGTGATCATATCTGAGGGTGGGAGAGGGAGAACTACTGGGAATGGCCAGGATTGCTCCCTGTTGCAGGCAATGCTGCTGAGAAAGCACAAACCAGCCACAGTGGTGAAGTCATGCAAATGCAATGCTCCCAAAGGCCACAGGAATTGTGGAAAGATTTGTGTAAATATCTCATGCATTCTTGTGCTCTAAGGTTTATGGAAACAAAAACCACAGTCACAGAGCCAATGCCACATTTGCTTGTCCCTTCCCCCTTCTATTTCTTCTCTACAGAAAAGCTGTAGAAGAGTTTATGAGCAGGCGAGAGACTGATTTTTTTTTTCTCTTTTTTTTTTGACTAGTAATATAAAAAAAAAGTGGAAGAGATGGTAAGCATAAATAAGGTTAAGCAGGGTACAAGGGAAAGGACAGCTGATTTGTGAGTACTATGTGAACCTCTTTGCTGTAGGCATGCCTGGAAAAATACATCCCGCACACACGTTCCCCAAGTAATTTTGGACTGTACAATGTCTCTGTTACCCACCAGCTGGACTCCTCTTTCCCTGCACCAGTTTATTCTGTCAATAGTCTATGCTACTTTTTTACCCTCACAGGGAAGATACTGTATATTTACCTTTCTGCTTAATTTTTGAGGTTTTATCATGCTCTCTTGAAAGGCATACAATACCTGAGCCTAAACAAAACCAACCCTGTTTATTCACATCCTGGTGTCATTCCTCTCTGTTATGGAGTACACCAAGGACACTCTCCCCCTTCTTCAGATGCTTTATATCATTTCAGACAGTGGTATCATACAACAGAGGGGCAGTTTGTGTGAGGTCTGTTATGATGGAAATAGCTCAGGGGAATAATGCACCTGCTGTCGGGGAATATATGGGTCAGTTCTACTGCTGTTACTGGATGTGAGCTTCTTGGAGCTGGTGACTGACTACACAACACTGTCAGGTGTGAGGGAGGACTCTATCAGATGCTCTTTTTTTCCCAGGTCTTAGCTACTTGCAATCCCATACTGACAAAGGAGAGGACAGGAAAAAGGCAAAAGGAACTGGTTAAAATATGTGTCCTTAGTCTGTTGCAATTAACCGCCTCCTTTTAAGTATGAGGGAGATTTACCAGCATCTTTTTTCAATGGACCCACAGACTAGAGTGTGGGGAGGAGGGGAGTGAAGGACTCCAGCAGGGGCTGGAAGCTGTGAAATTACTGAGAAAGAAAAAGAACAAGTTGTATTGTCTCAGGGTAATAACCAGTGCGGCTGCTGGCACAGAGACTGCTGTGACCCAAAGCTTTGCTGAAAGGCAAGTATCTTTCTCACATCACAAAACCCAATCCCTTGCTGCCTTCCCACAGTGTCACAGCATTCTGCACCTCTCCCTCTGATCTGCTGAGGTACATTTTTTACAGGTAGGAAATTGGGCAGGACAAGCTGGTGCTAATATTGGGCTGGCTGCAACAGCCATGGAGCTAGCCTTCCCCGGCCTCTTGGAGGGATGTCAGCTGCCACCCTGAGCAACCCTGGTGCTTCAGCAGATGGCACTGTGAGTCCTGCTCACCCACTGTGGGGCTTTTCTGCTCCAAAAGGTATTTTTATTTTGGACAAGGAATAAAGCTGAGGTTCTGGCTACTTGCGGTCATTCAAAACGCCGCGGTATTTTTCAAAATACAGGGGTACTGGCCCAGGCATCCCAGCCAAATTGCAGCCTAGTCAGTGTCCCACCAGCCCAGAGCTCCACCAGCGATTCTGCTGGGTTGTGATTTATTTCTTCACTTCCTGTCCTAAAGGGACACCCACAAAGCTGTGAAAGTTGTGCATATGGAGTACACAAGGATCTCTGGTGCAAAACAGGCTGCACTGTTTACTGTGTGTGGGTTAGCAATTGCTGGTATTTCTGGAGTGGATCTTCAGATTAGAAGTGAGCAGGAAAGAAACAACTGAGCAGCTCCGAGTCAAGGCCACTTTTCTGTGTGTTACTGATATAAACACAAAATAAAAAAGGGACAAAATAATCCAGCACATCAGCTGGGAAACATTTATTAAGTTAAATAGAAGTCTCCATGGACTGATAACACCATCCTCAGTGTCTGTGTGCAGCCACTTATGGGTGCAGATTTTAGTCTTGCTTTAACTGAGTTGTAAGGAAATTGGTGCTAGTTATCCTGTACTGGGCTTTTCCAACCACCCAGCCGGCAAAGCTCAGTAGTGGTGATTCATGTATTTCTATCAGTTGCCTCAGCTCTGGGCTCAAAAGATAATTATTTGATTGTATTGCATCATCAGGGTTTTGTTTGGATAGATTATTTTATGTTTTAGATTCTAGTAGAGTGTCATAGTCCTTTTTTTCCATGAGGGAGTCCCTTGCCCACAATGCAAGATTTGGAAAGCTATGGAGCACTTTCCTACCTGCTTCCAGATTCATTCCACCTTTTCTGCCTTCTGCCCTGCTGTGAGTGCTGCATGCAGGGTGCAGTGCTCCTGACCATCACAGAGTACTATTTGCTTATTTTATCTCTGAAAACAAAACAAATTTCTCTGCATTTTGTTCTGTTTCCTACATGATAGAATCTTTTGTTTTCACTTGCAACCTTTGCAGCTTCCAAGAATTTTTACTCCTTGTGGTTTGTCGAGATGCGCAGGGTTCAATAGTCTGCCACCAGGCCCTGGCCCAAGGTCGAGGATTCCCTCCTTTTCCTTCCCAGTATTGTCCTGCATCCTGCAAGGCCCTTCTCCTTACATTGCTGTGGCTGTCGTGACAAAGGGGACTGGCACCAGGCACACTCCTGCTGCCACGGTGACAGCTGCTGAGCACTCGCCAAGCTCAAACAACAATAGCATGACCTCAGATACTGTGTTAAGAAGGAAAAACTTGAAAGGGAGGGTACACTTAAAAGCAGACAATAACACCTCGTCTCAGCGCAATGCATTGTTTTTGCAAGCCTGGGTTGGAAATGGTTTAATATAATCTTGGTGTATTCTCTCCCAGCCTCTCTCCCCATTTTACGCACAGGCTCACCCACATCCATGCTGGACTCCAGTTCACAACGGTAGCTGTGAATCTAAATGTGTCAGTAGATGTTACTGACCATTGAACTCAATGTGAGGCCGGGCATCAGGAGTGGGAGTCTGCTTTTAATGCTGCTGTGACACTCCCTAACTGGTTATTTCTCTATGCTTCAGTTTCTCTGGATGTAAAACGGGGATAATGGTACTTTACTCACTATATCAAAGCCTCCTGAGCTACACAGGTCTGGATGGAGCTATGGATGTGCTAGGGAGGTGCTGTGGATGGAGAGGGAGGCTGAGAGCTGTGCTGTGGCATGATGCTGCTCTCCCGTGGGGACATGAAAGGGGAGGATCCCAGTGGCAAGTGCCTGTGTTCAGCGGTGCCTGCAGCCGTGATGGTCCTGGCAGAAAACCTTCACCTGGAGCCAAACGGAGAGTTTGAGAATCAGTAAACAGGCTTGGCAGAAGGAGAAAGTAGAGCTGGTCAGAAAAATTCTGACTAAACAAGTTTTCATTGGAATTTACCGATTCATCAACATCAAAGCACTTTGTGGAGAGGGTCCAATTTTGACAAAGTTGTTTCCAAAACCAGGCAGGGCTTGAAAACTGCCTGCCAGGCATATTTTAGAAACCTGGTAAGTTTTCTGCTGATTTACACCGTTGGTTCCTTAGCAGTTCACCAACTGGCTGTTAAGAAATATGTTTTTCCAGTTGTCATGACTCTGAAGTGCCTGTCTCCCAGTGAGGAACCCATGGTAGTCAGTATCTGTGACCCTGACTTGGTCCATCAGGCAGAGTGCTGCAAGGGTTCATGCAGCTTGTCAAACCCAGGGCTCAGGCAGATTTGCTCTGCATAGTGCTATCAACTTTATCAGGGGCCCCTTCTTAAATAACAGAGAAACCAACTGACCTAATTGTTGCTGCTTTTAGTTCTGAGACCTTTTACTTTGGATCTGGAAGAAAAATGGCTGTATTTTCTCTCTTTTATACACATGCTCAAATAACTCCATGGATTTAAATGGAATTACTGCTCAGCTGAATTTGTGTAAATCGGAGTAGTTCAATGAGTTGCTTCATAACCTTTGAGACATAATGAAACCCACAAAAAATACCTAGTTATTTCTCCTTTCCAGTTGGAGTAAACAATTCTTCTTTTGTTTCTTATGGATGATACTGGTGGTAAACATTAAAAACAAAAGGAGAGGAAGAAGAGAAAGAAAAATTTATGTGTTGGACCTGGTTCTTCTCAGTGTGCAATTCCTTCTTTTTTATCCTTTGCAGCTGGGTTTGTGTGTATGTGAGAGTGTGTGTTTGTGTGTGTTTGAGAGGAAGGGCTATTTCACATTTCCCATGATGTGTTTTGTTAAGGGTTGTGATAGCTGGATTCATTGTGCATAATCTTCAAGCCTTTACAGGGCTTTTCTTGAGCTTGTCTTCATGGGAGGAAAATAGCTGCTTTTTTCCACAGAGAACTTTTTCAGTGTCTAGTGTGAACATACAATACTGGAGAGGCAGAGCAATATGCCATTGCTTTCAGGCTTGCCCATGTCCAGATGTGCATCCTAAGATGTGCTAGCTCTGGGGAACATAAAGCAAACTGAAAGGAACAGGATTTTACTGAAACAAACAGGATTCCACAAAAAGAAGCAGACCAATAAAAACTGTACAGAAAACATTTTCTGTCATAGCACCTACTATTATACAACTGTACTAATGTACAATTCGCAGTATGCCTGTCTTTTACAGCAGATTTTTCTATTTAAATGTGTGCTTGTATTTTTTTTTTTAGTTAGATACAAGTTAATCTTTTAAGTAATATGTTTATTTTAGCTTTGTTTTTCCCACTCCCCTAGGTCTGCTAGGATTTTTCTCCTATCTTTTTTATGTGCCAATGACATTGGTTACTATAAGGTTAGGATCAGAACTCATTGTGGGGGGCAACAGTACTGTAAGGGCTTGACATGAGATCAGAAGTAATGCTGCAGTGAATTTAAAAAAAAAAAAAAAAGTAGCAAGGCTTATGGTGCCGAAAGCTCTGGGTTTCCCATCCAGACACCATCTGTGAAGCACTTGGGGACAGTGCCTAATGTCTGAGTCATCATGTTTGGCAGTTATTTACCCAGTGGTCTGTTTCCCTGGGGGGAGTATTCATTGGGGGAGAAAAGGAATGGTAGAAAGAAGGAAGATAAACTGCCCTTTAGCCCCATGATTTATATTTGGTCAGAGTACCCCTGTTCTATTTTCTTTTACTTGGAATGTATCTCGGACATGTTGTTTCAATATGAGACAATCAGCTGGGCTCTCAGAGGAATGTCCCCCGAGACTCGAAACAGCCTCCCAGTAGAGTAATATGTTCAGCAGAATTCTAAGATGTATTCTCCAACATCTGCAGTCTATTTGTGCCTCCAGAATATTTCCCATCAGCATTTGGGGAATCAAAAGGCGCTTTGAGAGATGGTCACCAATTCTCTACGCTGCATGATAACTTGTAAAATGTTTACTTCTTTAAACTTCTACTGAGCTGGTGGTTTCTTTCTTTCTTTCTTTCTTTCTTCTTTCTTTTTTTTTTAAAGAAACTAACAACAGAAGGACATGGAAATACATTTTAAATTATTCTTTCATATAAATGGGTTCTGAATGTAGTAGTAACCTCCTGGGAAACAAGAAAACCTAGGAGTCGTCATGGACAACACAGTGAATGTCTGTTCTGGGTGTGTGACAGAAAAAATGACTTACTAGACTGCACGTTAGAAGTGGGTAGACAATCACATGGGGAGTATTACATGTTGCATTTAAGATGACATGTCCTCATTTTGATTATTGCATTTGGTTTTAATAACCCCATCTAAAACAAGACAGGCACAGAAGTAGAAACAAGCTCTAGGCAGGTAGTGAAAATATCAGAGAGCTACAGAGAACATATTCCTTGTAGGAAGAAATTAAGAAGATTAGGTTTATTTACTCAGGAAAGTAAAAAGAACAAGAGACCATATGGCACTGGTCACGCTAGAAATAATAGTTAGTAGGCAGAAAAGCTACTTAAAACTCCTTTTCAACCTTTCCTGTGACCTAGAAATTGGGAACGTTAAGACACAAAAGGAAATAACAATTGACACAACATGTAATCAATCTGTGGGCATTGATTTTGCAGGACATCATTTGTACAAATAACAGAAAGTTGGCTGAAAATCTGACAAAAATATTTGGCACAAATATTAAATGAAAATGTCATTCAGGTAAGATAAATATAAATCCATCTAACTTTATTCAACAGGGCATATAAAGGCAAGAAGGAAGATGAGCATATTACCTTGACAATGGGAGTAACAAGGGAACATGTGTTCTTATGGCAGGGGGTCTCTCAGTCACCTGTTGCTATTCATGGGAAGCCATCTGTTTGCATGACACTGATTTCTACTTGATTTCAGTAACTGGGAGCACTTAATGATTAATAAATTGATTAAATTCCCATTGTTACTCTTCCTCATGAATAATTTAATCGCTGGGAATTGTAAGATTTCATGTGGATGAGAGGAGGTATTTGTCCATGAAACAACGACAGTGAGAAATTATGGGCAGCTCTGCTCTAGTGCTACTCTGCGTGTGGAGACAGACTATGAAACTCAGTGGACCAGAAACAGGTATATTATGGCATTCTTCTAATGCAAGGCAGAAGAAGCAAGCTGTGGCACTGCGTACAAAGCACATGAACTCACACCAAACAATAAAGAAACCATCTAAGGTTTTGATTTCATTCATCTTTTTTTTCTGAGATCCTTTTTCTGTTTCTCTTCTGTGAAAGCCAAATAAAAGCAACAAATAACAAAAAAATCCCTAAACAAACAGTTGGGACTTTGACTTGCGAAACTGTATTTGCATGTTTGTTCTGAAGAGGTTCCCATAGCCCAGCTCTGACTTTTATCTATCCCCACAGGATGTACTCCTACACTTTTTCTTCCAGGGTCCCATGCTTCCTGTGGGTGTTCCCACAGCTGCCAATTCAGACAGCTCCAGTCTGGAATAGGATTTGCACAATCCTGAGGATGCTATTCTCTCACTAAGTCAAGTGATTCCACACAAAAATATGGCAGATGTTTAGCATCAGGAATCAAAACAGCATTTTCGCACCACACAGCACATTCTTCTCTTCCTGATACCTTTCATTTCCTCTCTACAGGATATGGAGCAATTTTCCTCTTGTGCTGCTGTTCATGTGAACTCAGGAATCTGTGAATTATACCAGGACATCTGAATTCCCATGTAAACTTATCTGAGAGGTAAAGAGGCTCGATTCACTGATGTCTCATACTTTACTTTTTCCTGCCTAAAAGATAAGTACAGTGTTTGAAGAGGGGTAATAACACTAGATTACTTCTCGTCCTTGATTTTCAACTTTTCCTGTTTTTCAACACCTGAAAACCAAGAGCTTCTGAATGTAATCTGTTCTCCAGAATAAGAATAACCATGGTCCAGAAATGTCTAAATGGCTATTAAACATTTCTGCAGAGGGGTCTGCAGGTCCTGGAGCTAAAGAAAGCCAGATTGACTGGTGCTGGAGATGAATATTCCTAATGACATCAATGGGTAGAGTCAAACAGATTTCAGCCACCTATGGCTTTGGATTATCCTATGGCATTTTCTTAAGGTCACCTAGCATCCTTTTAGTTGGTCTGATTGAGCTGTGCATGTGGCCCTCTTCACCAGACTTTTCAGCTGCATAGAGAAAGGCGTATCAGTCTTGTGCTGAGCACAGCTCGAACCATTCCCTGTCTTGTCTCTGGAATCTTTCAGTATTGCCCCATGCAAGGGTTGCTGTGATGCTGTATTGCCCACCAGAAAATGTGTACGTACACTTAGGTAGCTTTTGGGGTGAAAAAAACTTGGGAAAAGCTGTGCCTACAAGTCTGATTCCAAGCAGCAAAGAGGAATTAATTCATTTGCAGTCTGATTCTCTGTCCCAGAGACCCTGGGTTTTCTGCAAATCTTGGGTTTAGCTGTCACACACTTGTTAAAGTGTTAGACAGGAAAAAAAAGGACACATTGTGTAACAGAGGCTAAAGGAACTGCATGGCCGTCACATAAATTCTTTAAACCAGTGATTAAATTACTGTCTTTGCCCCCCATTCACTAAATTACTTCAAGAAATTACAACCTCTTTCTCTTCTCATGGTGGATCTGAGACCAAAATAAATATGAGGTACATTAAAAACTCATCACTGTGTGCAATGCTTTTACTAATTTCATTTCTACTAAGAGTTTATATTATGCTGCCTTGTTGGGTCAATCTTTAAAGGAACCTATAGCCATTTGGAAGCTGCAGAATTCATGCGGAATTGTCCTCTCTGCTTTGTAGTACAGTTTATTGATAAGGATTATCTGAAAGCTTTTAAACTCAACATTTTTAGCAATGTAACATTCTCCCAGAAAAATGCACACTTTCTCTGAAAATGTTCAATTTTGGTTTAGCAGATTTAACATATGTAGATTATAGGATTTTAAAAGCTTTACAGAAATATTTGGTCTTTTGCCTATTTTTGAAAAGGGAGTGCTGGGGCATTCTCAAACAGCTATGCAAAATAAGCCCCATTTACACCAAATCCTTGACCTAAACATATCAAGCACAAGTTTAGCAGCTGCATGGAAGTCAGCTGAGAGAGTCAAAAGGCTTTTGAACTCATATTTCCAAATTGGACAGGTCCATAGTGCTAGTATTGGTGGTGAATGAGGGATAGGCGATACCAAGCATACTTTAGAGGTTTGTAACACTGTCTTTTACATTTTCCCCTTCAACTTCTGGAGCTGGGGGAGAGGTGCTACACAAACCTGTATGGCAGATCTCCTACCCAAGGCTTCCCATACATGGTGGGCAGCCTAAATGGCCTTTATGTTGCTTTGACTCTCCAGAGAAGAATGATTACGGCTTTGATCAAGCAAACTAACAAAAGGGCAACAGTGTTGCAGGAATAAAAAGTTCCATGCTTGGCCTGAATCTTGCAGAGATCCCTGCATATTTTACCAGACACTTGTTGAATTCCTTCAGGCTTCTCAGGAATGCCTCTAGCAGCAATGCTGCGGGCAGTATGTCATATAGTGTGAGCAACCTGGAGGAGAACACAGGTCCTGTTCTGTACAGCTTCTTCTCCACAGCTCTGTTTTTCTCTTCTTGCTTCCCAGGAAATAAGTCTGTGAAAGCTGAGCTGAATTTTAAAAGCTGAACTGATATCCTTAAATCCCAACAGCAGCACCAGCATCTTCATTGAAAATTACGTTTTTAACACCAGAGATCCTGTACAGGCAGGGAAGTGTGTGTTAAATTCTGTATAATTAATCTGTGCTTCTCCTGGTGTATGGCTACTACTGATATTCTCTGCAGTGTTTCCACGTGTACGCAAGACTTCCAGACATAGCATTTCTTCATTTATTATTTTCTTATTCTTTCATTCACCTGAAAATTATTGCATTTTTATTGACTTCACTACATAATTAGTCACTATCCAATGATGTTTTGCCATGATAGGACTGACCTCTAATAGATAAAGAAGAGACTGTCATCAGCAAGAGAAGATTACCAAGGAGTACAGAAATTCCATAAAGTCCAAACTGTTTAGAAACATTTAGAAATGCATTTATTTCTGTAAGGTTTCCCAAGCTGACTGTTCCTTTACTTTTTCTGCTCAAGGTTAAAAGGACTAAGGGTCAGTATTACACTTCATTATATACTTTTTTTTAGTCTGTAAGATTTCTAAGAAAGTGTTCACATTTTTGAAAATTCAATGCACTAGAGAGATAACAGGAGTTTTACCCTGGTTTATTCCCACATTATGTTTCTGTATTTCAGATCCTTTATATGAGTTTGCCAGAGGTAGTAGGAGCCACAAAGGATCGCTCTCAGAGGCAGAGACTGCAGATGACGCCATGCTGAGAAGAGAGGATGCAAAGCGCAAAGCACAAAGCTTCTGAGGTACCCACACAGCACCACAGGGAACCTTGGCAGGTCTGGGACACTTCTGTTCTGATTTGCAATATGGGAGGTGTATATTCCTGGAGTTTCTTGGCAAAATGAACTTTGTATATAGCACGTACTATTCACAGACACAGTTCTGGACTCAGTAAAAATTAAATGTGCATATTTCAAATCAGTTTTTCTTTCAGTGCAGACTTTCCAGGGTGTGAAGAAATACAAACTATATTCTTAAATTGTCATTATTCTCTACAGGATGATTTCTCAACAGTCACTAGGCAACATAGTTTTGTCTTACTGAAAGTGTAGCTGCTCAAGTTGGTTAATTGATTCAGCTCTCTGGACAGTCATTCATTTTAATATATATGATGAAAAAAATCATTCACATGCCATTCTACATTGGGAATTAGGATAAAAGTACTTTCAGTCTTCTTTCTGAGGTAAAAAATGCAGCTGGATCTTTTCTGCTCTTCTGTAAAAAAAGTCTTGAACTTGTTGACAAATATTGGCACTTTAGCTAGTGTTCATGGTTCTTGTGAGTGGACATGAGGAAGAGAATAGAACTTTAGCTGGCCTAAACCATATAGCAGTTACAATAATGTCTAGTTTTAGTAGATAGTAATATTGTGAATAAATCCTTAGCAATAAACTCAGCTGGTTATTTGGTCAACAGAAGTGCTATACTGGCTGTTAATTACAACCTTATGTTGGATATGGTGCCAAGTACATGTTCTCAGTATTAGCCCAGAAGGCACTGGTTTTCAAAAGAGAAAAGCTCTTCCAGAAAATTCAGTTGTGAGACTGGTGCCTGAGACTAAAAGCACCAGACAACAGCTTTAAAAAGCTGTGGTACCTCCTCTTCCTTCCTAATCATTTGGATGTCTTTTTCCTTAGGGAGCATTAGTGGGTATTGACTAACATAGTTGGAAGAAAGTATGTCAGAGAACACAGACTCTGTGAACTACTTTTTGAGTTTGAGTTGATCTATGTAGGGATCAGCCACAAGCTAGCAAGGCTAGCAGGCTTAACAAGATGGGAAAAAGAATAAATATTACTAAATAGCTATGATGCCATGGAAAGGGCAAAAGATTATGAAAATTATTAGCTTGAGGGAAAAGTCATGTATACAGAGGGATGGAAACACTTGGCTAAATAAGTGCATGGCATTCCATGGCTGTGATATCAGAATTCCCAATACCAGCCAGCTTCCCCTTTCTGAACTCTTCTGAATATGCCTAAATTTCCCGTTAAAAAAAATTAAAGAAAAAAAAAAGGAAAATATAACCCCCTGTGAAGTAGGAAAATTTTTTGTTCTAGAGACGAGAACAGCACTGCTATTCATATGCATGAACACAGCCTCATCAGTGTAGGTTAATATTTAAAGGCCCCAAAGAAGATCCTTGCTTTTTCTTTGAACGTTTGAATAAATTGTTATCTGGTATTTTGGCTGGACCAAATAAGAAGGCCTAAGAAGGCTGCTTCAAGATGAAGTAATACAACCTCAATGACTTCATTTTTGTCCTGTTTACTGCCAGCTATGAGTTTTATTGTGTATTTTTAATCACCAAATTCCTTAATACTCTCTACTTTAAGGACAAGGTTTTGTGGCTTTATTTACTAGATCTGCTCTGGCTGGATATGTGTCTGTTTGGATTAGTTGTGAGGCCTATTTCATACATTGTATACTGTAAAATGCACTGCTGTCTCTATCTGGCTGCTCTGAATCTTGATGTGCAACCCTCAGAGGGGACCTTGAATGCTGCAGTTCCATTTGTGTCTTGTCTTTTCTTGTAGGGGCCTTGTGGAGGACTTCCCTGCTTACTATACAGAAACAAAGGATTTTGAGAATTGTCTTTTTTGGTAGTAGTATAGTTGTTTGAATGAATTTGCCTTGGATAGTGTTACCAGCTAGTGAAGGGTCTACAGAAAGTGCTCTACCTACTGTAAGCCTTCCATATAATGTGAAAAGGTTGTAGGTAGAATGGTTTCAAAGAGATAGCCTTTGATTTCCCAGGTGTTATCACACAAATTCATGCCTGTGCCTATTTAAGCCTGTACAGAGAAAAACATCTGAAAATGTTAAAAACATTATTGAATTTAATGCATCTATGTGGATAGGAAGTGTTGCTCTGTTAGCATGGATGGACATGCCGTGGCTCTGTTTACTGTCTAAGAAGTTTCTTCACCTTATGATCATTTATCCTGTTTAATTAATACCACTTCTCAATATCCTACTTACTCATATTGGAATTTCTCAGGCATTGATTGTTCCACTGCAATGCCAGTGAGCCTTGACAAAAAAACCCCAAACACACTAAACCCACAAACCAGTACCAGTTTTACAAAGCTTTATATCTGAAAATCATCAGTACTGCCATTGCAGCCACCTGCTGCCTGGTGTGGCACTGAGAACAGCTATCTAACCCCCACAGCCCCTGTGGGTTGTTGGTTGAGACAGCTGCAGTGAGAATTCCTCTTCAGGCAGTCCAGCAGTGGGGACTGCCAAGGTTAATCTCCTGTGTGCTAACCTACAGGGCCTCTGCGTGTGAGAAACATGAAAGTATGACCACTTTCCAATGAATGATCTAAGGAAAATTACATAAATGAAAATACAGCAGAGTCCGGTCATCTGTAGTTATAAATAACTTCTGTTGTTTGGTCAGCTGAAATCACACAAACATGCTATTGTTAGGATGCACAAATGTATACATACAGTTTTTGAAATGGGAATAATGCAGAAAATGAAAGGAGCAATTACCCAGATAAATGCTTGGTTCCTATCTTATTGCAGCAATCCAATATATGCAGGCATTTAAAGACCTACAGTGCTATCAATATCTTGACCCTAGGCCTTCACAAGACTCTCAGCTTTGCCAGTGGGAAGCGCTGCTTTGGTTGACTGACTTCCTACAGAAAAGCATCAAGCCAGGACTTCTGCAAAAGGCAGGCACAGTTCCTCCCATTCCTTTAGAGGAAGGATTTGGATAAGAGTGGGGGAGTGGGGTGGGGAAGAGTGGGAACAGCAGAAATCATCCTTACAGGAGAAAAAGGAAACTAAAAGAGCTTTGCAGCTCAGGTCAGCTTTTCTCTATGCTTCCCCCACCCTTCTTGCGAACAATAAGTCAGTTTGCTATCTCCTTTTCCTTCCTTCCCTTTCCCTCCCTGCAGTACTTGGCCTGGGAGCAGGGGGAAGGGGGTTGCTTGTAGTAGTACCCGCAGCAAACAAGGGGGTGGAGGTCCTTTGTAGCCTGGGTTGGGGAAGGATTTGGAGGAGACTGCCTATAGCCACCAGCTTTCTAGTCTGGAAGGTGTGGAGTGAGGACTCTCTCTGACACACTGCAAAATGGAAGAGTAGTTAAACAAGCATTGGAAAGTCAAGGTAGGGAGCGAGGGCTGTGTGGTTGGGCCAAGCTGATAAGTGGGTGAGGGAATTGCTAGGCTGAGTGATGGACAGGCCTGAGGTGCAGGCTCAAAAATAGTCACTTATCAAGACTGGGACCAACTTTTGATCTGGGGGGATGTCACTGAAAGCAAGAATTTCAAACACTGCAATAATACGTTCAAGGCCTCTCAGATGCTTTAGGCACTGTGTTATGCCCCCTGCTGTAACAAAACATGCCGCCTGTACCTCACCTTAATGCAGCCTTCTGTGCCTAAAGGCGAAGAAGACACTCCTCCTTTCTTCCTAAGAACTGAGAGAGACCAAGCTGGATGCTAAATAAAAGATAACTGGGAATTTTAACAAGAATTTGAGGAGACATGAAGGCTGTCTTTTTGGAGAGAAGAGCAAGATAGAATACGCAGTTCTGGCCCCAGGCGATTTCTATTTGTTCTTCTTCCCTTCTGCCTTGTGCAAATATCTCTCTGCTCGTTTAATTTTTGGCCTTTCTGCCCTTGCCTTGCAGACCTGTGGAGTGGGAAGTCAAGCAGGCAGCCCAGAGGCACCACAGCCAGAAAAGAAACAGGAGGAGGATGTGGAAATAATTGGAAATCCCTGGGTTCCAGAAAGTCAGCAGAGAACATGCCAGCACCCTTAAGCTAGGGAGGGACCTGGGAGAGGGTGCAGTTTGCATATTTGGAAGGAGAGAGGGAAGTGAGCGTTAATAAAACAGTGTGAAGGTCTGTGAACTGCAGGAGAGGCATTCTAGGTGGGAACCACACCCTATCTCTAATTCCCTCATCTAATCTGGCTGCAGCAGAAGCCCACACAGAAACTCTTTTTCAATCCCCTTTACTGTCAGCTGGCTCCACACCTCTTCGGCTCTGCAAATGGCCAAAATGCGAAGCAGGGTGGTTTGTGTGCGCTGTGTTTCATGTCAGGTTATAAAGCTTTGAAGTTAAAAACCTGTTCTTAAAACGAAATTTCCTCATGTTGTGAAGAACAAAGCAACAAATTTGCTACCTGAAATGGCCCCTGTATCAGTTGAACTATAAAATGGAAATGGTTTATTGGAGTAATTCAGGAAAAAAACCAAAAAACTTCTTAAGAAACAGGCTATACATTTAAAAGATTTCTATTCTGCTCCCTCAATAATGGTGCACAAGAAATACAGATGTTCCCAGCTTTGCTGGCTGCCATACAGCCTGATGGGTTCTGTCACACTCTGGCAGTGGCAGAGAGATATACTTTAGGCTGAACAGAAGAGTTCTAGGTTGCTCTGCAGGGCATTTGGTTGAAGCAGGGAAGTTCCTTCTCAGCCCAAGACTCCAACAGGCTATTTCATATGTCAGTTCAGCCAGTGCAGAGGGAGTGGAAATCACTCCCAAACGTCCCTTCCTGGAAGGTCCTCTGAAAGGGGGACTTCCTGCTTTAGAGTACCACTAAAACATCCTACTTCTGCAAACCTTTCCAGAAGAAGCGCATTGTAGGACTATGCACAGTTCCTTGGGATACTCATCTGGGAAAAATTAGGAAAATTTCTTTAACCAGGCTTTGTGGCTGGTGCAGGGAGAATCAGGGAGCTGCATGACCCCTTTTTCACGTATTTGTCTGCCTTTTCTTCATGGCTGTGTAGGATGGAGGAACACATCATCTACTAATGTGCCACTGTAGGATTAGACAGAGCCCAGTGAACCATTCTGTTAGCCCTCAGGCTCCTTCAGCTTACTTGAAAGCAAGCAACAGAGCCACTCTTCACCTCCTGCATGGAAGCTGCTCAGCAGGAGAAGCAGGGAAGTGGTAGCAGCTGCTTAGAGATTTCTCCATTTGCATCAGAGCTGCTTGCTGGCTCTGAGGTGCAGGGAGGGGGAAAGGGTGATGGGAGGCAGCTGGGGAATGTGATGCCCTCTACATCCTTCCTGTAGTGACAAGCCTTATTCAAACACTTCAGTTTAAAATGCTCAGAGTGCAGCTCCAGAAGAATGCTTTCAATTCATAATCAAATATGGGGCAATAACAGATGGATAAAACAAACAAATGTGGGGGAGGATGAGGTACGTACTCAAACAGTCTGGAGTGTATTCTGGGAAGAAGACACCCATTTTCTACACATTATTTCTCATTCAAGGAAATCTATGGGCAGGTGAACTTTGGGACCTTCTTCACCATGCTCAGAAAAGGCTGTGCAGGAAGGAGCAGGTCTTTTTTCTTTCTTTTTTTTTTTTTATTTTTTTATTCAGTGTGGAAACAGTTCTCATGTCCTTGTGTGCTTTGAAACTCTTCCTATCCCTGCTGTATTACTCCTGTCCTTCTTACATGTGGAAACTGAACAAGTAGCTTGGCTTTCTGACCAGCACTAATACTACCCTGTCACTTTGCCAGGAGATGCAGCCTGTTGAGTGGAGCACTGGCACAGCAACCCCAATGTGCATTAGCACTCTGCAGGCCTCATTGTATTACACTCCTCACAATCATTGCTCTGCAAGCTCTGCATGGGGCTATTCTTTCTGCTTGTGTGCTGTGTTACCACTGTGCCTGCAGTCAGCTCCATTGTTTTGCTGGTGATGATAATACATAGGTTTTTCCAGCAAAGTAAGCCTCCAGGCAAGCTGGGAGGTTTCTCAAAGCACAATGGGTTGGTTGCCAGACAAACAGCAGAATGCTTGAGGAGTATGTAACGATTTATTGTCTTAATGTGCCTGGGTTTCTGTTGCTCAGGACCGCATATGAGATTTAAAACCTGCAGCAGACATGGGGGTGTTGATAATGAATGAATGACCTGAGGAAAATTTTTAAGGTGAACTTTCTTGGTTCCATCTTGTTAATCAGTACAGGGTTCCTGAACAGAGCAGATCTCTGCAGTCGGTAGGCTTGTGCAATGATAAGTGAAGCACAGCATCATCTTGAAAATCATGTTTTAACTTCATGGGAAACAGGACATACAGGAGACTATGTAATAGAATTTCCCTTCTACTGTCTGTGCAATCAGAGCTCTCTGACCTTTAATTTGTTTCCAATTGTGATCAGTTTCTGCCACCTGCCAGCCAGTCACAGATGCAATATTGTACCAGCAGTGATGTAAAGGACAGAACAAAGTGTAGTCAGTTTGAGGAAATGGTACTATAGCTTTCAAATCAACAGCATTAGTTTAATTCTAGAAGCCATAAAAAAATGCTTTGTATTTTTCCCCCTGAGTTCAGTCTTGGAGCCTTGTTTTGAAAGCACAACATTTTCTTGGCATGGCTCTGCTGATTTCTTAAATGTGCCAGCGGAGGAAACATCATGCTTCTGTGTCTTCAGCTTCTTTGTAATAAGATCCAGTTAAACAACTTAAAGACATTAAAAATTCATTAGAGCATTTCAATATTGCAGTCAATGAGACCTGTTGTTTACCAAAGCATTTCCAGCCAAATAAAATGTCTTTTTATTAAAGTATATAGTAGAAGACATTTGTTCAGAGTACTTTGTATAAAACTGATTTTATATTTATATGTAAATAATTTTTACACTTCTCTAATGCAGCAGTAGGCAACATTAGATAACAGGGCGGATCTGTGAGAATACATGTCAGCTTCAACTGCTCAAATTACCTTTAGGTGAAACAGTGCAGGTGAATTACATTACAATACTGGGGTGGTACTCACCAATAAAATAAGTTAATTGCAAATGCCTCATTATTATCTTCATTGTGAAGCACTTTTAGGGTACTTAGAGGTCTACAAGTGAAAATACAGTGAGCCAAATTCTGCTTTAATTTTCTGCTGGTGTATCAGAAAGAAGAGCTTGGGTGATCCATAGAAACTATTACAGCAAAAATTATTCTGATACTTACTTCTGACACTACTAGAAACTTATGAACCTTTGGATAAATTGAGATTGTATTGTCAAGGCAAATGTGCCACAAGAAAATAAAACATTAAGTCTCATTTTGAGTGCAGTGAATTGTGTTCTATATAGATTTCTGGAGCAGCAGCAGGTTAACTGATATTTAATTCCTGTTCATGTAAATGGAATGTGACCAAAACAAGTGCTGAAATAGCTGATGCAGTTTCTCATCATCCAGAAACTTGCACAAGTTTAACTTCACAAGCTGCTGTCATGGAAATAGCCCTCTGTAGCTGTTCAGCGTGATTTCAGTACTGCCTCTCAGTGTGGTTACTGAGAATGCTAGCTGGGAATCTTAAGTTAACTACAATGTCCCGGTACAATAAAAGTTGAGCCACTGCATTAGATATATATGACCTTTCACAGGAATCTAGATTGGAGGTGACAGAAAACCTGACAATTGATTTAAGACTCATGTTTCTGAGGAAAAATCATATGAGGCTTGCTGCAATTTCCATCAATCTAAATACAGTGGGGTCTGATATTTTTGTTTGAAGGATTATGTTATTTTTCTAAACCTATTTGAAAGGGAAATGGACATTTATACTTGGAAGACTGGGGACCCATCTGAATTTATGAGATTTCACTATTTTTAGATTTAAATGAGGATTTAAAATGTATGCTTATCTTATGATATAAAATCTGTGGTTAAACTTAGAACATAATGCTTCTCCAGATGTTTATGTACATGAGCCAAACTGAGAAGAAGACTGTCAAATAATATGATATCCAGCTTGGGAGAAAATCTTGGTTGAAATCTTTCCTGAGCTGTGAATCTTTTAAAAGAGTGATCTTACATGTATATTATTTTTCTAGGGAAATCTGAAAAGACTTTGTAGTCTTACAAGGACATACTTTACATACACATATTAAATATGTCCTTTTAAACTTTCTAAGAAAGATACCTAAAGAGTACTACTTTAAATAGCGTGATTTATCCCTAGCAGAACATGCTCAGTTCTCTATGTTTTATTCTTGCATTCAGAAAGTTATTCTTGTCAAAAGTACAGAAGGTTCCAAAGCTTCCTTTTCTTGTAAGGATGTGTCTGACCTTATCTTCTATAATAGGCTCTATTTTGGCTAACACTCTATTTACATAGGAATGCAAGCATAATTAAATGCTGACAGCAAGAGGTCTATTTGGGTGGAATGTGAATATCTTATAGCAATGTGGTTAACAAACCTTATAAAAATAAAAAAGAAGCTGCGCCCTCACACACTGGGCAGTGTTAGTAGAGGAAGGTTATAATGTCCTGGAGTGGAGGTATGTAAACAAAGAGGTGGCAGTGTTAGGTCTGTGGTGAGCTAGACTTGACAGCAACATAAACAGCATAAAGAAGCCTTCTAAACAAAATCTCCAGCTGATCAGTGGAGCCGACCCACCACAGGCCTCCAGAGCTGCTGAGAAGACAAGATGCATTTCTAGAGGATGCTTGTGTGTTCCCAGCAGTAGGGAAGGCAGGGAAGACATGTTGAGAGGTAATGTTCAGTCATGGGGCTGCAAGCAGGTGTGACCCCGAAAGGCAACATGGACCTGGAAGCTGTAGAGGGCTGGCACATCAAAGGGTTGTTAGCAGCACTAGGTCTTTTGCTGCCCCAAATGTCAGAAAAGGGATAAGAGACCCCATTAAGTTAATTTAACAAAACAGTAAACTTTCTCTGTCAAGAAAAAACAGAGCAAGTGAAATCCTGACCCCGCTAAAATCCATAAGCATGTTACAGCTGATTTCAGAGAGTTGTAAAATACTAGATTATTGCCTGCAAACTATCTATCCTTTTTGCAAAGTCTTTCTAGCCCAAGCTGTTTGTGTAGTTTTTGAGGGCATAGGAGGGGATGGATACCTCTCTGTCTGTCTTTCTCCTCTAAATTCTCTTGCCTGTTCTGTTGGAGTCAAAAAACAGTTTGTGTTCTTGAGGTCACACATGGATGCTGAAGAGCAGTGCTGCATGAAGGAAGTACTGATTTGTGCAGTGTTGTGTATCCTCCTAAGAAAGGCAAGTGGGCTCAGTTACCTTCTTTTTTATGTCACCTGCCATGAAAAGCAGCACTAAGAGCTAAGTATGATATGAACTGTCCTGAACACATGGAGTTGTTGAGTTTGATTGTGATGGGTGGTAGAAAAGCATGTTATATCTTCCCTTAAGTATGTGTTTATTGGTTGAAATGCTACATCCAAACATAGCATTTTATACTGGTAAGCTTAAATAGGGAATATAGATATATATTTATAGCAAATGCTTAAATAGGTTATTTTTGCTTTTGCTCTTGTTGATATACTTGATCATTCTTGCCAATGTTTTAAGATCTGTCTGTATAAAGTTAGGCATTTAAATCCATATGACAACTTACAAAGAAGTGGTATCATTTTCCAAAGTATTGGGAGACTAAGAGACTTCTTGAAAAATAATTGTATGAGCATCAGGTGAAGTGCTGACATGATTGCATGCAGATAGTTGGTTCTCCTGAGCTGCAGAAGGAATTGTCCATGTAGAAACCAGATCCATTCCAGACTCATTCCAGAAGCTGTATAGGTGCATTGATGCAGTGCTGAGTTTAAGCTATTAAGACAGGACTTTTGGTCTGCACAGATATATTTATAGAAGTGTCTTCATATAACATTGAGGCCTACCTACATTTGCATATCTGCATTGGAGAATCTAGCTGTCTCACCTATTAAAAATATGAATTTAAGCCTGAATCAAGTCCAAAGAAGTAACATTCAGGCAAGTTTCTCAAGCACAGCTAAAACCTAATGTGCTGAGTCTCAGCAGCAATAGCTTGCTAGTGAGTGACACCTGGATCGAGAACAGAAAATGTAGAAACTGTTTTCATAAAATTCTTAGGTTATGGTATTTAATGTTTCTTTCTAGCTGCTTAATATTTAGTGAAGTATTTGATAGCATATTTTACATCACTGCCTTTATTTGGATTATAGTGGGGTGGATTAAATTTAGGAGACCATACAAGCTTGTCCTTTCTTTGTAACTGACTACTGGTAGCAGTAATTTGTCACTGTTTCCATCACAGGCCACATGATTAAGATCAGAGTCAAGAACTCAACTGTGCAGAGCTCAACCACTGGGACCATTGCTGTGCACTGAGATAACCAAAAAAGGTAGAGACTGGAAGAAGACAGTGTAATTTGAAATTAATCAAGATGTAACAACTCCCTTTTGTAGGCTGTGGTTGGGAATTCTCAGCTGAGCTGAGTGTGCCAATGGCTGAATCACGGTTGCTGGCCTGCTCACTCTCTGACCTAACGCTGTGCTCTTCTCACAGCTGCCGAGCTGCTGATAAATCCTCTGCAGCCTAAAACCTTGGGTTGCCTGAGGTTAACGGAGCACTGACAGTTTACACCAGTTGAAGATTCGTCCCTGAATGTCTGAACCCTACAGGGAGCGTTCTTTTCTAGTGAGCAAGATGTTTGGGGGAACTGTAGGGACTGTGTGATCTGAGGATACTGGGGTGAAATGACAGCCAGGACCCAAATGCTAGTTCATTTGGTAGCAGCTAACACATTTCCTGACTGCCATATTGTCCATGTAACTTGAAAAGAATTTTGAATGAGTCTGTGGCAGAATAAACTAGTTAATGAGATCATGGGAGAGGGCTTTTTTCCCTTGATGATCAACCGTTGTCTTGTCTGGTGGTAATACATACACAACAGCCACAAGTAGTGAAATAGCTTATCATTGCCAACATTTACTGAATCCCAGGCTCTCGTTCCCATGGGCCAGTGAAGTGCAAAGGCCACACTGTAGTTCAGAGGAAGAATAGACAGGCTGAAAGGAAACCATTGTTTCTCCCTTCCCGCTTGGGCTTTTGCAGTGTTTCTGAAAACATTTCAAGCTCTCTGTAGAGTACTTCAGTTAATCCTTAGAGAGCAATAGTAAAACTCTAGGAAAAGTATGCAAAAGAAAAGATAGGATGTGATGTGTTCAGTCAGGATGGCTGTACTTGGTAGGAAGATCTGCTTCTGATTAACATGCCAAGAAAGTACTTAGGTTGAAAGAGAATTTTACTAGACACTTTTAAAGGAAACTGTTTAGAAAAATGCCATGTACTGACCTCTGAGAAAGATCTGCAGAATCAGTATTTCCTTCCAGTTCACTCTGAGGTTTCTACCTTTCTTCTCTGTCATGCACTCAATAGCAATAATAATAATAGCAATACTTTCAGTGCTGCAACACTCTCTACTTCAAAGTACTTCAAAAACACTGGATTAGATTCAGTCTGGTCTTCTACGGATGTAAACTTTGTGTGAAATCCTGGCTCTGTTATAGTGAATGGCAAATTTCCCACTGACTTCAGTCACTCACTCCTTGTCAAAGAATTTGGGCAAAGCTAACCTTCTGAAAGAAGTGAATGTGATAGCTGAAAGGATACAAAACCTCCGTTCATTACAGGGGAACACATAAATTCTCAAAATGGAGGTCAGGCACATCGAGACTGTAGGGGAATGACAGAGGTAAGAAAGCTCAACCTATTCATCTCCCAGTGTGCTTCCCTTTCCTGTTTCTTTTTTCCTAGGTCATATGTTAGGCCAATTCTCGGCTTTTGTTGTGCCCTCAAATTTGTAAGTTTCTCAGATTTATACAGATTTGACTACGGAGAAATAGCTGCCTGATCACTAGCTTGGTTGATTCATTGATAACCTTAGTTTTTTCCCAGTACTTTTGCTTAGCATTGTCATTTTCAGTTGTTCACATGACAATGGTAGAAATTTACCCCCCTTTACACAGGGGCAAACCAGTCAGGACATCACACCCTTGTTCATTTGCATGATCAAATGTGTTTTACTTTTTAACATCTAAAACACTGCAAGTATCTTGAATATTCTTAGTCCTTTTATAACGTCGCTGAGTGAAAACAGCCTTTAAAGTCTTTTCGGGCCAAAAACCATGTTGTATATTTCACTGAAGTATGTTTAGAAATTGCAGAATGTTAAGTGCTTATTTTGTATGAATAAACAATGCTTTTAATGATTCATGATCCCAAAGGAATTCCTAACCATATACAAGGCTGAAGAGAAGGCATAGCACTGAATAACAAAGCAACAACAAGGAAGATATTAAGAAATACAAATTGCTTTCAAGATGAGTTGAAACACTGAATGATGCCAGCCAAGCCATATTCACTCCTGATCAGGGCTCTGTACCTGAAATTCTTATTCAAGGTAGAACTTGTATCATGTTGCCATCTGCCTGTGCTTTTGACTGATCCAACTGAGCCTTTCTACCCTCCTGGGTATATAAACCCCATCTGTCCAACAGTGTCGGTTACTTGAGCTCCTCTCTTTTTTCAGCTTCCAGTTGGTACCTCCTGAATATGCCAAAGAGCAGTCCTGACATCTTGGGCTTGTTTTTTTCCTGCTTTCCCATGTATGTATCTTATTACATGGAAGTATGCTGAGAGGTAGTTTGCCATGTACAAATGTGATGAAAATTGAAGGACTTCAGGTTTTGGCCACGTTTCTTCTGTCTTTCTGCTATGTACAAGGCTTTATGGCACAGCCAGAAAGGAATGTGGAAACAGCTGAAAAGCAAGCTGCTCTTTTCCTACTTAGGTCTAAATTCATCATTTCTCTGTGTATTTTGGAAAAGCTGCTTTCCAAATTTGAGCTTCACAGACGTTACTGTGGCCTTGTATTTGCATTCTGTGCCTCATCACTAGAAGCAGCTGAACTAGTTTAAATTCTCAACAGCAATGAGAAATTCACCAGAGACAACAAATCATAGACATCATGAACTTCTGACTAGTGTGAAGTCATTCAGAAATATATTTCCCAGCAGATCTCTGCAGTCTGTGATATTCCCATCAGGTGATTAATCCTCTGTCAGGGTGTAAAATGTATTGTAATAGAGAAAGAGAAGGAATTACAGCAGATAAGGAATACAACATTGCTTATGTTTCCAAAGTCTCTGGGGGATAGAAATAAACTGCAATCAGTTGCAATATCTTGCATTGCATGCCTTTTAAAAATTCTGAATTATGACTGAACTGATAAAATACTCTGAAGTATAGATATGTGAACACATGTAGGTTTCTGTAGGTGTAAAGAATAAAAATGAAAACCACTGCATAGCTTTCCTGACTGGCTTCAAATACATTCTAAAGTTTTACAGTTTTTATATATTTATTTTTTTTTTAGGCTGGAAAAAGTGTCCCTTTTGTGTAAGAGGGAGGTATAATATTTGAAATTTTCTGTTACAGTGATTACTGTTGCTGTCACACTCTGAACTTGCTTGCTCTCATGGGGAAACTTGGCAGCATTGGACATTACCAGATCCCCAAAGGTTATGAGTTTATAGGTAGAAGTGGAGAGGAGCACAGGTGTATAAATTCAGGAGAAAATAATAATGCAATGAATAAGAATTATGAATAAATACAAGAAAGAAAGAAGAGTGGTTTGGTGGTGTTGGGGTTAAAGCTGCAGCATTTCTATTTTAGACCTTGAATAGATTTTGAGTGAAATCAGGAATCTAAAAGAAAAGTGTGGGTCCCCTTAAACACCTTTCCCCTGAAAAACTCCAAACATTGTGGTGACTGCTGTTTGACCTGGCTGGCACTGCCTGAGTGGGTGGAGGGGGAAATGATGTTCAGAGCTGCTGATCAGGATGCTGGTTAAAATACTGTGTGCCTCAAAGAAGCGAGGAATGGAAGGTGACCAGCTTTTGGCTTCAGTCCTAATCCCTTCTCGAACAGTTAAAAGAAAGAGCCATGCAATCAGAGCCGAAATGTCATTAAAGACATTGAACAGTTTGGGTGGCTCTCATTTACACGTGTGCAAATTTGGATTTGGTCTGTGAAGTCTAACTGTACATTGGTGGAACTGAGCTTCATGTCTCATGCATGGTCACTGAGTCTGGCAGCAGTGGCGGGTGAGCCGCTATCAGGAAATGGGGCATGTGTTTCTCTCCTCAGATCTGTATGCTAAGTGCTAGGCCTGGCCTGACAGATGTTAGAGTGCCCTCTGAGTAAGCAGGGAAATTATATACAAAAGTTTCCTATTACGGCTGGAATAAACAATTTCTTAACTTTTGTGTATGCTTGTCTTTCACAGAGGCACAGTGCTTTCACTCTGTAATACTGCTGATTGATTGCCACAGTGTTATGGATCCCAGCTCGTCTGGAACCCACGAGAAAGTCCTTTTCATACTACTACACTACTTCTCAAAAAAGTTTAAGTGCTTCATAAGCATAAATTAATTCAGCAAACAGCATTTCTGTGATGTGGTGTCTAGCTGACACCACTTATTTGACTCGCTTAATATTACAGACTGAATCAGTGATGCAGATAAGAACCAAACTCAGGATCCCTATTTCTGACCCCAGTGCTTTGAGCAGTAAATGCAGACAAGGCAAACTCCCAATACTCAACAGAACCAGTGGCTGGATCGTGGCTAGTGCACCTTTGCATAATAGTGCAAAAGCAATTCCTTTTATGAATTCCTTCTACCTCTTCCAAAACTAGCTTTAATGAGAGTGAAATGCTCTAAAAATTCACTTTTATGAATGTGTGTGTGTATATATATATGTGTGTGTGTGTGTGTGAATATATATAAAGGAGCAGATCCTTCTCTGCTCTTAAATTTTTTTCCCCAAAAAAAGTGAGTGGCTTTATTTCACATTCAGAATCTAGATTCTGACTTAGGTGGCTAGGTTAACTGACTAGTCTTTAGATTTGGTTCCCTCTGGAGTCAACAGACAGGTGTGTATCTAGGTGGTTCTTCCAGAGAATGATTCAGAGCAAAAGTTAGGTGCTCAGATTTGAGCTGAGTGCCTAAAGCCTTGACAAACTCTTGTTCCCTGATTACAATAGGTGGAGCTGATATTCATCTGACAATACAGTATAAAAGAAGTGAAATATATATGACGGAGAAAAGACCAAGAGGTGATTATCCCTATGACACACTTGTACATCTATGAGGGCTCTAAGCAGTAGGAATAAACGTACAGTGGAGACATCTATGTTACAGGCAACCTTCTGCTTCAATTCCCTACACTGAGCACAATTCAGAAAGTATACATTAGTTTTTGAGAGCTGATTAAAATTGTCAGTTTTGCATTAATAATGGTGCAACCTGTTGTTGTTTGCCTCCCTCTTACATATAAACTTCTGCCAGACAGTAAAATTGCCAGTCAGGGAGGCTAAATGCATGTGAACATTATCTGAGTTATCTTGAATATCTTTTCTAAAGACAAGACAATGACATTTCTCTGTACAAGTTCAAACTTGACTCTTTCCCGTGTTGCAAAGAACTGTCAAATGGAATAACAGGTACAGTGAAAGCACTTCTTTCCCAAACTATTCAAATGAGCATCACCTTAAATAAACAGAACCTGGCTAAGGGTTACATGAAAGATTTGTCATAGCAAGAAGTAATATTTGTATGATAATATCTCCTAATTTATTCATTATTTAAAGTTACTCTTTTAAATAGACCTAGAGGAGTCTTTCCCAGGTAACCCCTGAGATAAAGTTATCAGACTCTGGCTCTCATCTTCACTGCATCCTACTGTAAATAATGCTTTTGCACATGCTATCTCCTACCAGTGGTGATTGCAGTAACTCTTTGGCTCCCAGCAGAAGTAGTTGGGGGTGTGGTAAAGCTAGGATGCAGCGAACATGATTCATACAAAAAAACCTCAGACCTTGGACTGGTTGTAAGGGATTCCCACGTTTATTATGTGGGAAAGTGTTGAACATATTGTATAAATTATACAACGGAGCTGAAAGATTGGGATTTCCCTGTGTTAGTCAGTTGGTTACTGCACAAGATTTAGACCATCATCAGAAGAAAATAAAAATATTTTTTATTATAGACAGCAAGACATTATTCAGAACACTTTTTAATCAAGAGAATCCCAGAGAAATTCGAAAGTGATGAAGAAGTTGGTGCAACAATTGATTTGCTTTTGCAAATAACCACAATGTCTACAAAGAAATGGCTTGATACTTTTTTCTTGCTTGAAGGCAGGGTCTCTTTAGGAATTCAGTTATATTGACAGAAGACATGATCTTTTTTTTTGGTGATATTCAGGGCATTTACGTTGTCTGGCTGATAATACTTCAGTTGTCTGTTAAGGTGCAGCTTGGAGGAGCCCAGATTCCTCATACTGCTGATGCAAAGGCAGGCATGATTCAGAGAAGCCAAGCTAAATGCCTACATGAATTTGAAGGAGATGGTGTGAATACCACCTGTGTTTCTACTCTGAACCTAATTTTTCATTAATTTGTAGTTTTACTGTAAAATTTCTCTCAGAGTTCAAACTTTGCACACATGAAGTCAAAGACACTTGTAACAGCCACCAATTTGTAACAGCTGAGGATCTGGCCCAGGATTTGTAATTTTGCTTTTAATAGCTAGTTGGAAGAGATTATTTTACAACTTGTTCTAATATGTACATTCCCAGTAGACTGCTCAGGTAATTACTTGGGCTGTGGTTCAAATATTCCACAGTCTGAAATATACTTGCAGAAAAATCTATTTTTCTGTGTACAGAGGGTATAGAACAGTCACTTCTTTGGCATGTGTAGCTAGCAATTCCTTTGTAAACAAATCCAAGCTTTCAGGTGTACAAATGAATGGACATGCAAATATTTTCAGTGTGTATTTAGGGATATATTTTGAAATTTGTACCTTTACACAGGAAGATTTTTTACATGGCAATGCACTTGATTATACAGAATAAAAAATGAAGAAGTGATCATGAAAAAGAAGTATTAAATTGGAGAAAGGTCTTGTATGCCATCTTGAGTGTTGCCAACTTGAGTGCTGGCATATATAAAAGATATTACTTTTCTACCTATGACTTTATCTTATGTTCACAGGTCAATAGGGGTTAGTTTAAATTCCTATCCTTTATTTATCTATGTATTTATATTATGTATCTCCATGATTAATAAAAAGTTAAAGATCTTTGAGCCACAACAAATTTAAGTGATATTTTAAACAAGGTGTTCAAGGCTGATGATTTAGTGCTTTAAAGATCCTCCCTGCATAAATATGAAATTATTCTTAACTGGGCATAGTAGATGCATAGGACAGCTTCGTAAGTTAATTTTCCCAGGTTAGATTCTTGACAAACTGCCTCCGTTTGTATTGTGAAATGTACTTCTCAGCCCTGCTCCTTATTTCCCATGGAACCCTGCCCTTTATATTAGAGGTGAATAATTAGATCACTGGGTTTAATGTTATTATGCAGCTTGCCAAGGTTTGGTATGCTATCACTTGCTAGAAGGTGTTCTCGGTCACACTAACAATTCTAAGGCAGGACTGAGTCTTTATTTTCCCTTGGGAATCAACCTCAGGGTGGCGTCACTCAGTCAATGCATGACTTTTCTTTTAGGATTTAACAAGCCTCACCAAAGACTAAATGGTGTATTGTAAAACCAGACCTGCGAAGTCTCACACACCTAACAAATGAGTCCCACTCCTTTTTGCTTAAGGAGAAATTAAAACATGCCCCCCTGCCCGCAAAAAAAAAAAAAAAAAAAAAAAAAAAAAAAATCTCACCTAGAGGGATTTCTCAGTGCTATGAGGAAAAAAATATCAAGTCAAACAAATCACCTTTCTCATACCTAGAGACTCAGTGGCATTATCTTTTGCATGACACCATAAATGTGCTATAGTGGTAGTGATTATATGAGGTTCAGCAGACTAAGTCCTGTCTAAGAAGTTCTGTGTTTAAGAGAAAGGACTTTGTGAACGATGGGTTATTTGGCTTGCTAGCAGTTTCTAAAAAACTGAATAAAAAGGGGTCAGAGAAGATTTTGAGGAAGAGTTTTACTATTTGAGAAATAACTTCAGGAGGATTTAAAAATAAGGTTTTCTCTAATCCAGGGATCAAAATGCTTCACATTGAAACAATATTAAGCTTTTTAAAGAGTTAAATAGTATTGATACTGAAAATGCTTTAAAATATCCTTATTTTCCCCTCTACACAAAATAATTGGTAAAATGGCTGCACATTACATAGCATATTTCAACACCTCTATTCTGAAAAAGGACTGTAGCTGCAATTTTTGTCTAGCTGCAGTTACAATGACCTGAATTTAATACTGTCTCAGAGGGGAAGTTGGGAACAGATTTTTTGTACATTTTGTGCTTTTCCATGCTATAGGGCACGTATGAGTGCACTAGAGAGAAGATTAAACTGACACTAAAGAAATTCACTCTGATATCAGGAGCATCTTTGAAGTGAATGGCTGCTGCAAGTTACAATATCAGTGCTTTGTCTTTATTCCACCAGCACATTCATTTAATCTAAATATAGTATAATGAATCTCCTAACCTGAAATATTTAACCTCTAAGAACCCTTTGTAGATATAGCCTTACCTTTTCATTTCACACACATAAACTTTTTCTCTCTAATTGGGTCATCTCCTCCCATACCCCAACCCACATGGGGGCATCCATTTTTAAATAATAAGACACATAATTAGCCATTAATTCACTGAGGGTTAATGAGTAGGTATAATATTATTAACCTAATGGAAGTTACAGGTGTAACTTGTAAGCAGCCCTAGGCTGCCAAAGAGTGCAAAGAAATTCTTGCTATCTTTAAATAAAAGTTAAATAAACATGATTCATATCTCGTTTTTCTTCATGTAACTTGGCATTCCAGAAAGTGTTGCGATTTTGGCTAAGATGATTATTTGCTGTAAGCAAAAGGCTAGAAGGCTTGTCCTATTTGAAATTTCTACCCAAACTGATCCTGTTGGTAGACTTTTCATATAAGACCCATAGACAGTATGTTTTCCTTCATATATTGTTACTTCTTTGTTGTTGTTTTCCAATAACTTGATTTGAAAAAAAATATGGAAAAGTATCTATAAACTCCTAATTCAAGATCATGGAGAAAAATCTTGCAGTGTTTTAGTGCACTAGCAAATTGAGGTGATTGTCACTTTCTGTGAAATGTTGTGTATTGTTCTTCCTATCATCTTATATGTTGTGTATAGCATTGTACTTAGTTCCTGTGATCTCAGGGACCACCTCTCTGTACCCTGGTTTGGTTTGGAGCCAGCACTTTCTCTGGCTTTGCAATGCAATTATTTATATCCACAAATACAAGTGTTAATGAAAAAGTGTTAATTTGTAACTGCAATGAACTAGTGAGCTTCTAAATGTGAGTGACCTCAGACACAAATGCTACACATTCAAGGTGCTTATTCTTTATATTTGAGGCATATTTTTTTTACAGGTATTTTCATGCTTGCTTTAAAAAAATCTTTGCAGTCCCTTAAGTAATTTGATTGCATTCATTGACCAGAATATTTCCCTGTGATAGCCAAAGGCACAGTATGCTTAAATGTTCATTAACTTCCATTAATTAATTAAATACATTTCATTAACATGTTATTGAGTGAGGGGTTTGCATTATGTTACAAAAGGTTCTTAGTCCTATATTTCTTTTCTTACAATGCCTCAGAGCTTTTTTAAAAATTATTAAATGCTACTTCATTGGCAATTATAATTTTTATCATGAAAATGCTGTGCATTTACTAGATTTTTCAATAGCATCTCACTTTTTTGAAGAAGCAGTGCATAATGTAGCATGCTAGACCTTTGATGTTCTCTGGAAAATGAATAGTGACTGGAGGGCAACTCCATCCAGCTATGGGTTACTCAGGTCTCGTGGGAGAAAAGTAAAGTCCTATTCTGTCTGCTACCAGCTGGGAACCTGCTGCTTCCCGCTGTCTGCCTTCTCAGAGGGTTTCACCTGCCCCCTAGCCAATCTCTGTCTCTTCAGACAGGCTGTAGCAGCAGATAGGAGGTGGAGCAGCACAGCAGTGAGTGGAGCTGGAGGTTTGCTGGCAGGGCTCTCAATTGCTCTAAGCACTGAAGCTGGCAAGGGGTGAGGGTGAAGCAGGTGAAAGGGTGTAGTCACAAGAAAGAAAGGACGGGTGGAGAACAGGAGTGGGAAAAGGGGTGAAGACAGTTAATTTATCAGGGATGGTTAGACAGATGATATTCACAAGCATGTTCTTCTGCCTTCAAGCTTTATTGCTTAATGATAAAGATACCTATCCTTGATCTCCTTAGAGCTACCTGACAATCCCAGCTAAAAATTGCCAGAGATTTCTGTTCAGTCAATAGCTGCTAGGACTGGCTCCTCTTTCTCAGACCTTCTTTGCTATGTATTTTGTTTTGTGTTCAAATGTCACTGTATCTAGGCACAGCAAAACGACATGGGATTTTTCTGTCCCTATCAATGATTTTTTTGCAAATGTACATATGAATCTGTCACCTACTGTAGGTGTAGCTATTTCATGACTAAAGAAGCAGAATAGTTAAAAGCTGTGTTTTCAAATGTGACCTCAGTATCTGAAGAGGTAGACTTGCAGTCAAATTCAGGACACATGGAGAGCTCTCAGGTACAATGATGTTAAATGTGTGTTTTCCAACAAATACAGCAATGTAAGACTGGAAGACACCTCTAGGGCAACAGTCCTCTACTGTCACAGGCAACCACACCACAGAGCATTTTCATGAACCAATCTAGCTCCATCTAAAGTTTACGTTAAAATTTTTGCTTTTCCTATTGAAAGACTGTACCAGAACTTTCCTCCTTTGATGTTTAGAAGCCTTCCTATAATTCTCACATCATCTTGACTTCAGAGGGATCATAGTTTTTCTTCTAAGTTATCATCTTCGGAGGGAATGTGCACTGGCAGCTTTCATTGATGACATTTCCTATAGGCTTGTTCCCAAAGCTGACAAAATCAAAAGCAAATTCCCCCCATGTTCATTGTCAATAGTTTGAACTAAAAAGTGTTCAGATCAGGAATGAACCCATGTTAGAAATTGCATCTTATTACTGATATCTCCTATGCCTTGATACAGATTCAAAACCCTTAAGATTTTGCAGTCTTAAAATTGAGAGGCATCATGCATATGTAATTTTGACCAGTAAGAATCTATGCTATTAACATTATCATTCAGTAAAATGTGCTGAGTTGAGGGAGATGAATGCATTGTGCAATGCATGAGAATTATCTCTTAATAACTAATCCCTCTTTGTTTGTAATCTCATGACAAATATTTTTTCAAGCATGGCTGGAAGAAGCATATGGGTGCATCCTGAAGACTGCTTTAGTATTTTATCTGGGGTGGTTTGGTTTGTTGGGGTTTTTTTTTTTGTTTTTTTGTTTGTTTGGGGTTTTTTTTGTAGTTCAAGGCCTTAAACCAAATTTTCCAGGTACATTATTTTCAGTGTGTAGTCTTAAATCATTGTAACCTGAAACCTGGCTGAATATTAAACAGAAATCCCCTTCTAGCTAAAAATAGGGCTAATTAACTTCCATAGTTAGAAGCCTAGTTTGCCTCCCTTGGCTTTATTCTTCCGTGGATGCAGTGAGTGCTGGTTTGCAGTCTCAGCAAATTTATGTACTGCCTCAGGTTCAGCTTAGACTTTTTCTAACTTCATTTTTTATTGGGTTTGTTGATTAATATTAACAGCTGTACAAATGAGCCGTTATTGGGTTCTGATAATGAAAATAACTTGATGCAGATAAGTAATTTTTATGCATTAGTGTTTGCAGAATTGGATTTCTGCAACCATTAAAGTCAATGAAAACAGTCAGGACAGAGAATACCTGTTAATTTCTCTCAATTAAAAGGCTTGATTCTCATTTTTCTTGCAGGGCATTTGCATATTCTTAGACAAGTTATGAAGGAAAATCAAATCATTAGTGCATCGTACTACTGCTTTATTGCTACTACTGTGATAAAGATTAGATTTAAAATTTATTTTTGTGTGCAAGCTTCAGTCAAAAGCAACTTGATCAAAACTCCCTTTCTACATTTCTTAACTGTCCTGTTATTATTATTTTTTTTATCAACAGTCCTGGCAAACTGGAGATGTCCCAGAAGACTGGAGGTTAGCCAACGTGATGCTTATCTACAAGAAGGGCAGGAAGGAGGATCGGGGGAACTACCGACCTGTCAGCCTGAGCTCGGTGCTGGGAAAAGTTATGGAGCAGATCATCCTCAGTGTCATCATGTGGCACATGCAGGACACCCCGGGTATTAGGCCCAGCCAGCAAGGGGTTATGAAAAGCAGGTCCTGCTTGACTAACCTGATCTTCTTCTACGATAAGGTGACCCACCTAGTGAATGAGGGAAGGGCTGTGGATGTTGTCTACCTGGACTTTAGTAAAGCCTTTGACACCATCTCCCACAGCATTCTTCTGGAGAAACTGGCTGCTCATGGATTGGATGGGTGTACTTTATGCTGGGTTAAAAGCTGGCTGGCTGGCCAAGCCTGAACACTAGTGGTGGATGGAGGGAAATCCATCTGGCAGCCGATCACAAAGTGGTGCTCCCCAGGACTCAGTACTGGGCCAGTCCTGTTTAATATCTTTATTGATGATCTGGACAAGGGGATTGAGTGCACCCTGAGTAAGTTTGCAGATGACACCAAGTTGGGTGGGAGTGTTGGTCTGCTTGAGGCTCTGCAGAGGGATCTGGACAGGCTGGTAAATGGGCTGAGGCCAGTTGTTTGAGGTTCAACAAGGCTCAGTGCCGGGTCCTGCACTTGGGGCACACCAGCCCCACGCAAAGCTACAGGTTTGGGGAAGAGCGGCTGGGAATCTGCCTGGTGGAAAAGGACCTGGGGGTGCTGGTTGATGGCCAGCTGAACATGAGCCAGCAGTGTGCCCAGGTGGCCAAGAAGGCCAACAGCATCCTGACTTGTATCTGAAACCATGTGGCCAGCAGGATGAAGGAAGGATCATTGCTCTGTAATTTGGCATTGGTGAGGCCGCACCTTGAATACTGTGTTCAGTTTTGGGCCCTCACTTCAAGAGGGACGTAGAGGTGCTGGAGCGTGTCCAGAGAAGGAGGAGAAAGCTGGTGAAGGGACTGAAGCACAAGTTTTATGAGGAGCAGCTGAGGGAACTGGGGTCATTTAGCCAGGAGAAAAGGAGGCTTGGGGGACATTATTGCTCTCTACAGCTACCAGGAAGGAGGCTGTAGGCAGGTGGGGGTCGGTCTCTTCTCCCAGGTAACAAGCAATAGGGCAAGAGGAAACAGCCTCAAGTTGCACCAGGGGAGGTTTAGATTGGATTTTAGGAAGAATTTATTCACTGAAAGGGTTGTCAGGCATTGGAACAGGCTTCCGAGGGAGGTGGCTGAGTCACCATCCCTGGAGTTATTTAAAAGATGTGTAGATGTGGCACGTAGAACCATGGTTTAGTGGTGGACTTGGCAGTCCTAGGTTAATGGTTGGACTTGATGATCTCAATGTTTTTTTCCAGCCTAAATGATCCTATGATTCTATGTTTTCAGTGGTTATAGATCTGCTTTTCTCTTCTAAGAGACTGTCAAAGCTGTTAATACGAGTGTCTCTGAGATACAAATTAATTTTTACTATCGTGATTACTGAAATGGAAGTGTAGGTCGAGGGAAGCCAAGCCTCCTGGCCTCTAATTTTGGTTCACACGATTTCAGTTCACTAGCTTCAGACATATAAAACTTGATTATCAATATCACTGAACAAAGCTTGCCTAAAATATGGGGAAGAAAAGGGGAAATTACAGAACTTTCCAACATACTTTTTTTCTGTTTCTTGCTCCAAAAAATAAATCATTAAAATTAGCATGTGCAGTCCCATTTCTACTCTTTCCATCTTTCCAACAATATTAAAGCAGAATTTTAACATATTAAGATTAGTATAGTATGTTCAGCCTCTCTAAATTTTAAATTTTTCTGTTGGGTAAAAACTTGGGAAACCGTGTTATGGACTGTTGTCCATTCAAAATAATTGTTTGCAACCTACCTTTCTTCTAGTGTAATATGTATATTATTTTTGGGAACATTATCAGTTTTTGTGAACAATAGGGAGACTGTGTCTTAGAAAGCTCTGGAAAGGATTTAGAGGTCAAAGAAGACAAGTCACTCAACATGAGTTCCCAGTGAGATGTTCTGGGAAAAGACTGATGTGGCCCTTTGATATATAAGAAGGGGAGTCGTGAGTAGCATAAGGAGGTGTTTTTACCTCTATCTAGTGCTGGGGAGATTAACACTGAAAATACTGCATACTGTTCCTGTCTCTTAGAAATGTGGTTGTAACTATGGTGGTCTAAGGATACAAGGTAGATTTGTAGGAAGGGATGCACGTTTTTAAACTGGACCAGCTAACGCATTTGCAAAAATATGGAAAAATGGTTGGGCATATGAGCCCTTTTTCACATCATGACATCTGCATTGGGAAAAATTTGCAATAGTACAGAAAAGAGAAATAAAAATTATTCCAATCTGGGAAAAAATACAACACAGTAAGAAAGAGAAGTAACTCAAAGTGTTCATCACATTAAAAAGAATACTGGGTCCATTAATGTCTTCAGTAAAGAGCAAATTCTAGGTGCTAAGGGGCACTCTGATTTGGAAACAAAAGTCATACTGAGGAGGAAAAGAAAGACATAGTGAGGAAGCGAACAACAAATGCAAATAAATAAGAAATAAGGCACAATTATTCAGAAAAAAAGATGCAAGGAATCATGCCATCTGTATATGTGCATGCATGTACATGTACAGGTGCCTCTGATACCATTTGAAGTTGTTTCTCTGAAGTCAGTCTTGGTGGAGGGGACATCTGAAAAACAATTATGTTTCTACAGGTTTCATGAAAGTATGTGGTCAAGAATATTTGAAAACTCTCTTAGAAGAATCCTGACAGAGATCTATAATGATTTGAGGTACTGTCAGGGCTATACCGTGAGTTGTCACATTAGTAAGATGCAGAGGATCCACAAGGACTTGGGGAAAATGCCTCAAAAATATTCTGTATATGGGAAGAAACTGCAATCACAGCTCACAGCTTGTTAGGCATTGAAGTTAATCAACCATGAAATACAAATCCATAGGGGACTAAGCTTTATTAGTCCCAAGCCCGTATTAGTTGTGTAATACTCAGGGTGATTAGCTGTTGGGATAAAATTCCAAGGGAGAAGTAGGTTTGCCATCTTTTGAAGTCTTTGGATGTCTTTTTTGGAAGACAGTGAAACACAAGTAATTGGGCTAACAACAGGAGTAAGTGAATACAATTGTATGGCCTTTATAATAGAGAAGGGGAGGCCTGATGATCTAATGATTTATTCTGGCCATAAAAATCTATGAATACATGAATTATAAATACAAAGCACCTCAGACGAGCCTTGTGAGGAATTGGCATGATGTGATCCAGCTAATTAACTATCTAGCTACTGCCAAATGTTTGTGTACGTCCAGGTGAAAGCACCCCAGCTTGGCTACTGCGGTTAACATGCTCTGCTCTAACATCTTTGATTGTTGTCAGTGGAATGTTAATAGATGATGGCAGCACAACAGGGGTGAGGACGGACAACTGGGAAAAGTTTGAGATAATGTCATCAGACCTGAGTGCTGTCACAGTATAATGGTCTCCTGCTGGTACCTAAATGCAGAGGAACTCACAGAAAATTAAACATCAAGGCATGTTCATTTGCAAAGCTGGAGATACAGATCCTATAGCAAACTTCTGTTACAATAGGCTTATTTCTGCTTTACTAAATGGATGTAGAAGCAGTGGGCCAATATTAGTAGTTTTTTTCTACATGGCCAGAAGCCAGGTGTACTTCATTGTGTTCTTCATTGAGATGAAAGAGCATCTATCTAATGAATTAAAAAGTGTTGATTCATAATGAATTCAGATTCTGCTGTTAATTCTTCTCATACTTATCCTCTAGCTCCTGGGTCAGTGGCACTTTCGATGTCAGCTGCAGAACAGGCATTTTAATTCACAAGTACCTCACAGTTTGGACATGGTAGGAGCACTCCCCCAGCCAGCTACTTCCACTTACTTGACAGATAATAGCTTATTAAGATGCAGTATCTCAGTCAGTTTAGTTGTGTATCCTTATGTAACACATACTGCATTTCAGGCCCAGGTATTGTGCCAAAAGTTTGATGAAAATAAACCTGGAGTTTCTCTATAGGCTTTAAAGGAAGTAAGACAAGGCTCTGAATTTCCCCCTCTGTATAGCAAAGATGTAGTACTTTATTGTGAGAAATTGTTAGGACATGCTAAAATAATATATAGAGAAAGGTGAGATTTGTATGTATTCATATGACTCCAGCAATGAGGACTTCAAGAAAAATACTGATTATTGTAAAAGCTGAGCACAGGACAACTATGAGAGCTGGCAAGGCTGCTGCACAATTAATTATGTATGACAGGTCCAGTAACTAGCAACAGCTACTTGTTACTCTTTTGTTAGCTATGAAATCATGTTACATTTGGATTTGGTTTCCATAAATATCTAAGCTTGTGAGTATCTGGATCTAGGATTTTGGCTTGGATTCAATTATAATTTGGATGTTATCTGACTAGATGAAGCCTTTTTAATCTGTATCATTTAATACAGGGCATCCATCTAGCATAAATATTGCTGTGTGACTGCTGGCATTTTGGTAAAGTTTTTTAATCCGTAAATATTTTTCAAGACTTGCCTGTACTCATCCTTTAATAGGTTCACTTTAAACTTCAACAAACTTTTTGAAGAGGTTTTCTGAGGAAAACATGTTTCTCTTTTAATAGGTTTTTTACTTCCTTCTAATGAACAATGAATGGCTTAACAAAGTTGTCTCATGTATGGTCACCTCTGAAAGGTAATTCCTGATTAATTTCTCCGATGTGTATTTCTTCAGTCTTTCTATAAATATTAAGATTTGCTACATTGGCGAGAATGCTGCATTGGTGAGAGCATGGCTTTATGCTTTCACATTTTCAAGGTGTTTTTTCTTGGTTTTTTTCTCCCTTTTTTTTCCTACTGTGTTTTCTGACATTATGTAGTTCTAGAAGTGGAAAAGTTTGATGCAACAGTGGTCTTTCAGTGTGAGACATCATATATAATCTTTCCCTATTGTTCTTTGTCCTGCAACAGCTGAGAGAGCACATACCTTGCACAGCAGATGATATTCTGGAGACACCAGTGAAAGCCTGGTGTTATTTCTTAAGAATGCAGTAGCTACACTACAAACTGGAACACCGCCACTCTAAATATAATTCTTCCTTTGGTTTCCTACCTGCTTTGCTGCAGAAACAGTTGCCCTTGCTGATTGCAATGAAGATACTTTTTAAATTGGCTAATACTTGTAGCTTCTCCACTTGTATGAATGCTGAGAATAGAAAATGCAGTCCTCAGAATGCAGAGGGATCATTTAGGAAAATGTTAGGCTGATAGTGCTAATTACATGTGCAGAAAGATCAGAGTGCTGGAGGTGAGCCTGACTCTGCAGAGGTGTGCTCATTCATAAACATGAGAGCCACCTTGCGCATTGTGCATATAGTATTTTATATTGGAGGCAAGGGGAACCGTTCTGTTATGTTATCCTGTCAGATCTAGCATTCTGAACGTGACAGGACTGGCTTGTTATCAGAGGCTGAGGTTCCTGGAAAACACTTAAAATACTGCAAGATGTTCTTTCAGTTCAAATCTCTAGGTTTGCGAGGTGAATTTATAGATTTCCTGAACCTCCTCCTTTTCTCTTATCCTGGTAAGATATATATTGCTGTCAGGCTATATCAAAATATAGACATCATGATGAAATCATCATTACATCTGTACTAGCCCTCCTGAGCTGGAACTGCATGGACAACAGAGCTTAAAATGGTACCATTAGAACTTGCAGATTCTGGATGAATATTGTACTGAGCTCTTGACTGTGTATTTCTTGAGGTATAGGGATAGTAATCCTTTTTTTCTTGGCAGAATCCTCTTTGAATAGTTGTGTTTCCCATCTAAAATCCCCCCTGTCATTTCATCTGAAAACAGGATCCCATTTAACTTTCCCCCCGATACAGTACATACTTCTTTGTTCCAATCCAGAAAAAAAAAAGAAGACATTGTGATGATGGTGGAATAATTCTAAGACAGAAGTACCCTTTAAGCGGCAGTTGCAGGAAAGCTCTTTGGGTATTTTGAGGCTTATTCTCATGAAAGCTCCCCTCCCCTATTTTGATTGTGGGCTCCAGTACCTTTGACTTCAGGAGGATGTGGGCAAATATCTAAAGCTAAAATATGTTAACTGCTCTCCTATTGACGTGTACCTAATGCAGGACCTAAGCTTATAAATTGCACTGGGATTTTTAGAGATGAAAGAACAATTCATGTTTCATTGTATCTTCTCCTTTAGGATAAAAACGACACTACTGAATAATATTCAATAGTAATAGAGAAATCCATTAATTTATGTGGGCATGTTAGGATGTTAGGACATACAAATTCTGGCAAAACAAAAAAGATCAATGAAAATTTGGAGATGATATGAAAAACATATCAGAGATGGGTTTGTATCATATATAGCTGGTCTGCCGTGTTGGGAAAATTACATACATTTAGGAAGTGCTATTATATGTATTTTCAAAATGCTTATTTAAATCAGCCTCTACCAAAAAAAAAATAAAAAAATCCTGAAATCCTTCAAGCAAAAGCTTTGAAATTAGACAAATCGTTCTCAGCGCTCCCATCAATAAAGTAGTGTTCTGGCTCTACTTTAAGTAGACAAAGTGCAGGAAGTTTAGAGCACGAGCTGTGAGCTAAGGCCCTGTGACATGGGGAGGTGTTGCAGCTGATGCATATCAGGCACTGCAGCAAAGCCAGTGCCTTCATGTCTCACGCCAGTGTCTCATTAGCTGGGTAGGGGGGCAAGTTACAAACAAAGGTTTGCCCTTGTGCCCAGGCATATTGTCTTGTTGTGGTGCTCAAGGCCATGGACTTACCAGCCAACAGAAAAGGCAGTGCCCCAGAGCGGAGGAGCAGAGACCCGCTGTGCCATGCCACCGTGGCAGCTCCTGGGGCAGGCTGTGGCACTTCTGCCAAGCACATCATCGATAGAAAGCTGAGAGCATTTAATAGCCCTGTGCTAGAGAGCAACATCATTACAGCAGGACTGCAAAAATAAATACAAGAACTTAACCCAAATTACCTCATAAAATGGAGGAAAACAGAGCGCTTGGTTTACCCTGTTTGAAGTACTGGGGGAAGCCTGAGGGCCTGGCTCTTCCTTCGCACACATGGGGGCTGCTGGAGTAGGTGGTGTTAGGCCGATTTAAAGGTGATGTGAGACCAAACAGGGCTTTTAATGCGAGTGGACATGACTGGGTTAAATTGATCTTGGGTGCAACCGAAGGGATTGAAAGGGGATTAAACGCCGGAACACTTAGGCCATGGGAGGGCTGAGGCACCAGGGGCTGAGCCCTGCCGGCAGCCTGAGGTGCACAGCCGGCCGCGGCTGAGCTTGCTGGGCAGCCAGCTGGGCTGCAATGGCTTGTGCTGGCCGGGGCTGGCCTGGCCCGGCCGCGCCGCCTCGGCGCAGTTGGGCTGGATCACGCCTGACACGGGGAGAGAGGGAGCAGCCGCGGCTCCAGCCTGTCGGGCCGCTCGGCAGGTTGATGGATGTGCTGGCCTGTGAGCACTCGCCACCCCGGCCAGTCCTGCCCATCCACAATGAGTTACAGTTTCCCGGTCTCCCTCCCAGCGCCTCCTTCCTCCCCGCTGCCTCCTCCTCCCCACTGCCGCCAGCTGCTTGGCCTGCAGAGCCCTGTGCTAGCAAGGTGGTGCCCGCTGGGGTGGGCTGCCAGCGCCCCACTGGAGAGCCCCGCGGAGGTCCTGGGTGAGGGAACAGCGCTAGGCTGTCCTTCTGCTTTCTGACCAGGAGACATTTTCCTCCCTGGCTGGAAGGGACTCAGGTTTAACTAGAGACGGGACAGTGCACTCGCACTGCCAGGCTCCTGGCTGGGGAGCGGGGCCTGCTCCCAGCCTGCCTGTGCCCCTCCAGCCCACGGCGGCCTCCCGGGAAGCTGTCCCCAGGGGAGCCCTCTGCCCACTGGGCATCCCGGGGAAGTGTGCAGCCTGGTGTCTCCCAGGGAAAATGTGCTTCAGCCCTGCCGTGTTCCCACCAACTTCTCTTTTCTTCTCCATGCATCTGTTTTCATTTTCTTCACATTTATACGTTAAAGATGATGTTCGCCCCTCCACATCCCTTCCCTCTCCACACCCGCTGCCCCCCAGCCCCCCACCCACCCCCTCCCTGCTCCCGGAAGATGAATTTCATCTGCGCCTTGAAACAGGGCAAGAAACAATAAATATTTATGGGTACCAAGGGAAGGTTGAGCTGTAAACCACCACTTATCCCTACGTCTCTTATGAAAGGAATTAGCGTTGCAAAATTTACATTAGGGAAAAAAAAAAAAGGCAAGAGAGAGGCATTTCTTATGATGTGAAAATTCTCTCATACCCATTTAAACTGGAGTAAACGACCTCTTCACAGGGCCAAATCTGGGGCGCGGCCTTTTAACTATGATGGTCAAATTAAAACAAATGGCCAAAATTAAATGCTCCAGCCCTTGCTGAACATGAAAGTTCAAGTGATGAGGAAATATGTATGCAGCAGATCACTTTTCTATAGTTGTATTTGAACGAAGTCTTAGGATTTTTTTTTTGAAACAATTTTAAGCATAGTCAGAGATACTGTACAGATAAAGATACGTAAGAACATAAAAATACCAATGCATGCAGCCAAGCACAAACAGCTTATATGCCTCTAAATCCAGAAGGGGCCATAATAACAGAGTGTTTCGTGTGGGTTGTTAGAAACCCAGGCAAAGATAAAACTCCAATAAAAAGTACATTCTTTTATGTTCACTGTTAAAGAAACAGCAATGTAAAATGAGGATTTATGTTTGTGGGGGCAGGCAGAGGAATACAGGCCCTTTAATAACCTGGTGCTGCAGGAGGGAGAGCAAGCCCCAGTGAGGTTTCAAGAGCTCTCTGGCAGCTGAAAGGGCCTGAGGGAACCTGGCTCATTTGGAGCAGGGCTGAAGGCTTGGAGCTGGGCAAGGCGTAAAGGGATGCTCAGCAGATTGCCTGCTTAACGATACATCTTGGTAGAGCACCTAGGCTTAAACTCCTCATTTTTTCATTATTCATCATCCCTGTGGAGTATGCTTCTGGTGACATTTACCCTCTGGCTCTTCTTTGATTGAGGGCGATTCCCAAAGGGCTTTCACACTAAAATCAGGTTACTGTTGCCTTCAGTACAAGCAAGATCATGTTCTAAAATTGTCCATTCTGGTATTACTGTAGACCTGCAATAGCTGGTGCAAGTGGTCAGGATTAGACAGTGTAAGGAGAATAAAAAAGGCTTTGCCTTTTCTGTGTTGGTATCCGCAGTGTAGTAATACATAGCTGCTGGTGTTGAGCATTCAGTATTCTATCCTGCTGAACCTGGGCTGGTGGATTCTAGCAGGTAACTGAGACTGAAACTGGAGTTTTCTCTGACTGAGGCTGAAAAGACTCTTTCTCTATGGCTTCCTCAGAAGAGGTAGAATTGGAAGAATCCTCAGTAACTTTTGCCCTCTGTTTCTTCATCACACCCATAATAAGTTCTCCCAAAATCTTCTTACTGCATTCCAGTTTTTATAAATACATGTAGATACTGTTTTCTGGCTTCTGTGAAAGGGCAACTGAACAGAAACAGACACCAAATTAGTCAAATTTCATTGTCTCAATGTAAGATCAATAACAGTGTTTTCAGAGAATGAGTCATGGGGAATTGCTGGCAAGGGTGTGGGGGCTGAATAACATCCTAAAAACCATGATGTGACAAGGTTTCTTTGTTCCTTCACTTCTCTCCCAGATACAATCAGACTTGTCATTTGTTCAGTGGGGTTACTAAATTAGTTTCCCTCCTGAGTAAGAAAACTACTGGTAAAATATGCTTTTACACTGAGTCTCTGTAAATCTTTTGGAGGATGGAAGAAGAGAAAAGATTTTTCTTCTGTCTTGACTCCAGCATTTTCATCCAAGTAATTTCTTATGTACAATAGGCTTCAACAGGCCTTTATGAAATGGAGCTTCTGGAAATTCAGTCCATGATGGGGTGCTGAAGCTGATACATTTATATTAATAAAAATCATAAATGACAAGAAAACCTGAGAATAACTATCCTACAAAACAGGTTTTTGGAGTATTGCGAAGGCTGTAATCAGGCTTTTGTAAGTAAAGAATTGTTCTCAGAGCTTTTAGAAAGTTCCTGATTGTCTGCTGGTACATTTAATTCCAGTTTTCCTAAATTTAGTGCTGACAAGTGTTGGACAACCCTCTCACATGTTGTTTGTTGCTTTTTTCCCTCAGTAATGTTCATATGGATTTTCAAGGGGTTCAGGGGAGCTTAGGAGACAATGTATGAGAGTGAAACTCGTGTGAGGACATTAATTTTAGAGGTGACATTTCTAAATTCAGCAGCAGAGGGACAAGAGGGGCATAGGTATGGTCTACCAACTTCCATTTGCCTAGTGATTTTATTTAAAAGTGCAAGTGTCACAGGAGAAGTTTTCAGTGATATGTGTAAGTGATGATAATCCATTACGTGGCGTATCTGGAAGTTCAAATGACTCCACTGAGCTCAGTTGACCACTGAGCAGCCTGCAAGTGAAATGGGGTGGGTGCTTTGAACTTTATGCCAGGGTTACTGCACTGTGCCTGGTGTCCATCTGAAACGTAGTGCTGTGACCCTGTCCTGTGTTTCTATGCAGGAGATGCTGGTGAGATGTCCACAAAATAGAAACGCTTCCCAATAGTATTTTTTTGATGGTAAGTTGATCTGGAGAAAGACAGTATAACAAATCTCCAACTTTTTTTCTGGCTACATGGGACCATTTCTGTGGATAATTTTGCGGCTGTCTTTCCAAAGCTCAAGCTTTCTTGGACTTTGGAGGTTAGCTGTGTGTGAAAATTCAGCTCTGTCTCCAGATGTTCTGATGTTACCTTTAAGAGCATGGAACAAAAGCGATAAAAGTCAGTGAACTGATTGTCTCTGGGTTCAGAGAGCTTTGAATCAAGACCTGACAGACCTAGCTTGAAGTCTTGAGTTTGGGAGTGTTTGAAATTTTAGTACCAGGGCACATTTGAGTAGATATATTCATGCGATGTGTTATATGCTTAATAAAAACTATAAAATGGCAATTTTTCATTCATTTCAGGTAAATGATATACAGTACTTTTAACTGGTGTGTTTTGTATAAAAACAAGTAATTTCTTTTTTTAGATATAGTCTGGAGTTTTAGGAAAAAGACTAATCTCATTGCAGTAATGACAAATACTGGAAAAAATATGGATTTAAAGTTTCAAATATTTTTGTCAAGATTAGGGAAGGACATGGAGATTAAGGGAAAATATTTGGTGAAAATGAATGTAGTTTACTTATGCAAGGTATAAAACATAATAGCAGCTTATAGTTCTGGATATAAGAGGAACGGAGCCTGTTTGCAATTAAATTCCTCTGCTCATGTTTTGAGATTTGTGGAACTACGGGAGAGAAAGGTCCCGGGCAGCTTGATAATGAGAAGAGAGAGGATCCTGTGAAGCGTCTTGTGCAAGATTCTTGCTGCATATTGCAGTTCTGACATCTCAGTGGGGCTGGGTTAGTTCTTGCAGCCCCCAAGTACTGCAGTCAACAGTAGTTCCTCTGTAGGTGGCACATCCTCACCTGAGTCCGTACTCATGTCTCAATAGGGACAGTTGCCGATGCCAGTAATATTTTTCAGGAAAGATGTGAAAAAGCTTCTTCACAATTACTGGTCTTAAGTGTTCTGTAGTAATTTCTCTGGCAGTAGCGTTAATTTACTTCAAGTTGCCCTAATCCCAGTTCCACCTGACATCCTTCTGTTTACCTAATTCTCTCTGAACTTGAAGGCTGGATGTGGTATCTTCCTCACTGTCCTGCTGTAATCTGTTGGGGTCATGTTGCTGCACACCATATTGCTATCCACTGCAAAGAGGTTGTGTTTCATGAGCCGAGTCTTAATTAGAGTTTACCAAAATGTGTTTTCAGTCTTGGAAAGCAAAGTGCTAAGTTATTACTATAATAATATTTACTATTTAATTACATTTCAGTGATGTCTGTAACATTTTGGGTATGTTTTAGATGCTCACTTTCTTGGGAATGAAATCCCTGTAGCTTTTAATGTGATTTAGATCCTTGGTAGGTTATTAGCTCTAAATGCAAGTCCCAATACCTTAGACCTTGTTACACATTGATCCAGCCCATTCTCTAAGTGTTTATTAAGCCACAGAATACCCTAGGGAAGTAGAGAACTCCCCTGTATACATTAGATGAAAGGCTAAAATGTAGGCACAAGTTATGGGATTTGTTCAAATTTCTCCAGCAATTCAGCAGCAGAGGTAGAAGGAGAACCCAGGTGTTACAGCCTGGCTCTTATGGCATGTCTGCACGGGAAATGCTGGAGTCTCCCAGAACATCACAGAGGTTTTCAGCCTGGCATCCATGGGTGACTTTTAGGAGTTTCACCCCAGGTAACTAAAAAAAGCCAGTATGGGCACAGAACCCAACAGGGAATGGGTGCCCTCCCTGACAATGATTAACGTTCAGAAAGTTTGAGTTGTTAAACTAGCTGCCGTGGGTATTGGTAGCACTGTATTCATAGTGACGTGGAGCTTAATACAAAAAACTAACTGTGGCATACCTATGCTAGCCTGCTTCAGTCCTGTACTACCAGGGCAGGCGTAGCTCATCTAACCCTAGAACATGAAGTGCATGGCAAATATTAGGCAAAATTGGCACCGTGCCATGCTGTGGCTTTCAATAAAGCAAGTTTTGAAAGCTGATTTAATGGATAAAGGAAAAATCTTTTCAAGTGCTTTTGATAAGAACCACAGCATGAAATCTGAGTGGAAGTTAGTCACATCCTCACCTGATAAGGAAGTTTTCTTCAGTAAATGAATTGTGAAAGCCTGCTTGCAATTAGATGGAACAACTCCAGATTCTACAAATACATTTTCTGGGCCCTCATTTGTTGTTACCAGATTTGATCAACGCCCCTCTGAGCATAGCAGCCAGGTAGGGATTGGATCCAAAGCACATGCTGAGGGCTTTTAGCTCTGGATAGCATCAAGAGGATTGGACTAAGATACTTTTGAGAAAGGGCTTGATATCCAGATAGGAGAGGTCATAAAAGCTATATGACGGGAAAAAAGCCAGAGGGTTGAGCTGGCTTGCAAACGAGTTTCCAAGGTCAGGGCATTTTATTTAAAAAGCAATTACAAAACTTGTTACAAATGCTGAGGGACCTGGGAAGGGATTAAGCAATCTTGTTACTTGTACGAACACTCTTATGACAGCAAATCTACCCGTAAGCTAATAAGGCTTGTGTGACCGTAATATCTGAGCAGAGTGCAGAGTGACTCTTCCCCTGCAAACAATGATAGGAAAAATGTTGCTTGGCTTTGAAGAGAGGCCCATTGTGTTCTGTCAGATGCAAAGGCATCTTGTTTAGATTCTCGAAGGAAGAGTCTCAGGCTGGGAGGCTGGCTGGGTGTCTGGGCAAAAAACAGTGGGGGAGGAGGCTGAGGATGCAAAGCAGGGCAAAACATCAGTAATGGTGAAAGCAGTAAAAGGAAGGTGGCAAGGGAGGTAAGGGAGTTAAAGATAGTTATATTTTCAGCTATATATTCATGGCTGTGTGTGTATGCCACGTGCATGCATATGCTGTACTTGAACTCAAAAGTAGCGTATCTCTGTTGTAATTGCTCAAAGGTAGGTATCTAAATCTCCTCAGTTTCAAAAATCACAGTTACACATACGTATCTTGTGTGTTTATATGCATGATTAAATTTGTCTTTCCTCCCCTGTGTGCATGGTTTTCCTTGGTAATAGGCCATGACGCTACCACAATTTTTACTAGATCTCCCTTTAACAGTTGCTCATCATTTTCCAAAAAGCTATATTTGGTTTTAGCTTTTCCACAACTGATTTTGGCTAAAAAGAGAGTATTTTAAAAATTTGCAAAGTACACCACAGGACTGTATTTTGTGTATTTTGATCTCTACGTACATCTTTTCATTGATCGACATGTTTATATTTCTTTCTTTATGGGGACAGAGAGCAGAATGGAGACAAATAAATAAAGAGAAACATGACATTGTTAATATAAATGACCAGGCCATTGCTTCAGTGTCAGAATGCAATTAGATCTGACCTGGGACTGGAATTCACTTCTCAGCAGGCCTGCTTAATGATTAGTTTTATTGTTTCTTCATCACCCCTACTGGGGGGTTCATTTTTACTGGTAATGGAAAAAGACTGTTGCCCCTGGATAAAAAGCCGGTCATGAAAGACAAAGGGCTGATTGAGGACTGCTAGGCTTTTCAGTCTGCATACCACCTCTTCTTTTGCTGTCCTGGCTGACAGCAGGAAAAACAGTGAAAGGGGTCAAATCTTAAAGGGCCTTCAGGGTAAGGAGCATCGCCCTGCACACAGAAATTAGCCAGATAGGCTTTTATAGTTTAAAGCAGTTCTGATCAGTGTTGTAAGACAAATTGAATGAGAATCTTTGCAGCAAGATATTGCAGGTACCAGACATTGCTAGTGTTATTAGTATTGAGTCTGAGACAGTAAGCATGGTTAGCAATATAACTGTGGTTTGCAAACACCTGCTCACACTCCCAATCTCAGCATGCAGGTACATGTACACTTCTAGCAACGGCTAGAAATTTCCCAACAGCTGCAACAGGTAAAGACTAGTTTAAATCCCTGGCAAAACTTGTGTGCCGGCTGCTACCTGTTCGGAAGTGTTTCCAAAGGGGTTTATTATGAGTCCTGGCATAAATAAGAAGAATACAAATAGTTCCTGTTTGTTTGCTTTAGTTTGCTGGGTGCATGAAACATGTAATATGACTCACAAAGTTGTAGGATGAGTCTGAGGTAGAATTACAGACATTGTGCTATCTGATATTATAAGATGTAACAGGTGCCTGTGAAGGCAGTTTCCCCATCTGGAAACAGTGCTTCGGGGAATTTAGGCTGCTGATGGAAGAAAGGCTGGTTGGTTTACACCAGTGATGATAGGTGAACTACCAGAGGATTGAAATTGGTGGTTTCTTCGGCTGAGCATCTATAGGTTGAGGCACATATTGAAACCACAGTAACTAAATGCCTGAGTTTGCAAAATCTTGACTGGAAGCTTCATGAGAATAGATATGAAACTGAGAGAGTCTTGCCAAAGAGTAATGACACTGCTCCCTCCCCACATAAGAAATAAAAATAAAATAAAGCTTTTTAAAAATCCTGATACTAAAAGTACAAGACTACCCATTGGTGTAAATTAGCAATCATTCAAGGACTTCAGTGCAGTGAGACTGATCACATCAATTATGGAACTGGCCTTTAGTGTTTAATATTGGATTAAATCACTTAATAATGATATTTTTTTATAATAGACTACAAAAGAGCAAGTCAGGAGGGAGTTAAAATTACACAGTACGTATGTAAAGAAAATGTAGTCAGCTGTGAATGTCAGGCTTGCTGTCTCAAATGAACGGGAAATAACAATGGACTTTGACTAAATTCTGAAATGAATTGGAAGCATAGGACCTGAAATCTGAACAAACCAGGGACACACCAGTGTCCACAGCATGTGTATTCACCTGAGAGTTTGGTCCTCAGAAAAGAATGCTGTCATGATCTATTCCAAGCATGTAATTTTTCCCCAAATGTTCCTAATTTGTATAGATATTCGGCTTTTACAGATAATCATCATGGTGTCAGTTAGGGCCCAAACTATGCACGCACTGGCATATCCACATGACTTGGTATCCCTAGGCTGTGTGAAATTCATTTCTTCAGCCTGCTGACAAGTTTCAGACAATCAGATTTGGAGTGAAACAGCTGGGAGGGCTGGCAGGAATTAAACATCAGGGTTGAGCCTTGTGGCAAATTCCCGACAGCCTTTCTGTGGTTTCCTCTGTGTCCTGCAGGCAGCACCACAGCCACCACAGTGGCTCCTCTGCAGAAGGTGTCAGAGCAAACAAGTCCCCATGAGGCAGGACACCAGGGCATCCCTTTTCCCTTCCTTTTCTGTCAGGGAGTGGGCTTTAGGAGGAACTCTGCACTATTCCCTCCATGTCATCTGTCTGAGAGCCCTGGATGGTCACTCTGATTTTGATTTGGAGTTTGCCCAGGAAGAACAGAGAGTGCGTGTCCTTCTTCAGTGGGTTGTGCAAGACTTAAAGCCAAATGTTGTTGGCACAGAGATTTGACAAGATATCTGTGCAGAGCCATGTCCAAAGAGACCTCTTGATGTTTCCTATTTTTTGCAAAGCTGACATATCAGGATTTTGGTAGATTAAGCTAGACTCTGGGCTGCTGGGCTGCAGTGCGGGTCAGGGTGGGCTGGAAGGTTGTTTTCCTTGTCCATTGCTTTATGTGGCTTCCAGTGGCCCACTCTGGAATTGGAATTGGAATCACTTCCAATCCCCCCTGCATATGCACACATACTAGTGTCAGGAAGTTCTCCATTGCTCTCCCTCCCCATGTGGGCTTTGCTGTGTGCATGAGGGTTGGTGAGTCCTCCTGATCTTGTCTAGCTCTGTAGGCTCCTTACAGGGAGAGGACTTTCAAGCCTTTGAAGATATGTTAAGGAAGCAAGGTAAATATATATACAAGGTAAAGCTTGTATAACCCAGTACAGAGTCTTTGGGAAATGACAGCCCTTTTCTGTGCAGACATTAAGGCACATGAAGGCTATGGAGGCAGATATTGCCTCCTCTCTCCTATGGGAGCTGCCTGGTAGGGATGTCATTAAGCTAGAGTGGGGGTCTGGAACGTGATTGACTCACACTTTCCCTTGGCTCACATTTTCCCTTCATGCTCCTGGGTCCCCCTGCGCTAAAGGGCTACCAAATAGCAGCATGAGTCAGGTAGTGCTGTATGTTAAGGTTGTAGGGTAAGCACAGTGCAGATGGGATGGGTATAGTGCAAAGCAGTAGGAAGGGGTTATTGGATGTTACTAGGTTTTGTGGGTCTGATGTCATGCCTACGGGTGCTGTGGGTGATTGTGCAATGGTGTACTCCACTGTTGCTGGAGTGACCTAACAGGGTATGTTTTATATAGCTGAAGAAACTAAGGCCCATCCCCAAAGGTATACTTCTAACTCAAATAGAGTTTGGAGTACAAGTAGGAAATAGTGTTAAATACGTTTTTGGGGCCAATCTCACAGAAAAAATATCTGTGGAATAACTGGAGGTTAAACTCTAACCTTCAGGATCGTGAATGACTGAATTCTCATTCTTCCTCCGTTTGCAATAGTTCATTTCCTGGGGTCCTGGTTTCCTGGGGATGAAGAGAGGTAGCATCAGAAAGAGCTATGGATGCTGCCAGAGTGGAAGGAAAAAGCTGTTGCTTTGCAGATCTCCAGGCTGGTGAATGCAGCTAGTCCTGCCTTACACAAAAGAATGGAGACAGTGTGTGTAAGTGGTGCCTGTCTTCTCATTTGGCTGAATTGCACACTAAAGTAATTTATAACAAAGGGGAAAAGGTGTATTGTTAGTAATTGTTATGTTAAGGAGAGAACATAACTTGCTGATTTAGCATCCATTTACTCTCATAAAAGAGGGGAGAAAATGACAGCGGAGGGTGCGGAGGCTTGACAGGGAGCCAAGTGTAGATGGTAAGACCATTTCAGAATAATTTCAGCCATATTTCTGCTCCATTTGGTGGCTGCATTCTCTCATCTGCTTTTGTCTTAACTGGAGCGATAGGCCCAACACATCCAGCAAGGCTGCAACATTAATTCACCATGGAGCAGTGTCAAGCTCAGGGTTGGAGAGCAGTGAGGCCTCTATGGAGTATTTGCTGAAAAGCGCAATGGGAGCGGAAGTAGAACTATAGAGGACGTTATGAAATATTCAAGTATAAGATCAAAGTGGTGACCCTGATTTCCTAAATTTGGTTAAATTATCTGCTGCTTGGTCACTTAATGTTTAATTTTACGATTATTGATGGTTTGGCCTCTAGGTTTCCTTCCTCTGGTTTATGCACAGTCTGCACTGTCAGAATTTTTGAGCCTGGTCTGATGAAAATTACGTTGTTCTGCAACCCTGAAGATCACATGAAGGTAACTCTGCCTGAGTGGCAACTTCCTCCATGGTGCTGATGGCATTTCTGAGTTTACGGGCACACATGCTGGTTTTATGAGACCCTGCAAAAAACAGATGGCGTTGCTGGTGATTCAGAATGTCAGTGTCATGCTGGTCTGCCATGTAAATCTCTTGTTGACGTACATGAGGACCGTCATACTAATAAAACAGAGGATGCTAATAACATGCCGTTCCAGTGCCTTTTCATCAGGAAAAGTCACTCAGAAAGCAAATCAAATATGAAGGGGTACTTGCTGCTCCAGAACAGTTTGTCTGTTACTGTCACACTGTTAATTAATGCTATGTCTGATGAGCTCAGCAATCTTCTCACCAGATGGGAAACCATCGGTCTAAGTACACTAGACTGTACACCAAAAAAGCAGTGACTCATAAGGATGGGTTGGAAAACCCCCACACCGAATAGCCAGCTGTCTAGAGCAAGCCAGGAGGGAGCACTGAACTTTAGCTAGGATGTGTCTGAAGTCATAGCCATCACCAAACCTCAGCAGGGTTTGCAGGAAGATTCCTCTATCTAGCTGTGAACCAGAGACCAGTATCCTCTTTGAAATGTGCAAAAGAAAGCAGGCAACTGCTTTTCCACATTGTAAGCAGAGAGAAAGCTTGCAGGTTAGAGTGCTTGTGGTGAGGGAGATGTGGGTTCTGTCTTCTCCTTAGTCTGTATGGAGGGGGAAGGAGGAATCAAATCCTCTCCTCAGGCTCTCACTCTAAAAAGGTGTGCAGCTACAGGTGTGAGACAGGATGACCCAGAATAGTTTCTTGTTTATGCTGCTGTCAGCTGCTTGCAAGAAACATGAGATCCATTGAACGAGAGTGAGCAAAAAGCAATGTGACTGTTGCTTAGTGCTTAGGGCACCGTGTTGGGAGGGAGGAATCTTGCTTCCAGGCCCATGTCTGTATATTATTAACCTGGTGTTGAATGAGAAGTGCAAAGACACAAATTCCTCTTGCTGCTCCATTTAAACACAGTGTCCAAAACCGGCTTTTTGTGGAGACCTCAGTTTGTCAGTGTATGCTGAGCTTGTTCTGAAAGCATTTGTTGAATTTGTTTCCTTGAAGGATGCAAACTGAGAAACACTTTGTTTCTAAATCACAGCTGTATTCAGGAGTAAATGTGTTTATCAAACCAGATTCTGATAACCTTGCACTTTTGTAGAAGTAATCTCCTGCAACCTAGTGTACTTCATGTCATGTAAGAAGGATTCCAGTGACTTCAGCTATCTTTAAGTTTAGGCAGAGGTTTTTGTCACTGTTTCGGATTTAGGTGCCTCATATCCACCTACCTCTGACAGCAAGAACCTGTGTCATTAGGCATATTTGTACAGCCTTTTGCATAAATTGGTTGCAGTTTAGGAGTTCTTTGGCCTATGAGAGTTTTATTGCTACTTGATATTTTTAATGGTATTTTCTAGATTCTATTATGAATCTTTGATTCTTTCACTGAAAGAATCAAACTGAAAGAAGAAACACTCATCCAAAGTGTAGTGCATTTATTTTCTAAAAAAAATTTCCATGTGAATGAGGCTGTGAAGTGTATGGATGTTTAAGTTAGCTACAAACGCAGAAATACTACAGAAACAGCACTTTCAATTGTTACCTGCACTTTTAACATCAGCTAAAATTAGCCATCAGCTGTTTAAAATCCTGTTTTGAATTTTAAGTAAAGTAGGCTGTAAGTTTTGGGTATTATAGTCAAGGCTGTATTTTCTCAAAAGTCAAAAGGGTTTCCTGTCCTTACTTAGAATATGGACATAACCCTGTACAAAATGGTCTACTTTTTCCTGATACTGGTAAGAACTTTTGTGTTCTTATTCCTTTTATATGCTTCGTTAAAATAAAGTAAAATAAAATAACAAAAGCAAAAACCAAAACACCCACGAGGTTAAATGATCCATACACAGAAATGTGAATAGAATGTTCTAAATTACTCTTATTTTCCAAAAAATCATGTAATTCGTTGACTGACTCATGTTTTACAGCAGCTTAGGCACTGCAGGCTGATGGCTGTCAGGTGTCAGTAAGCTGGCAGCTTAAAAGTTGCCTCTTTAAGTAGTCCCAATCAAATGAATTGCTCACTGTAAGCAAGGGTGGATTCTGGCCCTGTGTTTGCTGAGACACTCTTGGTTGAGGCTGTTACGATACTACTGGTGTCTGGCTCTGCCTCCTGTGGTACATTTTTCCCTGCCATGGGCTGGAAAAAGTGGTTAGAGGTAAGACTAAGAGGGGGTTCCAGAGAGTCAGTGAGTCTGAGGCCTTATCTAAACAAAAATTGTACCAATTTAACTGAACCTATTTAGAAACGGAGGTTGCTGATTTAATGCCACCCCCCCTTTTTTTTTTTTCTAGAATGAAGCCTGGGGAGAAACATTATTCATGCCAGTACAGTTTATACTGTTACTAATGGCTTTATTTTCCCCTTTGTACTGTCAACAGCACTTGTTTTGTAACTCTTCTGTGCATATTCCAGCATATTCCTGGATGGTAAATCAGAAACTGGGTCCCTTGCTGCTTTTACTTCTTCATTTCTTCCTTTATACGTTATTTCCTAACCCTTCTGGTGATAGTCCGAATATTTAGCACAACTCTGCTGGTGTTCACTCCTAAGGACCGGTTAGCATATTCTCCGGTAGGCTTGTTTAGAAAGGTGTTTCAAATAATTTCTTGTGTTGTGCAGTGTAGTGTATGAAGTGAGGAAAGGGAGTTTGCAGCTGTAGAAGGATCTTACCAAATTTGCTACATCAAATGGCAAAATAGCTGGCTTTCACACAAAATATTCCCTTGTATCTAGATACTGGCTCATGACTGACAGTAGGAAAAAGTTGTCACATATCACAGACAACTTGTGGCAATATAGTCCATGTAAATCAAGAAATATAAGGAGGCACACAAGTAGAAAAACACATCATCTTTATGTTCATTTTTTTGTTGCCAGAAGCATTCCTGGCACCTTCAGAAAGACTTGATGATAAGTGCTGGTAGAGAAGTGCCCAAGAAGCATCCCTTATGAGCAGGCTTGCATGTTAAACCACATGACTTCCAGGTCTCAAAGAAGGTGTGGCTTCAAAATGGAGAAATCACAGCAGCGAGCTGGAAAATGACTTTTCCCCCCTTTGTAATAATAATGTCAGAGCTGTTATTACATTTGGCCTAGGGAGTGCATTGGAAGTGTTTCTCAGAAGGGAAGTGCTTCCAGCTCCATGTCTCTTTCAAGGGCTCCATTCCCATGTACTTGCTGGAAACCTTTCAGGAAACCACATTCCCTTTCCCATCCCCGTTCAGCAATGTGATCTTTCCCAGCCAGAATGGCTCACAGACCGCCTCATCAGCCGGGCCTGGGAAAGGAATGTGACAACAAGGGGGCAAAAGTGCTGGCACTCCAATACTGTCCTATGTTGCCTTTCAGAAGAAACCTCGCCTCCTGCCCCCTGCCCCCCATCCCCGTTATGAAAGGGTTTCCTACATCCATAAGCATGTTCAGAAAGATCTGAAGTCTCTAATTTTCCAGTGTGTGGTAGGAGAAGAATGCGGTTTTAGCTGGAAACAGTCACATGGCCAGATCCTCAGCCTTATGTGAATCTGCCTGATGTTCCTGAGGTCACATTGTGCAGTGCTGATTTACACTGGCCCAGTATCTTGCTCTCCAGGTTGCCCCTGATGGCTCTAAATGATAGCTGGTGTCTGACAGTACCCACATGTGACTGAAACACCACTGCTATGTAGAGGAAATGCCCTGAAACCTTGCGCTAGTGCCATTTTCCAGGCAATCAACAATTCAAAAAGACAGTAGGTGAAGAAATGCTGTTTATATTACAAGTTTCAATAAATAAGATAAAGGGGGCAGGAATAAGAGAAGAGATCAAGGAACTGTTAATGACTTAGAGGACAGAATTGTATTAGAGACAGAAATGTAAACTGTTTTGCTGTTGCTAAAAGCCCAGGAGATACACATTTCATTCTGCAGAGAAATATTCTGATCTGTACTTTTTTCTGTCATAGCAGCAGGCAATTGAGCTTGGATCCCAGCCAGACTTTTTTATCCTCTCTTTAAACCAAACAATTAATTAAGAGAGAACACAAGGCAGGATAATTTAGCCAGCTCTGTTAATTTAGACAGAATGGGTTATTGGGCAATGCCATCGTGGTACAGAACAATCACTCCTAGCTTCTGTGCCACAGGAACAGTTAAGCCTTCCAAGATTAATTTCCAGTCATTGCTGTTAGGACGATTGTGCTGTTTTCTTATTCTTTATTTTTATTTGCTTGTCATTTTTACTGTTTGTATTGTGTGGTGCATGGGTGGTAGTGATTAGATAGTGATTCTCAACACAACAGTTTCTTTTGAAGCAGACACTTACCCACCCCGGGACAACTGCTCTCCAAAACTGAAGGAAAAGAATATGGAAGTCTTACAGCCACTGAAGTCAAAGGAAAGCCTCTCATTGACCTCAGTGAGCAGGAGGACTGAGAGGCAGATAGTTATTCTTCCCATGTTTTGAAAGATTTAAGAAGACGGGGCTGGGAAAAAATGGTATAGGTAGACAACCTATGGAAACAATTTGGAAGCTACAGGTGCACAGTAGCTTTAAATTTACAGTCCTTACTTAGGCATCAGAAATGGCTTCAGGGGACATGGTTTCAGTGAAGGAGCTTATACTTTTTTCTTTAAATCTAAGTGGTTTAGACTGTGGACATTACAATTAAGTGGGCAAAGGTTGGGAAACTGAATTTTATTCCAGCTCCTGATGCTCATTTAATGTGTCCCCTTGCAGTAGCTGTTAACCCTGTTGCACTTATAACTCATCTGTAAACTGGGAATAACAGTGTTGCCAATTTAAATGTTGAAGCCTGACTAAATAATGTTTGTAAGAAACCATGTGAGGCCAAAGTCATTCTGGGGGTAATCAGTTGCAGAGAAGGAGCTAACACACAGGACTGTCTATAACATGACACCATATACATTTCCTTTACAGAAGTAGTTCCCAACCTTCACTGGCCCATGGGAAGCCCAGTGAAGAAGTAACATGCTGCATATAACATATGCTGTACTCTTTTTTTCAGTGGTCTCCGTTTTAACACTTTAATTTCTAGCAGCCACCAGCAAGAGACGATTTTAGCAGCAGAATGGAGGATTGCTACTTCACCTGGATTTTAGAAGCACAAATGTTATCCCACTTTCTGTGAATTCATGAAGTCATTAGATAGAGGTTAGGATTTATTTATTTTGTGTGTGTTCTCCAATGGGAATGAATTTTGCATCAAAGACTCTTCAGGGAAAAATGAAGGATTTCTTTTTGTGTTTGTGTAAAGCATATTGTTTAAAATATCTCATGAATTTCTGTGTAAAAAAAAAGAAAGAAGTGTCATCACCTTCATTCCATTAACTCAATTTGTTTTCAGCTTCAGCTGTGCAGTGTTTATCACCCTCTATTGTCATATATTGCACAGCTGCATAATGGCAAGGTTTTTTTAAAAAAGCCAAAACAATAAAAGCCAAACCCAGTCCAGAAGTGAAGCTCCTGGTAGGTGGGAACAGTGTAATGAATAAAATGTCATTAAGAAGAAACTGTTTGCTGAAGGATTGTAATGTCAAAGTTACATATTTATTTACAAGATTTCAAAGATTAAAATGAGAGGAAAAGTTTGAAATGTTCGAAGTCTGAAGCTTCATTAAAATTTACTTCCCACCAGCAGTCATGCAGCTCAATTATGTGGTTGGTTTGTATGAAAGCAACAAAGTCAGAGGGCTTGAAGTGACTTGAAGAGCAGGGATTTTTTGCCCCGAATCCTGGCATAGTCCATCTGAAAGGTTGCTGAACTGTAAGAAATGTATCCTATAATCTTTTTGCTGCTCTGCCATTCACACACTGCCTTCACTTAAGGTAACACGTTACGTATTTACAATGTCGTTCAATTTAAATCACTTGAAATTAGCAACCATCTCAGATAGCCGTAACTGCTAACCTTCCTTTTCACAAAACTGTCACTATAATAATGTGTAGCAATCAGCTTGGTAAAGTGATTTGAAACCTAGAAAAAAAGTGTCGCACAGGTAGTCACAAGTAAGTAAGCACAACCATCAGCCACACTGAGGCGGGTGGGTCTGCTCCAAAGCAGTGTCAGCGGCATCAGTAGCCACTGCTCTTCTCTCAGAACCAGGGGACTCCTACCAGGGGGCATGATCTGCTGGCCAAAGGAAGGGGACCCCTACCTGGGATAGGCATGTGTTTGAGCAAATGTGCTGGGTCTGTGGGCCGAAACCATTCAGCCAGACAATGAAAAGTTGGTGTCTTTTAGTCCTGTCCCATCCCATGCATTCTTCTGAGGATGCAGAACCTCCCTAGGAAGGGAGACTAATACCAAATCATGTGCAGTAGTGACCACAGGGAGAGGAAACTGTCAAACAGTATTTGCTGTGAAAATGGATTCATATTCATAATTCTAAATGATTAAAATATCGTTGTAGGAATAAGCTGCAAAGCCAGTGCATCTGTCTCAGGAGTAAAGAGGTATGCCACTCATATAGTGGCAAGACATAAGTAACAACGCTACAAGTCGTGTCTTCTATTAAAGAGCCTGATATCACCTGTTTCAAACAGAAGAGAAGTAATCTGGAAAAACCAGGACTTGTAGGCATCTGATGTAATGTAAGACCCCTGCTTCGTATTCCTTTTACACCAACCAACTAGTTGATTCAGCCACTTTAGCAGAAAGTGTTTAAATCACATTTGATTATGATTTGCAAACTAGCCTCCTGACTCAATGTGTGCAGAATCTGCACTGCTATGTGTTTGTTTTTAAAATGAATTTTTTTTGTCCATATGATGCTTCCTGATTCTCCGACTCTTCCCTTAATAGTCTGCATATGAGCAAAGACATGTTCATATCTTAGTGTCAGCAGCTGTGCATTGGATATAACAGTCAAACAAGTCCAGCATTCCTGTACTTTAGAGATGAGCCTCCAGACCTCTCAACCTCCCATTCTCATTAAAGAAAATCCCTGAAATTTGTGCTCTGTTGCTGCCTTCTAGTATGAGGAAGTGGTGTGGTGGATGACGCACAGACTGGCCTCCAGGGGAGCTGAGTACTATTCCCAGCTCTGCCATTTGCTGGGTAATATCCTGCAACTCATTTAACATCTTTGTGTCTCAGTTTCTCCAACTGTGAAAATGAGGCTAGTGGGCCAGCATTTCTCACTGAAATCAATAATAGATTCCTATTGAGTTTGGTGGCACTTCAGTGCTTTGAGATCTGCGGGGAAAAAAAAAGCCAGTTGCTGCTTTTAATACATTTTCCTTGGTTGTCATGCACTAGTTCTACCTCACATGCGCATGATTCAGATATATTCTTAGCATCCGCCTTTAACGGTATGAAGCATAACCTGTTATAGAAAGGTTTATCAGCATTTTTATAATTGTCAGTTCTGCTCAATCCTTTTCTAGTGTTTCGTAAACATTTTTCCCCTTACATTTCAACAGTATAAGGCAAACTTACTTCCTTACTCCCATGTAATGTAATACAAACGGAAGGGACAAGACAGTATTATTCAAAAATTTTCAGCTTATGAAATAATATCTATTGGTTGACATGCCCCAGAGAGATATGACTAACCAGCTGCTCTAGGTCAAACAAATAAATAGAAAAATCCTTTATTAATGATGTACTCTGCAGTAGATTCTGTCCAGGGAATTCTATAGAAATGGACTCTTTCTCATCCGTTCTTTATAAATAAAATAAGGAGCAGACTGAGTTCCTAGAGGTTTGGTAGGCACACATACAGTGCACAAATACATAAGGAATGGTCATATTGAGGGAGGATTTCAGCTTTGGTAACCACTACATCTTGCATTTTCTTTGGCTTCCTTCAGTTAGCTAAAGACTGTGGGTGAGACTTTCCAAATATAGGCTACCGAAATTCAGCCCAAAAAATACACACATTCTCAGGAGTGGATTAAAGCAGGATTCATGGATCTGGGCCTTAGTCTTGGAGGGGGGCTGTATCACCACAGTGTCTGGATTGAAGTATCTGGCAGCTTGAGCTCTAGTGTTAGATCAGGCTGTAGAGGTGGGAGGTAGAGCTGACAGGCTACAGAGGCGGTTGAGTCATGAGAATTTTTGCTGTAGGTTGGATGGATTTGGTTAGTTTATTGCACTGCTCTGGCTTCCTTGAGGAATGCTGGTTGGCTTGACTCCAGGTCTTCTTTAGTCTTACTCTGTCCCAGCAGTGGGTCACTTTGTCCCACAAATTGTTAACTCACAGATCATGCACTTGGTTTCTGGTGTGAGATGGAAGGTTAGCTATGATAACACATGAACTTCTGTGTACTAATATAAACTCATTGAATAATTTAGGTTGTGACAATGGTGGTGAGGCCTTCTCCTTCAGCTCTCCCTTTTCCAGGCCAAACCAACCCAGCTTGCTCAGCTGTTCTCTCAAGTCACATACTCCAGCCCTTTGTCCGCCTTGGTGGCCCTCAGCTTTACTTGCTCCAGTTTGTCAGTGTCTCAGAATCGGATGCATTACTCCAGATGTGGTCTCACAAGTGCTGAACAGAGGGGAATAATCACTTCCTTGACTTGGTTATTTTCTTAATAAAACAGCCCAGTATGAGGTTGGCTTTTAACACTGCAAAGATGCACTGCTGATTCATGCTCAGTTTGTCCTCCAGGAGCCCCAGGTCCTTTTTGCAAAGCTGCTTTCTAATATGTTGGCCTCTAGACTGTTCCAGATGCAGGAGTTAGTATTTGCCTGTGTTGAACATCGTGAACTTATGCATAACTTTAGGTGTAGATGCTCATTTTGCACACACAATGCATAATTGCATATGCAATTACCTGCTTGTATATGTATCCACCATGTTTATAGACACATTTTGCTAGTTTTTTGTTGACAGCCTCATTGTTTCCAGAGAGCAACAAAACAGTAAAAATCCTAAACTTCATATATATGCAGGGAGACATCTCTCTGTGCATTTAGAACACTTCTAATGATAAACCTCTCTGTTAGGTAGGATTCTGTTTTGTTTTTCACTTGCTTTCCTTGACTTTTCTCATTTTTAGCTAAGGGCAGTGAGAACTGCATGAGACATATTGGCATAATCGCTAACACAGACTTGTCTGGACCTCAGGAGGTGAGTCTGTACTGTATCAGCAGATGGCATGTAAGAATGCTTTTCAAAGAAGAAAAGTTTCCTCCATCTTCCAAAGAGAGCTTCCTTCTCCTGTCTTTATTGGAGGTCAGATTGCTGATCGGCCTCCTCCAGAGTTGAAGAAATTCCTCTGAAGAGCCCTTAAACTGCATTTCAATTATACAGGAGGCTGCACTGGCAGGACCGTTTTATTTCCCAGACACCCTGTGGCTTCTCAGAAGTGATGTCATTTTGGAATCCCCATTACAGGTAAAAAAGAAAACCCTCTCCTGGCAGCTTCCAACAGAAAATGTGCCTGAAAAGGCATATCTAATTGACTTAGAGAGAATCAAGTGCCCTCTGTAAATAATGTTTACACAGTGTAAATCTCTCACAAATTAGGCACCCAGAGGAATGTGCTCATCAGCAAGGAGTTACAGGGCAGCATGAATCTTTAGTGGCCCATAACTACAAAAGACTAAATATTCAGATTAATTTGAATTTACAGACTTCAATGTTCAAACTTCTGTTTCACACTTTACAACACAAAATGAGTGTTCTCATTTTCAGGTCTGCTGGTGGATGCTAAGAATTTAAAAATCAGCTGATACAACAGTGGCCTAAGTAAGATCTTTTGAGCTTAATGCACTTTAAACAATAAAGCAATTACTAAGATAGAATGAGATGTATTGAATATACTCCAGGATTATTCAAATGCCAGACCCCAGCCTGGGTTCAGGCCGTGTGTAAATTTTGTTTGGTCTTTCCCAGGTCCATGAGAGATGAAGTCCCTAGCATTCTTTTGGGAGCCCCTGTATTTCATATTGTTTTGTCATTCTTTCAGAGATCTGGAGTTTGTCCACTATTTCCTGCAGTGAAAACCTTGGTAAAAGTCACCCAGAGAATCCTAGGAAAGGGAACTGCATTTTGGTAAAAAATAATAGAGGTCTTGTTCTAGTGATTATTGATAAAGGCAACAAGTTATATCTTTATTGATTCTGGCTTATTTCTTCTACATAAAATAAGACTTTTTGCTGCCTTTGGTAATAAAACATTTACCAGACTCTTATTATTGTTGTTGGTAGAAGCCCTTGCAGTCTATAACTGTTAGTGCAAGAATGAAGAGTTCTGGGTAAAAAAATTGAAGGAAAGATATGAGTGGAAGTTAACCTTTGTTAAGTGTAATTAATATATATGAAAACACAAAATGTTTGTTTTTCAGTTTCCTATCACATTTTCCATCTGGTCTCAGCAAAGCTTTTAAACTTCCACTTCCTCTGTGCAGTTTTGCAATATTCCTATTCACAGGAAGTAAGAGGAAGAGCTTTATGAGGGATATGTTACAAATAGACTGTATGTAGGTATTCGGAAAAAATAGCTAGGCTCAAATCTGATCTGGTATGAACTGGAGACTCTTCAATGGAAGTGTGAAATTCATCTTGTTTCTGATCTGGTGCTTCATTCTGCAGCACTGGTTATTTTTTTGTACAAATTATTTTTTCCTGGTGCTTTTCATCTGTAATCTCAAAGCACCCTATTAAGCAATGATGAAGGACTTATAATTTTTAGACTTGATAACTGTAAATACAATCCATGCTTAAGAAATGCTTCAACAGCTAGAAGCTGGTAGCAGACGTCACTGATGTGCTGAGCCAGGTCCCTTTTTTCCCAGTCTAACACACCATCAATATGCTGCTTCCCAGTAAAAATGAGCATTTCATAAACAGAATTAATAACAGAAAAGCTCTCAACAGTTTATGAAAATAAGAATAAAGTGATCAATTATAGCTTTGGGTCTTGATTGCAAAGAGATTAGTCGTAGGACTCATGAATGTGACAAGAACAGAAGGGCACTGGTGGATTGCGTTGTTCTGCTCAGATTTCTCTCAACAACAATAGGAACCCCAGATCCCAATAAGGAGGGGGCCTATTGCTCACACAGTTTTGTAACAGCAACACTGAGGTTGTTACAATGTGCACGTTACATAGCAAGGCTGTAGAAGCCTACACAGAGCCATTTTTTCTTTTTTTTTTTTATTTTTTTTTATTTTTTCTTTCATCACTGAAGCCAGCTAGAGCCTTCTAGTGTGAAATTTGAGAGCAGAGCCAAGCTTCCTCTCCTCTAAACATTCTAAAAGATTGATGAGCTCAAAATCTGCATCAGGATCAACATCCACGTTTTGCAAATGGCATCTGTCTTACTAATTAGCTGATACAAGCCTCCAGATCTCAAACTGCAAATATAAATATTCCATGACTTTAATCTATCTCCAGTCCAGCTACAGGTTACTTATTCAGTTACTCACTTCTTAAAAAATTCACTTCTTACTAATTTTACTTTTCAGAAAAGTAAATTAATTGTCATAAAAGCAGAGTGGTTGAAGTTATTTTATTTTTTCCTGAAAGCTTGAAACCACCGATTCACAAAGCTTTCCTCCCTCTTGTGCCTTCTCCTGCCACCCCTTTCACAGCCCACAGGTATAACAAAACAATTTTGCAAGATGAATCTTACAAAGTCAATGAACACAAGCTTGTAAATCTGGCACTTGAACAAGCTCTATTATTTTTAACTGCTTTTGTGTAAGACAAGAGGCTATGTAAAGAACAGGATGTTTTGAACATTGAACTCTGGTGCATTACCTAATACTGCTGTTACAGATTTGATGTAATTTCTCTGCAGGTGTCAAAGGCATCATAAAGAACATGCTACTAGGATGTTGAACATTTGACATATATAAGCCTGGTGAACTTATTGATAGTTCTTTTATGAACAAAAATGCCAAGTTTGCAGTTTGTGTTATGAACAATTTCAATTACAACACAGCCTATTCCTGCAGTCCTTTTAGATTTTATTTTTAGATTACTGTAGACAGGATAGTTAACAAACTTTTCTTAATGTCCACTTTTTTAGAAGATGTGTGAAGCCATCTTTGTCTTCCTTAGAACATGGGGCTGCTGCATCTTCCTTAAGTAGGAAAGGATCATTGCATCCCTATCCTCTCCGCAGCATTGCTCTGCAGCCAGGTTCTTGGTTGCTCATCTTGTTTCAGTCCCTGGGGGGAATTCACTGATACAGAAAGTAGTCGTTCCAAATAATGCAGGTGTCAGAGGTCTGTGTGAGAGGGAGGCTTGGCAGAATCTTTTGTGGTATTTTTCACAACATTGCCCACACAATGGCTGGACAGTACTGTCCTTCCTTCAGTTGTCAGGTGCATTGGAATGTGTATAGAAGAAAATAGTAGATCCAAGACTTTAATGTGCAATTAAAAGGAAGTTATCATTGGAAATATGAACCATCTTTTTTTTTTTTTTTTCCAGGCAATTTTTCTTGAGGCTTTAGTACCTGCTGTCCTGCAAGAGGGCACATTGTGTTAGTTGAGACATCAAAGAAGGTATCATATTTTAGTGAGATTTTCAGTTGATTTTGCCTTTTCTTTAACTTCTGTCAGGGAAATTGTCCTTTCTGACCATATGCACAATAAACCTGAGGTTAAGTGGCTGCACGTATGATACAGATGTAAGCAAGGACTTGATTTTACATTGTGAAAACATGGCTAAAACTACAGTGGAAGAGCATTGTTGCTGTGAGTTAGGAGCAAAACACTGAACGGGGCTTCTCTGAAGAGGGACTGCACTATTTGCTCTGCTGTTCCTACCTCTCTCACTGATTCATTTTCAACACCCTCTTCATGCTTCACTCACTTTGTGTCCTGGCTTCTAGATACATTCCTCCATGGTCACTTAGTATTGTCTGATATCATCTTACCATCCTACATGGTTCTTTACAGACAACTATTATCAGCTTTACGCTCACTTATTCTCAAATTAGTGCCATTGTGGTGGATGAGCTAAGAACTGTGCTGCTCTTGGTGTCCTCGAAGTATCACATTTCCCCTGGGCCACTCATTCAACATGGGGTGGGAAAAGTCACATTCCTTGTTAAACTCTGCTACTGCCTAATGAGACCCGCCTGTGTTGCCTTTCTGCATGGAAATGCTGGCCGCTGGAAACACCTGTTCCATCACCCAGTTCATATTTCTGTCAGTGTAAGGGAAGTCCCTGCTGTACATTTGTCAGTGCTTTGGCCTAGTTTTAAACAGTCAGGTTTAGAGGTAATTTTGATCCTAATCTTGCCATCCTGATTTGATACATTTGTTTTGTGTCCATTTTGTCCTGCTGTAAATGACTGCACAAAGCATGAAGCAATGGTGAGAACCCTCTTCAGGGGCTAGCTGGGGTATGGGCTGGACACTGAGATGAGAGGAAGAAGTGGGAGGCAGCACGCCTCCTTTGGGTCCACCAGAAGAGCTGGTAATGTGACACATACTCTTTGTGCATGGACTTGTCCTCTTTGGCAGATGCATGCCTGCTTGCTTGCTGGGGGCCTGTTGAGCTTCTGTATTGCCCTGCATCTAAGGTAATGATCTCAGTGCCTCCAGTGCTTGAAAACCCAGTAAGAAATTTATGCGTAAGAATAATCACATTTAATTTAATTGTTTAATTGTATATGATTACATATGTTCTTTGTAGTCAGTCAGAGCACCTCGTACCTTGCAGGATTGATTTAACCTAGAGGGAAGAGAGCTTACTACCTCATTCTGTCAATGGGGTGTTAAGGAAAATCGAGTACTATATACAACTGTTTGTTGTACTGCCAAGTCTTATGGTTTTATTTCAAATTTAATTATATTTGATGTTTTTAAGCCTTTATTCCTTAAATGAATGGATACTGCAAGAATCTAAGTATTCCTTTTTAGAAAGTAGCTTTCATAGCCACACAGTGTGTTGGGAAGCTTTGGAAACTCACAGAGTAGAAGACAAGCAAGGATGTTGTGTATACCCTTTGGAAAGTCTTATGACTTTTCCTGCAGCCCCATGATTTTTTTCAGCTTTGATTCACAACTTTTGAAAATTTGGAACAGCTGACAATACTTCTGTCCATTTAAGGTGCTGCCATTTAACCCAGATGGTACTCAGAGGGTAGCCTCTCTGGCAAAGGAGAGTCTTAAAAATGCACAGCTCATCTTTTACAGTGCACAGCACAATGGGACTGGGAGCCTTTGCAGAGAATTTCAGGCACAACCACAATAAAAATAATAAATAAATGAGGCATCTCATTCTACCCAGAGATGCTGTATAGAGCTGCTGTTAAAGTGCACATTTGCAAATAAAAGCAGCCTAAATTTAACTATGACTCAATTACACTAAATCTGACCCATTTTTCTTCTGTGATTCCATTTAACACTTATTTACATTCTTAGACTTGGCACTGTTGGAAGCAAAGGGAGGGGGAGCAGGCATTTTCATCCTCAGAATTGCTATAAAAAAATGGTGATTAGGAAAACAGAGCTATAGTCAGCTTGAAGCTGGGTAGCTCATTTGAACCCACTATAAAAGAAAAGATCGTTTTCTCATCCTATTAAAACTCAGTTAGCAACGGCTGTGTAGGCGGGAGGAGATCAGAAATGAACGTCCAAATTGGAGTTTGTACAACTGGGGTTGGATCCAAAGCAAACTGCCTGATTAGTGAAACAATTTGTATTTTACAATGACAGCAAATAGGTAAATCTTGTGAGCGTCAGGAAACCCTGGAGGATTTTGAATGGGAGCACTGACGGGTTTGCAAGTTACACTTTGATTAGAAGGCATCCTTGCCTCTGCTTTTTCATACTCATGTTGCAGGGACATAAACAAGAGGCACTCAATTTGCTAAGGGTATTTATTTCTCCGTCTCTGTCTCTTGTTTTTACAATCTACATGTAATGACTAATTGGCTGTCTTTCCCCGGCTATTTTATGTTTCTCTTGCCCTGGTTACAAGTCGTACTAAATCAGTATATCCACGGGGACCTATAGACAGCCAACATTGCCAAATGATATGCAGCATTCCCCTTTCTCTCTAAGTGTAAAACATTTACAAGTAAATTTACAAATGCATTAAGAACATTTCCCCTGCTGGCTGTTAGTGTTTATTTCTTCCCCTTCTCCTCCCGGGAGCGGACACCTTCCAGCCCCTCACCTTTCACACAGTGCTCTCCCGTTATTTGCCTCCTTCCTTCCCTGTCGCCCCTTTCCCTCCTCCTCCTCCTTTTCCAGTTCAGCAGCGCAAATTTCTATTTGTGCCAGTGGGGCGGCCTGGCGAGACCGCAATTGCTCTACCCCACAGATTGACGAGCCCTCAGATGCCGATTTACTGTACATGGCAGCCACGCTGGAGCCGAGGCACATCTGGAGTGGAGTAAGCTTACTCAGAAACAGGGGCCAGCTCCAGCCGGAGCCAGCGGAGCTGAGCACGGCGCTGAAAGGCAGCCCTCCTGCCTCCCCTTCCCTCCTCCCTGGGTACATTTCCTAATGTAAACAGAGGCCGGGGGGAAGGACACAGTAACTCTTTGCTGCGTGTTTGTCATTTCATGTTCTTTATCTGCTTGAGGTCAAAACTGGAGCTCTGGAAAAACAGAAGCTTTGCTTTTATTCTAAATAGCTGAAAGCCAGCTCTGCTGAAGGGAGGGGGGGCGGGAAAGAGTTTGCTTTTGTGTTTATTTGTTCCACTTTATGGCAATTTGGGGGATAATTTCATTATCTGCAGCCAAATTGAAAACAAGCTGTTGTCTATGTTAATGATAACAGCATATTATTTTATGTACGGTAGGCATGGAGCTCTCTAAACCACAAGTGGACTGGATTTCTGCTTACAGCTGTACTGCTGTAACTTTTTTTATAGTCGCAAAATGAGACTTTCCCTTTTATTATCTGGAGACGAAAAAGGTTATGGATGGCTGCTTTGTTTTACAAAATGACAAATACCTTTCATGACCCAGTGCCAGCCTGCTGTCCCACAAATGCATTTTAGCTCTGTTACTGCAAAGAAAAAGTGTGTTAATTTTGGGGCAGATCTGCTGATTTTATAGTCCAGTTTGCTGGACTGCTGAATTTTAGCCTCTGTAAAGAAGTGGGAGAGATTTTTGAGGCATTTACTGACTGTCAGCAATCTGGATGAGTACTCTGTGATTCTTTACAGGTTTTATATATTTTTATTTCTTCTTTCTAATAGCAAAATGATAAAGTTTATGGGTTAGTTATTCAAATGACATTAAAATGATAAACATGCAGTTTAAAATGGCTTTTCCCACTCAGTATTCCTTGCAACTCAATAGGTTTTGCAGTGAATAAAGGAGAGAAAACAAACCTCAGAACACATTGCTGCTGATAACGTACTGATGCAGGCTGTGTTAATTTAGCTGGCTTTAAAGACTGTAGTAAAATTCTCATTCTGATGAAAACAGTGGTTTACCCAGTATGGAGACTGTTAAACAATCTTGCTCAGTAAATCTACGAATAAACTGCTTTGGGTCAGCCCCCCAAACATTTTTGTCTATAGGATTAGAAAATCTTTGATCACCATACAGTTTTCTAGGGGCGTTCGTTTATTGTCTCCCTTCAGTTCACAAACCATGCTCAGTATTTTAGCCTTTTGGTGGATCAATTGTGACTTTCCAGATGGGTAGGTTGCTTCCATGACTCTTGATGGAGGCTGGCCTATCACATAGGAAAATTTGGCCTGGGCTGCAAGTGTGGCTGGGCAGCAGCTCTTGCACTGTGTGAGTGCAAAGTTTCAGCAGTGCCTCCCCCATGGGGTTCTTACAATTGCTGTTGCATATTCTGTGTTGATATGCCATAATTCTTGTACAAGAGATGGCAATATAGCTAGCATACTTCTGTATTACTGTTTTTCATGGATACTGATTTAGCTGATTTTAATGTTTTCTCTTAGTTTCCTGGTATTTCAGATCCCAGTAGGAAAGAGTCAAAATTCCTCATGAACCACCTTGGCCAGGTCTCAGCCTTCTAACCCAGGGAAGCACTGGGCATTGCCTCCCTATGGCTGTTTAAAAACCACTTGAGGTGAAATACAATAAGGAGGGTACTGACTGCGTGGCAGAGGTGTTGGTCAACTTGGAAAGACTGAACTGCACATCTCCAAGGTCTGTAATAACCTTTCTGTGCCTGAAGCCTAAAGCAGCATCATGCGTCCAGGTACAAATCCAGGGATGGTGCATAATTTTGCATGATCTAAGTGATTACTGAGGTAGATAAAATGGTTTGTTTGGGGTGAAATTATTTATTTGCAAACCCCCAACATTTGTACACAGAAAGCTGATGGAACCAGTCTCAAAAGTAAAGCTGTTTGGCAAACTTCAGAGAGACCTTGGCAGTTGACTGAAATCTAAACTTTTTGCAGGGACAGTTGGATTTTGGCTAAGTTCTTCTGGAAGCCTGCAGGGCTCTGGAGGAGTCTTGCCTAGCTGGCAGAACATTGCTCAGTCCTCTGACTGCCAGGATAGAGGATTGGTGGCCTGTCATTGCAGAATGGCCCACCAAGTAGTCTACCTTTGAACTAGAGACCTCAGGGCTTCCAGGTTTCAAAACTGGGACAACACATTTTGAAATTTTGTTGATATGTTTTGATATGCATTGGAAATATTTTGATTTCAATGAATTACCAAATCCTGACCCCCAAAAATGTTCCATAGGAGTTTTTTGAACAGCTCTATTCCAGTCTAAGTTTAATGACCCTGAGGGGAAAAAAAAAGGTTTCTCCATAAATAAAATAGAAATAAGACAGAATCCAATGAGTGAGCCTGAAGCAGGATTTCTCTGACCTTACTTACTGGGCATATCTGCCTGTAATCCCACTTGTGTCCCTGGACCTCCAGTAGACTGGTCTGGGCTCACTTACACAGTTCCCATCTTAATTTTAAATGTGGTATCCTGATAATAATTGACTGTTTGTTCCCCTTTCCATTTAGCACACATTTGAAATTGATTCAACTCCTTGTTTTGCACTAATGCAAGAAGTGTCCACGAATTCTCAAAATGAAATCTCCTTGGTAGATGACTACGCATCCTACTAGTTATACTATTTTGATTATATTAATAACATGTTCTCCAACTTAAGCAATGTGCAGGTGCAAAACTCTAATTCAGCAGTACATAACTCTTTCATCTGCCATTTCTTGCCAGTAGATTTCCTGCCCATATGAATGCTTCTTGTGAAATTTCTGGAGAATAGCTGCTGGGCTTTTGCCAGTTGTCAGAAAACAAACACACAAACAACTGCCTTCAAAAACTCAACAACCTCCCCCTTCCCCAGTCCTCTCTTTTGGAAACTACTACTTCACAGTAGATCTTCTGCACCTAACAACAAAGACCAGTTGTGAAAAAATAAGCATTGTGGATTAATGTAGCAAAAGTCAAAAATTTACTAGAGCTGAGTGGTGCCAATAAGGTTACAGTGCCTGACTGTGTATTGGTATGTCCCTTTGGCTCATGTGGGTGCCTCACTTTAAGTATGTGCCCCTGTCTATCCTTACTCAGTTACTCACTCTGTAACGCTTCTTTTGAATCCTATCCAGATGTATTAGATTTAAAAGAGAATTGGCCATGACAAATAATAACCAATTTTTAAAGAGTCCTTAGCTCAGTGTGGGTTTTTTAAGCAAATGCAACTTTGGGACCTACATATGTGCTCAAACAGCAGCAAAACCTGTGGAAGTTGCATTCACAAACTGTTTATTCCAGTAGGCTTTGTTCTCTGTGACCACCATCCAGAAATGAAGACAGAAGAACATTTAAAGAATCAGAGGAGATTTCAGTGTTTGAAAACTGTATCAGTAGGTGTTAGTCTGCAAAAACATGTGTGGGAAAAGGGCAGTTAAACTAACCTAGCTATTAATACTGTACTTTAAAGGGCAATAGATCTCTTTAACATCTAAATAAACTGAGAAATCTGCCTAGAAGTAGAAAAGGAATTTCCAGTTTCAAGTGTGTTATTTCCTCTCAATGTGATTATTTACGGTATATCTGTTCCATGTTTTTTACAAAATATATTATTAACACTTGAATGGTATTTCAGCATGAGATTATGACAGATGCAAAACAGTCAAGCACCAACATTTGCAGTATTTCTTACCCCAAGATAAACTGTTGTACTTCCTTTGCCTGCTTTTGGTGTTTTGTTCTGTTAAAGCAGTAGAGGATCCATTGAACTGGGGCCTACCGTTTGAATTGGCATTTCTCAGAAGAATAAGAACAATCATCAATTATGTATTTCTCCAACAAAAACATATATTCAGTATATAAATGTTCAGATTATAATTCCACACCACATATATATGTATCCTAAAAAATAAACCACAATAAATGTTAGACTAAGCAAAAACGAAGAACAGAAAAAAAAATGAAGTAGAGGGAAAAAGAGGAAAAAAGTAGAAATAAAGCAACAAGAATAAAAATTCAGACATTAAGTAATATAGTCAATGTGAAAAAAGAGCTTAAAGATGAAGTTAAGGGAGAGGGAAAGGAACCTATCCACAAAATTGTTGCAAAAGTACAATTTATTATTATCAGGCAGGTGAAATTCCAATCACAGTCATTGCAGTCAATTCAGGTGTCCTGAAGCACAACACATAAAACTCAAGGGCTTTTAAATGTCCAAGATTAAAGAAAGATTCCAACAAATTTCAGTGATCATCAAACGATGATTTAATAATTGCGTCAAGCCAGACTTTTTTCTCTATGAATTTTAAATTGAGTTATACAAATAAGAATTGCAATTTTCTAAAGAATTATCCCCTGCTCAGATTTTCTGGAGGAAGAAATGAGTATTGGAAACTGTGTTTTTGTGAGGGAGAATCTAATTAGTTTGGGATCAGGTTTGTGTTTTGGACCTCTATAAAATGCATTTTGGCTGGGGCTGCAAGCTAGACCAATCTCTAATACTGTTGTCCACCAACTAAGAAAATATGATGGATTTCTTATGCAGGGCATGAATGAAATGTGTGAGTCTAAATTATTTCTGTAAGTGAGTTTGTTCAAACTTGGTGCTTTTTAGTAGGTTCAGTGCAGCCACAGGACTCAGTTGTATCTTTAGGTTAATTGCAAAGGAATATACAAGTCTAACAGTGGGCAGAGCTGTACTTGTTATTTTTCATTACTTTTTTTAAGTAAAGTCCAGTTGTAGTATGAGTATGTTCCTCATTAGTAATAGCACTACCATATTACTTTTCCAACAAAACTTGCAAAATATTACATTACTTTCTGGTGCACTGAACTACTGAACCACCAGTTCCTAACAGAAAAGAGCTGTAACAGAATCGCTAGTAAAAGGGGCAGGAAATTAGATAAAAGGGTAACACTAGTTTTACATGCCTAAATGAAAAGGTGTTAGTTTTAAATATATAGCCTTTCAATATATTTTCCAAATCTTCAAAAGTCCCTGACTTCCATTATTGAAATGCTGCACTAAATTAACTGACAGTGCTGCACCACTCTTGCAAAGGCTTAGTGCACATGATCAAAAAATACTGTGAAAAGTCCTTATATCCTGATAAGCACCATGGTGTCTTAGGGTTGTCTTTTTATCTTAGGGCCTGCATGATTGCAGCATGATTATTCAATAGACAAACATTTCTTTTCTAATAATTACATGACAAGACATTATTTGGAGGAACCTAGCATTGTAACCAGATAAATATCCTTGCTCATGCTGCCTGCAAAATTGTGGTAGGAATAGCTTTTGAAACCCACATAAAAAACATTGTGGAGAGAAAAACCTTTTGAACCTTTACTTCTGGTGTGAAGGAGGAGTTGTAAAAGCATGAGAACATGCAAAGTTGGATGGGAATCATCCCGCCTAACTTTTGCCACCTGTGTTAGAAGTGTACCTATTTCAGGTTTCCTTTACAATCAACGAGGAAGAGAGATCTCCAGAAGGTCAGCTATATTTTGGTTCTTTGAATTGTCAGCTGTTGGAGTGTCTCTCTTTCTCTCCATTGACTTGTAAAGGGCATTTAGGGGTCCTACAGCCCACAGGTAGCTGCCTCCATTCAGTGCCCATATTTGACAAAAATGTGACTTGCAGTATACGCTATAAATATAGGACATGGAATTACAGAGCTACATCACAAATGGAGTTCTTAGTCCCATCTAGGAAACCCCAAGTTAAACTTCTCTAGGTTAACACCAAGTCAAACTCCACTGCTATGAGGGGAGGAGAAAGAGGAAAGAAAATGCATCCTGGGTGAAGAAATAAAACATTTTCTCAGATGCTTACTCAATAATAATGTGCTTCAGGCTCAGGATGTTGCTTCATTGTCAAATGGCTGATCTTTCCTTGTCATGCTTTCCTATTGTTCTTCATTCCTTAAATAATCCTGGCTTTCAGCTGCATTTTTCTTCCATTTAATTCATTTTCAAACCCCCTAAAAAATAGAGATTAGTTTAGCAGATCAGGAATGAATTAGAAAAAAAGTTACATAATGGACCTATTTAAATTACACAGTTGCTACTTGCCTTTGCATAGTAATAAAGATGCAGTTAATAGCTTCCACTTCATTTAGCTGCTAAATTCTGCTTTGTTTCAGAGATCAACTCCAGTGCAACAACTACATTGTTCTTTTCTTCTTAATTACAATTATTTGCTCTCCTTTGGATTGTTGTGAAGTTTCAGAACATGGGCAGCCCTCTGGCAGACAGATGAATGTGTTGATCTATTAGACCTTTTAGTCTCTATCAATTAGGCAAAGTATTATTATTATAATGGTTTACAGACATTAGTGGCTCACCTTAGGGCTTCACTGTGCAGTCCCTGATATCACAGCAGCTCTTAGGTAGAAGTCCGTTAGTGTCAATTTGTTCTATGCAAAAGGTACAAGAACAGCATAGTGTTAGTTAATATACAGTCAATAGTTGTCAGTAGTTTCCAGACCACTATACTCGCAGTTAAATCAGAAAACAAGTAGGGGATTACGACTAACATTTGAGGTTCATTGTAATATTTTTTTAAAAAATTGCATTCATATCAATATACCTTTATGAAACTGTATACTGCAGAATGTTGCCACAAACTTATTCCTTGAGCTGGAGTCTTGTGTCACTATAAGGTATAGCAGTAGGAGATATGCAAATAGATGTACTATGGCGTTCTTAAGCAAACGAGCATTCCAATGCAACAATTACGCTGATACAGATGAAAATGTTGGAGCAGATTATTCTATCGCGTTAATATTTATATAGGTATTACAATCTAGAGTGAACAAAGCACCATTTTTTCTTTTCTTCACATACTTTTAACTAAGCTTTGCAGTTAATATCTCATTAAACATGCAGGAAAAATCTCCCAGGCAATTCCTTTTGCTTAGACCTCATGATCAATAAATTTCGCTGGAGCAATTTCACCAGTTAGGTTCCCTGCAATCCGCAGTTCACTGTCACCTTTTTTACTAAGTGTACTTGCTACGTCTGATGTTCAGTGATCATAGTTATAATCTTTCTCCCTGTATTTCTTTAATCTGCTTTTTTGCTGAGATGGAGCAGCCCCTACCATTACATGCTTTTCATTTAAGATGCTCTCTGTTTTGGTCAAGCATATTTGATGTATTTGCTCTCCTGTCTTTAGGGTGACAATCAACAGAACACAAAACCAGCCTGAGTTGGCTTGATTAGCTCCTACATAGAAAACATACCAGAAGAATGTCTGTTATTAATTAATCCTATATTTGTTAGCAGGACTCCTCGCAATGAAATTGCTGGTAGCATTTATGCACTTTTCAAAACACACAAACTGGGATAGGTGCCATAGTTATGTCCAGGACCTGCTGCACATACTGAGTAACTCTCAGACCACCTGGGATGGACTGTGGTGTCCCACTGAGACAATGTTGTGCCTCTCTGCCCAGAGAATCTGGACTCTGGCTGACAGAGGTCCAGAAATCCAGTAGTTTAGGGCCCAAAGTTGAAGCCTGCTCTTCAGAGTAACAGCGAATGGGCACTGTCACATGAAGCTAACTTACTCACTTGGCCCAGTTATCTCATCCTCTGTGTGTTTATTTGAATTTGTAAGGTGCTTCCTGAAAAAAGCTTTTATGAGAGCTCTGTATATGTTGAACTGTTCAGAGGCTTTACAGTGGTCCTCTTACAGGGCCATACTTTGCAGTCTCTGAACGCTCTGGAGAGTGCACCCAACTATTTGAATATTTGTGAGTGGACTCTGAATGCACAAACATGAGTTCCAATTTAATTTAAAAATTTAGAGGAAAATTTATGAACAATATCTGCATGTTCTCCTGCCTTCAGTCGCAGTTTTTCCTATATCATTGGTTTAGAGTAGCAGTTCAAACTAGCATAATAAATAATCTAGTCACTGTATATGGGTTGTCATTGTGGACAGTTGGTTTTCTCAGCATTTAGAAACGGTATTTCTCACCTCCTCCACACAAGACTTTTCACTACCCTGCCAGCTTCTTGAAGGGAAAAATAACTTCATTCTGGTTTGAGGTGTTTCAAAACTTGTGTGAGGAGAAGCTTAGCTGGTTTTTTTTCAGGAACATTAGGTCAGGTATGCACCTCATTTCTAAATAAGCTATATTTCAGGAAGCATTTATGTAATCTTTCCATAGCAGGAATTTTCAGAGACATTCAACATTTGAAAATGCTGTTGCACCAGCACGTCTCAATAGCTATGTCTGTGTGAAAAGATTAATCATTGGCAAAGTCCAAAAAGCTGTTGCCATGCTTGGAGCGGAATTTATTTTAGCATCTAAAAGAACTTATGTATCTAGCTATCTCAGTTTTCTGAAGTCCTTCTGTCCTTAACATCTGTTGTGGTTAAACCACAACAAGTCAACTGTGTGCAAGTGAGAGATCCTTCCACTGAAGATGCCTGTGGAGATGTCTGTCTCTGCTGGTTATAGAAGCAGCATCTGTAATCTAAGCATCTTTCAGTAGATGTTTTAGACTTAAGCAGTTAGGTGAGACGAATTGTTCTGCTTACATTTACATATAAAGCTTCTGCAGTGTGGATTCCCAGAACCTGACCTTTCAATCTTAACTTGATATCTGAGCCAGTGACTGAAGCTAGACTCCCTGGCATTTCCCACTGTGCTGCCTGGGTATGAAAAGGAGCAAGCAGTCACATCCAGAACAAAACCACCTGCTTATCATACTGTGCTCATGTGGACATCAACACTGCAAATTAGCATTATGCAGACAAACTCTTCTCCTTAAAAGAATCACTTTATGCTAGTAATTCTGCCTATCTTCAGCTTTCCACCTATTGAAAGTTGTTCTTTGTTGGTTTAAAATGCAAATGTCATTTGCCTTGTTTCCACAGAGGTGTCCACAAGTGACTCTGGTCGTCACAGTCAATGCTGAGCTGCTGAAAGAGAAACCAGGATTGCAGATAAGTATCCATAGTTTAGCATCAGATCAATACCTTCACTATAGAAATGTAGAGTTTGGTACACAGTCAAATCTCAAGTTTCCTTATCCTGGATTTGGTATGTCAGAGTTGGATAATTCCATTCAGCAGAAACGCAGATATTACAAAACCTCCATGAACCAAACATTGAACTGCACTGCTTTTTGAAAAACTTAGTACACAGATTTCTGTAGAACACAGGAGCAACGACAGGAAAGGCATGGCCTGGGGTTTCTGAGTTATACAAAACATAATGCTGTGCCAAAAACAGTGGTGTTAGTGGCACATGAAAAATGATCAGTCTACAGTCCCAATAATACTCCACGAATAATTGGAAACTTTGTGCACAAGTAGAATTTTGGAAGTCGTATGAACATAAGAATTACAATTTTTTATCAGAACCAAATCCTGCCTTGGTGAGCATTTTGTCTTCAGTACTTCCTATTCTTTTTCTTTGTTATTCTACTTGCATCTGTTATGTCCGGAATTGTCAGTAAAATCAAGACTCTACTGCCTAAGCACATGGTCAAAGCCATTCTCTGCCCCAAAGAATTTACAGTCCGAAACCGGGAGAATCTCCACACTGTTGTAGCTTACCCTATTGCCATAAAATGATCTATCTTAAAAGCTCATCTGGCAAAATATCCTAAACATCTACTTAAGAGGTGCTGAGTGACCTCATTTAAACCAATCTTTAGGATTAGGCACAGTGTTTGTTTAAAGTATTTTGAGATCCTGAGATATAAGAGGCTTTGAAACTGCAAAGATTTTTTAACTGGCTTAATATGTTTTTGTGTTTATTTGTAGATGTAGAACTTACACAGCATAAAATTTGACAGTTAAGACTAGTCATGAAATTTCTCCAGGAAAATAAAAACCTGTTAACAATTTGCTGACATTCATGAAAACCCCTAAATGCTTCCAAATCTGCTTCCAGGTATTCATATGCAAGAATTTGAAGTCTTTTGCATTGCAAATATTAGCAAATGCTTTTTAAATCACGCTTGCTTTTCACACACCATTTGTATAAAAGCTTTCCGAGTAGCAGCAAACTGTAGTCTTATTAAATTTCAGTTCACCTTCACGCTGACACTTATGCCAAAAATGTTTTTTGGGGGTATTTTACAGACAACCCAAGAGTACGTCAACCATTAAGGATCTGAATATAAGGTTACAAATAAGAAAATAGACTATTAATATTGAACAGGGTAAGTCCTGTCTGCTTCACCCATGTGAGTAATTCAGTCAGTTTACTAATCGCTTTATTTGAACAGAGGAGACTGTGTATGCCATTTCACTGCCTTTTCAATTTCTCTACGTGTAAGGAGTGCAGCAAATAGAAAATAAACAATTCATTTTGGAGTCTTGGTTTAATTACAAACTTTGGATAACATTCAGTTTAAGGCAGCCATTGAATTTTTAAGGAATAATATTTTTAAGTCAGCAACTTTGAATTTTGCAATCCTAAAACTTCTCTATGGGTTTATTTCTAGGATATTCATTCTAGTGTAAATTTAATCATCTGGAGAATGCAAGCACAAGTGGGAAATGGACAGAAATTTTTACCCTTTTTTCTTTCTCTTGTGTATAACAAATTTGTTGAGCCTATCCAGCAGTTTTGATAATTTAGTCTCATTACTAATTAACTCAGTTGAGATTATAATGTTTTTTGATAATTCACAATTTTGCTACTTAATGGTTCTGCTATCTTACACTAAGGACTGCAGAACTGGGCCAGCAGGGAAATAGGAACATTTGCAGTTTGGGAATATAAAATGAATTAACCTGGAAGACTGTTTCTCCTTATTTCCCCTCACTAGTACCTCTTTCACTCCCTTTTCACCATCTCCTGAAGTTGAACTCCCAGTCATATGGATCCCTGGGACATTCAGTGAGGGGGAGGAGCTGGAGTTCCAGCATTCCAGTGTACAGCTGGAACTGCATCCAGCTCATGCATCCTGGTGGTCTCTTGGGGGACAGAGGAGGTGGCAATCACAGCCACCAGAACCAAAACATGTTGTTGCAAATTCATCCTGATGGGTTCCTAAAAGTTTTACCACAGATTGAAGCAGCCTGGGCTCTGAAAGTTTAGCTTTACTCCTCTGACCTTGTCTGTTTCTTTACCTTGTCTCTTTCTCTCCCATTTGCTCCCGGGATCTGCCTTCTTTTGGGATTTCCAGGAGTGATATTGTAGCAGGGGTTGACCATACTCCGTGTATGCACATAAAGTGTGCATTCATGTTACTGTAGGCCCAAAATCAAGGCCATTGTCTGCTTTAATTTATGCCTCTCTTTCCTTCAGCTGGAGTGAGGCTTCTCCCGAACCTGAACCTACTGCAGTTTTGGGTCATCTGTGGCCACCTTTTGATCTGCTCTAATCCAAGTCACTGGAGCAATGCAGTTGTGCCAAACAACGCCCACAAATTCACTGGGATGAGCAAGGAAACAGAAAGAAAAGCACCTCTGCTACTGCCTTGCAGAACCTCTTTTCCTTGGCCCCATCATTTCTATAAACAACTTTTGATGAGGAAAGTGGGAATTTGGTGTGGAGAGTGGGAAGAAAACATCAGCTCGGAGGCGAGGGAGACTGGGAAAGGCAGGAGACTGGGAGCGGGGGTAGCAAACCGGAGCCTGGGGGGGACTAGCTCTGTCTGGAAAAATAGAGTACAGAGCTCCCTGTGGCTGCAGATGTGTCATCGCTGCCAGTGGGCTTGGTGGCCCAGACTGCCTTGCCAATAACTGAGAGCACACAATTGCCTAAGGAGCATTGTTAAATCAATCTTATAATTTTCTCTATTTGTCCAAGTTATCTTGTTTATTCTCCATTATTATTTAATCTCTGAGGGTCTCTTCCATGAGGGCTTGAAGGACACTTTCATTAACAGCAGCGGTAATGGCTGGCAGGGAAGTAGCAGCGTGTCTCCTTTCCTGCCCTGCCATTTCTTCAGTCAGGGAAGTCACTTGCACTTTCTTTCATGATTTCTCCTCCTTTCTCCCTCCCTCGTGTCCTGACTCCCTGCCCTGATTCAAGAGCTTGAAGGTCTGCTGGTGGTAGCTGTGGTGGATGCAGGGAGGAGGGAATGGGGGAAAAAGCAGAGGGAGTAAAATAAGTGTCAAGGAATTCATTGTCTGTTCTCCACCTGTTGTTATTCTGGTCCCAATCAACCTGCTAGCCAGGCTGGAGCCAGTGGCCATCTGGAAACACTGCTCTGTTTATAAACTTGGCATGAAGCAGCACTCCCGGGCCCTGACCTCCCACACAAATCTGGAAACAATTAGAGCAAGATGATAGGCAGGCAGGCAGGGAGGGGAGGGGAGAGCAAAAGAGCGCGTGAGAGAGGAGACTGCAGAGAAGGGAAAAAACAGAGGGAAGGGGAGCGTGGAGAAGGTGGCAAATGTTTCTGGGATGCAAATATTTATGCCCCCTTTAAATGACGCTGGCTCATTAATTATTGCCCTTGCCAAAACAGCTTTTTTCCCCTGAAAGCTAAGGCATGCCTCTTTGCCTCCCCCAGCAATGCAGGTTTTCCTGCGTTTTATATTTTATGTTTTGTGTTGCTAAAACTTTGCCTTTACAACTCTTAGGAAATTAAGATGGGTCTGTTAGGTCCACACGCTCAGACCCATACACGTTCTGTACTTGGTGGTATTGAAAACTGGAGTCCAAATATTGCAGCTCCCACCCATCTCTACTAGAAGTAATGTCTTTCTCTGCTACTCGCACACCCCAGCACACTGCTTTCCAGAAAGGATGTCTCCCAGTCTCCAGCTCTCTGGAGTGTGGGAGTCATCTGGGCTCAGTTCTCTCAAGCTTTCTCTCGCCCCACCCTACCCACCCACTCGTATTGCAACTCATCATCTTCTTTACTGGGAAGGCTGAACTTTTCCTGGTCAAACCAGACCTTCAGTCACTGGGTTACTCCCTAGCTCCACTTTGGATTTTGGACCCTTTCCCAGCCCTGCTCCTGCCATGCAGGTAGGCAGTCTGCCCATCACCAACCTGCTCCTGTGGAGCCTTGAGGAGAGTAAGGAAGAGCCACAGCTCATCATGAAACAAAACCATGCATTTCCCCTTACTGTATACATGGTATGGGCAATCCTGTCCATGCTCTGGGTGGTTTTAACGTTGCTAATACAGATGTCAGTGTATTAATTCACTTCTCACAATGTGTCCTTTCAGTGTAATGGCAGCAAGAGTCAGTCCTGGACGAGACAAGCCTGATACTCATTTCTGCTGGCCTGCCTAAGGGGAGGATCCCTTTTGGCTCACCTGACAAATCTGTTACTTACACGTCCTGAGAAGCCAAGTGTTGTGTTTCAGGTGCAGTAAAACATGGCTGCTTCCTGACGTGAGCAGCTGCTGGGGGTGACATTGATTTTCTCTTAGAGTGCTTCCAAACAGATCCCTGTGCTGGACCAGGTGTAGCCCTGGATGGCCACATGGAGAGCTGCTGCTGGGGCACTGGGACCTGAACCGCTGTGGCTAAGCCTGCAGTACAACCTACACCTTTTCATTTCTTTCATTTTCTTCATCCATCAACCTTAGTCCTGGACTAGTGCACTTTGCTCACGAGGTACATTAAAGGCTTATCTGCCCTGTAATTTGACTGTGAAAAACTATAGCTCAGAATGCTCAAGGTCAGTTTTTTTCCTTGACATAGGCTTCAACAGACTTGCCTCTGGTGCGTGTGTCAGGGCAGCCTTTGGCCCATTGGCTCTCAGCGGAGTGGCTCGCCTCAGCTATTTTGTGCTGGCCATGACACAGGCATGGCCCCAGTAAAGCAAGACAACTGATAATGCTTGTAATACCAGCAGCTGTGCAGAAAAGGAATGATCAGCTGCAGGATGCAGACTGTTTGAATTTTACGGCTCCTAACGGGCTGTGTGTTATGCAGAGGTAGTTGTGGTTTGATGGGGGAACCGTTCTGCATGCTACAGGAGGCACACAGGATCCATGCTGTTTGCGTCATGCTGTATAACAGTATCTCCATTATCTAATGCTTATTTTCCCTCAAATGGTGAGCTATCAGTGTTGGATACACGCTTACAGTATCTGTGGTCCAGTTCTTTGGGGTGCTGGAAATCTTCTGAAAAGTGCTTAAAAGGAGTTTTCCTCTCCAAGGGAGTTCAGTGGTTCAGACTCATCAATCTGAATGAAATATTGCTATCATAATTAGTGCTAATTAACAGCTTTGTTTTCAGTCTCATCAGAGCCAGTGATTAGCTAAACAGAATGAGGAGGCTACAAATGTATATCTATTCTATAGGTAAATAAAGGACCTTAAGGTCAATTACTGCTTAACCAGCAATTTCAGAGCACTGTGTTCACGTACTACCTCCTTCCCTTACCAGAAATCTGTGTTTCACAACAGCTGGTTACTTTTCTCAGATTTGCAGTAAGCATCAAGTTATTACGTTAATGTCTGGTGTGGCTATTCCTATGCTGACCCACTCAGGAATGCATTTTGTTTTGACATGGCCTCAGAAACTGAAAGGAATACAAAATGCACAACATGTAGGCGTGTAAAAATAAATACAGGGAACCCACCAGACATGAATAGCAAGGAGGCTAGAAGCAATTCAGCCATAGGGCTAAGAAACAAATGGTTTCTTTATGTGGCTCTGGCTGTTCAGTAGCTGTACTTCAGAGCAATGTAATGGGGTTTAATGTTCATAAAAATGTTCAATCTGGTAAACCAATTTTTAGACTCTTACACAGTCTTGTTGAAATTGGATTCATTTGAACTGTAATATAAAATATTATGTTTACTTAACCCTTGTAAACTGATCTTCTTTGTCTTCACAAACTTGCTGGGCAGTTAAGGACCCAACATTCCTTCCACAGTTAATAAAATTTTGCATTTTTCTCTCTATTCATAAACTTAATTACAGTCAGACCCGGTTAATCAACATCAAACTTTTTTAACGCTCATTCTTTTAGATAGCTTTTGGTTGAAAAAAAATATATGAAGGTCATGCATTGAAGCTTTGTAGATTACTCGGGTTCCTAAAGTCTGCTTAGATCTTCTCTGTGTGCAGCCCTGCATAGTGTAGCATGCATACATTGAAGTCTGATTATACCTATGATGCAAGCTTTAAATCATGTCGTAGACTTTGCTCTTTATAAAAGGTGATAATCCATTTCTGTCCTCATTTTTGACTCAAAGTCCTGCTGATGTGAATGGTAGTTCAACATTCAAAGCTACTGCTCCGTTCCCCTCTCTACCCATTTCCTGAATTTTCATCTGTCTCACGCCAGGCCCCCAGAGACATTTCATACAGGCATTTCTATGTTACTTGCAAGTGGGCAAGAATAACCTACATTCCATATGGCCATTAGGTAGCCTTTTTGCTACATGTACATTGCATTTCCCAAGGCACTCAGGATTTACAAAAATCCTTGAATGGTACAGTTGATGTTGATGGAAGAGTCTGTGATTCACGAATTTATGAAGAAGGATTTGGAGGTTTTCTGTCTGAAATTTTGCAGGGAATACAGTAGCTGGAATAGTGCTTTTAAATCCTAAAGCTTTTTCTGGAGGTAGCTGGTAGGTAGGAGTGAAATCCCTTTACAGCCTTAAAAGAGTATAATTTGGTGTGCACTTCTGTTAATTAATTTAACAGTGAATGCCTGGCCCTTGGTTTGCTATGCATGGATTGTCAAGCTCCTGGGGACCATTTCACCCCACTCCCTGTGAGGAATATTAAACAAAGTGCAAGATTAGAATTTTAACTAAAAATGTATAGTGAAAGGGATTACCATGTTGCAACTTCAGCTTTCACCTCAGAACTAATTAATGACCACAGAAGATAAATGTAAAAGGTCAAACCTATCAATTTTAAAACAAGGAACAATTACAGAGCTGCCATTTCTTAAGTTCAAGCTTCCTGCTACTTTAAGTCCTGCTTGCAATGGCTTACACTAAGTGCTCAGTAAGGCTTATGATGGCACGTTGCATAAAGCTGAGTTTTATCAGGGCTACTTTTCAGCTGTGAATCAGATATGCCTTTGTACATAAGTTCAATATGCTGATACTACGAGGACAGATGTGGAGCTGTGCAGAATTTTAGCAAAGCAGCTACCAAAATGAGGCAAGAAAGTATGAGACCCTCTTGTGTGTGTGCCTCTGTGTGTTATTTACGGAAGATAGCTTCATCTCTGATGAAGCATCTGCATTTCATTGGGGTGCTGCTTTTTACCCAGTTTTATAACATGACTAATCCAAGCACAGGGAGATCAAGTACCTTGCTCAAGGTCAGAGACTGGTTCAGTGGCTTTATCTCAAACCGAGATTTCAATGTGGCTCTGACTTTGGGATAACACAGCCTCTGTGAACTCCAAAACTAAAGACAACACAAATGATTGCGTACAGTATAACCAGTATAAAGGCTATTTTTTGTTGTTTGACGGTCTTTTTTAAAACAATACGTGGAGAAAGAGTACATGGAGAGGGACTAGGAAGGGAGCAAGTAAAAGAAAGCACGGTGTTCTTTATTCACAAAACAGTAACAAGGACTTGTACAAACTGCGTTCATGCCCAGACTGAATACACAGCTTGCATGTTTCAAAGTCTTTTCTACAGCGTGCCTTGTGATCACTATCCTCAGCATCCTGTTTAAGAGAAGCTATTAACTACTTGCAGTACTTTCCTTCTATTTTTTGGTAAGATAATATGAGGCAAAGGCCAAGAGCTAACGTCAGGATCTGTCCAAAGCACTTTTTTTTTTTTTAAAGAGGTCTGTTAGTCGATATTTTTGAAGTGGCAGAAAGGAAGCACCGGGGCAGTGTCCTTCCTGGCTCTGCACAGCTTCCTGCGTGCTTCCCTGCTGGAGTGTTAGTCAGAGCCCTGCAACAATTCATGCTCAGCCTCCCACGCCATCGTCTGCCTGGCTTTGATTTTCTGAACTTGTACGATCAGCCAGCGGGTCTGTTCTCTGACTTAATGATGAGTGTACAGGTGGCAGAACAAAAAGCCAGCAGAAACATCTCTGTGATTCAGAGATGGCGAATGATCTCTGCATGCATGTCTCTGAATACACCTGCCTTTTAATGCTGTAGTAGACAGGGTTGCATAATGTACCCAGATTAAAGTCTACAGAGCTCTTGGATAAACCCATTGTGGTTAAAAAAAATAATAAAATTAGAGGTGACTGATTGCTGACTAAACTGTTTTCACGCGCACATTTCTCATATCCCTGGTGATGAACTCTCTCCAAACTTCTTCCCACCTGTTTATGGCTTGGCTCTCTGGGCCAGGTACTGTTCCCATTGGCACAGCTGCAAATCCAGTTACCTGATGTAAATTAAAACCAGTTGGGCTACTCAGGCTTCACATCATTGTACTCATTGTGGAGCCACGATTTGTGAATGGAGTGATGTCTAGCACCGTAATTTCCTGCGAATGGTGAAGAAGACACTGATTTTGCCTGTAGCAACAGCTGCTGAGAAAAGGAAAAGAAAAACTTTTGCAAAACCAAGAGGAGATAACAAAGGCAGTGTGCAGGGAAGAGTCAGTCCAAGGACCATGGTTATCTTTGACTAAGTGTTTGTTCACTGAAAGAACTGAGTACTTGCAGGTTTTTTGTTTTTCAACCTTTTGTGGGTGTGCCTTTTATCACATTTCCTTTTTTAAAAATATAACCAACCTTTTTCTTCTCTCCTTTCTGTTCTAATATTACAACTACTAGTAGCTTCATCTTGGGAACCAGTGTAGTAAACCAGTCCAATCTTTGTTCTCTCTCTTCACCTTTTAAAAGTCTTTGAGATAATTTTGTGTTATAAACAAGCTGTGTCCCCAAAGAGAGCACTGCTGTTCTGATTCCTGTTGTCACTGCAGTGAGAAACTTGTTTTTACCTCCCTGTGGCATAATGCAGCAAGGAAGGCTAATGGAGAGCCACTTGAGAAACCAGTAGGCTTTGACTTTTCTTTAAGAGGATGGAGGATAGCCGAGTTTGGGGAAGTTGTACCCTGTGGTAATAGAGCTAACCTCCAGCATGCTACCTTATAGCTGATGTGGTGAAGGATCATACTGCTCTGCACCGCTGGGACAGGTTTCAAGGCAAATGTTTAGCAAGAAACCAGATATTGAAGCAAGAGACATGGAATGTTATGAGGACAAAAGGATTCTGCTGTTATCAGAAACACCTGGGTCCTCAGATCAGTCAGGGTCAAAGAAACCACCTACGTTCTTCCTGCCACATATATATGAAATATAATTTGAATAAAAAGCAACTCATAAGAGATGAGAGCTTTTTGCACTTTCTCTAGTACCCTATTATTAGCTTCCCTTGCTGTTTGCAAGTCTGGCTGTATTTGTTCTCTTCAGTGGGAATGGCTTTGTAACAGAGTTTTGTAGATGACTAGTACTTTTGTGAGAATTAACCATTATGTGGCGGGAAGACATTAAGAAAGGAGTGAATGGGCTGATGTACCCAAGGATTTTACATTATTAATGTATTTGCTGTGCAGCTGTTAAACCAGACTTGTTGCCTTTTTTTTTTTTTTTCCTTTTGGTTCAATTCCTTATTTTCTTGTTAGTTTTGATTCAGCCAGAAAACTGCCCACATTGTTTTTGTACTCTGTATAGTTTATTGTGTGTTTAGTGTATTCCCAATGCAGCCTAAATGTTTGTATTATAGTAGCTCTGACATGTTCCCAAATCATATTAGCTGGGATTTCATGAGTGACTACTGTTGATGTAATGCAAACGTGACCCATATTAAAAGAAAGTTTCTTCCAGCCGACTCTGACACTAAGGCTTGTCTGGTACATCAGCTCAGTTTTGTACTCAGCAGCTGCTTCAATAGCTTTTACACTAAGGCAATAAAAGGAATATATCTCAATAAAGTGAAGTGACTGCATTCTGGGCCTGAAGTTTCACATTATGACCCCCAAATATCTGCCAGGTTACCTCACCTTCTCTATTTCTACTTCATCTACAAAAGTGCTTTGCTTTTTGCAGAATGTTGGAAGCATATGACTCTCTCAAGTTATATTTGCTGTTAGCTTAGAAGAAATCTGTGAACTTTTTGGAAAACAATGAAGAAAAAACTTGTGGCGTATAGTCTCTGTTTTACTGTTTGGTTCACAATTGTGTTACATACTTTTAGATGGTGGATGGTAACTGTCAAGAAATCAAAGCTGGTTTTTTTTATAGTCATATATGTTCATTTTTCATGATTTCATGATAAAATTGTTCAGTACCCTAGGGTACTGACAGCATATATGACTTTTAAAGTATACATTTGTCTTGTATATTACTATTTCATAATCCTAAAGATGTTAACACAAGGTTTCTTGCAATATTTATTAAAAAAATAACCACTCTGCAGTATGAACATGACTGTTTAGTGTTGGTCAAGAATTTTCCTGTGTCCTAGTGAAGAAGAATGGTAGAAAAACAGACCCAGGAGGGAATTAATCTGCCCTCTCACCCAAGGCTTCTCATCTTGAGTATTTCTGACAGACGCCTGTGGAAGTCCTCGAGCTGTTTGGTTCCTCACAGTAGGATTTCCTGAATTTTGCACTTTGCATTAGTTTAGAGACATCTCTCCTACCTTTTAAATTAAGCTGCACTCTGCTGATGAAGGCCCTTGTGCAAAAGCTGGTGCACTCCTGTGAGCTGCAGCTCAACTATACTGCAACTGCAGTAAGCCGCTGTCTGCCATTGCTGTTTTAAGCACCGTGTTGAATAAAATTCTTTGAGGTGGCTTGTATTTTAGTGGCAGGACCTGTTAGTTTGTGTCATGACACACAACAGTGTCAGTTCTAGAGGAACTGAGCTTAGGTTGGCCATGCTAAGAAGGTCACTCAGGAATAATGTGAGCACAGCACCTTCCTACAGCTTATCAGAAACAGAAATGGGTATATATATTTTTTTTTCCAACCCACACTTTAATTTACTTTGCTGTTGCAAGGTAGCAAAATCTTGCTTTTTGTTCTTTGGTGTTTATAGGTTTCGGCAGTGATGTAAAAGTGATGCTTTTTACAAGAGGTAACAGTTGTCATGCTTGTAAATCTGAATAATAAATCATGAAGTGTTTTTTTTTTTTTTTTTTTTTTTTTTTTTTTTTTTGTGGGCTATTTCTGCCTGAGAGTTGCATTCCCTGTGCACTAGAAAGAACATGTTTCCTGACCACTAAACACCTTTTCCGCTTCATGTAAGTTGACACTTGTGTTTGCAGCACCAGAAAAAGTGAAATCAACCAAAAAAAGTCAGGTTTTGTTTTTTAAATGGTCTGTAGGGCACAGATAATTTATTCATCATCATCATCATCAGGTTACATAGGAGTTTTGTTTCTTTTAGCACAAACCAATTTCTTGAATGCCGAAATAAAATCCCTATTTCCAGCAATACCCAAGCCTTTGCATTTTGCTTCTGCTGCCTCAAGAGATCCTCCTTCATGGAAAACTGATTACAGGAGACATACATTTTCCATAAGTTTTCTGCTGCTTGTACTGCTTTCATCTATGCTCCTTAAACGCACATTCATTTATGGAAGGTTTGTTATCTACTTCTCAAGTGATAAAAGACTATCGTAGGTGAGGTTCTGCAGCGGGAATCTCAGATATATAGAGGGTTGCATTTTATGACATTCTTTTGCTCATTAAGATGGAAAGATTATAGTGCAGTTGTCTGAAGACCGAGAGTAAAAGTTATTCCCTTTCTGCTACCTGTTTTGCTGTCCCCAGAGCAATTCACCCTCAGACCTCTCTTCCCAAGGCTGGTGCCTAAAGGCACAAAAGAGGTGACCCTGAGATGTAGTAGTGAAAGTGGACTGGAAGTGGGGAGAAGGAGCATTTCAGGAAAAGAAATTACTTCACCAAAACTGTATTTGTGACTTCTTAAACTATTTGTGTTCTGGTCAGAACTTTCTCCTTTATGATCCAGATTCTTCCCTGGCTTAGTGCTGCAGTGAAATCATACTTCTGTGCTTCTGACATTGCAGGCTGCTGCCAGCATAGAAATGATTGTGATAACACAAATCCACCAGGGATGGGTAAACTACTTCAATAAAAATAGCAACTGCCATGAACCTCAGCCCAAATTTTCAACTCTCCCCCCTCCCCCTCCCCCTTTTATTTTTGTTTTAAAGCTAACATGATTTCAGTAAATACCTCCCTGAAATTAATCATGTGGACTCTACAGTCTTGGCCTTCTTTGCTCATCCAGCTGCTGTCCTCAAATCTGACAATTTCCAATGCTTCCCTTGGGTTAGAGGGAGTGAGTACATTTTGGGGTATACCTTTGACCTAAGGAATGCATGGGATGGGAAGACATCAGCCAGCTGAGCCCAGAAGAAAGTGTGCCAAAACTCTGACTTCCCTGATAAAATATAGCTTAGAGAGGGGAGTTCTTGGAAGCCAGAAGTAAGGAGCCACTTTAGGTGCAGGAGAAGGGGGATGAGGAGGGGATAGAAAGACTCTGATTATGTTGGGAAGAATAAATTCAGAATAAAGGAAAGAGATTTCGAAGAATTTTCATAAGCCCTGGAGCATCCAGGCCATGCTGCCAGATTGTCACAGCCCGATATGTGGGTCCTTAGGGTGAGAGCAAACAAAGCATTTCCCCATCACCTTGCACACTATGCAAAAGTGAAAGAAAACAGCATTGTGGGCTTACAGAGGTTAATACATCTTCTGTGTACCCCCGTGGTGGGAAGTTGTCCCAGAGCCTATAGGAATGGGGGGGTGAATAGGACATGACCAATCCCTCCTGGGCTCCAGTGCAGGGGTCAGGCAGCACTCTTGGAGGAATGGACTTCATGTCAGCAGAGCATGCAGCTGAAGCGCCCCTTGTAGGTAGGGACCTTGAGAAATCCCCTCTGCTTCTGCTCTGGCTGTGTGTTAGGCATAAGAGATGTAAGCCTGATTTGCTGTGCCCTGGGCTGGTCAGGTGTGGTAGTGGCCACATGGGAGACTCATCCTGGCATAATCCTGGGCTTACAGAGCCATACGACTTTTAGGATGCAACCAGCTCATGCCTAGCTCAGTGGAGTAAAAGCAGAGAAGCAAGGGTCTGCATCACTATGTAAATGTACCCTCATGGGTGAAATGCAGCCCCTGTTCCTGCAGTTGTCTGTGAAGACTCAACTGAGGAGAGAAAATGGGCTTGCAAGAGAAAGCAGCTTGGTTTTGGACACAGCTAGTGCAGGTAAATGGCACCTCTAGCAGACTAATGAAGAGAAGCATGATGGTGGTGAAGGAAATTTGCAGTTAATGCTGGTGTGCTGGTGAGCCTTCCAGAGCATGGAAGTTTCTCTTTAAGCCATGTACATGCGGCAGAGCAGGCGTGTGGGAAAGGTTACAGTGAATTTGCCCTCACATAAGAATCACTTTAGAGCAAATAACAGTCCCAACATGAGAAAATGATTTCAAGCCATGAGAAGCTGAAACATTGTTCAAGGACTTGTCAGATCTGTTTTCTGCATTCCTTTTTTTTTTTTTTTTTAATATGTTTAGCTTAGGTAATATTTACAGTTTTAGGCATTTGGTTTATTGGCCACGGTGTTCACTTTAATCAAACTATCACATGCTGTATGTGCCTTGCTGTGGTCTGTATTGCATGTAATTAAGGGGTAGCTATATAGTGCTGTCCCAGCATGGAATGTGCTGGCCTTTAGAAATTGTGCTTCTTCATGACTCTGGTGTTTAATTGCATGCCAAGTGTGAAAATGAATCTGTTCCATATAAAAAATAATGGTAGATATACAGTGGCATTGATCTCGCATTTCAAAATATGGTTACAAGTTATACTGAATAAATCCATAACAAGTAGTTCTGAATGTTTTTCCTCTGACTAATGGAGGGTTTGCTTGTGCCTGACAGCACAGAGGGGGCTGCCAGGGTGGTGGGGGAGGAAGGAGGAAGGAGGCAGGAGCCCAGGGCAGTTCCCATGGGTCTGGAGATAAAATGAGCAAAACATTTGTTTTTTTTCTTTTGCCCTGGCAGCCCACTGCTCGGTGCCAGCACTCTCTGTGCTGCCCAGGGAAACTTTGCCCCATTCGTTTCAGCTCTCCCTGACTCTGCAGCTATCACAGCTTGTGTCTGGGGTTTCACCATGACTGATGAGAGTGAGGAAGAGGCAGCGAAGGCAGGCGTTGAATGGGACAAGAGGGTAGGTATTTTGCTAGCTCTGGAGCCATCATCTCACAGAGACATTCCGGGCTGCCTGCAGCTGGTGCCTCTGCTGGGCTTGGCTAGTTGGTGCTGGCCATGTCTCCATGGGTGACTTGTCCTTCCTGGGTCCCCCAGTGGCCCCGTTCTGCAGTCACAGTGTGCTGGGACTCTGGCTGTGTGAAAAGCTGGGAGTAATGGCTCTTGCCTTCTCCTCCCCCCTTACTGGCCACTGCCAATGTCAGCCATGGTCGCTGGACACAGGCAATTTTCAGAGATCCTGGGCAGGTCTCTCAGGCAGATGTGATGAGAACTTGTTAATGCATCTATTTTTCCATTCTAAAGGATGTCTTTCTCTTAAATAGGTGTGTGCTCACAGGGTGCTGTCAAGGGTCCCTGAACACTGAAAAAGAATTAATTTCCAACTGCAGAACTGAAGCCTCGCCTAGTTTTATCCATGTTTCTCTTTCTTCCTTCATGCCTTAATACTCTAAGTAAGGGTCAGGTGCTCGGTAACCATTTTTCAAAAGGTGGAGAGAGGCCAGCACCTTTCAGCGCTCTTAACTGTGTGTGTGAAATTCGTGGATGCTAAACTGTTAGAAGTACACTGTGAGGCAATTGTTTGTACCTGCAGTGGTAACTTAGCTATTACATCAGGACCTTGGATGTCAAACTGTTATTCTGCTTGGGGTAATTTCAGAATTAGGTCATGGTGGGATCAATTCTGGACCTCCTTCTCACAAGCTACTCTTTTCTATGTTCAAATACCATCTCAGTAAACCTATGTGGATGTTAATCGTCATTGCAAAAGTACACAGATGTGTAAACTGGGGAAGCTAAAGCTCAGACATGCGTTCCCCCCCAGCAGGTCTGCTCTGCAGGAGCACTGTGATCAGTGAGATGGTGGAGGCAGCTGAAGCTGGTTAACACCGTTAGCCTCTTGGTGAGACTGGTCAAGGACCTGGCAGAGTAAATTCTTGCCACTTTTTGAACTCCACTGCCCTGAGCATTTACCTGGGCACCCCATGTATTTTGACTAACAGTGTCCTGAATTCAGCAAATTGTCCAGGAAACTACATATGCATTTATATATGAAAGGTGAAACTGAGCATTGTGATTTATAGTCCTACTGTGTGCATAGCACATGATTTTTAATGGAGCATTGTGACGGAGAAATTAAGGGTAAACCATAGTGACTGATAAACTAAATCTCTCCCCATAAGACATTAATCTGATCATGAACTCCATATGATTTTTTAACTTTAAAAATCAAACAAAATTCTCCTCCTGAATGCTTATTAATCTCTACTGATACCTGCACTCATGCATGATCTGTAGGTGACAGACACTTCCAGTCCTGGGTGTGGAGCTTGACTCTTCTGGGATGTCTGAATGACTACAGTTCTCTCCTCTTTTCCAAATTCATCTGAAAGGAGTTCTGCACTCCATTACTTATTCTGTTGCTCATCTTGCTTTCACTTTTTCTTTTCTACTAGAGTTTCTCTGCTGCATTTTATTTATTTCAGAGAATAAGGGTGCAGATTTTGAAATCATACTTTTTTGTGCATTTCTTTTAGCGGTGTTGTAAGCTTGAGTGCATGAACAAGATGACCAAATTGCTGAGTGGCTTTGGCACCTGAATCTCTTAATAAATCCTGTTAGCAAAGACATTTCTCAGGGGTAGGGTGGAGGGACTTGGGAAGTAAGAGATACAGAGAAAATGATTGAATAAATGTGCACACAATGTCAGCTCCCAGGGCCTGGGTGATCTGCTCATCATGTAGTTTGAAGAGGAGAAGGAAAATTCACCTCTGAAGTCTTCCAGGCTTAAGACTACTTTGTGCTGGGCTGGTCCCTTAGAGTATGGCTGCTGAACCTGTGCTGGTTACCAGTATGCTCAGGCAGGATGGTGGCCAGCTATGTATGATACACAGCTACTCCCTGATTCCTCGCACAAATGATACCTCCTGCTGTGATGCTGAGGGATGCAATGTCACAACTCCTAACAGTTTGCCCCCACACTGCTGTGGCATTGCTGACTGAATCTTCCTCAAACAGTGCAGCAACATCTGCTGGGAAAACAGCTGTGCTGCAAAGATGCAATGCAGAAGCTGCCCCTGAATAGGTTTCCTCCCTGATTTCAATGAACTCCTTACACAGTTTGGATCAATGATATTGTGATACATAGAAAAGTGAGTAAGTTTACTGGTATGGTTTTCCAGGCTGGATTGTGTGATTCCCTATTGCCCAAATGAGAAGTAGGCAAACAACATTTGCCAAGTTTCTCTTGTTACACAGCTTACTGAACCCAGTCGTTTCACTACGCAAGCATTATTCCACGAAGCGGCACCGTCTGAAGAATAACTTGAGAAGAAGGCACTACACTGATAAACTTAACAAAACTCAGCAGAGAGTGAGGCAAAACGTAGTGTGAATGCTGGCAATAGAGTCTGGCTATAAATCCAACCCATGGTGACAATCTACATTTTCAGTCTTTTCCATCTTTTCTCTCATTTACATATGCATTGCATATACATCACCATTGCAGCAATACTATAAAAAAAAAAAAAGAGATTTGTTACGATTATTTTATCCGTTACATCTTTTGTATAAGATTACATTAGTTTTTTTCAGCCATACCAAGCACCCACTGGAAGTTTGAAAAATTGTTTAATAGGAAAATGTTTGATAATATGGTTGAAAATGAAAAAAACTGGTAGGGTGGACACTGATTGGTAGAGACACCCCCCTTCCTTGGTCAAAGTCAGTGACTTCAGCCTGACAGCCAGAGCCTAAGTCCAAAAGTTGACCTGAAACTTGGACTCCAGCACGGCAGTTTAAGGGTTCCCTGGGATAGAAAGTAGATGTCAGCCTATGAGTCTTTGTGAAACTACTTCTTGCTAGTAAAAGTAATTCAATCTGTCTATAATGAACATTTTTTGGCCCTGAATAAAGTTCAGTGGAATGAATAATGGAATATAGCTAGACTTGTGTAAGCCATGTGACACAGGATTACATGGCATAGTGATTATTAACAAGATAGGCTGATTTTCAAAAGTAATGTCATGTGAAATAGATGAAGACTTCATTAAGTCATAGGGTTCAGATATAAATTGAAATGGGAAATCATCACTGCATGACAAGTTCCCGTGTAAGTTCATTAACATTAACAATTTCATCAATGGTTTGCAAAGTGAATTTGGTGCTAGTAATAACTACCGATGACAAAAAAAAAATGGGTTGTAAACATAAGTCATATTTTTTTATTTCGACTGTGTTTAAGGTCATACATCAAGTAACACACGTCACTCTTGCAGAAAGACAAAGGCTGAATGGTCTATCCTGGGAAAAAATAAAATTATAAAAGAAGCTGGGCTTTTGTGGCTATGGGTTCTTACTTTAATGTCTGGCTACAGGACAAAAAACAAAGTATGTGAGTGGTGGTATATGACTGGGAACTGAGAGGTTGCCTTACCTCTGGTTTTGGTGGAGGAGCACTGCTACAGCAATGTTGCATCCAGTTCTAGTACAACTCAAGAAGGCCAAAGATAAACTGGATGGTTTCAAAAGAAAAACAGTATTACAGAAACAGTTTTATAACAGAGGAGGTGCAGGCATTAATTTATTTCCAAAACAAAGGTTACAGGGTCACTTGATGATACTCTGACATCCCTACATAAGCAATGGGAATCGTCGACAGTGGACTCTTCACAGAGAGGTATAGCAATATCCAATGACTGGAAGTTAAAGTCAAACACGTATCAAGTAGAAATAAGATCTGTGTTTTAAATGTAGATATCTGGTTTTAGGGTTTAATTACATTTTATATTCTTTATCACTAGACTATTGACTCGATTGGCATGGTTCAAATCACAGCTATTTTTCTAAAGATACACTGTTGTCAAACAGTTGCTGGTCTTGAAGCCGGAGCTTTTATTGCAAAGCTTATGGCCAGGGTTAGGGAAGAGATCTCACTCAAAGACATCTTTTCTAATCTTAAAATGGTATAATTGCATCCTTTGCATGCTTTCTATCCTTGAAGATTAAGAATGGGTGAAAGCACAAACCAAAGTGGACCTTTGCTTGGAACTATGCTGGAGATAGTTATTGAGATTTTACTTGACTGTGCATGCTATTTACTTGACAATTGAGATTTTACTTGACAGTGCATACTTTTCACACAGATGAAGCAGAGCTGCAGCAAAGTACCACTATATATCTGAAATCAACTCAAGAGTAAGAAATTTTGGCCATTGGAGATAAAAACCAGGCCTTGAAAATTAGCTGGTCTGATTCTTGGTACAATGAAGTTCAGAGTTTGTCCAAGGCTTTTTTTTTTTTTTTTTTTAAGTACTTTTTGCAAACTATGGCTTATGAAATAAATTACAACAAAATTGCACCCTAAAAATGACAAGATACACTTTTTAAACCCCCACATTTACTCAGCTGACCTTACCATAAGATGGGGAAACATACTGTCACTATACATTATTAGAAACTTCAACAGTGATAAACAGCAAAAACATAGCAATATGTGGATTTTTCACACTTTTCAGAAGAGTAATAGCTGATGAGAGTCAGAAGATTATCTAACTGACTTTCTATAAAACAAGGTTTACTCTACATAAATTTTCTTTTATTGAGTATTTATTGAATATTTAAATTTCTCCACTATCCTAAAAATATCCTTTTCAGAGAAGTATAGGAAACGTGTCTATATGATCATGAGTTTCTGTTTCATGTTAAGCAGACTGTGGAAGTGTCTTTGCTATGTCTTCCTTATATCCTTTTTAATATTCCATGGCAATAATTTTTACAGAATATTTTAAAAGTAAAAGTATTTTTTTTATATATCATGAATCTTAAAATATCCTCAAGCTTCTCTGTGGATTTTAGCATCTCCAAAGTTGTGCAGTCTTTTTTGCACCAGAAGATGACCTGGTTCTGGCAGAGAAGCCAGTGTAGTCAAGTTAAGGATGTGACCCACTACATGCATTTAGTTTAAATTAAATAAACATTTTCTTCTACAGGCACAGGATATACCAGCATGTGTGTAAAATATTTACACTATCTCAGGCCTTCCCACTGGCATCAATAGAAGTTCTGTGTACGAAGGCTGTGTATGAATATAAGGGATCTTAGTCTTCAGCCAACCTCCAGACTTGTACATGTAGAAAATGTTGTGTTCACAGTAAGTGTGAATCTTCATTGAGTTCCTTGGTGTTTGCTGATGTACAGCAGTAGAAAGTTTGGTCTCCTTGTTATTAAGTTCTGTTCAGCATATGGATCTGACCAAACAAGTGGTTCAATGAACACACACGCATCTGCTTTTTAAGGCATTTGTACCTTGCTGCTGTTGACTTTTACAGAAGTATCCTAAGGCTGAAGCATAAATTTCTCCCTTATTAGAGACCAGAGAAACAAGACAGGAAAGACATATGTGAATTCCCTCCGCATGTGAAAATCTTGACCTAGAATCTGTGATGAAGCTCAATTGACCTAGATAGCATGCTTAGCAATTTAAAAAAGGCCACTAGCTACTTCCTTCATTTATAAATTGCAGGGGATTTTGCTCTTTAAATTATTAAAATAGAAGGCTTGCTGTCAGCATTGTACCCAAGACAGTCTTGCATCAGCATGGTACCAAAGATAGTCCCACCATAGAGAATAGAGGGATACGGAGAATGAGGGACAGACAGGTCCTGCAGGGCAAGGTGAATGCTGATGGCTTGCCCAGGCCGTGCAGCAGGCTTTTAGTGGAACAGGGAGTCCAACGGAGACTTCTGATCCCAGGCTGCCAGGGACACCTTTCTTCCTGAGGTTATGCCTGCTCAGTGAGATGACAGCATGCATTCACCATCATGGCAAGCTTGCAAAATTAGTGCCAGCATCCAGCTAATTGTGCCTGATGAATTCTCCCACACTGTTGTGTTAAGGGATCTCCCTTGGCTGTTTCTGCAAAGTAGTAACTTCACAAATTGCCTTCCATTTGTAATTTGCCATGTGAGTGCTCCTACTCTGCCTTAAGGCAAAGTCAGAGGAAAGCTTAAATTCCTGCTAGAAATGACCGTATGATGTGGTCCCTGTGTGAGCTGCTACAGTCTTGTTTCTTGTGCTTGATGTTAGGATCAGGGTGTGCAGGAATCTTCCCTCCATAGGTTTAATACAGGCTGGCAGCAGGGGGACAGTCCTGGGTCCTTGTGAAGTTCTGTGAATAAACAGCTTTAGTTTGTTCTCTAAAATAATTTGTAAGTGTATACATGATTGTACCATTCCAGCATGTTTCACTAGCTGTTTGCCCTGGTTTTGGCTAGTTTAGAGCCACTGTGCTGTAGACCAGAACTATATCTGGATCCTGGATCTGTTGCTTGTCAAGGGAAGAAATTAAAGGATATATCAAAGCAAAGCAACATTTCATTTATAACTATTAGAATTAGTCAGCTTGGAGCTTAAACCTGCATACCGTGCTATTACAACTGGAACTCAGTGGAAATGGGCCTGGGACCATTTATTTACTAATTAACTGTTGTCATGGAGTGTACCTTGCCAACTGCACATTGCCACATCACCATTCTTGAAAGTCACACAGAAGGAACCATGTGAAAGTGCTCTGTATTAAGAAACACAACAACATTATTTCCAAACCTGCTAAACTGGCATTATATTCCCTACATTATTATATTTGGCTACTGTTTAGGTATGGAAGAATCAAGAACCTATAATTTAAAACCTTGTAGAATACCATGGTATAAAAACTTTTAGCTCATTTAAAGGTTTTATTCCATTTTGGAAAGTGTTAGACAAAAAGAGAATGTTTTTTTCCTATGAGAACTATTTTTGGCTCAAACGATATTCAAAGTAAAATTTTTTATAGCTTCTGAGAACCCCCAAATTTCTACTGTCTTCCCTCCCATCTTTATAAAGTTGTCTGGTTTTCTACATAACAGAAACTAATCCCATTGCAGAGGGCCCCCCTGAATGCTATACAGAAATATGGCTTAGGTGGTATATAGTCCTTTGCAGGATCAAGGCTGAAATTCATCCCCCAACTAAAAATTATAGGAGCGCATTCAATGATTAGTAGTATCAGATAAAAGAGCTGACATCAGCCTTTGGCCATCCCTTGCTCAAGGATATTCATTGCAAATGACAGTTTGATTCTACATAATGCGTTAATGCACATTTGAAGGCTCTGCTTTCCAAAAAGTACTGAACCTTCTACCATTGTTGTAAGAAAAAGGAGCAGAGAAAATACTAAGAGCTTTTGAAAATCTTACTGTGATTGTGCCAGCCTCACTCACCAACACCCACACTTTGCTGTGAATTCAGTAAAATTTGTTTTGGTGGACCTATTTGTATCTTCCACTCCATCTTTCCTCTCTCAAGACCTCAGCTGGAGAGTTGTGACCGTTTTGGGTACTGTATGCCAAGAAAGACATGAAACAATTGAGAAGGTTCCAGACTAGGTTGGCAAATCTGAGATATGGGAAAGACTGGAAAAACTTAGTTTATCTTGAAAACGAGACTGAGGAGTACAATAGCTGTATTTAAACACATAAAAGGTATTAAGAAGGGGAAAAGATTAAACTACTCCAGAGTGATTTAAGTAATACAGTCAGAGTAACTTCCTGGTTGTAAAGATAACTGAGGTCTTAAATACAATATTGAGGAAGGCTGCAGGGTTGCCATACTGGAGATGTTTAAGAATAGGTTGCATACATGTCCTATCAAGATTAACTCAGATGAAATTGATTCCAGCTTGTGCTGAGCAGAAAAGTTTTGGGTTTTTTTGATATCTCTTCAAATAGTCTTTTGACATCTCTTCCAAACTATTTTCTATCATGCTATAATTTTCTTTGTTGAGAGAAGAAAGCATGGCAGAACAGGGTCTTTTGTTTCACATGAAGAATGTTTTTCAGGAATAGTGTTATTGCTGAATGTGGTATTTGGTTAAAAGTTTGACCCTAACAAGCAAAGGAATTTGACATACACTGTGTGCTTTCTAATAGCTCACGGTTGGCCTGTAGTTGCATCCTATGGTGCTGTGCACAGCTGGGCCTGGGAGTGACTGAGCTGGATGCCCCACTTCAGGCAAAGAGGCTGTGTGAGAGGAGCAAAGACGGAGACAACCTCGAGTGAGTGACTTGTCCATCTCATTCAAACAGCAACAATGATGAGAGGGAGCCAAGTCCAGAGAGGCTGAGGGAAGGTTACTAAAAGCATGAGACAACAGAGGATGGAAAACTCCTAAGAGTTCGATAGAAAGTTGAGAAGAGTCTCCAAGGGGAGAGATGAAGTTTGATAAAAGGTAGGTATGTATTCTTCTGTGTGTGCAAACCTAATGGGATAGGAATTTGTGTTAGATATGCTTTTCTGGCCACCATCCACATCTTTCTTCTCCCAGCAAGACTGTCCTTGCTATTAAGTCACAAGTAATGCATTGTCTTGCTTTTTCTTTCTCACCAGTCCTTCTGTATTTTGTATGCTGGACTGTCCAGTGTCCCAGTTTCAAGAGGTGTGAAGAACATCATGCTCCAAGTTAGGATGTATCTTAACACCCAGTAAGGGGACCGTGCTGCTCAGGTTCTTGTATACAATATGGGCTGTGCTGATGCTTCTTCCAGCTGTGGTTCAAGAGAAACCATAGGCCTATTTCGCACACACAGGCAGAAACCGTAGGTGCCTAGTGCAAGACACTGAAGACCAATTTCCCATGGGTGCTTAATTCAGTGCTTTTAAGTTGAGGACAGAGGCAGGATGGCAGAGACATGCTCTCTCCTTCCCTTAACCCATGTAGTCTCCATGAGTGTCCCTGCTGTTGCCCTGTGAGCCTTGCTTCATACTGCCCATTTTCCTGCTCATGGTGGGAGGGATGTAAGGCAGCTAACTCAGACTTGTCAATGCAGTGGATTTAACATTGGCCCCAAAAGTTAGCTATGGCATGCCCACACCCATGCGTGGATTTAGCCCTGGATACTTCACTGTAAATAGCCAGGTGACTTAACACTGCTTTGGTTATACATGGGATACTTTTTTCCTGAGTTAGTAAATTAAATATATGATATGAACGTATTTGCCTTTGCTCCCTTTACATGGTTGTTACTATTTGTGAATGATTACTCATATTCAGAAGTTATTTTGTATCTTTTGTTGTTTTGAACTTTAATTAAATTTTAATAAATATATTCAGCTTTTTGAAACTGCAAACTAAGCAGCTAACTAGCTCAGCATTTTGATTCATGTAATTGTTCTTCATCTCAAATTCAGCAAAGTGCCCTAAATATTAATAGATAATTGAAATTAACATGGCTGAATTACTCCTCCTTTTCTGCTTTTGCTCATCCCAGTGATGTACTCTACATCCTACTCTATTCTTTGACTCCCAAAGTAAAAGATGACTAACTTGAAAGTAATATTACATTTTCATGGTAAAAGGAATTATTTTGGGTGATCCAAGAGGGTATAAGTACTGCAATGGGGCAGAAACATTTCCTAACTGTGAGGGTTATTATTAGAATAATTAAACTTACTGACTCTGTAGAGGTAGATCAAAAAAAACCCAGTGTGTGTCATTGTGTGCCCTGAAATATACATCTAATAAGGGAATAAAATGCTCTAGAAATCAAATTGGGAACAATGGTCATTTGACAATTTCAGTGAAAACTAACCCAAAAAGGTAACGACTGATTTACTGAGTACCAAACACATTGTGAAACCTTCTCAACCCACATCCTGTCCAAGGTACTGTGAGAGATGAAACTTGGAATGCACCAAAGCTGTGTACCTTTAAGAGGTCCCTGGTGTAGCAATATTAATAGTCTTTTTGTTGTGCTACTTCTGATTTAATTTGTTCTGGACTTTATTAAACTTCTTTAAAACATAAACTTTATTAATCTCCATTTTTAACAGACATCCAAGCATATGCCAGGCTATTCCGGGAAGACTGAAAGGCCAGGTAAGTAGAAAAAGCAATTTATTAAACGAGAGGTAATTGTGGGGTGGTTTTTTTATATGGTTAGCTATGAAGGAATATCAAAGTGAATTTTATTTTAGAAAGATATAAGTCAATGTCAATATTTGCAAGGATTTTAAGGTAATATACTCTTAGTTATATAGTCTTGCTTCTCAAGCACTGATTAAAACAAAGAACATTTTTCCCCTTTAGTAACTTTTTGTGTTTTTAAACAAGGGATTTAGGCCCATCAAGAACCTTTAGGTCTCTGTGAAGAAGCTGTTTAAGGAGGTAACCAGGGAGACTTGGGATCTAATCCTGCCATCTTTTACACTTGAGGTCCTGCATGCAAAGCCTCTAGTTGCAGAGTAGCATCATTGCATTGATACATCAAAAGGTCTTCCATGGCCTTGAGAATGACAAGGTTTCTGAGGTATTAAAAGCAAACTCTTTATGGATTTTCAAGTCTCAATGATGCCTATCACTTGCAGTATGTGGAGAGGTATCTAGAGTGGAAATAAATTATGTTTTAATGAGATTACATTCTACTTCACCACTAATAATCTCACTGGGAAGGAGTGGGCCTGGTTGCTGCAAAATGAGTATTTTCTGCCTTTTTAAAAAAAAATAAAATTGGTTGTGCATAGTTTGGTTGCATTTTTATCTCCATCTGATTTAGACTGTGTACCATATGTGAGATTCGGAAAGAAAAATTCTCCTTGGTCCATGAGAAGCCCTGACATGTGGCACTCATTTAGACAAAGAATTCATGAAGAGACATGGAGAGGTCTTTTTGATTTTTCATTTCTGTTATGAAATATTCCATTTTTGTTAAGCAATTTCATGCTCAGAGAATCTCCTTCTTATTTGTCTAACTTAGTCTTTTCCAACATGGAGACATCTTTCTCCAGCGTACGTGAAGAAAGGAGACATTCATGTCTGAATGAGGTGTAAGGAACATGGGACAAATGTATTTTACTCAGTGAAGAAATAAAAAAAAAATCATATTCCATTCTCCAAAAATGACCCACCCTATCAGATATTAAGTGTGAAATTATTTTTCCTCTCTCGCATTTTCTTCACTTCCACCCCCTGAAACTTCTAGTTCCAGAACATTAAAAGAACAGTTCACGCTTCATCGAAATCCAGAAGAAAAAAAGAAAAGAAAAAAAAAAAAGGAAACGTTAGGGACGTCACCAGCATAACCCTCTTATCCACGTGAACGCGGACACAAAAAGAAAGCTCTGCTCTGTAACTGAGTCTTTTATGTCACTTGTCTTCAGAATGAATTTTTGAAACTATTTTTTCTAAATTAAAGAAAGACTTTGAAGCAAATGCTTATTAGACTGGCATGGTTGCTCAGCTCATTAAGAGCTATACCAAAAATAACACAGGACAACCTCATCACAGAGTAATGAAATCCAATTGAAACTGTTACTTTTGGCATTTTGCTTAATCTTTTATGCATACATGTGATGTCAAAGTTTCTGGATTTAAGAAAAAATAGTTTTTTTTCTTTTTACCTTTTTGGGAACAGCTTCTATGTTCTAACATGCATGTTTATCCATCATGTCCTTAAGTCTTTCCGATGTAATTTTAGGAACAAGCGCTGCATGTGGGTTACTAATCATAAAAGCATGAAACAGGATTTCACAACATTATGTATTGAGGAAAAGACTACTCTGCAGATTAAAAACCTTCTGTCACCTTTTCTTTTCCCAGCTGAGAGCCTATGGTTTGGAGTCTCCCTTGCTGGTCTCCTGACATGGGAGGAGAGTCGGGGACTGTGCGGGTGCCAGGGGGCAGCTGGGGCTGGGGCTGTGGGGGTGCCACTGGTCTTTGCTCCCACCCAGTCTCTGCGGGTGGTTTGAATTTGACTGACAGGTGTTATCTGCTTCCCAGCCCTTACAGACGGCTGAACCCAAATATGACTTTTTAAGGCAGGCAGTGTTTCAAGGCGAGGAGGTTTGCTTCTGTCACAGCCTTCCTGCTCGTTCCTGCTGTGTTCAAGCAGGAGCTGCTGTTGTGCAATGAGGGGTGTGCTCGTGCAGCACCGCACGTTGCCCTGCTGGGAAAATGAGATGGGCTTTGGCTTTTTGTTTCTCTGCTTGCTCCCTCTTCCAGACGTCAGTGAGGAGTTCAGTGGGCTGCTTGGTTCTGTATACGGTTATATATTCATATTGTGAAAGAAATCCTGAAAACAAATAGTATGACAATCTTACCTCTTCTTAATTGCTTATAAAAAAGAAAGAAGAGGCGCTACCCACAGAGGAAATCAGATGCCTTCCTCACTAAATACATGGCAGTTAGGCACTGAGGTCCCTGGCTTGGTCCAGAGTGAATAGTTTTGAGATCTTGCAAAAATGAGCTACATGCATGGTTCTGGCTATGGCTGCTTGTTCCCTTGAACTTCTCACAGTTGTCTGCAGTGCTGGGCCAGCTCTGTGCTGCACATTTCTGGCACTGGGGAAACAAGTGTGGCTGCAAACCCTAGGGACAGCTCTAGTCCCAGCAGCCTTGCACGCCTCTCCAGCACCAAAACAACTGAGAGGCAAAGTATTTGGCCTCTTTGTCTTCTGGATCATGTTAATAGACCTACATATCACCATACTGGGATGTGTTGTAGACATGTATATGTCCAAGTCTATGTTGTCCTTAGTCTGGGGTTTGTTTTTCTCTTTTGGCTTTACAGCACCTTTTTTTTTTTTTTTTCCTCTTTTTATAAGGCAGAATGTGACCCTCAACTGAGAAAAGATTTTTCAGTAATCAGGTCTATGTACGCATTTAGATTTCTGCCATAATGAGTTGTCACAGACAAGCTTCATAAAAATATAGCATTGTCTCCTAGACTACGAAGTGATTAGGTTTCATGAAGCTGGTTGTTTATGCGTACCCAGCAAACACTGAGTAATCTACAGATTTTTCTTAAAAGAAGATTATGTTTTTGAATACTACTTTGATCTCAACATTGCAGCCTCACTACCAAGCCTTAAATGAGCCACAGTTTATAGTGATCTTCTATGTAAAATATGTGATAAGGACTTGTCTTATTTTCTATCTTAAAGAGGATTATATGAACTGGACCCTCTCCTGTAGTTTCTCACACAGACTTTAGAAATTGCATAAGTGATAGAAATAGTTTTTAGTGTTTTGTTTTAAAATACCAGGCTATGTCTGAGACAAATAAAGATATCATCTTCCCAGTTTTCTGCTGCTGAGCTACTTTCTAGAGCAATATTTTTGAGAAGCTGGGAATTAGGCAACCAGTAAAATTCTGATAAACTGAAATAACACCTAAAACTTTGCAATTTGTCATCTCAGAGCACCAAGAACTTTGATTTAGACATAGCCTTAATACAGAGGGAAATCAGCCCTGCTGTCTGCCAGTAACAAGAGAATCTGAGCAAATATGGTAAAGAATTGCCACAAGGAATTGTTAATTCCTTGTGTCAACCTGCATAAATGCAATCTATGCAAGTGCAGCCTGTACATATGCTTGCTGAAGGTAGTACAAGGGCCCAAACTCTGCCCATATTTATGTCTGGGTAGGACTAGTCATGTAATTCCTTGGGAATTCTCATGCAATTAGGTACTCGTAAGTTAAAGGACTAGTGTGAAATTCAGCATAATTTGAAGAGAATGGTCATCCACTGCGTTTACACTGCAGCCTTTATGGAAGATGACTTAGACCTGGATGATGCACACTGGAAGGATGGATTGAAGTTTTAGGATTTCTCTTTTGCATCTCCATCAAAGGAGCTGCTCTGAGATCTTCCTTCATCCCCTGCAGCTCTCTGGAGCAGATTATTGGCAGGGAGAGCAGGGAGAGAAGCTGGGTCAGCATCTGCTGAAGGAGAAGCTGATTGCTGAGTCTCCTGGGTTGTGGGCCAGATTTGGGCTGGGGCTCTGTGAAGCTATAAGCAGCAAAGCCCTTTTGGTGTCTTCAGTCCTGTACAGATGCATCTGAGGGGTCCCAGCACATATGTACATTTAACTGGTAGAATATAGAGCAAACGCCCAATTTAGGGGATTTGGCATGAGACAGCTTTAAAGAGAAGGCACTACAGATATATTTGTGGTATGTCATAGGGCTGGTAAATGGATGATTTCTATCTGTCGCACTCATGATCCAGATTTGGCTTTGCAGGACCAAACAGCCAACCTGTGGCCTGCCCATCCATCACCTTCTTTCCCACGTCCCTCAGAGACAGGGCTGGAGAACTCCTTTCTCTCCTGAGGCAGTATGCTCTTTGCTGGTGTTGCCCTTGCCATCCTTCAACCCGTCTCCATTAGGCACACATGAAGGTGTGCATGTGTGCAGGTCTGACCATGCACATTGAGTCCTGATCTCCTAAGACAGTCCTGCTTCCATTGAACTGCTTGTGTACCCATCATATCACTTGGGTCCATGGCAAGTACACATGATGCTGTGTATCTGGACGTGTCCCTCAAGTAGCAGGGAGAGCATGGCATGTTGACAGTAAAATGTGTGTGTTCCTCCACTGTACTAATTACCCCACAGTTCATATTGACTCTACATCTCCCTTATGCACGCACCAGGAACTTTAACTGCCTGGTTGGTTTGTCATGGCCAAAAGTCCAGCGCACTGATGGAAGGCCTGGCAGTACTTCCAGGGGGTTTATCTGATAAACAGCATTTGCTCAGATATGTGACCATGACTGAATTGTCTACACTCCATGCCTTCACAAAAGTAGAGCAAAGCAATGTGAAAAGACCTTTTGTTTGTTTTTTAATTTCTCCTTCCAGTCCTGGACAAAAAGAGACAAAATAGTTTGGGGTTTGTTTTTTTGTTGTTGTTGTTTTATTTTTAAGGAAACCCATAACCCATCTTCTTCTTCTTAAAGACAGAAAACTTAGGACTGGGTTTAGTCTGGCCTTTGGATCAAGATTTGTACTGTTTCTTAGTTTGTTTGCCAGATCTTACTTTAGAAGCAGCAAAATGACACTGTAATTCTGGTGACCTATTCAGTAGATATTTGTAGGAAAAATTCTGTGTTTAAATAAAGTGAAGGTTGTGACACAGGCTGAAAAGTCAGGAAATCCACACTTAAGGCTGACACTAATGCTCATGTGGAAAATAAAAGGCACAGTGACTTGAGTTCTGGAGGGAATGCCAACCATAACTCTGAATTTCCAGGCTTTGTGTCAGGTTCTGTCAATATAATATTATTTAAATGGAGTTTTATGCCTGTGAATTCACTTGTGTTTTAATGGCAGGATTATTTTAAGAGGAATGATAATAGAAGAAAAAACCTTGTTAGGAAAGGTTGTTTGTAAAGTGTTTCTCTTTGTACATGGTAGGCCAGAATGGATAATCTGGTACCAAAGCCATATATAGGCACCAAGCTAGAATTGGCTTCAAATCCTGGCCTTGTTAGATGTTTCCTGGGTGATCTTAGTAATTTCATTCACCTGTGCCCCATTTTCCTGGTCTGCAAAACACAAGGAATAGCATTGACCTCCTTCCTAATGTGCTTCATAAACCTGCTGAATAAAAGTGCTGCATCTGACTGAGGTTTTAACCGAGTGGCATGGTCTTTGCATGGGAACACAGCATACCTCACACCTCCGGTGAGATGTATTTCATCCATCTCCTTTTGCCACATGCATCTGTACTGCACTGCTGCGACCGCTGAAGGACCCCTGACTTGGGCAGGGCTCCCACCTGGAGGTCACGAGCCATCGCTGGCTGCAGCATGTGATTCATCACTCATGCCATCAGCCCACAGGTCGCAGTGCACCGGAGGGCCCAGCACCTGTGTGGACTCTGAGGAGAGGGCTGGAGGCAGCCAGCACCACCTCTCTGATGCAGTTGAAGGGTTTCTCTTTCTCCAGCTGCCCTTACAGAGGGCCTCCTCTCCTACTTTCCTTTCCATATCGTGGTCTCCTCTTTTACACTTTTGCTGAATCTTGTGCCTTTCAAAAACCACCCATGAGGCCTGGAGAAATTTGTAACATTTCTGCCAATTTCATATGGAACGATGGAGATCAAAGTTTTCTCAGTTTGCAGTAAAAATCCCTGTGTATCCCTGTAAGTTCAACTTCTGTAACAATTTAGTGTGGAGGAGTGAACTTATTTGATGACACCAGCTAAGAAATTGCCCAAGTACATTTGTTCATGTTGGAACTCCATCACTCTTTTCTAATGCCAAGGAAATTTGATAGCGGAACAAGGCCACAGTGTACTGATGCGACAGTAGTGATTTCTAGGAAGATCCACCACAACAGGTGACAGGAAATTAGGCACCTTTGTAAACAAGTCCCTGTGTGATACACTAGGAATCAAATGGAAAGGCTCAGTGAAGGAGAGGTCAGAGAAGGCACCAGGCAGTGAAGGCAGAACAATCTTGACACCACAGCACAAGGAGAATGAAAATGGCGCAATGGAGCCGCTGATCCCCACTTTGTGTACCAGGGCTGCTATAAGGAGAGCACCTGTATGGATAACATAGGGATGACTCCCATAGGAAAAAAAGGATGGTAAATACCATTTGTTGCTTTGGAGATTTTCACAAGCATTTACAAAATAGTTACGAAAAAACCAGCCAAAATTCAAACATTCAGCAAAACTGAGTTTTGTAACTGTGAAACAGCTGTCCATAATCAAGTAGTAACACTCCTGCTCTTTACAGCTTGGCAAAGTTTCTACTTGTCAATAAGCTGAGCAAACAAACTCCTCTTTATATACTTCATAGCTGCCTAAGGACTTTCCCCCAGGAATTTCTTTGGGGTGATTTTCTTCTCCTAAGCATGCTAAAATTAAGAGGGAAGAGGATATAGGAAGGCAGAGGCCAACTGTGAAGAACAAGATGAATTGGTGATGCAGTCTATGAAGGGAATTAGTTTTGGGAATAAGTAAACAATGGGAAAGGTAAATCTAGTTCCTCCATGCTGCTTTTCTGTTGCCTTGATGTGCATTCACCTGAAAGATATTTTTGCCTAAGCAACCATTTGCTTCTCCCTTATGAAATGCACCTGGGAAACTCATGGTTCCAGAGGAGGGAGTATAAAAATGAGTCATGGGCTCCTATTGTGACTTGAAATGTGGGAGGGGGGGGTTTCTGTGTTCAAGGACAATATAGGCTAAGATACTGAGTAATGAGGTAGGGAAAGGTCTGTAATGAGAAAGAGCTGTCAAGGAAGCACAAAACTCAGGGAAATCATTATATGAAGAGGGAGCAATCAGAAAGCTGTTGGACTGAGATGCTGTTACAGCTCTCACTGGATTTTCAAGCTTTGGGGAAATAAGAGTATGTTAGGAGGGAGTGGTACTATGTCAAGTCAACAAGAATTATAGGGAGAGAAATATAAGTTATAGATACTATCCTTTCAGTTATTAGATTCACATGAATGTGATACTGAATCCTTGAAGCTCAACTAAATATAGGGGGATTTGGTTTATATTGAAGACCCATGTTGGCTTTGGTTGGCATAAATCTTTGTTGGAGTAGCAAACATCTTGTGAATCCTGCTCTACATAGAAGTCTTTAATAAAACCTCATAGAGCTTTTCTTAAAAGAAAAAAAAAAAAAGTTGCTTTACCTGAGCTACCGAATAGGAGTCAGAGGCACCCCAAGAGACTAGTGACAAGGTAAGTTTTCTGTGACTTCCATGGCTGAAGTACTTAATGTCAGAAGACTGTGCCCCTGCACAATTCACACTGAGAATTATATATCTATACACACACAATCTAAGTGCATCTGGCTTTTGTGGACTAGATATAAAAAAAAATACTTTGGTTGTATTGTTGTATTGTCTTGATAATACAGATATTTGAACTGATTAAAGCTGTGTACAGTAATTTTCCTGTTCCTTTCTTCTGGTATATTGCAATAGTGATTTAGGGTTGTAGTTTTTTTTTTTTTCTTTTTTCTTCTTTTTTTTTTTTTCTGGAATGAGTTTATGAAAGCACCAGAGATGGTTTCAGGATTGACCCTATTACTAACTGTCTAAGACTGTAAAGGATCTCTGTGCCCTTTCCAGTTCCCCTTATGTTTCTTTACAGATCTGTCAATACCTATCTAAGTGTATTAGCTTCTCTAACACTGATGCCATTGAGATCCACACGGCTTAAACCAGTCTGTGCCTTCATAGGTGACGATTTGGTTTAAGTATCTAAAACCTACCAGGTGGTTTTGTACTCGGAAGTCTGCAGTCTTCAGCCTTTTCCTTGCTCTCTGGCCCCAGGTGGGCTTAACAAACTTAGTAACACATAAGGTGATATGCCTTGTGAGTCTCACTTAATTACATCAAAATAAAGTTTACATGGAGTGTGCTGTATATCCTGTCTATTGAGACTTTTTTTGTAGTCTGTAGGAAGGCATTTTCTCTCCCATGAGACAAACGTCCCCTGCCAGACAATGCAAAGCAGTCTCTCACCTTCCCCTCCAGTTGGAGAAAGGAAGCAGAAGGGTTGCCAGCTAGAGTAGGGGAGGATACGCATACCACGTTATTTTGACCTTGATGACTGAAAAAAAAAAAAATAATGTTGCAATATAGTTTGGGTTTAATCCCATGGTTTTACAAGAAAGAGTTGATCTTGTTGTGAACACACTGATTTATAAATGCCCATTCAGTCTAAATTCAGATATTTTTTCAATTTAACTAAAGTCCTAAATGAAAAATAAAAAGAATGGGAGACCAGCAGCCCAAATGCTTTTGTGATAACAAATTTCCTTACCCACTTTTAACCTGAGTGGAAGGGGTTTTTGAAAGGCTGATACTCAATATTTATTCTGTATCTTTTTCTGCTATAGGGCTGTGGTGTTGATGAGCATTATTTTTCTTAGTTTAAGAAAATAATGTAGTTAGGCATGTGAAGTTACTGTTGTCAAAAGAAATATGACATGGATGAAGAGAGTTAAATTTTATATGCTTACGTTTGCATCTACTTTGTGCCATGTTGACTACAAGGTTGTTCTATGTTTCACTGAAGAAGAAAAAGTGGTTATATTAATCCTTGAAATATTCTGTATTCCTGGATCTGGAGTTTGCCTTTTCCTATTCCATCACGTTACAGAGATAGAAGCAAGATGGAATATGAATATGGAACTGGATCCAGACATCCTTCACATTTGGTTTGGGCCAAGCGTTAGCTCTAAACTTCCTCCAGGTGCATCCTATCCCAAATTAATTTACTTCTTATTTTCCTGAAATAAATACATTTTTGCCCCAGGCTTTTGGAGTTAACAGGATTTTGTGACTATTTATTAGCTACAATTAGAGCACGCTTGTTTGATAGTTCATTATTTTGTCCCAGTAAAAATCTCTATTTCCCACAATAGTATATAAACCAGGCAATCTGTACCTCTTTAAGTTAGTATTGTGAGGCATTAAAAATATCAGTGTAGCAGCAGAATGTGGTAGTGGTACCCAAAAATGGAAGTTTATAGCTCAATAATGCACGTGTATTGGACAGCCAGGTGATTTCTGGTGTTTCTTCATTTCCTCTCCAAACACAGTTGTTTTATTGTCATAATTAGTAGTACAAGGAAATGCTATTGTATGTTTTGGAGGAGTATTAACTCCATATTAGGACTTAATCTATTTCTGCTCAGAATCACAGAGACTGTTCAGTGGGTTATGTTTACTTTAATTGCCCTCAGATGGTCCAATTCAGTCTCCTACACTGTTAATTGGCTTTTTTCTTTTGTCCTCAATATCAGGTCCTTAAATTGAACTCTTTAAAGGGAAGCCCTGAAGAGGAAAAGGTCAAGGAAAGTTAAAGGAAACCTCTGTGGCTAACATTTAATAAAGCTAGGATACTGAAAGAGTTAAAATATGAGTATGTGAACAAGGTACCCTGATCCAAGCAATGAGGTATTTTATGTGGAATTTCTTGTAACTAATTGTAAGCAGGTGCATTTGAACCACCAGATGCCAACCTGCCAGGATGTGTCATGGCTCTAAAACTTAGCCAGATCCTAATGCGTGGTGAGGTCTGTCTGGTGCTGGTGAGCTGGAGCATTTCTGAGATATTGCTCAGAGTGTCTCCATCAGACCAGGGTAGGTCTTACAGAGACACCCACAACCACTGCCTGCCTGCTGGGGCTGACTGTGGTTGGGGCTGCAGCAGGAATAGCCAGGAGTTCTTTCTGCTTTGAGTACAGCTGCATTTTGATACCTATAAATGCCAAAACATCATGAGGATTTGTTCTCCATCAGCAGAAATTGTTTGCAGTGGTTTTATTCTGTGTGTGACCTTCTGCTTCAACAGTGCTACTGTAAAGCAGCTCCTGAAATGCAGAACCAAGCTGTGTAAGAAAACGACTTGTCTTCAACTTCTCTTGAGTTAGCCTCACTGTGCCACATAGATGTCTTCAGCATACAAAAGACTGGCTGACAAATCAACTGGACTACCTAAAAATACACAGTAATAACATTTGTTTTATTGGTAATAAGTACTTAGAAGTTCAAAATGGTTTGTGAGTGCTGAGCTCGCTTGGAGCTGTTGGATTGGCTGCCCTTGATGTCATAGCCCTGCCGATAATGTCCAGTAAATCTGTGGGGCTAACTATTTCCTTACTGTGTATAAATTCCATTTCATGACAGCAATAATACGTTCCAGGCAGTACGTTTCAGGGTGATAATTATACATCTTGGGTGGTTAAGGTTACTCCACCTTGGTTGTGTGAAAAAAAAAAATAAAAAAAATTGTACTGCTGTACCGCTGGCAAAAATGGGAGAATTTCCTGCTTTCCATGAGTTTAAAAAAGAAAAAGGGGGGGAGTTGAATATTATTTTTTGCCATATTTCAGTGAGATTCTGGCTGAATAAAGGTGGGATGTAAAATGAGTTCAGACTTTGAGGTAGGGCCTGTGCCAGTATCTCCAGGCTTTTTCAGCTAACCCACCACTGCCAAACCTCAAATTTTTTGTGGACTACTGTCTGCCCTTGCCATTAAACTTTTACTTGAGAACTGTACTCAGCTGAGAACAGTGCAGAGATGCACTGTTTCATAGGGGTCTAGAGAGTGTGACCATAGAGCCAATCAGCTTTCTGTGGGCTGTGGTTTCATAGGATCACAGAAATAGAGGACTCCAAAATGAATACAAAGAAAGACAATATCAACCGTGTTTGTATCATGTCTTACACATTTGATCAATTTTTAAAAACATTTCATGATGAAGAGTTCACAGTTTCCTCATGTATTTACTCCAGAGCTTCACTGTTCATAATATTAGGAAGCCTTTGCTAATGCCTAATCTAAATATTTCCATTAATCTAAATCTTTCGAATAATACACCAAGGGCATAGAAAACATGTTCTTTCCCTTTGCAGCTTTATTTTGTGCATTTTGAGACAATTACCATGTCCCCTCCATCCTCTTTTCAGTAACCAAACAACCTCAGATCTTTCAGTCTTTCCTCTAAGGCATATTTTCTAGGCTTATAATTTGTAGTTCTCAATATTTACCTCAATATTTTTACTCAGGTATGGTAGCTGAGGTCTTGGGAGCTCTGAAAGGGGAAGGAGAATCTTGTCTCTTGCAGGCTGCATATCTTCTTTTTCAGGCTACTCCTGTGTGTCATTTGAACAATGGCATCATTCACCCTGTGATCCACTGCATAACTCCTAGTTCTTTCCTACCAAAATACTTCGTAGGCACCCATTCTCTATCTGTTATTCATGCAGCAGTTTACTCCTGTACAGAGGCAATAAATAGTCCTCTCCCCTGTGAGGGGTATCCTATGGCTTTCTGACTGTTTAACATTAATGTAAGAGGATTATGATGTCTTTTCTGTCTTCTAGTGCATTAAGAGCTTGTCATCTTGGTGTCATCTTCAAATTCGATGGGTCGATTTTGATATTTGATAAATACCTTTTTTTTTTCTTTCCTGGATCATTAGTGAAAATACTGAGTTATACTTGATGTAGGAAAGACCCTTTAACCATTGATTAGTCCCTTCTGAAAAGAGAATTGTATTTTCGTTTCACCTACGCCCCAATTCCATAAATTTCCATGGAGCACATCATGTCATACTGTCTGGTACATTTCTTAAGATGAACTATGTAATAACTATGACTTCTTTATCTGCAAGTTCTGTTACATTGTTGTAGGAATTTGGTTTTGCACAGTTTGTTCTGGCAAATGTAAACTGTCTCATGCTTATCACATTTATTTTCTAGGTATTTACAGATGGTTTGTTGACTATTTGTTCTAGCATTTCTCCAGCAACCTTGAGCTGTAATGTAAAAATTGCCTTTTTTCTCTTTTACCTTCTTTTTAAAGATGGACACTGTCATCGTCCTTTCTCAGTCTTCTTTTGTCTCACCTCAGAGACATCTTTCCAATAAAAAAGAAAGTAATTCCAAGATATAATTAGTCAATTTGTGATGCATTTTAAAAGTTTTATGTATACAATCTTACATGGTCTAGCATCTGAGTGCATTAGATCCAACCATTTTAACATGGGAATTATCCAAACCTCTTCTTGTTTTATTTGAAGCTCATGCCTGATGTTTTTGTAGGAATCAGTAGTCTGATTTTTCTCTGCGTGTGTGTAATGTTCTCCTATGACTATCTACATAGAAAGTTTGTGGATTTATAAGAAAATAGGTATTGCCATGCAACCATATTTCTATTAGATCTGACCTAGGAGAGAGCGTGTGCTACAAAGGAATGGTCTGGGTGCCAAGTGAAAATTGATATAAGTTGGTCTCCTAGAATTTTCTGATAGAACTAAAGTAAGAATTGTATTTATTGGCTGTATTTAGATTTTGTTTACTGTATGCTCTAAACAGTATTTGGAACATGAGGAAGCTAGGACATGAAACATTTGCTTTCCAAAGGTTTTAACGGAATACTGCCTAATCTGAGGTCTGTTTATCACTGTTAAGTTTCTGAGAAATCCTCTGAGATACTGCTAATTGATTGAAAAGCACCCCTTGGATTACAGCAAAATTGAGGACATACAATGGATTTTACAAACCTATGAAATGAAGAAACTTCTGATCTTGAGTCCACTGATGCCTTGTGGGGTCTTTCTCTGTATATGCACTGAGGGAACTATATATGCTGGATTTAGGGCATGTCCATTGCTACTTCTTACATTCACTTTGCAGAATGATTTTATCCATACACTCAGGAATATCAGAGGAAATTCTACTTGATATGACACCTCTTTAAAAACCAAATACATGCTAAATAAAAGGAAGACACCTCCCCCCAGCAGAAAATAATATCAAGCAGATAAAATTTCTGGTGCAACCAGAAACCATGGAGTAGTGTTCTAATACCATATATTTTCCTATTGCCCAAATTAATAGGATTGTATCACAAACATTCCTGTAGTTGTTTAGTTATACCTTCCTTAAAATCTTCTATCTTATTCTAGTTTCAGAGACATCTACTCTGTATGATTCCTTAGGTTTAAAATACCATGTTATAGAATTATCTCCAAGTTAGTGGTATCTAAGAAATTATTTGGTAGCATTTGTTACTTCCAAGTCTCCTATTATTGTAGTTTCAGTTGTGAAAGGGCACAGTCCTCTGAATCACATTTAAAAGCTGTTTCAACTTGGGCCTCATGTCTAATCTTATCCAGGGGTCATGCCGTCCCACAGGGTTATAGTCTTTTTTTGGTGACATCAGTACTAATAAATCATTTCCAGAAGAGTGTGGTATCAATTTATCTCATAACAGCTTACTTTGAACATCAGTGCTTAAATGCAGTAAGTGGTCATAGTAGCTATAGTTAGAAAACATTTTTTACGAAGAGTTTTATTAGAATTCGGCATCTTCCCAAGAATAAGTTTTGTTTGCTAGGAATCTCAGAAAGCCATTGCCAAAAATATGTTTTGTAATCTTTTAGAGCCAAACTGGGATTAAGCAGCAGTCAGGGAATTGTGCGTCAAAACAGGGAGCTGGGTACAAGTCCACAAGGAGAGCCCTGCTCTGCTGATTTTAGACAGGCCCATCCTATGGACATGCTTTCTCTGCTGCCTTCCCCATCATGCAGAGCTGCTGAATGGAAGTGTGTCAGAAGCAGGAGCATGATACTGCAGTGCTGATGCCTGCTAACTGGCCAGAGGCAATCCCACCTTTCCTCCAAACACTGCCTTGGAGGCAGGCTCGTAACTGCATCTAGCTTGTCCCACACCTCCACCTACATCCATGCTGCAGCCACGCCTACCCTGTGGGGTAGGGACTTCTGAGGAGAACAAAATAAATGATGCAGGAAGGTGGAAATCTGTCCTGAAACAAAATTCAACGAAGGCAAGAGAAGATAGTGGAAGAAAGGAAATGGGACTGTGGAAAGAGACCAGGGCAAGGAAGGCAACATGAGCACAAGCCTACAGTACATCATTTGACTCGAGGTTTAATCATGCTGTGGTGGCATCACGGGATACAATAGTAAGGATGGAGACAGAAAGGCTGTCACCTTCCTGGCTTCTGTAGCTTCTTCAGTAAGCATGTGGTGTTTGTGAAAGCAAGCAAACAATTCTCACGTATGAGCAGCAGAACAAACTCCATTAGCAGCAAATTAATAGACACAAAAGTCCATAATCTCATACATGGATCCACAGCTGACTTACAGCAGCTGGGAATCAGGCCCACCTGCTAAGGCTGTGGGACTCTGGCAATTTTGTTTACAGGGGATTAAAGATTTTCAGACTGTATTTCTGACTAGGCTGAGGCTATAATGAGGGACACGGCTGGTCCTACACTACGTGTAAGCTAATCTCTCTATCTAGAAGCCATTTGATTCTTAAATCATTTCAATGTGTAGACCTGGTCACAGTTTTTTCTGTCACTCAGGGTCATAATCTACCTTCAAATTCAAATTTTCCCTCATAAAAGAGCAATGAGGGGGACAGGTTGTTTAAATTATAGTTTTCCTTTTCCTGGGAAAATGAAGGTTCAGAAGTTATAGTGTGCAGGTGGAATTTATTTTTTTTTTACCTGTAAGCCAGTAATTAGCACCTTTGCTTCATGTTAGCCTTCAGCATGTGGACCTTATGGCTTTGTCAAGTGTCTGAGGGCCCAGCTGGTTTTCATCAGCTGAACAGAACTATTTGACAATGAGTGGGAAAAAACCAAACTTTGCTAGCAGCAATAATCAGTTTTCCTTGCCCACACCTCTTGCCCCACTGGACCTTTCCAGCAGCCATCTTCTTTTCCTCACCCTTTCCAAAGAACAGAAAGTGGATGACTCCAATAACTTGTATATAAATCAAGAATGTTCTGGTGTCATAGAAGAATAATGAAAATAATATACGTTAACAACAGAGACTACCTTAGCTTCTCCAACTGTATTTGTGATTACAGGTGAGAGACTCATTTTAGGAGAAGTAAGGGTACTGCTAGAAAAAGTGGTTTGTGAGCTTCTTATCTGACTTCCTTTCAAGGCTTCTAATGTGATCCTAGTCCCTAAGAATCTTCTTAATGCAGAAACTGTCTTAGGAGTTGGATTGTGTTTTTATCATTTGTTAACAGTATTAGCTGAACAGCTAATATACAGCCCCAGACACTGTACTGGTCTGTGGAGTCTTCTTGTGAGGGACTTTGGGGCTTTTAACAATTACCTGTGAATGTCCTCCATGTCCTTGTGGTAACAGTCATGCCAAAGGTATCAAGTCTGTCTCCTCAAGAGATCAGTGCTCCCCAGAAGCTGGATCATGCCCATCCTATATTTCATGTTTAAGAAAACTGTTCTCAGTTGGTTTGAACAGAGGGTTATGACTTCTTTTCTATCCTCCTCCCCTGCTCCTCCTGCTCCCCCTCCTCCCCTGTGCCCATTTAGGCTGCTAAGTCAAACAGAGTTTGATTAATGATGACAGAGATTACTGTGAGCATAAAGTTCAAGAGCTGAGCTGTTTATTTGTTTAAGAAAGTTGTTTTCTGAGTGTTTCTCTATATATCTAGCCACATGCTTAGACTGAAATACACCAGCACAGTCACTGGTTTGTACAAATACTGTTTGGACAGCAAAGAATGCTTGTAAACATTCAGGATGGGGAGGGGAAATACTCAGTGTCTTAGGGCTCATTCCATTTTCATGTGGTCTGTTCTTGTATCAATGGTGTAGGAGGAAACGCCTGTCGAATAATACTGAGAAGACACTGTGTGTGAAAGTACACTGGCTCAGGGGAGTAGTGCCAGGATATAGGCAGGAGTTTAGAGGCAACTTCTGTCCGTCATCTTCAGCAAATAAGCATTAAAGGCAGACCCAGATCCAAAACTTTCAGTTATGGGAGTCAAATTAGGTTCTTCTAGTCCAAAACATAAAACAGAGGATGTCTGTATCCCTGCATTGCCCAGGAACTCTGCCTAATGTCATTGTCGACAAGCCAAGTCATGGATTTACATAGCTGGCTGCATATATCTGTCATCCTGTTCCTCAAAAAAATTGGGTTCAGTTTCTTAGGAGTGAGATTTGCTGCATCTTTGCTTCATCTTCTAACACCTAGGACAAAAGTTATTAATTAGCTGTGCACCTACAGTTCCCACTGATCTTTCAGTTACAGGTGTATCTCAGGTCATGATTTGACTCACGGACTGTAAAGCAGAGGTTTTGATTCTGCGCTGGGCACTGGGGAGGAAAAGTGATTCCATTCTCCCTGGCTGGTCACTCTTGTTTACTAAGTTTGATTTAACAACTTAGGTCTGCTTATAACTGAAATACATCTTAGCTGTTAATCAAAATAAATTAACAAAAGGAGGGAAAACAAAAACGGCCCAAATTACTTTCAGGTGAATCTAACTGCCTTTCTAAACACCTCTGCACTTGATTATTCTGTTATAAATTTGCAGCAAAGGTTCTGGGAAAGGGAATGGTGTTTAAATTATTGCTTCCTTTTTAAAGCTATCCCCATGATACGCACATCAATTTTTTATGAGAGCAGTTCCTTTGAAAATTATCTTCTTATGTGTTCGTTCTTTCAAAATTTATTCTAACTGAGAATAAACTGATTTTTCATCATAGCACTCTTTTCTCCAGAGAATAACATTGTTTTTCTTTTATTATTTTCTGGTTCAGTCCATTTAAGTCATGCTCCTCCTCCACTTCCTTACTGCTCTAAGCAGAGTCAGGGGTTAGTTAAGGAAAGTGGTGTCTGAGTTGTGTCCAATTTTAAGCTTCTGACTCAAAAATTCACCCTTGATTTCTTGTTCTTGATGGGTTGATTGCCAGATTATTTCTTTAAAACTATAGCACTTGTTTCCTGTTTTCAAAGGCTGAAATCAGCCACTTAAGCACAACTGAAAAAAAGCCATGGTGCCTAAATTAGTTTGCATAGTTAGAGCAATAACAGCTCTATCAGACTGCAGGTGTCACAATACCCACACACACACACAAAGAGAAAACTTAAAAACAGGAGGCAGCCTTACAGAACCCAAATGAATCTTTTTTAGCAGAGTTCATGCTTCTGAGCTCATGAGGTCAGGCTATAGAAAAGCAGCTGACACTATGATATTGAAGGCTCCAGTGGTTTTCCTGGAGGAATAGATGGATGACCTGGTTGTTTTATATTGCTGACTTTGTCCATTGAAACAGTGAAGTAAAAACTGGTTTTCCTCATGTGGTTTTCTTCTTAATGAAATTTGTTCCTTGTCATCAAACCTATTTGTATTTTTTTTCCCCCCGTGGTCTCCTTTTTCTTAACAGTCTCTGAATTTCCTGACTTCCCGATTTTAGTTGTCAGGAAACAGTTCATCCAAGGCTAAAGTGCTCTGACACAATCCATGCCAAAAATAAGGGGAAAATAAAAGAGTTTATTAGCCTTTAATTCTATGCTTTATCATTTCAGAGCAGGGTTTAGTTCCTAAAATTCAGAAGAATCAGGAATGATCAGAAATATTTTCAAGTATTTTCAATATCAATGCCAGGTTTCAGCTTTAGTGATTGAGTTCTGAGGTGTTTTGTCAGAGGTTCCACTTAGGTCAATTCCCAGAATTTAATGCAAATATTTTGAGAGTGGAGTCACAGCTCATATACATTTACAGAACAATCTTAATACAATTCCTCCTACATATGGGTTATACTCAATCTTTCATACTTTTTTCTTCACAGGTAACTTTGTCTTCACATCCTCAGAATAATCAGGATTAGAAACATAGACATTCATCCAACATCCCATAATTTTATCACTGTTACGATCAGATCAGCCATTTAGACCACGCATTGTATAATTGAGGGATAGCTTGAGTCTACTATTTTCCCGCTTTTTCTGCAGCCGTATCACATATGTCATATGTGTAGACAGAAGAGCTTACTCGTCAAAAACTAAATCCTTTATTTGAGAAAAGGAACGCTCAGAAAGAATAAAGTGCAACAGGAAAGAATATTTTCAGAAAGCTTTTGTTATGTGATAGTAGCTTCTTTGAAAAATTGTTTCACTTTTTTTATGACCTGTTTATGACTGCAGAAGAACTGTAGAAGAAAAATGCTGATCAGTACACTTTCATTCTGATCTGTCTCCTGATAAGAGAGACTGCATCAGCATCAGACAGACCAGAGAAGCTGTTTTCCACAAAATCCCATGCAGGACCCATTTACCTGACTTACACAATTCCTGTATATATTGTGTTCTATGTACTACATTCTTAGAAGTCTTTTTTCCCCAAACACCTCCTTTTTACATGTTATATACATACTGTAATTCCAAGTAGTTTAATTTCTGAATTATCTAAGCATTGAAACAGATAAACAATCCATCTGAAATATTTCTTAGTGAGGATAAAAAAGGAGCTGAAATGAAAAACTTACCTGGCACTCCTGACTAGAACCAGGCTACATATTCATATCTTTACATGTTCAATGTCTGATTGTTTTATAGTTGGAAGAGACCTGTCTCAAGTGCTGTTTGAAATGTAGCTAAAATCTCACAAGAAAGATCAGTAAAATTCTACTATTTCAGCTTTGAGTCCTCTTTCATTTTGCTTTAAGCTCACTTGAAGCCATTCTGAGACTGTTCCTTTGTTAGACTTTGATTTCCAAACCTGAATCCCCAATGCAAACCCAACTCAAAAGTGGCCAAGAACATCCCAGTTTGTGTTCATTTAAAATCTCTGGTGACCTTGAAGTTAAAACCTTGCAAAGGGGAATGTTTGCTTCTCTGGGTTAGCTACTTTTGAGCAGTTTCTCACCTGCAGGCCACATCTGTCTAACTCATCAACAGAAATGGGCATATCCATGCCCAGGACCGAACTGCTTTGAGATGTTCGTGGAAAAGCTAGGAAATCCCTGTCACTCTCTATTACTATTAGGCAATCACTTTCCATGGGAACCTGCTTTTGCTGGAGCAGACAAGCTTTCAGCCCTGCAAGTGGTCTTTTTGTTTATGTATCTTTTCTGTTCCTTTGTTTACTTAAAGGGACAGAATTGTCAGCTCTTGTAAGGCTGGGCTGTGTAACTGATGGCCTATCCACCTCAGACTTGCCTTTTTTTTTTTTTTTTTTTTTTAGAAGAAGAATCTTACCCAAACATCAGTGAAATGAGCAGATTTATGAAAGCAAAGAAGAGCAAAGTGGAAAAGGAAGTTTATGTTTTTTGTAGAGAATCATTGCTGTGTAAATGCACTGAAAGAATCTCTTGGCTGTTTGGGCTTTTGCATAACAGCTAGAGACGCAGAGCAATTAGATTTTCTAAGTATAAGCAAGAGAATCTGTTTTGCTTATACAGAAAAGTCCCCCAGAAGAGAGGCAGGAGCAGAGACATAAGTAATAAGCACATATGTTTGGAAGGAGTATAATGTACTTATAAATATTATAGTGGCGTCGCTATAGTTAAGGGTCTGGCAAGATTTCTGTTGTAAACCCTTCTTGTCAGAGGTTCAGGACGGAGCTGTAAAAATTCCAGACTGCAGCTTGGCATGTGAGGGCTCAAGGCAGAGGCACAGGTTTCCCTCCTGCCCCCTGAGTAAATTGGCACAAACCCGATTGTCTGTAGGGAAGTGATATTAGGCAGAGCCCTCGCCTTTCTCTTTGAAAAGCAGATGGTTTGTATTCCTGTCTTGTCAGAAAAGCTGGGATACTGAAAATGCACTGGAACATCAGTTTGTGCTGCAGAAAGGAAGACCAGTGTGTTGACATATGGTAGAAACAAACTGCAAATGAGCGAATCTTTTCATGTTTGGATCCAGTCTACATGCCTCTAGACGTTTGGTTTCCCAAAGAGAAGACCATGCAACGTTTTGGGAAGCTGCTGCCTTAAGGAAATTCTGCAAAGGGAATGAAAACCAATTAATGATTTTAGAACTGAACATTTCTTGAGTCTATTCGAGGTTTGCTGGTTGCATTTCGTTAGCAGTTGAACTTCAAGACAAAAGGAAGCACCAGGATCTGTTCTTGATCCACAGACTGTAAGGCTGTGATGGTTTTGTTATTAACTGGCAAATCTGGCACTGATAACAAAGGCAAACTTAAATAGGAATAAAAAGGAATTAATCTGAAATAAATTTAGGCTATCCAAATAACCAGTGAGGAAAATAATATTTTACATTTGTGCAGTGTATATGCACTTTAAATTCAACAAAAAAGTAATCGGAAAAAGTCCACTGTGTTCTGCTCAGCCAAACACCGTAGGATTCCTGCACATAGTAGCTGAGCATGGTCTTTACCAAACAGGAGCTGCAAATCTGCATGCAAAGGATCAAACTGAACACTGAAGGTTTTTATACAGGAGATGGTGAATACATATGCACTAAACATATTGATAGGTGTAATTACACAGGGATTTAGGGACTTAGTTTTGGGGCTAACATTTCATGTGAATGTCACCTGATCTGGTCTGTATGGCTTATGTATATATTACTAACCATTAAATTATCATTGATATTGTTACCTTTTGGTAGTAGCTAAAGAGCAATGAGTTCTACTCAGGTATCAGGTTGACAAAAACAATCCCACTAGAGACATCTTGAACTGCTAAGGCAAAAGAAAAGATCATCAAGACAATAAATCAGTAAGCTATGCAAAATGTTTCAGCTGTGCCAAAAAAGATTGTAGACTACAAAACATGTGTTTTTACCATGATGGTTGCAAAGAGAATTTAAGCTGAAAAATGGAATGCAATTCATTAATTTTACTATAAATGGCTAGTCAGGCAAAAATCTGATTTGCTAAAGTCGCTGTCCTGTCTGCTTCCTTGCCCACTGTGTAGGTTTAGTGCCTGTAAGCCAGCTTTTGTATTGATGAACATCTTGTGAAACCCCGCTCAGCTGAGTGATACAGGGTACAAGGCAGTGCTGGAGTTGTCCCCTAGGATTCAGTCTGGCTTCAAGTAAATGTCTCCTGGAGAAGCTACAGAATCCAGTGAGTTTCTTTCATTTTGAAGTGAGGAAGTCAAGATAAGTTGCTGTTGTGACTTATATCACATAAGTAAGTGATGTGATATATCCAAATATCCCATTAAAGTGATATTGGAAGTCTGACTTAAATGCACAAAATTTGGACTGACTGTCTAATCTACATCAAATCTATTTTACAAAACTGTGTGACATGGAAATAAAGTGCAAAGTAAGGCATAATAAAGCTGTTGATTTTAGTACAGACTTTTATGGATTAGATGCCTTGTTTTTGCCTGTACAAGTAAAACAACTTGAGAGAAAAGTCTAATCTTTTCTGCTTCACAGTAATTCCACTCAGAATTTACTCCTTCTTTCCAGTAAAACTGGAAAGAGGAAGCATTTGAGACTAAAGTAAGAAAGACATTCCGTCCTTTTGCCTGTTAAAATAAAGGATAATCACTATCTGTAATTACCTACATAGGTCAATGCTTTGTAATTCTGAATGATAAAGTAAAACAATAGAGATCCAGTGGCTGGAAGCTGAAGAGGACAGAGAGGAAATAAGGAATATATTTTTAAAGGTGATAATAATTATCCATTGGAACAAATTACCACAGTGATTTGATGGGTTCTCCATCCCTTGAAATCTTTAAATCAAAACTGGACATCTTTCTAAAACTATGAAGCCAACTTGGAGTGATGGGTTTGCAAGAATTACTGGGTGAAATTCAAAGATTGGTGTTATGCAGGAGGTCAGACTAAAGGCTCATAACTGTCTGTCTTCTAGCCTTAATTCCTATTGCTAGAGGGATAAGAGGTATTCATGTTCTTGATTTTGTACCAATAACCAGAAGTGGTTACGGTCCTGTGTCTGAATTTCAAAAACAGGAGATGAACTTTTGAAATAGTAGCTGATTCACTTTGAAATGCTTTTGTGTAGCTCTGTATGTAACATCTTCATTCACATCACTGGAAAAAATATCAATGGTCTTCAGCACATGTTTTCCAGGAGATAACAGAAAGATTAATAGATAGAATTATTTTTATTTTTTTTTAAATCAAAGAATCTCCTTGGAATTGCATGTCTTGGCTCTGTGCTTTACTGACAATTATAATTCCAGTAGTAACTACTTATTCCTTTCACCTACTTTGCTTTCAGGGGATATTGACCATATGTAATATTTAAGTTACAAATAGCTATAGCCATATAGCTAAAACGGAAATTACACTCTCAAAAATATATATGAAGATGTGGAAATTCGTTTTTCCCTCTGTAACTAAACTGCAGCAAGATCTTGTCTAACATTATCCTCATTGCTATGTAGGAGCACTTTGTGTGCGTTTGTGCATACATTTGTAGGCGTGCATGGATGCATACATGCGAGTGATACGTAATTTCAGTAAAAATAAAGAGAGAGAGAGAACCATGGAAAATCTGATCCAGTACTACTGAATTCCTGGACAAGTAGTCCATGCATCAATCTCTCCTCGCTTCACAGTCTCAGGACAGTTCAATGTGCCTGAGGCCTCAGAGGAATTTTTCTCATATGCCTCCAATGTTTTTATAAGACTGCCTTGGCAGGAAATACATATGTTCTTAATAATGATTAAAAAGAATAAATTCACCTTTCAAAATCAAAGTGCAAATGGCATAGCAGGTGTAATTGAGGCAAATGATTATGGTACTTATCTGTCTTTACAGAAAAAGCTCAAGGGAATTTGCTATCTCCCCAAGGATATAATATTTTTAGTAGATTTTGAGTATATGGTTTGCCAAGAATTCAAGGCCGAGTATAAAATGTGCCATTCAAACAATGAATATGAGCATTCAGCTGGGGTGAAGAACAAGTTTTAGAAAAAGAAAAACAGTAAACAGAGTTTGAAATACCCCAGGTATAAACTCCACACGTGAAATCCAACAGGGCAACTGAAATGTAAAGGAATGTTCAGCATGGGATCTCTGCACTGCAAATACAGGAAGAAAATTGACTTTATGGTAAGATGGATAGCCTAAGGTCCCTCTGATGACATGTATTTTCATGTGATTAAATGAAGAAGGTAAGAAATACACACTTTGCATGCAAGTCTAAGCATCTTTAGGTAGCATGTAGGTAGCTTTTATTGTAGTTAGTTCTTTGGGGTAAAGAGCAGTATCTCTGTAAGTCTCATGCATATTTCTACATTCTACAGAAGTAGTTTTGAGATCAGACTCTCACCTTGCATCACCTTATCCCTTCCAGCTGGCAGTGTACATTAGAACAGTTATAAAGAATATAAAAGAAGAACAGACAAGTTTAGGCTCAAAGAGCACATTTGACCAGCTCTTTCCTCCAAACTGGAGTAAAGAGGATGGAAGAAGAAAATAACATGTTGTTCACAGATTTCACAACTCCGATTCGTGGAATATTTGTTATAATTATTTATTTTATTTACCTATCACCATGGCAGCCGAGTCCTTCATGTATTAAAAAAAAAAATTAGAAACACATTGGAGCCACATTTCATGAGTTCTTGAATGTTACTTTCTGGTGTGTAATTGTTTCTCCTTCATTGACTAGTAATTAAACTGCAGTATGCCTAGGCTTGCAAATCCAGCAAACTTGGAAAATTCTTTTAATTTTTAAAGTTTGTTTGTTTGCCAGGTGGTTTTTTTCCTCCAAGCCTGTCCAACTTTGAAAATTACAACTTAAGTAAAACCAAAAACATAAGTGTCATGGATTGCTGAGGGATTACCTTACCATGTTAATATTCAATAATACCAGCTGCCCTTGTTCAGCACACGAAGGTCCCGATTCAGCAGGGTGCTGAAATGGGGCCCAAAAGTCTGGTGGAGAGAAAGCAAGCTCTTTCTCCTCGAGCTTGTCAACATTTTCAAAGATAGCCCTCATCCCACCCCACCCCCCACCCCCCCACCCACCCCCCACCCCAAGTACACAGTGCTTACACTTTCTGGTGAGCAGAAGAGTTTGGTAATCTTCCCCCCAAATGTTATGATTTTAACAGCTGGAAAAAAACCCTACTAACCTCCATAATTTTCAACCCTGTCCAATGGAAGTGTTTCCAAAACTTTCTAACTTCTTTATTTTATGCCTCTTTTTCTAGCTTCTACTGACGAAACTCTGCCTTTGTGGTATGTGTATTCTATAAACTACTGAGGCACACAATGCATATGCAGGGGAGATTGTAAAAGTGTGACAGCTTACTGTTATGTAAAGGCTTTTTTAGGTTAGGTGGTATTTTGCAACACACACCTTTTGCCAAGCCGTGCTCTGGTGATAGACCCTTGGAGTGTGAAGTTTTGCCTAGCCAGGAGGTTAAGGATGCTGAAGGTGAAAAGAAATTTTGCTGGAGCCAGCACAAGAACTGCAACAAACCAAGCAAACCAGTTGCGTGGGTAGTTTCCTCTTCACTCATCAGTGAGGAAAATGAACTTTAGCTCAGAAGTCCTATGTCATGTTAAGCCTAAAACTGTAGGGTAACCCTGTTAACACAGCAGGGTGCAAAAAAGGGTGGTTGGCTGCAGGGGGAGGCAATGAAGGGCTGCTGAATTTTTCTCTCCTGAAGCTTTCACTCACTTTCCAGGCGGGCTGTGATTTTGTTAGACTCACTTGACTGGAGGGATGGGGCCCTGCACAAATCCTTGTAGAAGGAGCAGCAGGACTCGGGGCTTCAGGTGGAGAGTTTTCCAGTCTTCAGAAAATGAAGGTTTAGTACCCTGGAACTGTGGGCAGGAGGAATGATCTGTTTTGCCAGGATCAATGGGCACCAGGATGCTGGCCTATCTGGCTGTGGGGCAGCAGGTGGGCTGTAGCAGGGGAGCCATGCCAGTGGCTGAGCCCTCGCCTCGTGGCTTCTCATGCTTAGTACCTCGGCACTCCCATGACACAAAAATGTTTCCAGATGAATGGATCTTGTCCAAGTGTTTGCCTTTTGGCTATTAGCGCTGCAAAAGCAAACAAGTTTTCTCATGGCTAACTAACTTCCTTCGATTCCTTCCCCCACCAGAAAGTCGCTTCTTGTTTGTCATGCCATGACAACATCGCTGCGCTATCCAGAGCTAGTGTGTTAATCCAGGAAGGGACAGATCCGAGAGGGTTGACTGGCAATTTTTAAACTCCAGATGGCCATTCTCCAACTACCTGTCGGCTTGAATAGGAAATAGGTCTCCTGACAGGCTCACTTCCTTCCGTTTGCATTGTTTTCAACAAAAATAGATTTTTAATAACTCCCATAATAACGTTTCTGCAAGGTGCGGCCTGCAAATGTTAGCCTGAAACAGGACAAACATATTGCAATGTCTGTTGACTTTTCACCTATCGGTGGCCCATAGCCAGTGCACTGGAGCTGATTATTAACAATAAAATAGGAAGAAACCTTAGATCAAATACTGCTAAATAGTGCCCAATATCCAAAATTTGGGAGCAGAACCTCAGCTGCTGCAAATTAGCTGAGGATCTGCTCAGAGTGTTTAGGGATGCTGGTGAAATTAATATAACCAGTTTTGTCACTGTTCTTTTCTAATTCATCAGATCCTCTCTATATTGTGTTTCTTCTCAGACATTTCATACCTATTTGCTGTGTATTAATGTATCAGCTGAGAATGTGTGGAGCAGTAGTTGGCTTCGTTTAGTTTACTTTTAAGCTGACTGTAACTTTTCTTCAATGACTACTGTGTTTTTCAGCACTTATATTTTCTACCTTATACCAAATTTTAGCAGCATTTCTGAAGATTCCCATATATGTGGCAGTGGTACTGAAATTCAAACTCTGCACTTCAAAGCTTTTCCGATTTTTCTTACTGTCTCCAATACTTCCCTCATTTCTGCCAAGAGTTTGATTAGAGCCAGTATGTGTAGCCACCCATATGGAAGTTCTGGAAGTTGAAATTATTCTCTCCTGTTCTGTTCCAGCCTACCCTACCCTGCCCTACCCTATCCTATCCTTTGGTTGTTTTTTTGCACCATGGTCAATAAAGCATATTTGAAATGTCAATGACGTGACCGTATGTATTTACTAAACTTTTTGGTTGCAATAGGAATGATTTTTTAAGCAATTATTTCATATAAAGAAAAAATAAGTCAGATCTGATTCTGTAGAGAAAACAGAAAATTCTGTTTCCGAGGCATCACTCTCAGCTCTCAGTATTCCTATACCTTGAATTTTGTTAGAATTGACTTGCTAATTTAAACAGAAGCATTACCAAAATTATGGTATTCCCCCTTCCTCCCCAAGGTTCATCCACAACTGTGGCTCAAATTCAGCACCTCTAACATTTTATACTTTATGCCTTATATATATGCGTGTGTCTGTATGTATGTGAAAGTTTCCAAAAGTTTCAGAAGTTCCCTATATCAGAGTACAGTTTTCTATAAGATCGAACCAGATCCAGCAGCAGAACCTGGTAGAAATTGTTCCTTCACGTCACAGTAGCCTTCCTATGAGTTAATTACACTTTTCCATAGCTAGTTGTTTCTTGCTAAGATCTGTGAAGCATTCCATATGTTCTCACTAGCTCACGCTGTAGCTGGGGATTTTATTTTGGTCTATATATAGCAAGTAAATAGTCCAGATATGCTCAGATTTGTTTTGAAACCTTTAGTCAGGCTAAAATGAAGGATATGAGATTTAGAAGTGAATTTATGAAGCTAGGAACAACAACAAGGAGCAGCTGGGAAGAGATTCAGGGACAGAAGTATTATCTCTTAATAACCTCCACTTGTAAGGAGTGCTGATGACTTCAGAAAAAATCCATGCCCAGCTATCACTTGAACTTGGAGCAGGAAGGATTGAAAGAAAGAGGTGATGGTAGGCCAGGAACATTGGTTCAAGTGCTAACTGTGGAGCACACTGCTACGTGGGATCATTTCTACGAAACCATTCATTTTATTTACAAAATCACCAGCATAGCTATGTGTCTGCAAGCACCACCATGCAGCCCACCCTGGGGTTATATATTGTATGCAGCTGTACACAGCTGCTGTGTAGCAGAAAGCTTGTGGGACAGCTGGATAGGGGACAATCCCAGGAGGGACACCAGCAGAGAAGTAGGCAGCAGGAGAAAGATAGGAGGAAAAGCAGCTGTGCATAGTAGGACTGTAGAAGTTGGGCAGGAAACCATACTGTGTCAGGCTGTGTCACTAGGAGGAAGACTGAGGACACAAGAGAGCAAACAGAGTGATTTCTTACACATTTAATAAAACTGGTGAGGAGTGAGCAGGAGTGGGAACAAAAAGGAAAGCCCCAGAAGCAGATGATATAGCAGAAGGGGAAGTCGTGTTTAGAGGCAGACAAAGCAAGAAGGCGGGAAAGCAGCGATGAATTGTTTAGGGGAAGGTATGGCATTACTAGATGGGAGAGCCAGGACATGTGATATCAGGTCATTAATCCCAATTCTGTTGTATGTCCTCTCCCCCATGGGTGCCTGCACACCTCTGTGTGCCCTTGTGTTAGGTAAAAGAGTTGGGGAAAAGAATTGGCTTAGTCCACTTGTGTCATCATATGAAGACAGGAAGCCTAGGAGGAGCCAGCTGTCCCTTCCACATTCCTCTTTTGGAGGAACCCCCCTTTATGCCCCTCTCTCTAACTCAAAAGGCCCTCTGAGATTTTCAGATTTAACTCTGAGGAAATGAAAGTCCCAAATCATATCAATAAATGAATATAATACCAGTAGGAAGCATATGATAGGAAGAAGTTCATTAGAGAAACTTCAGCTGACATTTCATATCATAATTGGTAGCTCCAAAGTGCTTTTTGCTTGGTGAGGAGGGCTCAGCTACACGTAGTGCAAATTGTGTTTATAGAAGTTGGTGGTGACTACTGAAGTTTTTCTTTTGCAGTTGTACTGAGCCTAAGGCAGGTTTTCTATGGTACAGAATGAGTTTGAAAAAATGCATTGCAACTAGAGTAGGTTTTATTCTTTAAAGCCACCCTAGCTGTGTACAAAGAGTACCCACACTGCTATGATAGCATATGGTTGTACCGTGTTCACCAAACTCATACTCTAGCTCCAGCCTGGGCTCTCCTGTCCACGCAAGCCCTGAAGTTCAGTGCTATCTTCTTGTATCTGCCTTATATAGATGTTAACTATGAATCTGGTTTTACCCTAATCTAACACCATCAACTTATATGGAGTTGCTTCTGATGCCTTTCAAAGACACAGCTAGCCTTAAGCATTGTTGTTTCTCTCTGGACTCTTAAAAAGGATGTAAATGTTCAAAAGGTGGCCCTGGAGCTTTTGTAAAAGTGTTTCAGTTCTCGTTTTGTGATAATTTTAATATTTATAAGTGGCTGATATTGCAAAGTGTTTGACTGGTAATGTTGGTAGTAATATTTTTTAAAAAGTGGATTTGTCATGTAATACATACAGTGTTTATTTAGGTACCAAAAAGCCAAATCACTTTTCACAAAATTTTAATTGGGTTTTAATTTTGAACTTTTCAACTGCTATCAAGCCCTCTTCTTTTGCCTTCCCCATGGCTTTTACATAAGCTTTTGTGCATTTTTAGTGATGGGGAAGACTGTGTTTCCAATAATTCACAACTGGACAGTGTCAGTCCGGACCTGATGTTCTCTGCACTTTTAAGTCCCCACAAAAATCTGAAAGTTTGCAGTAATTATAAATTCTCATATGGACAGAGGACTAATTTACATTTTGGTAGGACTCTCAATATCTCAGTGGCACTTTGGTCTGGATTTAGTTAGTATAGCAACCAAGAAAAAAGAATTGTACAAAATTTTATTATGTAACATTCACAACATTAGGTATAGTAAAGAAATGTAAGCAGACAGCCAAAAACCTCAATTAAAAGCAACTTAATGTGGCTGCCAAAACATTCCACCCTTTTGAGCTCAGGTAGGTAAACCTTTTGGGCTATAGGCACAATGGGAAAGGACTAATTAAAGAAATTAGGTAAGATTTCTTAATATTATAGTAGTGACATAAAAACTTGCTCCATGCCATCCCTTCCATATGAAACACTTGGTTTTCCTGGAGCTCCAAATGACTGTTACTTCACTCAGCTCACTTTTAACCATATACTATCTCTGTCCAGTTGTTCAAGTGGGCTCTGGTAAACTGAGGCACTATGTATGTGTGAATACGTATATGTGCATGCATTAAGTGTCCATATGTGTGCATACATATGCATTTATGCGGGGACATACGCTGAGGCGATAGGATCTTTTGACTGGGAAGGCAGTGGAGGGGCATGCAGCTGTGACCCCAACACATGATGCACAGTTAAGCTGAAGTGGTTAGTGCTAAGGGGGAAGTCAAAGTCCTTGATAAATTTCCATACACTTAAATGCATGCATACACTGCTTTCACATGACATTTTTCACTTGATAAGTACTCAATGTTAGGAAAAGTAAATAACTGGGCAAATGAAACTGTATCAGAAGAGATTTTTGTGCTTTCAGTAAGATTAAATTACTGTATGAAAATGAAAATATATTGTAGATTACCATCTTAAATTTTGCATTCATAGTTCTTATGGACATAGAGAAAGAATATGCTCTTTCTTTTCAGTCTTTATGAGGCACATTCCATTGATTTCACCTACTAGTTCCTACAGTCTACAGCGTAAATAAAATTGCAGCATCTCTCTTTGGGGTTTGGTGGGGGTGGTTAAAAGGATTTTCTTTGCTTTGTGATTATTACTTTTGGTGTTGTCTTTGTCCTTTGTAACAAAGTCTTATTTGTATTTCATTTCCTAGATAACAAAGGCTACCATGTAATTAAGGTCATTTGACTATAACCAAGAATTCAAAAAAGATGAGTGATGAGGAATGTGTGATTAATGTACAAATGAAAAAGTAGTCCTACTCCTTCCCTCTCTTATCAGTTTTTAATCCCTCTGATGTACCTAACTGGCTCCAGTTGATGTCACTGGTAGTTTTATGTGGCCTGTGAGTTTTTTAAGGAACAGCTTCCATTTTCCTTGAGTTAGAGGGAGGGGAAAGAACAGAACTGCACTGCAATAAAAGTGGTGTCACGAGCATACTAACCATAAAAAGTGTACAATACCTAACGTTCTCAACGGTAGTATTTTAGACAGGCATAAGATCTGAGACCCATGAGATGGGGAACAGATTTTCTTAAGCAGCAGATAAAACCCATGGCAAGATGCAACTAATTATGATCATATGAAGCATAAACAGCTAAAGTACTAAGACTTAGTGGAAGTTAGTAAAAGAGCTGGGGATACAACTAGGGGAAAAAAGATGGCACCTGTCAACTGATGTATAGGCAATATAGTATCATGACTTTGTACCTACCTCCAAAGAATGAGTGGGAAAAAATGACCTCATAAGGTCAATATTATCCTTCTGAGGGACTTTCATACATCTTGGGTAAAGTGCCAAGTACACTGGAACTGAGGGAGTGTTAGTTGTCTCCAAAGTGCCAAAAGGAAATAGAGAAAAGGGATAAACTGGCCAAACAAGCAGACAGAATTACAATTTTGTGGCAGGTCGCTCTAGGTCTCATTGACCTTGGCAGTAATGCAGGGGTAATTTTTTATATGAGTGAACTGTCCTTGAATAATTTCTCCAACATATACAAACAAGCTTTTCTTCCACATCAAAGATGCTTGTCATGCTCTCCTTTCCAAAAAATGACAAATAAAAAGGATTTTTTTTTAATATGCTGGGAAAATCCTGCTTTTATCTATCATTCTTTTACTTAGCCCTCCTTAAAAAAATTATCTAGGCACTGGCACATTAAGTATGTGCTTCTATTTTCCCTCTTGTGGAAAAAAGATGCAGTTGTGGAGCAAAAAACTGTGTTTGAACATTTTGTAAGAGAAGTTTAGCTTCATAAGTGAGAGAGTATGACATTTAAGACCAGAGTGAAGTAGGAACACTGCACATTTGGTACGAATACTGGATTTACCTTTTAAAAAAATGTGAAGAACATCTAAGGAGACAGTCCCCCCTTCTCATCCCTGCTTGCTTTCCACCTCAACTCATAGCTTTTCCACAATGGAGACCTATCTTTTAGGTACACTGAATTGCCTCCTGGAAGCCTTTCTCTCCTTTGACTGAACCGGAAGACAATCTTCTAAGTTAAACACCTACATTAGTGGCTGAAAATGGCAATGCCTACTGATTTTCAAAGAGGGAGTTGGCAGCCTAGTTTCCTTTATTCCTTTGAAAATGTCCCTTTGAATAGATGTGTACATCCAGTAATGTGTGGAACACTAGAGTTAAGTGATCTCTCCTGTTCCACCTAACATTTATTGCCTTAATTTGGGGATTTTGTAGATAACGGCTACTGGCTGTTAAACTCTAAGCAGTATTCAGGGCTAAAAGACCATCTCCATGACGACTTTAATCTCCAAACTTACAAGGACCAAGATACCATGTAAGAATTGATGTGTGCACTGAGTGTCAACACCACACTCTATAAATGATTGTTGAGGTTCCCAGACTTCATGGCATGGGAAATGCTGAAGTACTCAACACATTTTTTGTCTCATTCTTCAAAGGCAGAGCCCTCTCCCAGACCTCTGTGCGTACAGGTATAAATTGGAGTGGGAGAGGCAGCCAACAACAGGAAAACAAAATGTTAGGGAGAAGCTGGTGGGATGTACCTGAAGGTGTTGAGGGTGCAGACATGATTGCAAGATTGCTGTCTGTCCTCAGTGAAAAGCCATTGTGGCTGAAGATAATTCCTGATAGCTGGAAAAAGATGAATGTTAAGTTCTTCTTTACACAGGCAAGAAGACCATCTGGGGAGCTACTGGTCAGCTTTACTTCAGTGTCTGAAAAAATCATGGGGTACATCCTCCTAGACTCCATTTCCAAACACATGAAGGACCAGAATGTAACGAGGAACAGTAGACATAGAAATACCAAGGGCACCATGCTTCACCAAACTGATTGCCTTCTGTGGTGAAATGACAGTGGATGAAGGAAGAGTAGTGAATGCAATATATCTTGAAAGGCTTTTGAGACAATCTCCCACAGTGTTTTGCATAGTAGTTTGAGGCAACGTGGGATGGGTGAATTATTAGAAGAGTTGAAAATCGGCAGGATTGACAGGCTCCAAGAGTGGTAACTGATGGCTTGAGATCAGCTTGTTGGCCAGCAATAAGTACAGTAACCAAAGGGCTGATACTAGGATTATTTGTTTAGTATCTTCATTGGTGACCTGGATGATTTGACAAAATACACCCTCTGGAGATTTGTGGATGGTGGCGCGTCAGGGGGAGCGGTTGACACGCAGTGCAGCAGAACTGCAAGGGCCAAGAGAAACTTCAGATCTCAGCCAACAAAAGCTGCGTGAAGTGCAAAGTTGTGCACCTGGGGTGGGGTAACCCTCTGCATCAGTGCAGGCTGGGAAATGACTGGCTGAGAAATAACACTGTGGAAGAGGACCTGAGGGTTATGACAGGTGCCAAATGGCATATAACCCAGTAATGTGCTCTCAGTGTAAATAAGGGAAACCACATGCTACATTAGGAGGAGCTTAGACAGCAGATTGAGGGATCTATCTCTACTTGGCATTGGTAAGGCTGCACCTGAAATACTGTGCCAGATTTGGTTTTTCCAGTTAAAGAGAGATATTGAGAAACTGGATAAGGTCCAGTGTCAGGCTACTAACATACTGAGCATTGTAGAGCACATAGCGTATTAGAGAGGGCCGAGGGACATGGGCTTGTCTCATTTGATAGAGAAGAAAAAGATGATCAAATGTATCCTACAATTTCTGGAAAGAAAATAAAAAAGATATGAACCAAGCTCTTTTCAGACAACTATTGGTTAGTTACTAGAAAAACAGGGTAGTTACATGAGGAAACAGACATTCAAGGGGACATAATTGTAAGTTGTGACTAGGGAGGTTCAGACTAAAAATTTTGAAAACTATTAATCAGCAGAGAGTGTGGCTCTGGAACAGCATATCTGAAGGATTGGTGGAATTGCCACCTGTGGAAGTTTTTAAGACTCATCTAGCAAAGCAACGGCTGACCTGACCTCATGTTGGCCACAGTCTGTAGCTGGCCTAGACAACCTCCAGAGGTTTTCCCTCCAGGCAATATTTCTAAGATGCTATGACAACACTCTCTTAGAACATACAAGGAAAGGGATGGTGGCTGGCATTTAACGGTTCCCTTTTGCAATCCTATAGAGTCACTGTTGCTCAAGAATATTTTGAACCTTCTCTGATTAAGGGCAGGGCAGGGCAAGTTTTCTCACAGATGTACAAGTAGCATATTGCATATTGGCAGACAGAACATCATGGACACTTCTGATGCAGAAATGAAAAACAGCTGGATGGGGTTGAGGAATGAGAAGCATAACTTCTTTTTTCCTGAGAGGCCCAGAACCCCGAATTGGGGGGGGGGGGGGGGGGGGGGGGGGGGGCGGGGGGGAACACCTTTTATTGTCATTCTAGAAAGCATGGGCTTGGTACAGTGGGTAGGTACTTCACAGAGTTTCAGCACGTCACTCTATAGTTTTTCAAACCACCATAACCATCAGCAAGGCAAAAAGATGGTTCAGATGTTTTCCTGGGACTTGAAAAAACCTTGTTCAGTTCTCCAGGGAAGCTGTTTATGCTTAGATCTGAAAGGGCATTCAGACTTCTGATTTTTACAGATATATATACAGACAGCACTCTAAAAAGGCTTAGTCCATATTTGTTTTTATAGTGAGATATCTTGTTTGTTTGTAATCTTGTTTATCATATAAGATGGGTTTTAATATATGTAAGAACTATATATGTCATTTGTACCATGTATCTCCTCTCCTCTTATCCAAAACGTATTTTTCCTGAAATCCTTAGAAGAATATTACTTTGTAGTCCATAGTGAATTTTAACTCCTCAATATTTAGCTGCTTTGATTTTTTTTTCTTTGAAATACCAAAAGGGATTAAAGCATAAACCTGATTAACTACTCGTCAAATGCAATTTTGTTAAGTGAAACTGTATTTGTGGGGATGGGATGGCTCAGTGGATTGATGATGAAATACCATTCTAGGTCACTTGTTCAAAGAAATATTAGTCTGGTAGTGAGTGAAAATACATTTCTTGCCATGTGGGAGCTTTTTAGCAATGAAGCCAGTAAGGAACCAGTTGCAGTGAGGTCCTGTGGATATCTCCATGTCCTAATATATGCACCAAAATAGCCAGTAACCACCTCTCCCTTTCACAGGCCTAGTGGAGAGATAAAGCATTAAGAAGGGGTAGGGTGAGATTTGATGCAATAGTTTTAAAGCAATTTCTAAAAATCATGCTTGAGATACTTTGACAAGGCAATGTCAGGAAACTTGCTCTGTGGAGTTCATAATCAAGACTTATTGGTCTAATATTTCCTTCAAATGCTGAGATGCTTCTCACAAAGGCTAATAAGAGAGAATGAAATGACTTTTGAATTGAAAACAGAGCAAGCTTTTAAAGTCATCTGATTGTCAAGAAAAAGATTTGAAAAGCAAGGCTATTACGCTGAGTAATTTCCAGAGAAAGGTAGTGGACGTGCCCTTACTTGAATCATGTAAAAGAAAGATGAACTCCTCCCATCACTGTTATCTAATTACAAGCATGAGTAAATAGGTATGGGCAACATTTTCAAACCTGGGTTCTGAAAGTTTGACACAATATCCAAAGGAAGATATGAAAGAGGCGGGGTGGTTCACACAGACTGTCATTAAGAGTAGTGAAAGCTCAAGGTCTCAGCCCTGATTCTCAGAGAATAACTGAGATTAAGGAATTAAAATTATATTGCCCAAAAATGTAGGTTAAAATCCTCACTATTCTTTACCACATTGTACTACACATAAGACCCCCCACCCCCAAATTATTATCATAGCAAGAGAAAATGGAGTTATTACATAGTTGACTGAGAACATCCAACATATTTATTGGAATTCCTGACTGGAGGCATGGATTAAAGGACTACCCGTAGTAAAGCAAAGGTCAGCAGTCAAACAAGTGACATTAGGAACATGGTCACCAAGAGGTCCCAGCAAAGTGAATAGAAGTGACTTTTCCTCTGCAGCTTCCCAAGGTGTGAACCAGAACCTAGAGCTACACTGAACGCAAATGGGTGGAAAGATCAGGAAAGGAAAGCTTTGATCCAGACTTCAGCAATTTTGCTTTTCTGAAAGAAGAGGAACCTTGGTTTCCAAAGCAGGTAACAGAAGTAAAGGCAAAAGGTCACAGACAGGCCTTGCAAGGGTTCACATTTTCCCCCTTCCTGCTCCAGCCAGCCTCAGGGGAAAGACTCTGGGGGAGTTTTGCCCATGGGCTAAAGCAACATTCTGTTGGGGAAGACCATGTGGTGGTTCCCCTACATACTGGGGCAAGGGAAGTGTTCAAGCACATGGCCCAGTTCTCCACTGCTTCTCCCCAGCTTGCTGCTGCTGCCATTGCATTCAGTGAAGAGAAACAGCTACAAGATTGTGCAAACTTAATTCAGGGTATTACAGGTGATGCCGGAATTTTGATGCCCCTCTTGCTTAGAAGCTCTTTTCATACTTGGGACCTGTCATCAGTTGTGCTGAAGTCAGAAGTCAAGAGTGGTGGTGACTCTCACTTAGGTGCTGCCATTCACACACTAAGCTCCTCTGCCTCAAAGGCCTGGCCAGGCAATGCTAACAATAAACAAACCATAATAACTCACAACTGCGGCTGAACCCAGCCCTTAATGACATTGTTCAATACAGCTTCAACACTGTGAAGAGCTTCACTGCTTCGTTCCCATGCTCCTAGGAGCATTTCCAGATGGGCTTTACCAAAGGTGATTCCATCAGCTTATTCTAATTGTTTTGCTCGCGCAGCAGAGGGAAGCTAACCTGCCGTGAAACCCGATGCCTTCTGCAGGAACAGGTTATTGCAGGGTAACAAGCGGCTTTTCTTCCCTGAGCCTCAGCCGGCAGCCCAGTACCACAGGGGGGCACTCACATTAGCACGCACACCTCCCGAGCCGCGCAGCACCTTGCAGGTGTGCGCTGCTGTGCAGCACAGCTCAGGGAGGGCTCGCAGGTAGGCAGAGCCTTGGAAGCGTGGCTGAAGCCACTTTTCCTTCTCTGCGTCTCCACGCAGCAAACTGTTGGTTTGTATTTTGCTTTGCCTTTTGGGTAGAAACAAAGCAAAAGCAGAAGAAAAAGTGAAACTGAAAAAAACCCAAACCCATATATATAAAATGGCAGTGTCTGCTAGCGCTGTTTGCTTTTTGTGCCTGGGCTAAGAAGTTTTGACCCTGGGAAAAAGGTATCGAGAAAGTCTGGGAGAAGGGTGGTGAAGGCATCATTTTCTGATTTCCATCAATAAGAAAACAACTTGTGGAAACTCCTCTCTGATCACACGGTGAGGCAAAGGAAAGTATGCTGCACGACAGATATTGCTGGCAAGGCTTGAATAATCACTGTTCTAAGAGGGTTTATCTGCCAGTGGCTCTCAAAGTGTCTGCGAACACTGTGGCTGATTCAAAAGGCTGCTTTCTGGCAAGTCTTTGGCTATTTCAAAGCAAAGTCTGAACTTACAATCAAGTTGTTTCTCCTTACTACTACAGATGGTTTGATCAAATGAAAGCATGCACTGCAATGCATACATTAGAGCCAGAGGACTGAGAATGATGCTTGCCTCAACAATTTAATTCTGTTTAAGAGGTGCTTTTGGATTATTAAGTGCTGCAAATAAAGGAAGTGCAAAATGCAGGATATTTATTTCCCGAGATTTTGTGCTTCTTTGAAGCTCCAAGCTGGTATCACAAAGGGCTAAGGGAATATTACAGGGAGATGTTACCAGCTTCATAGGTGCAAATGGTTGAAGAATGGGAACATGAACAGTCCAACTGAAATTCTGGCAGAGATCACCAGGCAAAATTTCTTCTTTTGTTTTTCAGTCTTCCCCTTATAGACACATCACCAGCCTCAGTCTCTTTGCTGAAAGTCTACCTTTTCCCCGGAAGTCCACTTTTCCTCTGGGTACATCACATTACATCAGAAACAGCCCCAGTGCACATTGTAACTTGGGAATGAGTGGATTGTCAAGATTTTGTAAACTGCTTAGCTTCAGCTTCACCCTGCTCCCACTGTGTAAGCAGTTTAGTCTAATATTAGTGTCTTCTGAAAATTTCACCTCTGGAGCCAAGGAGCACTACATGGATAAATGAAAGGGGAATGCGACAGTGATCAAAAGCTGTCTGGTCCAGACAGATAAATATCAGGCTAGCTTGAAGGTTTTCACCTCTTTGCTGCCGGGAGTTATATTTTTTCATGGCAGAGCACTATGGGCTAATTTCATAGCTGGTGTAAATCAACATTGCACAATATACCTTGGTGGAATGATGCTGATTTATGCCAGCTAAGAATCTGGCTGCTTGTACTCCTACCAGCATGGCATTGACTTATAAATCTTCTTTTAAAACCTGTGGATCAACCAGAGGAACTGTTGTTGAGAGCTGCATGTTTCAAAATTAGCCTCAAGAAAATAGGAGAGCCCCAGTTTCAAACCAGGATAAAAAAATGTAGACACTGAAGTGGGCTTTTTCCCAGAGGTGCTAGTTTTACCTCTGTGGAAACCAGAAACCCCCGGCACCTGTAAAAACTAGGTTTGAAATCAGGAATTCAGCTGTTCAGATCTGCTCATCTTGTATTCCTTTTGAATTTTGAAGTGATTCACCTTCTTCCCCGTTAAACATGTATATATTTAAAATCATCTATTGCTTAACTACTGATCCTTCCTTCTTTACATTTTTTTTTTTTTTTTTTAATATACGTATGTATACCTGACTCCTTGGAGATCACTTTGTCTGTCTCTGTGATTGCTGGAGTCAGCCAGCAACACGACAGGACTTGCTTGTTTACATAGCTCTGAGGGTTATGACAACACATCAGAATGTACAGGTGCCGTGTAGAGATGCAGCTTGCAATTAAGATCAGTAAAGCTGACTATTTAATAAAGAATTCCTTCATTTTATAACAACCTGATCTTATTATTATATGCACAACAAATCAGCACCATAAAGCTCTTTAAAAAATTTGTTCTCCCTTGGTATTAAATATTTGGGCTAAAGTTAAGATTAACAATTGCAAAACAATTGCATTAATTGAACAGAAAATTAAACCCATAAAACGTGGTTAAATGCAATTTCCTCATAATTGTCTTACATGTGCTGCCAAGATAATTATAAAACAATTCTTAATATTTTTTTTAGTCCATTTGGTGACATTTCACCTGTGCAATATAGCAGTCAGAGTTGAGCAGATCAGGGGAACGCTCTTCAGTTGTCAGTTTGATTTGGGCCTTTAGTTAAAGTGTGGAATCAAGGCCAAACCAGTACTAAGATTTCTCACTCAACAGAGTGGAGAAGACTTCTTGCAAAAGCCATTCCTCAGATTTGAGCACTAAGCAAAGGAAATCCCAGGAGCAACCTGCCCCTTCCAGTAGTAAAAAGTTTATCAGAGCAGCTTTTCATAGAAAAATTAAGTCCTCACAGGTGGTTTTTGAACAATAGCTTGAGAAACTCTATTTTTCCTCTTAAATGCAGCTCAGAATACCTGCCACTTTCTACTGGCCCAGGATCTGGATGATCTGATGGTCAGCTATATCTTAAAATGGGAACATTTTTTCTTGACACAACCCCACCCCCACCCCCCTACCCCCGAACTTCCTTCTCACCATACTAGGTACAAGTGGCTGCTGCCTTTTTTTTTTTAAATAAGGGAGTTATAGAATCACAGTTTCTGCTGAAAAATTCAATCAGATACACTGTTTTTATCTATAATCAGGTGGAATGTGTGGTATCACAGTGCAGGTATCAGTCCTTTGATAGAGGGTGAGAGATTCCTGACATGTAGTATGCCCTTTACCTCAGAGTAAGGCAACAACACGTTAACATGTCACATCTTTATAAGTCCATCTTAGAGAAGTGCAAAGTATACACTGATGACACTTCAGATGGAAACTCCTCTTTGGGCTTATTCTTTTGGAATCAGCTTTTCCTTTTCCCTTGAGTTTTTTACTTTCTACTGTTTGCCTGTGCTGCCTCTCCTGCGATGTAATTAGAATTATTTTCTCTGGAGCTGTTCCTTTCATATATCAGCCAATTCATCCACACTGGATGAATTTCCTATTCCCTGGAAAAGGGCTGAGTTTATTGACATAAAATAATCCTTGGCCCAAATGACTGAGCATGGACAGGCAGGCTGGGAATCTGGACGGAGATCCTGCTTTGAGAAGATCTTGGATCACACTGTAATTCTGAGTCCAGTATTTTCTCATGTGTCCTCTGCCAAGCTATCCTCCTTTGTGCTGGAAAAATCCCCTGCTATCAGTGAGGGTTTACATCTTCCTTACTTGGAGCAGGCCTCACTGACGTATCATCTTGTTTACGCTTATAGCGTAAACTGTAGAGAGTTCTGTACAAAGGTGGTGGGAGATCTTTAGAGTTAAGGACACATCAGTGGCTCATCTGCCAACCGGACTTGCGCTGACATCCTGTTCTCAGCCAGTCATTTTCCATCATTTGTAAGTTCTCCTGCCATTCCCACTAGTTTTCTTCCATGTTGTTATTTATTATGCGTCTTTTTTTGTAGTTTTTCCATACTGCTGATCAGCTTCTGTGAAGATAGTCACGAACACAATTTTTTAGGCCTTTTCTTGTTTCAAATGCTTATCCCAATAAGGCCGGCCAAATAAAGTTGTATTCCCCTGGATTTGTGACTCTGTTTAAATTTGAATCTGAAAGTGTTGAAGTTTGAAACCCCACATAGACTGGAAGTTTACCTACATGCCTCTAGCAGCACTGAGTCTTACACGGAGTAGACGTACAGCAATGCAGCAACCCCCTTACCTCAAGTAGACATGACTGTAGGCGGTACACTTTTATTCTCATTTTACTTGCCACAGCTCTTTCCATCCACTGGCTGCTCCTTGCACGTGCTGAAGTTCTGTTCTCACCTACAGCCCTTGGCTTATGACAGACGGCCCAAGTCCAAGCAGTCACCACAATTCTTTCTAGCTGGCTGGTAGCTACAAGCTTGCAGGCTGTAGAGATGTGCCAAAAGAAAAGTGGTGGTTTTGATCTCTTTCTCCCTTGGCCCTATGGCTTATCTGGCTCACAGAGGGAGACTGATCGGTGAATTATTTTAAAACACACACCTGGAGCAGAGAGGAACTCGGGATGGGAAATGAGGGGAAAAGGATGGCAGGGAGGTAGAAGTCAAGAAGTGTTTGGGTTTGATGTGGAAAGATCAAGTGTGCTGCGGCCTGCCTTGCGAGGAAAGGAGTGTGCCTGGAAGGCTGATGAATGGCAGGCTAACAGGAAACCGCTGCAATAACTGTGCCTCTCCCCTGCACACCATCTACCTGTAGGCACCAAAATTCCTCTCTCTGGGGAAGCGCCTGGTGATCCATTTTCTTTGGTGGCTGCCAGGGAGAGCGAGGAGCTGCTGGGACAGGAGGAGTGGTGTTACCAAAGGGCTCTCCTACACAAATTTGCTCCTGGCTGTGCATGTAAGGGAGGAAGGGAGAGAGACAGGTGTGTGTTTGCGTGTGTGTGTATCAATCACGCAAGCAAACAAACAAACAAAACTACATCCAGGAGGGAATTTTCTTCCTGGCTGAAGCGCCTCTGCCATCTGCTTTGCAAGGGAGTTTGTTAGATTGTACAGTCCTTGGTGCACGGCAGCTGCTGCAGAAAACTACTCACTCAGGCACTTCTGTCCTTTGAGCCTGTGTTTTTCAAAGCTTCTTCTGTTTTCCTGTCTCTTACTCATATCATCAAGGGCTGGGACTGGAAAAATGCATGCAGGTCAGTGCCTGCTTCTGAGTCTTCCAGGTACTGCCGAGCTTGAGCAATAAGGTATAACATAAATTTGGCTGCTTCCATTTCTTTCCCCAATGATAGTGAGAAGTTGAACTTGTTTTCAAGTACCTTCAATTTCCAGTCCAAATTAGTAATTTCCTTTAAACTGGATCCCCACCACTTCGTGCTTTCAGTGGGAGTCTCTAACCATTTCAAAAGAAGGCAGCTAGCAAAACAGGTATCAATGTGCTATCACATGGTAATGGGTTTGGCCGAACAAATTGGCATCTCTTGACTACTCTGATATCAAAAGACTTCCTTTGTCTGTTTCTGTGTTTTCTGGCAGCTTTGAGAGGTTCTTCACTTGGTGATTCACCAGATCTTAAAGGATTTTGCTTTGCAAGGGCTTCCATTGCTTCCAGTGTATTGTTTTGCTCTTGCTTTATAGGCATTGATCTGAACAGAATTTTGCCCTCCTGGTCTTGGCAGTGGTCTCTGCTGAGTGTGCATGAGAGCTGGGCTCAGCCAGCTGGAGGAGGTGGGTGAACAGCATTTCACATGGTGACACTTGGGCCTGAACTTTGGGCCCTTTGGAAAGCCAAGGGGGTGTGAAGGTCCTGCTGGGTGTGACAGACCCTTTGGTCCCCACAGGAGCTGCATGTAACTGAGACATGGGCAGGGTTCTGCTGCAGGCACCTGGCTCATGCTATGGGGACCTCAGTGGCTGCCAGGTCACACCTGTACCACAGGTAGGGGCTACACTCTGGATCACTGCATGCTCTGGCTTCTCCAGGCAAGGGGGTTTGCTTACCCCCTGGAAGGCGAGGAAGCCAGGAAGCTGGTGCCAACTAGGGCATGCTGTGAGATGGCAATAAGTATATATACTGAGAGCAATGGGGGCAAGTGTGTCTCAAAAGCATGAGGACCTGAACACCTAACAGCAAGGGGAAACCAAGGAAACCAAACACTCAGTTTTCAAGTGGCAGCTGAGGTGAGGTTGACATTTTTCCTTCAACCCATGAGCAGAGTCAGACAGACGTGAGTCAGCCTCTAATATTGTCCTTTCTCTGGTTTACAGCAGACACATACTTTAAAGCTGTGCCATATCATCTTCGTCATGAAAAGAAGTCTCCTCATTCAGAGACTTCTCTAAACCACTCAAGATTTTTGAGTGTGCCTTCCCTCTCCAATTGCTTGGAGCCCTGAAAACCACAGCCTTTGCTGGCAGACAATAAAGATATGACCTAAAGTATTCAACAAGGAAAAAGAAAAAAGAAAGAAGGGGGGGGTGGGGGGGTGGGGGTGGGGGAGGGGAGGGAAGGGAGAGAGGCTGTTGAGGAGGCTTAGAACATGTCCCAACATTTTCTGCAGGTTTTTTCCTTTCTTGAGGCAATCAGAGCACTGCCTAAGTTTTGCACCTGCCATGGGCAAGTGCCTCTGTCTTTTAGTGAAATAACTTTATGCATTTTTAGTGCAAGCCCTGGCCTGCTTTGTATCCTGCTTTACCTGAATGATTATATCTTCTTTACTTCGTTAACTTTTCAATAGGCTATGAAAACAAAAGCTGTCACTCTGATACCTGCCATTTGATATGCAGCAATGCCTTCAGTACAAAAAGAGCCCCTCCATCTCCCAGCCCCCACCTCCAAGCATCACTTGGCATGATCCTGCTTGTAGCTGCTCAATATATGAATGTAGTGTATCAATACATAAAACCTTTCTGTGTTTCTTTCAGCAATAACACGTTCCTATATCTGTAAGTACAAGCTTTGCAACATTGATATGATGTTGATAAAGAAACCAAAATCTACTGTCCAGTGAAATATCAGTTTGTTGTGATCTTAGGGCATCTCAGGGAAGTACTTGTTTAGACAGAAACAGCCACAAGGCCCAGGACACCTTCTCTGTGTGCACACACAAACTAAAATGTTGTAATTTGGTGTGGTTGGACTTAGGGACTCTGAGGATTCCCAGAACTATATTTCAGATTTGCAGAGATCATAAAAATTAGTTCGTGGGTTAGCTCATGTTCAGTGGCAAGAAAAGAAGTCTTCAATAGTCTACTTTTCTAAGATATTTAGGCTTTATTTGCCTGTATATCTAAATTATTAATTTACAAATCTCTACAGCTAGTCATGTTAGTAAAGGAATCCCTCTAGACATTTGCAGTCCAAAGACAAGCTCCTGGATCTTGGCAAAGGCCAGCTCTCAGGAGACAGATCGGGGTCTTAGGGTGGGTGGGCTATATCATCCTCATTTATTCAAATAGCCTTCACTTGAGAGATCCCTCAGATGAGGAAAATCTGCCTGGAAAACACAGAGACCACATAATAGAGCAGTGTACAGCTAAACAGGCAGGAGGATAGGTAAAAATAAATAAAAGGATGTGTGCTTTGGGGGAGGAATATTTTTTTGGATGGGTTCAAGCTGGAGGTGTAAGGGTACACAGAAAGCCACAAATTGCTGAGGACAGAGCAGTTTGCAGATCAAACGAAGCTAATGTTGCTTTGGGATGTAATGACTCTGATGAAGTGATTTTCCAGCACCTTCTCCTGAGAAGAGATGGGAGAAAACTCTGAATGTGTTTCCGGTGGCCTCAGCCCTGGCGATTCAGGGAGCAGCTTCTCCAGTCACTGACTTGTTTTCTGCCCTAGGTTCACACTTGGGCACAGAGACTAGAACTGAAAGTCTAGGTTTTAAAATGAAATTAATGCTTCTGGGTATCCTAGTTTAGAGTGAGCATCTTTAACTCTGGACATTAAGAGAGCTGGGGTTTGGGGGAGTATTGAGCCTGTGCCCTCTGAACATGAGTCTTTTTATGTCCTCTGAGGTTGGGCAGTAGAACAGAAGAACAGAAAGTTATGATAACCTGTATTCTGGTGCCAAGGTAAGACAGTTATGGAAATATAAATTTAAATGTTTTTAGAGTATCAAATTTCCAGTGATGTGAATGGGAACTAATAGGACATTGAGTTCTCAACACTTCTTAAAATCAGGCCATTTCTACTTATTGGTTTAACCATGGATCCAACTTCCAGCATTCCTGCTTCTCTGTTTCACGTGCTTCTCTCTAAAATCCATTTTTCTTGCATCTGTCAAAGAAGGCTGCAGACACAGTAACAGCAAACCTCACCTTAAAACAGAGGACAAATCACCTCATTATTTTAATGAAAGAAAAATTGCCATCTTTTAGTTCCTTTTTTTTTGGGGGGGGTGGGGTGGGGAGAGGGGGGGGGGTGGGAGTTGGAGGGTCTCTCTGGAGAAATTTGACTCTTCTTGTTGGATTCTGACCCACCCAGCACCCCTGGAAGACCTCCTGGATAAGCATCAATGCACTACACAGATCAAGCACTGTCATGAGACTGGAAATGGTGATTGCATGTGTTTTTAGGAAGTAGCCTTTACAGCTACATGCTCTGAGAGGGCTGAAAAGCTCTGAAACTGGACTTTGAAAAGCTTATATTTGTTCCCTGCAAAAATACATTTTAAAATATTGAAATTCTTGTCCATCTTATTTCACTGGAGTTAGCACATTGTAAATGATTCAGACATGAATCAAACATCTCCCTTTCCCCCTGGCTTTGAAACTGTCTTCCTGAAATTTAACTGGGTCTGTATAACCAGTGCCATTAATTCCCAGTATAATTTTATGTAGTGCATTTTCTGTGAAGAACCTGGCACTTTGACAGTAAATAATAATTCCAGGTCAAGAAATATGCTCTTAATTATTTCATGATCTCAGTGTCTTTAGGGAGGGCATTGAACAGCCCCTGGAGCAAGCAAATAAAATGTTTAATTCCAAAAAACCCTTGAATTAATTTCTGGGCTTTTGATAGATAGCAGCTACTCTGTACTTTTAGGTGTCAAACCTGTGTTTCTTTGGCCAACTCTGAGCTGAAGCACACAAAGTAATCCAAAGAAATGTTTAATTTTCTAGAATACTGTGGGCATCTAATAACTCTTATTGTTAAAATGGGGGAAACAGGGCATATTTCAGGTGCTTCCACTTGCATTTGGAAGACCAGCTTGTGGCACATGTTTTTGAAATTGTGACTAGCATTTCAGGGGAATGTGATCCCAGTTTTCAAGTTCCACTGTTAGAACCTGTTGCAAGCTGGTGGTAAAACTCCTCTTTTGGCCTCCCAAATAGTGGCCCTACCTACAGTACAAAACATTCCTAGTTCTATCATCTTGGCATTAATTATCCTAATCTCTTTTCTAATGTTCAAGCTGTTAATTTAACCACGTTGTCTAAACTTGCATTGGAAGTGGAGCTGGATTTCTTTCCTTGCATGTGCAGACAGAAAAGCTGAAGGTAGCTTATCAAAATAAGTATAAGATAACAGAACTCTGGGTTGGTGGAAAAAAAAAAAGAAAAAGAAAGAAGATGTAAGCTATTTTCTCAGATTGCAGAATTCTGTGTTTATTTGAAGCTGGCTTTAAAAGCAGGTGGAGCTGCAAGAAATCTGCCTTCCTGGATATTTTCTCTAATAAATGCGAGGGTAATTTCTTAGCTCCATCTGTGGGGAATTAAAAACAGAGAACTGAGCTATGAGCAGGAGTCATGAATGTCATCTTTGTGCATCTTACACTACCTCTTATGGACCATGAAAAATTGTTCCTGTTCAAACTGAATTTTCATACAAATCTTATGTTTGCTCACAGAAGTTTTGTAAGCATCAGTGAGCTAATTTAGTCTCCTAATTCGCTGGCAAAAGTCTCCAGTTCAATGCAGACAGACTAAATTAATCCACAAGAAAATGGTAAAACTCCATAAAAATCCTGGTGAACAAGTAGTTGTCACAAGATGTGTTACAAGAAATCTTGTGGACTACCTTAGTAGAGGTGGCAGTGACTGTGTGGGGTGTAGTGACCTATCCCCTCCCTTCAGAAGGTGACATGTTGCCTCTGACACAGCTGTCCTCCAATTACATCAGCACCTTCAGTTTTTAGTGCTGACTTCTCCAAAAGAAGTGAGTACAAATTAGAGAAAGAATGCAACATCTTACCCAAGCGTTAACGTAGAAGACTGTTGGCTTTTGGGGACTGGGACTTCAGAATTATAATTAGTGTTACTGAGGAAATTAGTGTGAGAGTGTGAGACATCAGACTGGATGGGTACAGTGGTCTGTTCTGGACTGAGATGGTGTAAACTGGGAGGAGAATGTGGTCTCCCCTCTGCTTGTTTGACAATAAAAGAATATGTACATCTGTAGTCCCATATAAATAATGGCTGGTTCTAATAATTGTACATAAAACATATGGAATGTAGACCTATACTGCCATGTAAACAATGGCTTGTATCAATAATTACAGATTAAGTACACATTCACATGGAACTGCCTATTCTATGTTATACAGAATATATTTTCTGCCAGCAACATTGACTGAAAATCCATGAGGATAGGAAGGAGCTTTTGATGTTAACCCCCACCCCCCATATCATTCCCTTCTTTTCCCTTTCTTCTTCCTCTGTCTGAAAGCAAGGGCTCAGGGTCTGCTGTAATGGTCTATGTTCTAGCAGGGCTTTTTGAACGTGGGTTTTTGCTCCTTCTGTGTGCTCCTCACTTGGCTGCCTTTCCATCTGACTCCGAACGAAGCGAGTACAAATTAAAGAAAGAATGCAGCCCTAACGCCTACACCCAGAAGCTTTCAAAACAGAAGGCTGCTACACCTGTGGGGATAGAACAAGTGTATCAGTGTCCCAGGCTCTGCCCTGGCTCGTCCGCCTTTGTTAGCTGGAATGTGCCGATGAAACAATCAGGTGCAGTAGGCGCGTGGCAGCCTGCTTAAAAACCGATTCTTTGGAGACAGGGAGTGGGCTGTGAATCATGCATCCACATAATCTGATGATAACAATTTTAAATGTGGTGATTAGTGTATAATGGAAAGTATTGTGCTATTTGGTATGATTTGTCTGCCACTGCACTACCCAGTATTTAAAAGGTCCCATCTTCTATGCAAATCCTCATTAATTCTAGTAACAAATGCATAAGGTAACTTTAGGAGTGTTTAGTTGCTTGTAATTTCCTCACTCACACAGCACATGCATGCATGTATATATAGATATATATATATACACCATTACATTTTGGGTCACTGTACCAGCCTAAAATCATGGACAGGTTGCTGGGCAGCACAAAAAGCAGTATACCTTGCTGTGGAGCTTACAGGCTTAGCTGTAAACTCTTAAGTACTGGTAAAACCAGCCTCCTAGCTGGTGCGCTCAACTCGCACTAGTGCGAAAGTGCTGTTGAGAATACCAGCCCAGAAATGAAAATGCATCTAGCTGTTCAACTTCATGAGTAGAACCAGCAAGATACAACTTCATGACTGGTCCTTTGCTTCAGGTACCTGCACTAGACTACACCTTCAAGTACACAACAGCTCCCTGTGAATGCCAGGAGAACATGAGTAACCATCAGTGCAGCTGAGGGACATCAGTGTTATAAACATTAAAAGTAGAGTGGGTTTCTCTGGGGTTTGAGGCTTTGAGTGTAAGGCAGCAAGACTGTATTTTAACTGTGACAGTGGTTAAAAAGTACAGTAAAGTTGTCTTACTTTGGGACTAGAGATGTGTCATGTTTGCTTTTGGCGAGATTAATTTTGGTGGTATCCTGTAGCATCAAATTTACATTTCAGGTCTTAGCTCACTGGGCCTTTATAATCCAAATAGATTCAGGGCAAATATCTGTTGACAAAGGAAGCAAACAAAAATAGAGAAGAAAAGCCATGGCAACACCAGGTGCCCTCATGAAATCTTCTGATAAAATGAATCATGATTTGGGAGAATTAATAATTGTAGACAGCATTGGTAAGTTTTTCCTTTTCTTAATCACTGAACCTCCATGTGTCCTTGCCATGAATACAAATAGTATCAGGAAGTGAATTAATAGATCACTTGCTTATATTTACTCACATAAAGGAGTCCAAACAGAATAGCTATTTTACACATAGCTTTAGTGTCCATTCTTACTTTAGGCCAAATTATCCATCATATATGAATGACACGCATAGAAAACCTGAAAGTTAAAATACTTTTGTTAAAAGAAAAGATATATGCAATACATGAGTGCAATTTATGCTTGTAAATTTCATCTCAGTTTTAATTCTGAACAATGCAAGCTCAGGTGGAAGATCTCCATCCAGCTTCTGTTTGACTGATTGATGTGGCTAGAAAGATGTCTTCATAACGAGGTCTTAGATAGCCCACTGAACTGGCTGGCTGGGTGCTCATATGAATGTGATTAAAACTGTAATCAGGTTTGAAATGCCAAGGGCCAATTCTTATACAAGTCACTTGGATTGTAGACAGAAGTGTTACTTTCCTGGAAGCATTTGCAATGAAGCAAATCTTCAGCGTGTACGCGCACACACACACAAAGAGAAAAAAAGGAGAGACTGTGTAAAAAGGGCAGCTGTTGTTGGCAATGTAAAAGCCTCCTAGGCTCCACCTGCCTTGCTCGTGCCAGTATCTTTTAAGTACCACCTCCCCTGACATGCTGAATACACATTACTGTCAAACTTGAGTATTAGGTGGATAGATATGCAAGCCCACACTAGCAGCCAGCACATTTAGGGGAAGTGTCAACAATTTTCTGCAAGCATTGTACGTGGTATCTTGCTGTGAGTTTGCTCAGGAGCACATGCACAGTGTGAAGTAATGTGCTGTTATTTTACAGGCTGCAAGTTGAGCGCCAATCAAATGCACTGCCCAGCAATGGAAAAAGTGATATAGATGGGGGATCTCTGACAGCTAAGGTTCAGACTGCTGAGTCTGATGCCAAACAATAACAAATGTACATGTTGAGAAATCTCCCTGGATAACCGAGGTTACACTCTGACCTAAATGACAGAAAAGTAAGAGAATAAATTCTTCCTCACACTAATCTCTAAATCCCCAGACCTCCTTGCACTATAGTAAACCTGACTTGCTAATACCAACATTGCTTGAGATCCTGTTACCTACTGACTGTGAGGCTGCAGTTGCACATGCATTTCAAACCAGTGAGGATCAGCCATGCTGCTGGAAGAAGCAATCCTGCAACCGCTCGGCAGCACCCTGTAGCAGAGCCCAAGACATGGCACCCCTGTTTTGAAGAAGCCCTGCAACCAGTAGCCGGGACCGTTAAATACAGCTGTGTCCTGCTTTGTTCATTGGGCTGTGAGCTGTGCGCCTGGGAAGGTGAAGGTTGTGTGTCAGGAGAGGCATTTGACTTGAAACTTTGCTGGTGAGGGTTTGTGAGTGGGACAGAGCACAAAGCATAGTATTGTGGCGCGAGGTGGGAGTTAACCTCCATTGAGACCCAACGGGAGAGGTAGGGTGGGATGAAATTGTGATGGGCTTTGAAGATAAGGCCAAGAAATTTGTGCTGGATACGGTGAAAAAGGGGAAGGGCTTACACCAAAGTAGCACATAGCCACAAGTAGGAAAGAAGAGAAAGGTTAGCAGCAGTATTCTGAGTTATCTCGAGGGGGTTCCTTTTGTGGCTGTTGATAGCAGAGCAGAGTGGATTACAAAAATCTGACATAAATTGTCCAAGGCTTGGACAAGAGCTCTGCCCTTAGAGTTGGGCCTGAAAATCCTTGTCAGTTATGCTTTGCGGGCATTGTAAACATGCAAGGATAGACTTGTTTCTTAGCCTGAGGAGCTTAAACAGATACACAAAAACCCTAACAGCTTTTAAATGTGGCTCTCCTGTTTGTACTAATCACTGCAGCCCACTCTCACTGTTTCAAACCTAACAAAATGAGGAAATGAAAATGAAAACTAGCTCTGGTCTATGACTATCTTATCTACTTGTGACTGCAAGTGTAATCTGGCATTTTAAAACAATATCTACTGGCTTACAAAGCCCCTTTTAATTAATGGAACCAGAGGATCTCTCTCAGAGAGCAGATGTTAACCTCTTCAAAGTAATGTCAGTAAATTCAGCTGCTCATGATGATGCACAGCTCTCCCAGTTGGACGGTACCATACACGCTGAATACCAGGTTTCAGTTAAGCCCAAAGTATGGAAATAAATCCACATCTGTTTCAAGCTCCTCTTGGATCACTCTGCTTCTTTGTTGTCCTCCAAGGCAGAAAATCATGAATAGAACAGAGGTAATTTTTTTCATTTAATAACAGTGGTACTACTAATACTTCCCTTCTACTATATAAAATAGCTATCACAAGGGAAATCAAGATGACATTGTTTTTCCATTTATAAGCAATGGATTTTAGTTCCATTAAAAGAACTGAGACAATCACAGTCCTCTCCCTACAGATATTCTAGCAAAAATGAAGCAGGATACATTATATTGCAGTCTTAATTCATTGTTTTGATGAAGCCACAGAAATGCCACTAGCAACCTATGTAAAAAGTTTACTTACACCTTTTTGCATAAAATTGTCTCAGAGATAATTTATCTAATATTTGTAGCAGTATCGAGGAAATATAATAATGTAATAGTGTCTACTATGCTGCAGAGAAATATGTATTTATTTACTCAACTTTTTTTTTTATATTTAAGCTTCCATTAAATTTTGTACGACTACCAAAGTGTGCCAACTAGCACCAACAGGTATGTAAGCTAAGATGGGAAAATAAATTCTTTGTGCTGGGGTAGCTGGAATGGATAGATTATGAGAACCCCTGTAATAAACAAGCTTGAACAGAAGCAATGCAGTTGAGATGCACAGCAAGAAAATTCTCAGTAAAGTCAGACTTTAGGGAAAGGTTTGAATAACAAGCCAGACTTTGCTAGCTCTTTGGGAGGTAGCATGAGGAGGACAAAACTGTTTACACATTACACAGTACAATGCCTAATTTGTACAGGCCTAGCCCCCTAATCTAGCTCCTGAGGCTTCAGAAGGGAGATCAAAATTCCCAGTGGTAGGCAGGGTCAGCTCTTTCATGATGTCCCAATAGGGAGTACTGAAACAATGATCTAGCTGCCTGGAGATTAAACACACAAGTTGATGCATCTCCATCACCTTGAACCCATCAGCTTCTTGGATGACTGATTTTCCCATTGCAGAGGGTTTTTTCACATGGTACCATTTCCAAAGAACTGTGTAGGCCTTAACCTTTTCCCTTTCAATGTGGTTCTCAGTGTTGCTCCCCTCTTCTGCATTTTTGCATGTTTTACATTAAACAGTGATTTAATAAGAAAAAATAAAAAGCAATAACTCTAGGAACAGAGAATGGGAGCCAGGAAGGATTTCTAGATACCATCAAGGTACCTTAATTCATAGATTTATAGGCTTAGTTTTGAACTTGTTTCTTTGTCTTACTGTCTTATGTGGTTTTATAGACAGTGGGTCATCTTCAACAAGGCAAAGGCAGACACCACTTTGCAGGGCCTGCATTCAGGCCTCATCTTACGAAGTCTGGGTAAGGGAGCTCACCTGACCTGGGTGAATTCAAACCTCCTCAGGTTTACTGCTAGGGTCAGTGCTCAGATGACTGACCTGGTATCTAAAAAACGAGTGCTGTCAGTTCCCATGTTACAGTGCACGTGTAATGCCCTTCTGAGTCTCTCAGGCTCTCAGGATGTTGCAGTGGCTGTTATTCCTGGAGGCACAGGAGACTGCAGGGCACTGCAGGCCCCAGTGCTAATCCCACCAGGGCCAAGGGGCAACAGGCAGCTCCAGGTGCTGGTCCTGCCACAGAGCCATGCATGGTGTCTGCTCTGGCTCTGGGTATGTTGGCTGCGGCAGGGCTTGATGCCCCACTCCTCTGGCCTGATGGCAGACTGGTGCTTTGTTTGCCTAGGGTGGGAAATGGGAAGTCTTTAAATAATCCTTGTATCTTGGGTTGGGTGGCTGCTAAATGCAGATCCCAAAGTTAGACTGAGGTGTCACATCTTGCTGTTTGGTTGTTTAAACGAGGCTTCCCTCCTTCCCTTCATCCTACCTTCCCACCTTCCTACCTTCTTGTCCTGGTTTCAGCTGGGATAGAGTTATTTTTCTTCTTAGTAGCTGATACAGTGCTGTGTTTTTGATTTAGCATGAGAATGATGTTGATAACACACTGATGTTTTACTGGTTGCTAAGTAGCACTTACTCTAAATCAAGGACTTTTCAGTTTCCCATGCTTTGCTAGTGAGCAGGTGCACAAGGAGCAGGGAGGGAGCAGAGCCAGGACAGCTGACCCAAACTAGCCAAAGGGATATTCTGTACCACAGAACGTCATATACAGTGTATAAACTGGGGGGAGTTGGCTGGGAGCCACCGATCACTGCCTGGGGACTGGCTGGGCAGCGGTCAGCAGGTGGTGAGCAATTGTATTGTGCATCACTTGGTTTTGGTTTTTTTCCCTTGGGTTTTATTCCTCTCTTTCCCTCTCCTTTTCATTACAATTATTATTATTATTGTTTTTATTTTTTAAACTTTATTTCAATTATTAAAATGTTCTTACCTCAGTCCACAGGTTTTACCTTTTTCTGATTCTCCTCCCCACCCTGCTGGCGGTGGGCAGGGAGTAAGCGAGTAGCTGCATGGTACTTAGTTGCTGGGGTTAAACCACAGCACTCCCTCCCTCCCTCCCTTTCCCTCCCTCCCTCCTCCTGTCTCTCTCTTTTTCTTTCTTCCTCCTCTTATTTCATTCTCTTTTGCTTGCTGGCTTTCTCACTTGCTCCTAGCCCTTTTTGCCTGGATAAAGAATGTGAAGTTCATTTCCAAAGGAAAATAGATACTTGGGCAGATCAGTATTGTCCATGACAGGATAAAAGAAACAGCCTGGTTGAATAGGTACTTATTAGTTCCCCTGTTTTCCAGATTTACCCATACGTAGCATGTTAGGGCAGATCAACCTTTCTGGAGATGGCTGCAGTTCTGAGATGATGCTTTTCCCCTGCTTCCCTCTCCCCCATTGCATCAGGTCCTTGGCAAGGTAGTGCCAGAGCTGCCCTCTGAGGCCCCTGCAGACCCACAGTCCTGCCCCCTTTCCCTCGCTGGGGGAGGCAAAGCTGCTCCTCTGCAGGAAAAGTGGCAGTTCAAATGGGAGGGAGCGAAGGCTGGGGGACCTCAGGGCATTGCTTGAACCACCTGATGACAAAGACCCTTCCTCACATCAAAAATAAAATAAATAAAATTGCTTTCCTGTGTTTTGAGTTCAAGCACATTTTTTGGACACTAAAATGTAGGAAAACTACTAATGTTGTTCTTTTTTACCAGTTTAGCTGCCTCAACAGAAATATTATTTACAAGTGACTATGCAACCAGAGACCCCGTGGAGGAACTGCAGCATTGCATGCATGTAACTGAAGACGGATTTATGGCCTACCAAAAAGGAACAGAAAACTAAAATATATTCTCCTCTCCGCTCATGTCAGCCCATTGTAAGAGCAGTGTGACAGTAACAGTTAGGAGGGGCACTCTTGAATCACTTAATGCTGGTATATGACTACACTGTATGGTATGTCTTTTGTTGGGCATACTATGTTTGAGTGCCATATTTTCCTTTTCAAATAATTTTATGATTTTTTTCCCTTTCTTTTTATTTTGCTTATGTTCCTATGGGCTTTTATACCCCCCCCCCCCAAAAAAAAAAGAAAAAAAAAAAAAAAAGGACAAAACTGAACCCCAGCCAGCTGCAAACACTAAATGTAGAATTTCATTACACAGGGTCACAAGCAGAGTTCTTTGTTTTGCTTATCTTTATATTCATTTCACATATGTATTGTCATAACTTTTGATTTCCTTCACACATAATCCATTTGCTCAAAGATATAAGCTGCTCAGTGTATTGTTTTCTAGTCAGAGCTGTCTAATTTCGGGTTTGCTGTTTTGCTGATTTAGTGCCCTTAGGAAGTATGATACATATCCATTAATGCATCATCTGTAAAAACTTGTAGATGTACATCCTAGTCTTTCATTAATGTTAATGGTGCCCAACCCCTGAATGTACACTATGTCTCAGCACTCCACAAGTTAACTGAGTTCATGCCGTAAACATCTTGTTCTCATTTCTGTAGCACAGGCTAGCTTTCTTGGTGGGCAGAAGTGGACCATGGAGGTGCAGATCTGCAATCTCACTGTGCACCTGAGAAGTTATTTCCAGCTCTTAAGCTGAAAGGTTTCCTGCAGATGCAGGCAACTGCTCTTTCTGTGAAGAAAAATGCAGTATTATTTGCTCCCTTTCCAAGAAAATCTTGCAATCTTGTTAATTTAGGTGGTAGCAAGCATATTAGGCATGTTAGTTTATTTACAGCGATACAGTAATGACATGAATGTTTTGCATCTTCTGCAGAGTGCTGCTTGTACGAGGACAGGATTACATTCCCAACTGGAATAGTATATTTAAATCATATGTGTAGATTGCACTATGAAATGTCTGGAGCTGATGAAACCTTGAGAAGTTTTGAGTCACGTGATACATTTAGACATTTGAAATCTGTAGATTATCTTGAGCTTTTTTTTTCTTTCTTTCTTAAAAAAAACCCAACCAACCAAAATTTTTGTTATGAGGCTTATGGAATCTCCCCTGGGATTCAGCCAAAAATCAGCTGCAGTGGCAGTTCAGTGCAGACGTAACCAGCTGCAGTATCCTCTATCATAGTGGGGAAGAATCTGATGTGACTGTGCCACTAACATCTTTCTTGGCACAGCACTGGGTTTCATAGTTCAGAACTTCAGTGTAAGGGCTTCTTTAATGTAATATTGATTCTATGGGGGCAAGATAACTTCCTTGGCTTGGTTAGCATTGGCCTGATGAGAAATTGGAATACATTTTTCCTAATCCTCCTTCATCTCTGCAGAAATCACTTTTTGATTGAGGTCAAACTTTTGCTTTGGCAAGTCACTCAGGCTCTCATTAGGCTCTGATTGCATGCATATGATTGTCCAAAATGCACAGTAGGCAAAGGGTCAAGGATACAAAGGCTGCTGTTGTTTTTAATTCTTCTCCCCAATGCATCCAGCATGTGGAAAATACTTATCAACCTCCAGCCTGTGTCCCTGAACCTTCATTCTTGATGCGCCTTTTTAGTCTCCCCCAAGGAATCCTGTTAAACTTGGATCCACACATCCATAAAGTGATGTTTGAACTACTATTATTTTTAAAATGAAATGGGTGGCAATATGACAGTGGTTCAGAAAAGTTAAATCTCTTCATACTCCAATATGTTTATGTTATAGGGTAACCACAGCACATATGAATATGTAAAATACATTTAATTGCTGCAAATAGGGATGCCTTTTAGACACAGGCTCTTGTTACTGAGGAGCAAAGGTGTTGACAGTCCCAGTAGGTATTTTGGGACTGAATCCTCTGTAGCTGTGGGTAAGGAAAGAAAGTAAGACTGTGTTAGTATGTGGGTCCGTGGCATCCACTTTGTTATGCGAACATCAACGGTTGTGACTTACTAAATATGTGATGAAGCCACAGATGAAACTGTAAAAGCCAGCTAGGTGTGTTTGGCTTGGCTTGGCCTGGTCCCATGAGCTACTGGGAGAAGGAGCCTCCATATGGGAACAAGCAATAGAGTTATTTCTCTGTCTGGGAAATTTTAAACTCTGCAGCTACAGACGCGTGCTATACAAGGTGTTCACATCAAATATTTTAAGAAACACAGTCCTCACCTTTCTCTAACTAGGGCTGACAAAAGAGCAACATTTTAACTTATTCAATGTAAGTGTAATTGTTACCAGATAAGTTTTATCTGTTTAAATGAGGTCTGTTCATTTTCCAAATGGCAACTGTTCTTTTTAGACTATTTTTAGCTTCTATTTTTTGAGGAGAGGAAATATAATTCAAAGCAGTGCTCTGGAGAACTGACAAACTCAATACAGCACATAGAATGGTGGAGGGAAAAAAGCCCCTCTAGGTGTAAGTAAAAAAAAAAATAAATTATAGCAATGCTGCTTCCTTTTTTGAGGACATATTTGGGCATTGTATCAAAAAGGGAGGCAAACTTTTTATGAGCATAAATATGAGTATTTCAGACTGAACAGAAATACTTTCAAAGCACTTTTTTTAGGTCTGCGTTCTCATAACAGTTCCTGAAAATTGTCTTTTAAGAAGATGACTCCAAAGGGAAATATAAACCACAGTTTTTCCATAAAGGAAATATCTATTCCAGTTGGCTATTCTGTTACTACTGCCATTTTTCTTTTTCCTTCTCCTTTGTTTTCTGATTTTTTAAAGATTTTTAATGGCATTTAATAAGTTTTTATTTTATCTTAAAACCTCAAGATATTGGCAACAATAATCATTATGCTTTTTCTCATTTAGACGGGTATTTTTAATTTCAATTTGTTATATGAATTCCTGTCCCATTTTCCTCTGCAGATCTTATACTTGCATGTACTGTGGATGTGCTCAAACTTTTGAAAGTAATGCAGCTTTTCTGTTCCTTTATTCAAGTTGAAGACTCCAGCAGCAACTCACTGATAGAGTAATCCAAGTGTTGCTGTACTGGTATCCAAGACATTCTATAATTTCAAGTGGAAATACAGACCTGAAGGTTTTCTCCACAATTTCTTTCCACAAAACGATTGTGAAGCAAATTATAGTAATAAAAAAATGCATGTTGTCCAGTGAGTTGGTCTTAACTTAGCACATGGAATACAGGTTGTCATACATGTTTGGTGTGAAGAAACCTTGGTAGCATGAGACTAATGGGAGTACAGTTCAGCAGTTTGTAATTATTCATGTAGTGTTGCTCTAATGTGCAGGCTTGCATCAAATAAATAATTAAGTTCCAATTTTTTCACTAATTTAAGCTAATTTGAAGGACAAAATAAGATGATCTGCAGCCCAAATTTTACTCCCAGAAGGAAAATATGTTGCTTCAATGCAGTTCTGTTTGTTAAAGCATCACTTTGATTTGCAGCTAGGAATTCTTGAGTACCTTCAACTTTGACAGCTATTGACAGCAGTGGAGAGCACTCAAGGTGACAACCTCCTTCAGGCTGACATGAAGGATTTGAATGCAGCTACAAAGCATAAGCTGCCATAAAACTGAAGCCAAAGCTTTTTAGCTGGCTGTTTTAAAATCTCATAACCTCTGCAGATCAGGCTCTCGAGACTGGGACGGTTTGTAATGCACACAAACTAGACAGTTACATGTTCCAAAGTGGCTCATACAGGCATGTGGGACCACAGCAGCCTGAGTCTGGGTCCAGTCACAGCTTGTATTTCAGCTGCTCTCTTAGCTGACATATCAGGGACCCAAAGTGAACACCACAAGTTTCAGAGCCTGAGTTAAGGGCCAAGGCTCTGAAGCTGGGGGCTTTAGCAACGTATCCTGGGTGGTTTGGCAAAAGCAGAGGATTTGTAATTAGCGGTTACCTTGAGAACCTTGCAAAGGTCCAACTTTAGAAAAAAAAGTGTAAAAATCTTAGAAAAAAAAGTAAATATCAATGTAAATGATTTTTAGGTGATGATTATTTTCATATAAAATGATTTCTTAATAATATAAAACTTTGGTTTTCTTCACAACTGAGATTCAGTAAAACAGTTATGCTCATACTTAGCATTAAGTATACCGTTACTTCATGGATGAAGTGAATGGGCTTTCAGTGTTGGGCAGGATTTCCTTTATCACAGCCTTTAAGTAAAATTACCAAGATGGATTATGCTAGACATCTTTTTCTCATATGATCCATAAGGATTTTCATACTATAATTTCACTGAAGAGTCACTATTTTGAATGCTATAGGAAAAACATGTTTAAAATAAAAAATCACTAACACATGACACAAACAGCTAAATCCATGATCATATATCTTTGATCCCTCCCTATCTTTTTTAAAATCATGAAAAAGAACCTATAATACTGAAATTGATAAACTATGTGCTGTACTTCTATTCGGTAAACTAGAAAATAAAATAAGCACCAAGGTATGTTTGACTAGTATAGGAAATAGTGTAATTGTTTTTCATGGAATATCTGGTTTTTAAATTTATTTTCTCAATCTGTGTACATGCAAATGCAAGTTGGCAGGTACTTTAGCTATGATTAATTTTTACAGATCTACTCTTTGAATCAAATCTGAATACTTGGTCCTTGAAGTAATTTGTTTATTTCCACTGGATATGGGATTATGATTTATGAGTTTGGTTCTACTCAGATGGGATTTTGCACCTTCTTTTGGGAGACTAGCCTAGCAAACTCCACTTCAAAGAAATCTTAGTAATTCAAGTCAAATATCCATTGCTTAGTATGCCTTGCTTTTATGTTCTCTTGGGTCACCTGAAGCAATCCTGGACTAAAGGAGTAAATTTGTAAAAACACTGTTCATCAGATGGCTTCTCTTAGGGAAACATTTGTGGAATTGGCTGAATTCTATCAATGTCATGTCTTGGTTTTGTGAAGACATTACTTAAAATAGGTGGACAGAGATTTTCTATCTTCTGGAATACATGCCCAGGAACAGGAAAGGAGACTTAGCTTTTCTGTATATGATCACAGTTTATTGTTCTTCTGCTGTACTCCTTTTACTATCTACTATGGAGCTCATTTATCTGTAAACAAGGTGGAAACCGAGCAAATAGGTTTCTCAGAATTTTGTTGATAGCTGCTTCTGAGAGTGCTCTCTCATGTTTCCTTTCTAGATGCTGTGGTGAAGAGTTTGAGAAAAGTAGCTCTCCACCTGGATATTTCTCCTTGGCTGATCCTTCTTTTCTTTGGGATCCTTGAATACGGACTTGGTTTCGACCTGAATTTTTCTTTCAGTGCCAGGTCCTTCATGTAATGATTAAGCCCTGCAGCTGAAGTAAGACTTATGGCGCTATTCACAGCAAATTAACCTTTCTTGAGGTTAATGAAAGATGTATTACTTATGCTGGAACTCTTTCTCTCTGTGTGCATCTCTTCCTTTTTGGGTTATATTTGGGTGTTGCTCTGTTGAAACACTGCCACAATTCTGTTAATTCTGGATTACTCCATCCCCAACTGGATGCAACTTTCCTTGGTTTCAAGCTTAGCATATAATGTAAACACAGTCTGTACCTACATGATGATGCAAGTCTTGAAAAGCTGATCTGTTCAAATGTAGATAACAACATTTAAAGCTGTCAAAAAGTTTGGAGGGAGCAGAGGAAATAGAAGAAAATTGAGCTTCTGCTCTATATAGTTGTCTAACTTGAAGAAAAGTTCAGTGGTCATCTTAAGGTACAGTGGCATTGTCAAATGCAATGAATCGGTTTTATTGAATTGAGATAGCTTTTGCTGTTCATTTGTTCAGAGTCAACAAATTCCATTTTATTCATAATTAGAGAATCATCAGTAGTTTTGGCACTACAATATTACATTTTTTTCAGAATATAGATATATTTCCTAAGAATACTGGTATTTTCTAACAGTCATTGTAGGCAATGCAGACTTGTATGTTTAGCAAGCTGAGTCTGCTGAAGTCACTTCCATAACACCCAAGGACAAAGATGCTTAGCTAAGGCTTGCATTTTTCCAGGAGTGAATAGCAAGGACTTTGTTTCTTTGTCTCAGAGTTAATGTATTATCTATGCCAGGGGTCCTCAAACTACGGCCCGCGGGCCGGATACGGCCCCCCAGGGTCCTCAATCCAGCCCCCGGTATTTACAGACCCCCCCTGCCCCCCTCGCTGGGGGTTGGGGGGGAAACCAAGCAGCCGCAGATGACTGCCTGCCACTGCATCCGCGCGCCGGCCCCCTGGTTAAAAAGTGTGAGGACCCCTGATCTATGCCAACCAGCAGCATGACTGCTTCTTCTGCAGACCAGACTACATTTGGGCTATGATATAATTCTGCTGCTGTGTTGTGTTTGATTTGCGCCCCTCCCTGCCCCGCCCCGCCCCGCCCCGGCCCCCCCCACCCCCATCCCAGAGACAGAGTTTCTATTTTTCTGAGGGGATATCTGTCTCCTGAAAGAGACACTCTGCACAAGGTGGATAGCTGCTTTTTGAGTGAAAGATAACGTTGGTTTCTGTGCACCCTAGACACTACATGTTTTTAGTGCACATTATGCATGTTTGCCTGTGTGTGCATGTGTACATGTCAGAGTGTGTACAAGAGCACACACACATGTACTCTGTAAAGTGAATGTCTTGGTTTGAGTCTCAGTCCTGTTTGCTGTTTGGGGATATTTTTTTTTTGTTTCACTTTTTTGGCAAAGACATAGCATTTAGCTCTGCGATGACTGAAGCAGTTCAGACTGGAAGAAATGAGACTTCCTGTGAGAATCTACAGGAAATGTGTCACCTATAGTCACCTAGAAATCTGTTAGCTGCCATGCCTATACATAGCTTAAACCTCACCTTTGTGGGGATTCTCTGACCCTTTCTGTGGTAGCACTAAAAGTATTTCCTCAGGATTTTTTTCAAATTATGTGTTTGAGAAACCTCGGGCTTGATTTAAAGAGTGAGTTTGGAATTTCTGAGCAGTGAGTGTAGTGTGACAGAAAAATTATGTCCCAAATATAAAGATATCCAGACTTCTTCAGCAGGCAGCAGACCACCTATGTGGCAGACTTGAGATTCCTCCAGAGCCACTAGTTGAATTTTCTTTGTATGTGCCAAGGAAAAACACTGAAAGGGTATTTTCTATAACTGCACATTAGGGTCTTCTGGTCACTGCCCAAAGTGGAGGAATGATGCCTAGCAAAAAAGATTAGTTGCACATCCTAGTGATACTCAGGAAAATGCTACTGAGCAGCAGTTTGGCACCTGAAATGCTATTTTGTGAATGGTTATGAAGTTGTACATGATGTAACACTATATGATATTCTCCCAGTATTTGTACTTGTAATGTACTTCAGCCAGGCCTCTAGAACAGCAAGTGATTTTTTTCCCCACTCCTCTGTTTGTGTTTTCTATTTGTGATCCAACTGCATTATTGGCACATGCAAAAGGCATCTACAAAAGCAAAACAGTAAGCTGTGATCTCCAAGTACCTGGTACGCTTATGGAATTTGAAACACATGTTTTGAGCTTTGGCATTAACAGAAATGAAAGCATAACTTTTTACGTATATTAAACATTCCCCAGACGCCAAAATATGTGTTACAGTCTATGCCAACTCACCTGAGGGCAAAGGGTTCCGCAGGTCTTTGGAACTTGCCTAATTTTGATAAAAAGCTGCGTGTACCCCTTCACTGTTCAGCGTGCGGATGTTACAACAGTATCTTGACCATCATGATATAATTTATTTTAGGATGAAACATCTGTAATATTTTGTAATGATATTAATCTACAAAAGAAAGACAATTTTATGTATACATCTGAAATACAGACTATATGCAACAGCCAGTAAACTTGGCTGATATTATTAAAAAGCAAGAAGTATGCAGTGTGCTAGATTTCATCTTAGTTGATTTACAAATCACATACCTTCACATTATTGTAGTTATAAACATGTGAACTGATCCAATTAAAATAGGAACCTACTTGGAACCTAAGCCTTTTCCTTGAACCAAAATTAACATTTGTTAGGTTCAAAAAAAGTTTGAAACACACAATCTGTTTCCTTAAGCCTTTGACTTGGTCTTCCTGACCCCAGGCATCTACTTTTCCACTGTCTTTCGGTAGTGCACTGACTTCCCCCTCCTTTATGTGGTGTCCAATGGGTTTTCCTCAGTTTCCTATTCACTGGAAGGTTCTGTGGGTTTTTCCAGCTAACTGGAAAGTTTCTGCAGTTCTCCTCTTATCACCCTCATCAGCAACTCTCTTGCCTTTGGAGAACCTCATAGCTGATAGATCCATCAAGGTGACTACTGAGTGTGTGCTCTTCCTTTATTCCCGTCTATAGCTAATGGGCTTTTGGCTTTTCCTGATCAACCACATACTATAATTCCCTGTCTATATTAATCAGAAAATCCTTGATAATTCATGAAAGCAACATTGAGGGAAAGACTGAGATGGGGGAATGGTGTGCAGGAGGAAGCAAGTCATGTTTTTAAAACCCTGCTGAAATCCTGAGATGGGTGACAGCGTATTGGTTTTGCGTCGCAAGGTTTTGGCTGGGGAGGGGGGGCTACAGGGGTGATTTCTGTGAGAAGGTGCTAGAAGCTTCCTTCCCCCATGTCCAGCAGAGCCAACGCCAGCCGGCTCCAAGATGGACCTGCCACAGGCCAAGCCCATCAAAAACAGTGGTAGTGCCTCTGGGATAATGTATTTAACAAGGAGAAAAAAGACCTGCAGAACTGCAGCTGGAGAGAGAATTGAGACTATGTGAGAGCAACAGCCCTGCAGTCTCCCAGGTCAATGCAGAGGGAGGCAGGAGGGGCTCCACATGCTGGAGCAGATACCCCTGCAGCCTGTGGTGAAGCCCCTGGTGAGGCAGGCTGTGCCCCAAAGCCCATGGAGGTCCACGGTGGAGCAGATCTCACACCTGCAGTCCATGGAGGACCCCATGCAGGTTTGTTGGCAGGACCTGTGACCCCATGGGGGCCCCATGCTGGAACAGTTTGTTCCTGAAGGACTGCATGCCACGGAAGGGACCAACACCGGAGGAGTTTATCAATAACTGTAGCCCATGGGAAGGCCTCACATTGGAGAAATTTGTGGAGGACTGTGTCAGTGGGAGGGACCCCAGGCTGGAGCAGGGCCCGAGTGTGAGGAGCCTCCCCCGAGGGGGCAGGAGCAGCAGAGGCAGCGTGTGATGGACTGACCCAGCCCCATCCCTGTCGCGCTGTGCTGCTGGGGGAAGGAGGTAGAGAATTTGGGAGTGAAGTCAAGTCCAGGAAGAAGGAAAGGGTGTTCGGGAAGGTGTTTTAAGGTTTGGTTTTATTTCTCATTATCCTATTTTAAATTGATTGGTAATAAATGAAACTAATTTCCCCAAGTTAAAGTTGAGTCTTTTTTGTCCATGATAGTAACCAACGAGTGATCTCTCCCTGTCCTTATCTCGTCCCATGAGTCTTTCATTACACTTTCTTTCCCCTGCCAGCTGAGGACGGGAGTGATAGAGCAGCTTTGGTGGGCACATGGCATCCAGCCAGGGTCAACTGACCACAGTCCTTTTTAGCATCTAATGTGGGGCATGAGGAATTTGAGATAAGGATAGTGATTGGGAGATATAATGGACAAAAGTAAAATGGGTTGAGAAATTTCATAGTAACACTTCATAGAAGCTAAGAGGTTTGAGATCTACAAAGTTAAATTTTTCTAGTATGGGTGATGCATCTCTGTGTTGTGCAGTTATTTACATTAGCATGGCAGAGATATGTAATGTCCCCAGTCTGATGTGGCACAAGAGGAATGGCAAGATACTTGTAACTTAAGCAAAGTGCATCCCCAACACAACACTGTTCATAGGATTGTAGAATTTTTGTCTCCTATTAGAATATATTTTCTTTGACTAACGTCTAGTCACAGATTTTTAAAATGTACCGTACAAGAATTCAGATAAGGGGTTTTATTTTACTTTTTTGAGAAACTCCGTCATCCGTAGAATTAAATCAGGACTGAGTAAATGGGAAACCATGATCCTATGTACAATATACAGAGTCTTTGTGTATGTGCATACACACACACACAGAGTATTGCAGTGGTTCTCAGAAACTAACTTCTAATGGTAACCCCTGGGTAATGTACCCATGTACCCTACCAACGACAGCTGAGCTTCTCATCAAGAAGCTCCTTACTTAGTCTGGGAGGTGGAGTTTAGAAAGGTGATACAAAGCTGACTTTGTTTTCTGTGGTGATAATTTGCTAGGCCAGTTCCCCAATTTAACTTAGAAGACCACGAGTAAACTGTGGCGTAGTGTATTTGGCACAGACCTGGTGCTAGGAATGAAATAGGAATGCCTGCCTAACATCCCCATCAGAGCTTTCTCCAGTCATTCTCCATTTCCACAGCTTCATGTGCAGGGGCCCTCCAGCCCAGGGCTTCAGGGCATTTGCATGGCCTCCCCATCCAGATGTGCATCTTTGCAAACTGGGTTGTGTTTTGCTGCTGTAAACTCAACTGCATGGGAAATAACATTAGCATGTTCACAGTTGCAAATACAACATTTCTTTATAGAAAAGCAACCCGTAATCTTTAATGAACTTTTCTCATATGACCCCTGTGAGATAGGGAAGTATGGATTAGAGAGAGATCAGTTAACATTAGCCATCTAAAAGTTAGCTATTAAGTCTAAACTGTCCATCTGGGCTAGCTATCAAGCCTGAGCTACCCATCTGGGCTCACTCTTTAGGCAGGACAAAGGGAGACATATGGAGTAACTGTGAAGACAAATGGAGTAACTCTGAAGATAAGGTGCATCACCACCTGGTTGTATCTACAGGAAGCCTGGGTGTCCAGTGTAGCACCTACCTTTTAGATGGTTAAAGCAGGAGGAATTCCTTTCCAAGCAGTTTAATAAGGTACCTTTGGAAGCATATGAATTCGGGCTAGGCTTCCTGATACAAAGGCTGGAGTCTTAACTCGCCTTCTTATCTATACTCACACGAGGCTGCTCAGGCCATTTTAAGGGCTGCTCTGTGCTAGTGTTGCCGCATAAAACAGCTGCACACCAGCACTATCTGGTATCAATATCTACCTCCAATTTTGCACATAGAAATTATGTACACACACAAACACAGATGCGCATATACTTTTGGGGCACAACAGGAAAAGGATTTAAACTCTGCAGCTTCTGAGAAGTGATGAATTGACAGAAAAGATATTAAAAAGCAGAGAGGACTTAGAAAAAAGACCTCTGTGCTCGACACGATACGTGAGCATTTCATTTGTTGGTAACTCATTCTGAATTGTTGGTCTATTCAGACCTTGCTCTGGTGCCCTGCTCTCTGTAACTGCAGCATGCAGGATTAATATCCTCACTAACTCTTATGCATTTGGCAATATGCTCTTGCCCAATTTTTACTGCACCCCTAAGGAAATAAGAGCACTGTGTATTCTAGGAAAAAAACACACTTTTAAAATATTCATATTTCCATGTTTGTGTGTGTCTGTTGTGTAAGTTTTCCTTGGTGGCAGTGAACAAAGTGCTCTTCTGTGGAGTAGGCGCTCCTGTCTCCTCCAGCAGACTCAGTGTCTGTACAGGGAATTCCTGTTCCTGGCCCAAACCCACAGGCCCTCAGCACTGGAGGACAAGGTCGGCCATCTCACACTCTCTTTCTCTCAGCCTGATAGCTGATCTGCGTGCTGGAGAAACGGGCTCTGAAAGACAAAAAGAGGGGGGCTGAGGTGACGGAAAGACAGACCGTGTGTATGTACTTCCAACTTGCCCTGGGAATTTCAGCAAGTATTTCTTCCCTAAAGTAAGTTTGTTCAACTTTTATACAAGTCCTGATAGTCTTTGATTTACTCTGCTCTTCCTTTGAATGAAATAGTGGTACCTGGCTGTGTTGTTTTACCGGCACTGTGACAGCATCATCCAAGCCTCATTTCACACCTTCCATCTTCCATCCTGCCCATGAGGTTGTTTTTTTTTTCTTGCATTAGCAGTGACTGAGCAACAGCATCCACTGCTAGGCAAAGACTACCTACAGAGAACTTCCTCTGTTTAGACTTTAGTCAAAGACCCACGGAGCATACTTTGTGGCTACTTATGGTCAGGGAGGTATGCATATTTTTTTAAAGTTGTGTGCTTTCAAGACAGGTAATTGTGTAACCTTAGCTGCACTCCTTTTTTTTTTTTTTTTCTTTTTTTTTTCTTCCTTTCCCCTAAGGCTGGAGTGGCACCTTGCATTCCAGCTGGTACCAAGGGCAAGGCATAGCAGCACTGCTCCACAGTCAGCTGCAGTCTAGCTCATGGTCTGCCATCCTTCACTGAGGAGGACACTATCAGCCCTTTCAGGCTCTCCCCAGCTGCATTTCCCTAGCTGACTACTCTCCCTTTCATGCACAGTACAGGAAACGATGGGGTAGAGCGTATGAAGCACCTTTATTATCCTCTGAAGCTATGCCCTCCATTGAGAGCAAGGGTAATTGTTCTATTTCTGTTTCAGTGTCAGGTACCACAAGGTTTATGCATTTGTCTCTTCGAAAACATGTTTTGCTTTGATGTTTGCTTTTCTAATGGGGCTAGTTTGCATAATACCTTCTGCTGCAAAAGAATGCTGAATCTACAGATGAGCTATCACTTCTCAAAATACTGATTGCTATCAGATGGCTTGCCGAAGGCCTTGGCTGTGGCTGTGCATGCGTGTGTCTGTGCGTGTGTGCACAGTCAGGGGAGGGAGGTTAATTTCCTGTCTTTGACCAGTTTTGACATAATGCATGAGCTAAAAGAGCTGGATCCATCAGAACGTTAAGATTTACCTCTTTCCCAAAGCAGCTTATCGAGCTCTCTACCTGAAAGGGGGTAGCTACATGTGGGGAAGGAGTGAGATGATGGGGAAAAGGGAAATGCAGTATTTGTGACATTGGTTTCCACAGTGCAGTGTTCCTGACAGTATCTGTCTGTCTCTTTACATGACTTTTACACCTGTGGAGTTTCTCTAGCATTGACCTTTAGTACTGAGGATGGCTGAAGTCAGATAGTTAAAGCTGTACATATCTAAAAGCTGGGTCAGGGGACATGAAAGAGAATAGCTGTAGGGAATGTTATGGGATACATATACACACATTCATATGAGTGAGTTATGTATGCATGTAAGATTTGCAGCATTTCTTCCCTTTCCCAAATGATACGTTACTACTTGCTTATGCTGACCTCTCCCCAATGCAATCGCTTATCTGCTGCCTACTCACCTGACCTTGTTGCTTTTCCATGACTGTACCTGATGCCTGACTAACTCCTAGCAGGCAATAGGGGTGTGGAGAGGGAAAGGATTCCTCCTTTCCTTCTCTCAACAAGGAACCTGAGCCAGAGTCCACCTTTCCTCTGAAAGTGCTCTGACACACAAGGGAGCAGACCTTAAAGAATTCCCACTGGCAGCAAGCTTTGAGAATCAGATTTGAACATTTTGGCCTCAGCGTTTTGCTTGGTAGACTATGGTTCTAGGTACTTTTTATAAAATTCAAGGACTGTCCTTTCTATAGTCTTGCATGCTTCTCTGCTTTCAGGGTTCATGCAAAAACCCCCAAAGACTCAGATACTTCTTTCAGTATATATTCCTGCATTCTAGTGCCATCTGAATGAATCTGTTTCCACATATTTTTTGGCCAGAAATGGGGTCCAATCTTCAGAGAAGAAACTTTCTCACAAGTTTTTGGAACTTCTTGGCTTTAGTGAGCAGAGACAATTGGAAATACCATGAGAATGATAATTAAGAATAATTTGTGCTGACATAATGCCTTCCATCTGTAGATCTGAAAAAGCTTTATGAACATTAATGAATTAGTCCCCTTACTACCCTGTGAGACAAGGATATTGTTATCCCAGCTTTGCAGGGGTGGGTACTGAGGGGACTTTAGGAATCTAAGGGCCTGATCCAGCATTCACTGGAGTCTATGGGAAAACTCCCAGTGACTTTACTGGGACCTGGATCAGCCTGTTAGCAGATTGCTCAAGGCCACAGAGCGAGTGAGCGATAGCTTTGGGAACAGGACCCAGAGCCACAGGACTGCTTTGTTCCTTTCCAACCCTCGACTTTCTTCAGGTCTTTCATTACTTTTCTGTCTGGATGAGGTGCCTGAAGTTGAAAGCATAAGGCAACAATATAGAGAGTTCATTTATAGCGTTTCAAACCTCAGCAGAAAGCTTGGCTCTGGTCTGGTCTGAGGGAGGAATTTTACCAAGACCCAATTTTTAAAGAGGTATCTAAGTGCTCAGTTCCCATTTTTATGGGCAGGAGAGGCCTAAAGACCTTTAAAAAAATCAATCTGCAAATAATGACATTGCTCTAAGCAGGTAAAGTATCCCTCATGCAAGCTCCCGGAGAAGCTGAGGAGAGCTAAAGCCACACTGAATCAAACCCTGCAAAGAAGCCAGCTCCCCAAAGAGTGTCCCCACCCCACAGAGACCTCTCCCCACCTAGGTATGCCCACAGATCAAAGCCACATCTGCTGCCGCCAGGAGACACCTGTCTCACTCAAGGCAACAGCCTGCCGGCTACCCCCACCCCAGGGTGGCCCTGGCAGCCTCCTCCCCAGGCTCATACCCTCCTCTCCTGGCCTGCCTGCCGACCTTTTTCCCTTTCAGGCTGGGTTCTTCTACCACTTTGTAGATCTTTTTGCAGCCGGGTTGCTTTCCACCTGCTCCCCGGGTTAACCCCTTCCTTGTCATTATAAACTTAATTGCAGATGCATGTAGATGCATGCAGATGAAATGCTGATCTACAGAAGCTGAAGTCAGCAGTGAGCAATGCAATGCGACCTTATTAAACACCCCCGGTGCCAGCGTGAGCAGAATAAGAAGTGAGATTTCTGACTTGTGGGCAACAATATATTTTTTTAATAGTTTGGGACAGTTTTAGGGTTCTGAGCTGGCTAGGAGAGTCCCCGCAAGGCAGGGGAAGGGCTCGTCCTCCTGGAGCTGATGCTCACACAGCAACCCAGGGCTTGCAATCTAGTGACAGCCCAGACCTGCTCCAGTGCAGAGCCTGTCAGGCACTGTCCTGCTCTGTGCTTGCCAAACCCTGGGCATCCAGCATGCATCCAGGCAGGGCTGAGGGAAACCTATCCTGCCCTTAGCAAAGGCTTGTAGAGGTAGAGACTTTCCTAATGTACTCCTATTCAACGGAAACAGCAGAAGAGATTTTTTAGCCATTTCCATGTTAAAAGTTCATATAATGTGGTGGGTTTTTAAAATTATTGAAATGAAAAAAAGAATAGTTTAAGTTTTGAATTAAGACTGTGAGCTAAAGGCTAAAGGCAGAGGTAATGGAGTAACCCTGCAGACTCCTTGTAAATGAATTCAGTAACAGTCTGTGTAGCTGTTTTTTGAAGGATTGTAACAAAATCACACTACCCATAGGGCAAGTACTCACACAGACTCCACAGTAGTCCCTTTCTGAAGCACTTCATACAAGGGAAAGTTGTTTAAGAGTGAGCTATGTTGCTCAGCAACACTATGTATTTAATTTTTTTCTTTTTTAACATTTCATAGCTCATGGGGTTTCAGGCACTAGAGCTAATTTATAAGAAGGCTCCACTGTAGTTTTCTGAAGTTTATTTAACTGCATGAAAACATTTCTAAATAAATTATGTAATCTACAAGATATGTATGTTATTTGTGTGCTGCATTGCTGGTATTTCTACTAAAGTACCGTTGGATAGGGCTTGAAGCTGAACTGAGATATCATCTGTTCATTCACTGATTGTAATTATTATTTGGGTCATTTTACCTCTCCCTGTGCTTCCCACTAAGGGATAAGGACAGCCCTTTTACAATGCAGCCCATTAATTGTCTTTATATGTTTTATACAGAACAAATAAACTAGTTGAAAAACACACAGGTGAAGGAGCTCTTTGTGTCTTTATGAGAAGATTACAGTTACAAGTATTCAACCTGATTATGAGTATACAGTTCATCCTCTCCCTCCCCCCCCCCCCCCTTAAAATACATAAGATAGATCAATCCTAAATAATTTCCCACTCTCAATACCATATTTATGGAATTACAGGAGTTATATGGAAGTGTGCATGCCTGTGTTCACTTTTGAGCCACAGGAAAATTAATTCTCAAGGGAACGAGCCCTGGTAAATACTTTTTCTTGAGAGTGACCAGTAAGAAGCACGAATAAAGTCTGAGAAAGGTTTGTGGCTATATATTGGTAAGGCAAGTTTTTCTCCACCCAGCTGCCCCTGCTCCTGGAAATCTTCCACACCTTCTGGCCTCGTTACCCGTGTTCCTAGTTTCCTCATTACTTGTTCTCATCTACTGCTGGGCAAATCCTGCAAAACAGTATTCATAACATCTGTTCAAAGACAGCCCACACGCTAACTGACATGCCTCTTTAACACGCTTTCTGTGAACAGGGGGACAAGCAAATATTTGTTCACAAAAATACTGCTCAAAGAGAAACTTCCATGAGTAACCACTGATGTCTGTAATTGCAGAAGGATTTGGGATTGGGGGAGGGGGAGAGGTGGGGAAGGGAAGATGGGTTGGTATGGTCACTTTGAAAGCACTTTGTGGGTTTGACAGTTAGGAAGCAAGACCATTGTTAAATGATATCTTCTCCTGTTCATGCTGCTTAGTCAAATTTCAAATCCTCTTTATGAAGCAAATCCCATCGCAGATAAAAGTGTGAGAGCAATCTGTGGGTGGAAACAAGTATCAATAAACTATCTGATGAATAACTGAGAGTAACAATGACCCTGTGCCAACCCAGGTCTTTCCATGGATAAGTTACAAGTGGAGTTGAAGACTTGATGAGACACTATTTGACACAGAAAATTCATCCACTTCTGTTCCTATCACTTAGAGGAGTCCCAGCATCAGGTCAGCTGTATGTTGGTTGGTACCTCAGTCAAATGATCTCATAGCCCTCATCATGGGCTATGACTGGTGATAAACTAAAGGAAGCTGTGATAGTCGCAGAGAGAGTAATCTGGAGCAGGAGACAGCCATTGCAATGTGGGGAGAGCTTAAAATGTGCTGTTTTCCAGGCAGCTTAGGATATGGTTAGTATTTATAAAAAAGAAGTGTTAGCTGCTTGAAAACGAGAAGTTATCCTTAGTAACTGTGCATTTGCATTTCAAAGTGGTAATTACAGGTATGTGTACACACAATTAAATAGGCTGCACAGACTGAAAATAAACAAATAATCAGTGCTCTTAGCCAAGCCCTAATGAACATTTTTTGTTATAACATAAATTAATATGTTCTTTGAAAGAACAAAAAATATGAAATATTCCTGTTTGAGATTCTCAAAGATTACACAAACAACAAATGATTTAAAAAAATTAAAGCCGTGAAACCCTTTGACACCAACACGTCCCTTTAAGCATTTAGCAATTGGACCTGGCCAGCTTTCCTGATGCAAGCTTTTTCATTCCCGTTGGTAATACATTCAGCAAGTTCCTCTGAACTTCAGGCAATCAGACACATAGATGGCATACCTAAGGCTTGCTCCAGCAGGCTTCATTGACGTTTGCACTGTTGGAAGCCATTCTAACACAGCTATTTATGAATATGTAATATGCAAACTGGATCTTGCCCAAAAGCTGCTCCAGTTTTAATGACTCTGCTCCTGTTAGCACACACGCACTGCAAACTCTTTCTCTGTAGGTGAGCTAAACAGATCCAGGGAGTGTTAGCCATTTCAACTTTGGGATTTGGTGACAGGAATTGTACGCAAGCAAGCTGCTGTTTCTTGCAAACATTCCTCACATTTCTGGCACACAGTAGGGTGGATACATATTGTGTAACAGCATTTTAACCTTAGCATTAAACTGGTCAAGTGACAAAATGCTGAAAGAAAACTAGTGTGTTCAAATGATATTGGCCAATACTTATCTCACATACCAAATAACCACTCTGTTTACTGTGGCTAGTCCTAGAAAAAATGCTCTTTTTTTTTTTTTTAAAAAAAAAGGGCTTTGTAAAGTCCTGTCTTCACTGTGTCATACTGCCTGAGGACAGCAGCAACTGCAGTGACCTGCTCCAGCCACATGCCTTAAAGGATTGTCTCAAGAAAATTAGTGTAGCTGAGTCTCTGTGCCCATTCAGCTAGAGAAGAGTTTTCTGTGCAGAATGTACTCTCTTGAATAGCTGTCCTGATTTTAAGTTAAAGCCTAGTAACTAGACAATTTTACCCTCTCTCATAAAGTATTTTTCATGGCAGTTGCCGACACCCTCAATTCTCTTCTAATATTCCCATGACTTGGTTTGGGGTTTGATGTTGAGTTCAAATAATATTCCAAGCTTGTTTGCTAAACCTCATCATTCTCTAGCATTCTCAGCATGCTATTGTACTGCCTAATCCTTGGGGGTAATCTGTCTTTTCAGATCAGTGCTTTCCTGGTATTATCAGAGAGATCAAAAAGAGTTTTCAGCTGGCTGAAGGCATCACTTAATACGCTAGGGATATCGGGACCTGCATCTACCTATGTGTCTGCAGTTTTGAAAATGTGAAAATCCCTTGTAAACAAACCAACAAAAATAAATCGGAGTGGTAGCTAAGCTGAGCTTTTAGCAAAGGCAAAACAAAATAGAAGATGTGGAAAATAATTACTCAGTTATTATATTGCTTTCTAGACAGCACTATATTCTGGTCCACCAATTAGTATTTCCATTTCCAGGCCCCTATAGAACCTCAGGAAATGGGACCTTCACCAGATGGTTTAATGGACTAACTATGATTTTTCTGTCACCTTTGAAAGAAAATGATGTTGTAAACATGTCATTCCTCATCAAAATACTACTTAATTTGCTCCCCCCTGCTCTAATATACGTTTTACAACATGTAAGTCTGAAACATTTCCCTAGAAACTTTTGGGGTTTCATTTGTGGCGGAAAAACCCCCACCAGTTTTTACAAAACTTGCAGGTTTTTCTTCTGTTAAAAGACAGTTTCTGGAAAACAGGTCTTCCAGAACTTCTTTGACCAATGCTACCAGTTGTGAAGAAGATTTTCCTTTGTTTTGATGTTTTCATGATCTCTTTTCTTCACAGAGCCCTGAGTACATAAACTATCAAAAAATTATAGTAGCAGCTCGTTAGGATAGAAATCAAATGGTCTAACCTCCTCAGAAATCAGCTGGGGGATCATAGGATCTTGCATAGATTTTAATGTCATTTAGGATACCTTTCAAAATTATGTTTTCATATCTCTAACTTTAAGGTTGGCTGTGCAGATGCTCTGATTTTGCATACTACTGCATCAATCGGCATCAACCCCACTACCAGATAAAGGCTGAAGCTCCCTTGTGCAGGGAATAATAGATCATGCACATGAAAGGACGTAATGGACCACAAGCAGTTCCTGAGGAAGTTAGCTGCAGCTTCTGTCGAGGCAGCGAGGCGAGAGGCTGTTGACTACCCATGCTGTCAGGGAAGGCAGAGCTGTGGGTACATTTCACACTAGCAATATTGGGGTCCCTGGTGTCCATCAACATGCTTGGCCTGGCTGGTGCAATAGTGAGAAGGGAAATGCCTGTAAAAACACTGACAGGTCACCTCTGCTGCTGCTCCTAACCCTTGGTGTTCTGATTGAGCTGTCATTTCTCCCTTGCACTCATATGCTGTATGATGCTCTTGGGAGGTAGCTCATACATTAAGAAGTATTGCCATGACTAATGAAGGAGAACAGCCTTTGCCTTAAAGGTTTTGTAGTCCAAAATTCCTAATGAAGTGGTGCTGTATAAAAATGGGACATACTGTGGGACAAAAACTGCTCACCAAACCTTCCCAAACTGGAATGAATTTGACACCATCAACTTATGTTATGGCCCAAGCTCCTGCAATCAGAGTAGAAGTTCAGCCTGGCCTAACAGAAGCAATATATATGCTCAAATAGTACAGAAAATCTGGGGAAGGAAGGGCAAGCCGAATATAGCCCAAGTCTGATGTAGAACTTGATTATCTCTAAGACCACCACACTCCTCTCTGTCTTCAACAACTGCTCTGGAAGGACCAAGCTAACAAAACCCAGCAAAACCAGTGTAGAACAGGGGGACAAATACAAGATGTAGCCTGTCCATGGGTGAGGTCCCATTGTCTTCAGGGGTCTGACAGGATGATATACTTTGCAGCCAGCACTTGCTTCTCCGCGTGGTGTGGTACAACCTGTTTGTGAGTTACATGTATATTCTTGTACAAGGTCTGTGAACGTGCACTGAACTCCTTTGCCTTCTCATCTCCTGTGCAGGGTACTTGCAATGTTGTTCTCATTTTCTAATCAATTGCACTTGTTGCTTGGGGGCCTTAAACTTCTTGTTGCTACACTACACTGGCTTTCATGTCTATTTCTAGACACCCAGCATTATTGTACTCGGTAGAAGACACCTTTCAGAAGTCCTTTCTCTTCCCTTCCCTTCTCAAGGGCTGATGTGCTGGGTCAGGATGAGCTGTCCTAGCATTCCTTCTTGCTGCAATAATGATCAATTACTAGAATGCTGCAATATATCTATAGAGAGAGTATGTTTTTATATATATATATGCACACACACACACTTATTCCTGAATTTGTTATGTACCTTAAAGCCTAGAAATGATTATAATTTGGATTGAAATATCACTCTGTTCTTTCCAATTTCTCCTTTTGATATAACATGTTTGAGTTAAAAAGAGGACAAACCAAAATGAAGTCTCCCCATAATCGTGATATTGCAGCAACAACGGAAAAAAACCCATGGAATTGGCCGCTACTGTTGAGACTGTTAAAATAAGGGAGAGAAGACTCCATGCCTGAAGAAGTTAGTTATGGGATCTCTTTCAAAGTGAAGTATCTCTAGCCAAAAATTGCCTATGACCCTGTAGGCGGAAGTGTGAGTCTATTTCTTTCTCAGCAGAACTAGTTTGATTTTTTTGTCCGTATGTGAAGTTAAACATCACTGTTCCAGACAAAGATGTGAAAGTGACGGCTGAAATGTTTCTTTCAAGCGTTGTACTTGCTGTGTTAAGTGAATTTCTCTGTGTTAATAATTTTTTGTGGCAAGAGGATTACATCACAATTACAGGATACAGCTACCAGTATATTTCCTCAGTACCTCTGAGAAGAGCAAAACTGTTATTTGCTTTGGCCACTGGCTGGTTTTAAATGTTATTGAGCCCTTTAATGGACCTGCCCATCCATAGCTCTAAGATCGCTACAAAGGGATTGGGAAGGAAAATTTGTTTCTGTAGTTTGTAGAATGGAAGGGGGCAGAGGCACAGGGCAGTAGTAGTAAACTGTGCCCAAGAAATGTGTCTTTGTGGAAGCTGGGCATCATTTGACTGAGAAACAGACATTCTTGTAAGTTGGTGCTGCTGTCATGAGAGTTACCCAGGAGAAAGTTGTCCTGGATTGCTCTTGCATCTCCTATTTCAACAGTATTTTGCATATAGTCTAAATGTAAAGTAAAAATGATCTTGAATGCATCCAGGCAGCAAATAGTGAGCTGGGGACCGGGATCTATTTATTGAATTGAAGAGTTGTGTTCAAAAGTCTTTTGCAACCAAGCTAATTTCTTACCTGAAGTATCTTGCATTTATTAGACCTTACACTCCTGAAGTAAAACTAGATGTGTGGTGGTTCTGTTATTCCCTTAAAAATGTTTGCAACACATCCTTTATGCCATTTGCATGAACTTGAAACCCAGTCCTTAAAATTTCTGTACGCTACAGTCCTCCTCCAGGCTGGTTAAGAGTGAACAGAAAATACACTGATGTAGGACACTCAGCTTTAAGTCTCTGTTTCAATGAAAACTGATTTTGTGCCCAGGATGAATCAGCTATTAGCACTCCAGAGAGTGCTTCTGTGTGCAGTTCACCTAGTGGGTATAACACTTACCTGAGGTGTAAGAAATCTAAGTCCAAGTCCCTATTCTGAAGCAGGTAGAACTGAAAGATGAACTCAAATTTTCCACACTCTGGTAGGTGACCTAACCATAAGGGCAGCCTGGGACAGTTTCCACAACAGTTCACAGCTATCTGTTTGTCTCTCTCCCTCTCTGATGTTCTACATCCCCACTCACCCCTCCTCCCCCTCGCCTCGCCCCGCCCCCCCCCCCACCCCCCCCCCTACTTTGACTAAAACTTGATCATCACTCTGAGAAACCTTTCCTAAAGGAAGTTTATCAAAAAACTCACACAAATAGTTTTGGTTTCAAGGAACCTGTGTTTTACTAAAGAAAAAAGACCCCCTAGAAAATTCCCGGACATTGAATCGAAAGGTTTCCAACAGGCTCTGCTTTGGTGTTCTGTGACTGGACTATTCAGAGGCAACATGAAACTGCAAACATAGTCTGCATGACTGCCATACCTGCATGATTTCCACTTTACTAAGTAATGGACAACATTTTATATGCCTGGAGATACTCTAAGACTCTCTAAAGTATTACTAAGTCTTCTGTATAGTGAAGCAGAATTCTGTTGTCATTTGCTTCTGTAGCAGTGCACTAAATAATATATTTGCATTTTATTTTAGGAAGCTGAGGGAGAAAAAGAAGCTGATAAAATGTCCAGAAAGTTTTCAAAGATGGATCTACTTTTGAGCAGATTACACAAGTATGAAAACCACATCAGTAATATGTTTGTAAACCATTTAGTTATTCTCATTGTGCTCCCAGAATGAGGTATTTTAACATGTAAGGAGATGGTGGCCTTTTAAGATATGAACATTTCTAAGAAATACTGATGGGTTTCTAAACTACAAACTCAGAGTGATATAGAAACTGTGGAAAACGAAGTGAAAAAATGAACTCTGACCTCTTCTAGTTGCATAAGATCACTATTAAATTATACCTTTGGGTTTATTAAGGTGTGTTAACAGACTCTGACAGAGTCATGAAACAGGCCAGTTTCACCTTTTGTGTTGCCAAGGAACAGGAGTTTGCTTCCCTGAAAACCTGAAGTAAAAATCAGATGAATGCCAGTGAAAAGGAGATGCTGGAAGCCCTAATGTTCTGAGTACCACGGAAGGTCCTGCGTGATGTTCCTACAGCTCTGCAGAGTGGGCTTGGCCAATCGCCACCCTGGGAAAAGCTGTTGGATTGGAATCTGAAGAAATACTTTTCCTGCCTGCACACTGTTATTGCTAACAGTCATGAGAACCAGAAGCCAGTCATGGGATTTCTGGTAGGCTTAGAGGAGAAAGGATGAAAAGGTATCCCATCATCCACCATTCATCGCTGCCAGATGTGTGTTGCTCCTGGTTAGAAGTGATTTCAGTGCATGACTCATGAGGTGCCGTTTTGTTCCGTACTTGGTGCAAGGTTCCCTTAGCCTGCCAGCTTTCCCTGTGACCAAAGTACAAGCGTGATTCCCACCTAAATTTTTTCCTAATTAACAGTTTTAATAGAGTGACGGCAGTTCCACCCATTTGTGAATGTCAGAGCAAATATCTTGACCCTCAGTCTTGTTAGCATTTCAACTAAATATAGAAAATTTCACTTTGCTCAGTTCTTGTAGGAGAGATTCAGCTTTACATCCAAACTACACAAGAAAAATAAATGAAACGTTAACAGAATCTGGCAGTACTACTAAGATTGTCATATGCCCCCAGTAGTGGTGGTCATACAAGAAGACAGAATGAATATTGTCAAAAAAGGAGTGTTTGCTTAAAATTAATTAAATAATAAACATAAATTTGTTATTCAACACTTCCAGCTAATTTCAAGCTCAGAGATTAAAAAAGTGTCAAACACAGGTGTCTGATATCAGGCCCTAAATGTATGGTTATTAAAGACAAGTGGCCGGGGTTCACAGATGTATATCTAACTTTGAAGACAGCAGTCTGTTTTAGGTTGGGGAAATATCTACAGCTAATTATGTTTCCTTTTACTGATTATTCCCCAGAGAACATTTCAAAACTTAATGACAATCTAAACAACTGAAAATTTTGGACTGAGAAGTAGAGAATTAATTTTAAGTGATGCATTGCAATATTTGTAGTTTGGGTGTGTTATGCCTGAGCTTTTTGGTATCCACCAGGTTTCTTCACTAGCATGCATCCCAGGAGTGGAATCATAGTATCTCTGCTTTCTTGCCTCATATAGTACGTTGTATGAGTCCTTGGCCAGGAGGCCTTGCAGCTAAAAACTGAAAATTATTCCAGGTTACTTTTGTTGATGAATGGTTCTTCTGTATGGTCACCTGAAAGCAGAGAAACTTCAGATGTAAAAACCTTGCTTAATCAAGAACTTTAGCTATCTGCCAGAATGTATTTTAGATGGAAAAGTTTCAACTAGCTTTAGCTAAATTCTATTTCTGTGCTGGCAAAACTCCTCATAAGAATGAAGAGAGTGTACACAAAGCAACAGGCCCAAGCACTAGATAAAAGGGTCTTTTAATGGGTTAAATTAACTGTAAAGTTAGCTTGCCAGTTGGAAGGTATAATAAAACATATCCCCAAACCAAGAGAGAGCCAGCGGGTCTAATTTTAGGGTTACCAGCTGTTTATATTTGGTGATGGCTGTCATTACAGAACAATTTCTGTGTCTGTGGCTAGGGACTCTAGTGTCAGACTGAAAAGTAACGGAGAGAGAGGAGCAGTGGAGATTGGTTAACCTTTTCTTTGTGGCAATTAGGTTATCTGCTCATTGGCATCACACTCTTCATGGGTATTGGCCATCATTATAGCTAGTTGGCTGAAGCCGATCCCCAAATCAGGTTTTCTGCATGTTTGAGCAAGACTGGCCCTTCTTGTTAAAATCTTACTGGGGCTCTGTGTGTAGCCTTATAAGATCAAAAAGGGAGACAGGCAGAAAGAAAAGAGGGGGAAAAATGAAATTTGGATGAACCAGATATATAATTGAGTAGCTCAGTATGTGAGTTGCTTTATGATTTTCATTGGCCTTTTTAATGCCTAAGTGGGCCATATATGTTGTCAGATACCATGTCATCTGGTATTTTTGTGGCATTCCCACAAGCTGGGAAACAAAGTCTCATGAGAAAGCCAAATGTCGTATTTTGTTAGTGCTATAAAACACCAGAATGCTGCAAAACTCTGAAGAAAACATAAAATCATAAGCTCTCCTGTCTTTTTATGGTTATTGTCCTCTTTGACAGGGCACATTTCTGAGAGGCTTTTGGTATAAGCCTTTCACGAAACAGTTATAAGAGCCCTCATATCAGTTCCCTCTGCCACAGTTTATACTAGGACTTTGCTAAGAAAGCATGTTGCTTCAGCCTCCTAATGATTTTTCAGAGATACTAAGATTTCAGTCTTTATGCCCCAGCAAAAGCCTTGTGAGATGCTTGCTGCTTGTGCAAAGAACCAGTTCAATCTAAACGTAGCTGAGTAAGAAGACCCAGTCAGAGCTATCAGGGGAATTCCAGGGCAGACATTTAGCGTTTTTCGTAAAGCAAAAACCAGCAGCCTCTGTGTATCTTTAAGACTCTTTAGAAACATTTGAGGACTTGTTAGTGTTGTTGCTGTTACTGAAGCATGTGGATCTGTCAACCAATGTGAGTCCTAACATGCTAACAAGTATGGAAAAGGTATACATTCAAAAGAAACTGGAGTTTAAACAGACAACCATGCGCAAAACAGAGGAGCAAAGGAGATCCCTATTTCACAGCCAGAGACTGAATAACTTTCCTCAAAGCTTTCAGAATAAGTCGCCAGCAATATAAGAAAAATCCTGATGTTTGTCATGAGAAGTAGCTTTGTATAGATTTATGAGAATTTGGAAATAAGGATTTATCCTTAATTAACATTTTAATTATTCTTTCACCTATCTCAGAAATCCGTATTAAGCCTTGCCGAACATGTATTGAAAGCCTTGATGTTGTAAGCAAACACTGATTCACTCCAGTCAATGAAGCAAAATTCAGTGTGCTCGCAAAGAATCTGGTTATGATGAATTTTCTTTTGCAGTGAGAAGGGGAATAGGAAACTTGCAAATGTGGTTTTCATTGTTAGTAATTTAAGATATTTGAGCCAGGAAATCTCAGGCTTCTTTCAATGCAGCAAAATGTCAATGTTTCATTGATGTCCCCACAAACATGCAGAGATAAATATTGCTACCCTGTTCTCAGAAAACATAGCTGAAGTCTGTATTCTGTATGCTGTGCAGAGCAGCTAGGATTAGATAACCTGAGAGTCCTACTCAGCAATCAGCAACTTTTCATGAAGTGCTGTTGTGCTTTGGTAGGCGACTAACTTAGGCCTTTTAGGCCTCTGTCTTGCATGGGTGTATTGACACAGGAGCTCACTCATTCTGTGCTAATATAACGTTGATTTCTACACATTCTCACAATGAACGAGGTAAAAGGTTGCTTTTAAAAACACAGAATGGAAAGCAATATATGCAAGTTGGTATGGAAATTCTATAGCAGACAACCAGGAACAGACTTATGCCTTAATTACAAAATCACGTTGCCTCATGTTGTAGGGTTAGAGTAGAGCAGGAGTCTCTATTCTGATGTGAAAATATGCCACAGCCAGCAATTTTGAGAGCTGTTTCTAGCAAAGGATTCATTACTATTCTATTTGTTGACAACTATGAATGTTGAAAAGTAATTAATTCACACTAGGCACACTTTTTTTTTCTTTTCATAGTTCCTTTTTATTTTCTGCTAACTTTTGTGTTGGTTTCTCACACCCCTTACTCGCTTGAACTTACCTTGGGTGTTTCCAGTGACACTGAATTGGATCATCGTGGCAGCAAGACTTTGGGAGTTGTCAGCTGTGTAAAGAAAGGCAGACTAATAGGAAGCTTGCTGCCTTTGTAGTGGTTTGTATCTGAAGTGTGGCATGTCTGTCCAATTTTCAGGGAAAAGGCAGAGTATGGTATGGCAGGTGGGCATAATCACAACAGGTCACAGGGAGGTATGTCATTTCAGTGTATGCAATTTCCTCTTTGAGTCATTTTCAAGAAAGGATGAATCACTGCATCCCATACTGTAACTTTGGTTCTGCCTCTGCACATCAGTGTCATGACTGGATCTGAGGTGGATGCACATTTTTAATGCTAAGAGGAGGTGAATGCCACACACTACAGCAGAATGCCTGGCCCCTTTGCAAAGTTTGGGGAAGAAGGTGAAAGAACATGCAAAATACATTTGCAGCTTCCACAGCTGATCAAGCATGGGAATTACTAGGCAAAGAGTATGGGATCTTAGTAATGAATAAATAAATGAGAATAAAATTGCTTACCTGTTTTGTTTTGCTTTAAATTTTACATGCAAAGAGCTGAAGAATTTTGTCTCACACCATTGTTCAGGGAACCAGATTCAAACCATGTAACCTGCTCTATCAAAGGATGGATTCCCAAACATTAGCAACATGATTTGCTGTTTTCAAGTGTTTCTATTTCCCATTAAAAGCTCAAATAGTTAGCTCTTTTGCTTTGTGGGGTTCTTTTTTGTTTAGATTTTTAAGAATTTTCTGTGTCACTAAAACTCTCTGTGGGGCTGTCAGCTTTGACATCTGACATCAGTTTTTTTGCAGCATTTCCACAGAAAGGTAGCAGCAATTCCCAGTGGCAGCTTCCCAGAGCAGAGTCAATACCTCAGTGGATAGTTCATTTGTTATGCAGCATCTGGGATTCCTTTCAGCGTCTCCAATTACTGGCCTGATCCAATTCCCATTAACATCAAGTAAAAGATTCCTATGACTTCAGTGGGGACCCGAACTAGATCCTAAACTTCTGTTGACACCAAACATTGGAATAGGAAGTGAACAATGTTGCTGAGTTTTATACAGAACAAATCAGAACAGAAACTCTATGTTCATATGCTATAAAGGGTGTACAGAATGCAAATGCCTGATGTTGCTGAGGGCTTTTTTTGCTTTGTTTTTTACAATGTTTCATGCCTAATAGAGTAAAAAAAAAGCTTAATAGGTTCAGAATCATGAACTCTGCATTGTCATACTGTCTTCCTACACGTGAGACAGGACTGTATCTGTTAATGCTCTGATGCCTGTGTGCTAAATCAATGCCAACAGGAAAAGGCAGCTCCATTAGAAACAAATGGTTGTAACACAATATCTAATGACAGGTATTTGCAGTGCTTTGGAAACACCATTTTAATTCAAACTGTGATTATGCATGACATTTAGCCATGGTGACTTGTCACTTGTAAATATAGATACTAGTATTGAGCAAAAATTGGCATTAAAAAAGACATTTAGTTTAAGGGCAACCTCAAAGTTGAGGCTGGCTTTTAAGTACTGTCTTCTCACTGTATGCAGATACAGCCCTGCTCTGTATGCAGCTAAAACACTGCTGCCTATTTGCAATGTACAGAATTATAAGCAGTGGCAGAAATACCCCCTTTAAAATGTCCTTGGGACACAAGCAATGTGATCATTATAAAATGGTGCATACAAGCTTAACACATGCAATATAATTTTGGTTTGATGTACACTCTGTAGGAAAAGTTTATGTGCATAATGAGAGTGAAGTCATCTACTACTTGAGCAGAGAATGCCTTGCCAAGTGAGCTTGCACCCTCCCACAGGGATCCTCCAGAGTACATCTGGGTGAAACAGTTTGCCCAGAGCCTGCTCCTGAGAAAGGCAGAGAATTTTTGCTCATGCAGATATTCAGGTTAATTTCAATACATTATTTTCCCCTGGGGCAAATACCCTACCCCAAAACAAAAACAAACAAACAAAAAACCAACAACAAATAAATAAATAAATAAAACAAAACATTAAACCCCTAAAACCTTTCTGGTTAAGACGTCTTCTTAATCTTTTCTTTTTTAAAACATGTAATAATCATAACAAAAATGTGGACTTAAAAGTACCAGCCCTCACCCCGGAAACAGAGGAGTGCAAGTGGGGATTGCTGGTGATCTGGTTGTTCTAAGTAAAATTTTGGTCTTGCCTGCTTGTAAGATAAATCAGGAGTTGGGTTGACTCAAGACATGTTGGGCTTCTTTTTAGCTATTAGGGTTTACTCATTGAACTGAGAAAATATTTTTGTGGCACAGTTCAGACCAGGAGACTTTTTATTTCAGGCAGCCTCTGAAAGCCTCCTGCTTTACACTATTTTCTGCAGACTGGCTTTGCTCCACAAGCCAGTCCAGGGAATGTCTCTCACTGTGCCCTTCAGAGCACTTCAGGAGCATCCTGGTTGTAAGAGTCCTTCCTCTCCCGAGCATGCAATGTGTACTTATGTGGGTCCTTTTGCAGGCTATGCAGCGTAGGAGCAGGTTAGTGTGCTTTTGCTTCCATGTTATGTACTCAAAAATGCAATTAAAGGCTTACATTATGGTACAGAATTCTGTTGGGAAGGTTATAAAGACAGGGGCCATCTGCAAACTTCAGGTCCAGGCCTCGCTTCATATTTCAAATATGTGCTAAGGCCAAAGCTGTTTGGAGCAAAATTTTTTGCTCTGCTTTCTCACTGCTCTTTGCCTCTCACTGTATGTGTGCATGCACGAATGCATTGGACAGCCCATACAGTGTGTGGACATGCGAGTGCTTATTTATGCCACGTTCATGCATAAGCCCCTCTCTGTGTGCGTAGTGAATGCCTTAAATGCAGAGACATAGCAGCATTTATTCTCCCTATTAGAGAAGCAATGGAGTCGTCTTTACTCTGTATGCTGCTCAGTAGAAGACAGCAGACAGAGAGGATGTCACGCATTGGTAAGACCTGATCCTCAGGCCATCTTCTGAGGAAATTGCTCCTGCAGGGAAACCAACAGGTAGAAAGTTTGTTCAGACAAAAGGGCTTTTCAGAGGCAGGCCGAATGGGTGCCCATGAGGCGGAGGAGGTGGTGACATGGCAGGGGGGGCAAAGTGGGCCCCTCGGGGGCTCCTTCTCTGCAGAGGACCATGCTGCGTGGCATGGTGTGGCCGGCCAGTGTTTGTTGAAAGGGCAGGGTGGCTGCTGTTTGCCCCTTTTCTGTCTCTTGTTGGCCCTGTGGCTGAGAGGAGAGCAGGAGGGACGCAGTGCAGCTGCCTCCCCAAGTATCACCACTTTCAAATTCCACTTCTTATCTCAGCCCTTCTTCCTTGTTGCTAATTACCACCTACTCCAAGATGTCAAGAACATACTCCCAGGAATAAACTGCTAGATAAACAAACCCCAGACAAACATCAAAGCTTAAAACAAACTGATAAGTCCCTTTGATTGATTTTAAGGGTCGGTAGGGAGAGGTGTGTTTGGATTGGAAGGTGCAAATGTTGAGCGGAGCAGCACCTGCTGTCTTGTGATCTGACCAAACCATTTGGCTTGAAAAGGCCAAGAGATAGGGAATCAGAAATCCATTTGGAGTTACAAAAGCAGCAGGGGAGGCTTAGATGAACAAAGGGGCTCTCCAGGCAGGGCCCTGTGCTGCTTTTTGTCAGCTTGGTATCACATTCCCTGCCCCAGCGTGACAGACAAATGCCAGGCCAGATGATGTGATATGATCGGCCTCCTTCGGATGAGGTCTGTACCAATATTATATGATGGCAGCAGATGCTGATTCAAGCTTATCAAGATGGGCAAGCACAAAGTAAATCAGAGCTCGAATGTCTCAGCAAAAATTATTTACAGGTACCTGTGTCAGCGGGCGGGAAGGGTGTTGTTCAGAGGCAGAACAGGCTTGGGACGTGTCTGTGTATGGACTGAGCACTTGTGAAAGATGCTCTCAGTTGGAGAATTACAATGTGTATACAACAGCAGAGCTCCCCAACCCCTTCCCTGCGTCCCACAGGCTCTCAGTCCCGCTCTGCAGAGACTGTGCTTACCTTGGCTGACATAGGAATGAGAATCCAGCTCATGCCTATTAAACTGGAGATTAGTACAGAAAACCTACAAAGGCCTAAATATGCCTAAGATCAAAGTGATATAATTTACTGTGATAAAGTGGGATATCTTTTCCTCTCTTAAGTCCCGATGCTGCACAAATATTTCCATGCCCTTAACTACGCATGCACAGTAATGCCACTGTTACTGAGGGGCTTTCTACATGCTCAGTTATGTGAGTAGGATCCAAGGACTCACACTCCTGTCAGCTAATTTATAGTGCTTATATCTGTGCCTGAGGGCACCTAGGGGTGTTTCAGATACTGCAGTGATGGCCTGAGCTTGCTTTGTACCATTCGGGCTTCAGTGTGTCCTCCAACAGTGGCTCTCCTTTGAGGAGAGCAATTGTAGTATAAAGGAAGAGAGCATGGCTGGGAATTCTGCTTTGATCACACTGTGCAGCTTTACAAGTGAAAAAAATGCAGCCTACGAACAGTTATTTTACTTACTTGCTTTTATAAGTAATGCTCTGATCTTTTATTAGAGATTGATTATTTTGCCCTCGTTTTTGGGGGGGATTGGGTTTGGGGTTTTTTTCTTTGTTATGAGGACAAAAAAAGTGGGGTGGAGAAGAGAAGGTTGTGTCTTTTTGGTTATGAATTTGCTGTAATTGATGGACATTCTAATGCAAAGCTCATGTTTACCATGAAAACCTCTGAAAAACCTGTTATGTTTTCCCCCCTATTTCTTGAAGTGAAAGCAAAGGAAATGAGGCTAGGAAATAATGGGTGGGTGAAAAAAAGACAGTTCCTGTCACTGAACAATGTAAGTGGGTAGATGTGTCAGAAATGCTTGATCGATGTCTGCGAAAACCAGGAGCAATTTCTAGTTTACTCTCAGGAATAATAGCAGAAAAACAATTTTAAATAAACTACTGAAATTCTCAATTTGAGTTTTCATGGTAAAAATCCAATTCTTGGATTATCACTTATCCAGTTATAGATTGGGCAATTCTGTGTGCACTGAAAAAAAAGTAATGGAGGTTGAATTTCTGCAAATGAGTTTTCAAAACCATGTACAATTTAGGGCAGTGACTGGTCCAGTTCTATTACTGGCATTGCCTACAACGTTTAAATGATGTTTCGAGATGCACCTCTCCACACAAGACAATAATAGCTAAAATCCCCAGGCATGCTTCATTTCCCAGTGACTTTCCTTGAAACCACTTGGAGCATGTGCAATGACTTTAATATGACTGAAGAAATATTGATGTACATCGAAGAGATCAAGGTGGAACATGTTTTTCTGACTCTCTACCTAAAAAAAAAAATAAAGCAACATCACCCCTCTGTACATTAGACTTTCTGTCTACTGAACTGGCACAGAAGGAAGATCTCTGAGGGCTTTCCAGTGCCAATAGGGATGATTTACATGTTCAACACTATTTGTTTTAATCTTGAAGGGAGTGGAGGAGGGAGGGAATGAGTACAATGATACATAAAGAAACATTATTTCCCAAAGGCAGATTTTATTTCTTTAACAATTTATAAAGCTCCAGAAGTGAAATATCACTATTCTGGGACTGGTGTTATATATCAATGAGTTTAGCAGCTGCCAGCCTTATGCATGTATTTTGTACTGTGCATACAGTGCAAAGCCCATTGATTCAACACTAACAGGATCTTTATTGTCATTGTTGCAGTAGATCACTAAATTTGATCCTAAAAGACAGACTGTATGTTGCAAAATGTCAAAGGCAAACTTGTATAATAAGCAAAACCAACTCTACCTCCACTAACCAACCTATTAACTACCTTAGCTACTGCGTTTCACTTATTGTGCTCTTTATTAATAGGAGATGTTACTATCACAGTTCTGTTCATTCTGCTAGCACCTTAACTATGTAGACATAAAAATGTGACCAAATAATGAATATATTGATTAAAATTGTCTTGGAGTCTATTGAGGGAAGGTGGATCTGTACCTTGGGAAAGGCAGAAAAAACCAAATCTTGTGATTCTTATTGTAGTCATAGTAGCTCTGTAGCCCCTTATAGACCACTTACAGTGAGTACCTGGATTTACAAGAAAGGTATAGACAGCCTAATTATAGGCAGAAAATTCAAAAACCAGCAATGATAGCTGCTTCAGTAGAAGATGGGTTCCTGAAGCTAAAGCCCAATTACTGAGAGGTCTCAAAATGGTAAAAAAGATTGCATGTGAACCACAGGTCACTCCATGATCTCAGACGGATACCATGGGCTCTTTCTGCCTGAATTCTACTAAATCTTAAAATTAAAAGAAGGAGAAAACTGAAGATTTCTTCTTGAGGTTTGAGGGAACCTGAAGTAATAAGGTAAATAAGACTCTATTTCTTTTCTGGAAAGTAGAGATACATGCTTCATTTTTGGGTTTTACATATAGAGCAGGAAAAAAACTTTCAGAGGGGCTCTGAATCCCCCCTGTTAAAAGGATCTATAGTAATTGCCTGTGTTACCTCTGTTTAGATTTCTTAGAGTGCAGTTGTGGTGAGAAAGGATAGCTCTACTGAGATATACACACTGTTCCCCTGTGTGGTTTTTCTCCCTTTAAACTTAGTTTTGTTTGAGTTGGAGAAAAATTTAGTTTTCAGCTCCTCAGCTAGAGAGCCTTTACTGTCAGCAGAATCACTGTATTTTCCTTAGGCAAAGACAAAAGAGACAATAGAAGGGCAGTATATACTATGTGCATTGTTACAGTCTCAGTGGGGACTTCTGGTATGGGATTGATTATGGGGATACAGAGTGAGGCAGGGCCACATCCTTCTCTGAGAATGTGTTGGAACTCCAGAAAGCTATTCCAGACACTGATGCCTTTTTCGTTGCTTTTATTGGGTGCTAGGTCTTTGGGTTTAGCTTGTTATTTTACCATGTTTATGTATTTATTTGCTTAGAAATAATTTAGTCCAGAGTTTGCTGAAGATTCCATGTGTTCACTTGAGATGCAGCAAGATTCAAAAGATGAGAATCAAAAGTTTGCTTGATACTGATATCATTGTTGCTCCAGGGCTTTGAAAATGGCTGGTCATGGCAGTGAAATGGGGAGCGGTTCTGACTTCTGCTAGGAGCTTGCAAAGCAGAAGTCTGCTGATTTTTCAGTTCCGAAGAATGTCCGCATAGTTTTCTAATCCCTGGAAGTGGGGAGCCAGCTTTTAACAACAGCAGGAGGGACTAGACCTTTGGTGTTTGCTAGCTCTGAAACTGGGATTTAGCCAGATTATTCTTTATTTCTCACAAAAGGGGAGTTATAATGCTTGCTGGAGCCAAATGACAGTTGTGGGAGCTGGGGCTTCCATTTACTACATACAACAGCAAAGCTAAGAGGAAGCCATGGCTGCCAGATGTTTGTTTTACATAATCCAGATGATGCAGATGTCTTTCTTCAGCAACGGATGTTCTGTGATATTCTTTGAAGGCTGGTACCTAAGAACTTTCCCTACGTTGTGACCTGGACTATGCATGTCTGAGAGGAATGGAGCAAGGATCCCTTTCCTGAGGCAGTTTGGGTCCTGGGGTGAAAGAATAGCTAGGACTTTGTGCCTGTTTACTCCTACCCCAAAGGAAAGTGGGTGGGAGAACAGCTTAAGTGGTGGCTTCCTTCCTGCAACAACCTGAAGGAAGGAATAGAACAGAACAGAATACAATATATTACAATATTTCAGTTGGAAGGTGCCTACAATGGTCATCTAGTCCAACAATCTGGCCACTTCAGGGCTGATCAAAATGAAACATATTATTGAGGCTGTTGTCCAAATGCACATTAAACACTGACAGACTTGAGGCATCGACCACCTCTCTTGGAAGGCTGTTCCGGTGTTTGACCACACTCTCTGTAAAGAAATGCTTCCTAATACCAAGTCTGAGGGGTACAGGTTGTAAGGAGGAAGAGCTTGAAAGGAGCATGAGAAAGTCAGCCTCTGCATAGCTGGTGGACTGCAAGTGCAGCAACTCTGAAACCAGCTCTGTTAGAAAAGAGCCACTTCAAGAACATGGGCTTGTCTGTATTGTTTCCTACTGTGATGTCCTGAGGTTGGTAAGAAAGAAGACACTAGATCTTGAAGTCAAAGCAGCACCTACTTGCAGAAAAAAATATAAGAGGGACAGATGTTGGGACTGAAGGCTTTCCAAATACAACTGTCCTTTCTATCAGTGGAAGACTTCCTAGTCTCTGTAGAAGTCAAGGAGACGAGTTAGAAATTAAGCAGTGGAATAAAACAAGTCACCCTCAGGTGCCATAATGGACATCCTAAATTCAGAGGCACCTTAAGGTGGTAGCTGACAAGCCCTGTGCCCTCAAACATGATGAAGTGGAGAGAAACCTAGCTGCAACCTTAACAAAATAGATGGAATATGAACGCTGCAGAGAAATGCTTATTCTGCTGACAACAGGGTTGCATTGATGACAAAGTGAACAGATTTCTCCGAGTGCTGTAGGCGACATCTATACTGGTAAACAAAACAAGGTCAAGCCTTGAACAGTGGCTGATGATTGTTCAAACAGTACATTTGTTTGCATGGTCTCTGCTATTGCTCTAGCAATATCAACAAATGTTTTCCAGATAATCTCTGCATGTGAGATAGCACAAAGCAGGGATCTTTCTGAATAAGCAGTCTGGATGCAGCCACCCTGCTTTGTTGGTATCATGGTTTTGTCTGGGATAGAGTTAATTTTCTTCTTAGTAGCTAGCACTGTGCTGTGTTTTGGGTTTAGTATGAGAATAATGTTAATAACACACTGATGTTTTACTGGTTGCTAAGTAGCACTTACTCTAAATCAAGGACTTTTCAGTTTCCCATGCTCTGCCAGTGAGCAGGTGCACAAGGAGCAGGGAGGGAGCAGAGCCAGGACAGCTGACCCGAACTAGCCAAAGGTATATTCCGTACCACAGAACATCATGCTCAGTGTATAAACTGGGGGAGTTGGACAGGAGCCACAGATCACTGCTTGGGGACTGGCTGGGCAGCAGTCAGCAGGTGGTGAGCAATTGTATTGTGCATCACTTGTTTGTTTGTTTGTTTGTTTGTTTCCCTTGGGTTTTATTCCTCTCTTTCCCTCTCCTCTTCATTACAAATATTTTGTTATTAGTATTATTTGGTTTTAATTTCAATTATTAAAATGTTCTTATCTCAATCCATGGGTTTTACCTTTTTCCAATTCTCCCCATCACAACAGGGCAGGGAGGGGGAGCAAGCTAGTGCCTGAGTGATACTTAAATGTTGGCTGGAGTTAAACCATGACAGCTGGGAAAATGAATCTTGCAACTATGCCATTAGACTAACATCCAACTCAGACCACAGTCTGTGATCCCCTGAAAACTACAATTCATCCTGCTCAGAAATTTATTGATGCCTGCTCAAAAAATGTTTAGGTTCTCTTCTCTTTCCTTTGATGGACAGAAGTCTTTTTGTTTCAACTATGTTGTATAGCTGGGCAAAATATAATCCCAATGGCTCTGGTAAATGGCAGTATTAGACTGGGGAAATGTGACCAAGTGCAAGTGGCATACAATAAAAATGTCCTGATTCCATAGGCAAGCATGGGCATGAATAAGAAACTTGTGAAACAAGGGACTGGAGCTGTTAGGAGCACTGAGCTAGAGCAAGGACCCTGTGCTAGGAGAAATGATGGAACTCTGCTGACAATATATTCTCCAGCGCTTGCTGGATGATAACAACTGGAAGAAAGTCCTCTTGCTCCTACCTTTCCACTTGGGAACATTACTGTTAGGCTAGGTCTTCTCCTCACCCTCCCGTGTGGCAAAGGAAAAAAAGAGACTTGTAAAATGTCACCAAATAATTGCAACTAGGCCAACGTTTGACTGGATTCAGCTCTGCACAGAGAGACTGTTAGGTTAAAAATGTTCTCTTCCCTTTTCTTCACTTTCTTCATCTGAGCTTCACAAGGATGGTCTTGCTCTATGCTCACCCACTCATCCCTTGTCTTTTCAGTCAGCACATTCACACTGAACAGCACTGTGGAATACCACTGTCAGGTGGTAAAGATGTGACTAAGTGGTGTGGATTTGTATTCTGAGAAACATAAAGGTCTGAAACTGCTAGTACTTTCTATTCTCTCTGCTGTTGTACTGAATGCCTTTGTCTTAACTCTTCCTAAGAACGAGGATTCCTGGGGCATGATCCTTTAGTAGTATGTGTGAATGCTTGTGGCTTGATCTTAAGCAATAACCATAATCAGAAAAATAGTTTCAATTAGCTGCCACACAAGAATGACATGTGTGACTTCCCATGTAGAAAGCTAGGAAACTTCAAATCTTTGTGATTTTGTTGGACTGTGCTCCAGTCCAACACCAAAATATCCTCAAAGTGAAAAGTGAAGGACAAGAGTCACCTTGGCTTTCACCCAACATGCAAAACCAAAGAAAGCATGCATTAGAGTAGGTAGAGGAGGATGCTTCGTGGTGAGCTGAAGATAGAAACACATTGAACATGTAGACAGTGAGAATAAAGAGAGTTTTCTTAGCTCCAGTGAAGACTGGACAGAAGGAACTGTCAGTCCTGCAAAGAAGAGGTAACAATACACCTGTTGAAACAAGCACAGAGAACTGCTGAGAAAACTTGTGCTTCTTACCTAGACATCTGTTGACTTTTGAGAGACTCCAGCTGCACTCTGAAAAATGTAGAGTGTTTAGGAACTAAAGGGTGGGAAGAAGTTCAGTGATTTATAGGGATGCCTAACTTATCTTTCCAGATTCTGCACATGCTTATCAGAAGCCTGTGAACTCTTGAGACAGTTAGCACATAGTGGGCGTATGGTGAGACACCAAGAAACAGGCATTTGAAGGAGTAAAGAAAAATATAAATGATATATCAGGCTTTAAGTACTATCAAACAGAGCAGCCCTGGAACTATCGTGGCTATGTCTACGTAGACACACCTTTAAACAACTGAGTGTGTTCCTTGGGACCAAGCACCTCAGATTTATGCCCAAAGCAAACCCCATCCAAGTGATACTCAAGTGTCAAGTCTACTTCCCTCTCCCTTAAATGTCTGCATAAATTGCAAGTCTTCTGCATTTGAAATTTAGGGAAGGTCAAATATATAAGTCTGTAAGAGTAACAGGTCTTTAGGAAAAAAAAATAGAGTCAACAAGATTGTTTCAGCTAATGTGGAGTTGGGTTTTTTTTGTTGTTTTCTGTGCCAACCCAGACTGGGGCTAAGGCAGACTGGGTGGGTGTAAGTGAAAAACAGATGTGTCTGTCTGACTGGCTTTCACATGAACAAAGCATGGTGACGTCCTTGTTCTTATTCAAGATTTGTATCTTGATTAACTTTTGAGTACACCTGGCACTAGAAGGAGGGAAGGCTTGGACACTAGTATTGAAGGTTGCCAGTGTTCCTGGAGGACTAGACTTTCAAATTCTTACCTCTAGCATTGCAGAAACAAGGATCTTTGTGCATGTGGCACAAGATGAATTTAGGCATCTTTTAGAATACAAAGTCCAGGTAAGGTGTTGTATGGACACAGCTCATGTGGGGTCTTGGAAGGTGGGCTATGAAAAGAAGGAAGCAGGGCGCAGCAATTGTCACTGGAACTCTGATACACACAGAAGTATGTTTTTACTAGAAAGGATGTAATGGCTGAGTTTTTGGAATACAGAAATCCAATTTGGATATGACATGAACATGTGATCTTACCACAATCTATTAGAAAGCAATATGGATTAGAAAGCAAGCCGATACTAAATACATCAAAACAACTATCCTATATAGTTGAAACTGCTTTGATCATGAAGGAAATAGTGATGCTTATGAGCATTTCTAGGGTTGACATACACATGTGCGTTATACCCTATTGTGAAGATAAAGCAGCTGGGACCTTGGAACAGGAGATACAATCCCTGAGTATGTTAGTGCCTTTCCATTCCTCATAAGACACTCCAGGCAGCTGAAACAAATGTGCTAGAAACAGAGAAATAACTCATACTCCAGCATTAATTGCTTCATAATAAAAGACCACAAAAAAAAAAAAAGTTACTTCTTAACTGTGTGGTGAGTAGTGACTGGTGTGCAACATGTTCTTGAGTGCAGGGGGCCAAGCAATCTTACTGTTGGATTTATGATAATCATGAAGGCTTAAATGAAAATGTAGGTCTTCCAGAGATGAGTCAGGAAACATACTCAGTGGTCAGTCATGAAAGGTTTATGTAAAACTGTAGACATAGCGCAAAGTGTTGGCAGCAGCTGGAGATTACTGTCTAATGACATCCCAGATGAACACTGTGAAGTGCTCTGTTCATACTGAAAAGCAGGACTTGCATTGTTGGAATAAATTATAATCCAAATTCTAAGCACTGGATCCTCTTTTTACATGAAATCTTTGTCTTAAAGGGCTATTTTTTCCACTAGTTATAATGCAGTACTTTAAACCCCCAGGAGCCAATGACTGCTGGAAAGAGTGTAAGCCAGATGACTACTGGCTTTCAGCACAGGGAAAGCTGGGCAGAAACGTTGACTCACAGGTGTGTCACTAAATCACTCTGCCAGGCTGAATTGTTCCTCAGGTGATGCAGTCTGAGCACCACACCTGTCTAAGGGCTGTGCCTACACAGATGAAGTATGAATCCAATTAGTTCATAAAGAGAAAAAGACTGAGAGGGGAGATGAATTAATTTTTGTCAGTATATATACACTTGAAAGAAGGAAGTCCCAGGAAGACAGAAGAGCTAGTTAAGTTGAAGGACAATCCTGGCATATGGGTAATTGTAAACTGGACACAAATACATTAAGATTGGAAACTAGAATGAGTTTCTTATCAACAAGGAATAGCAGGGGTAAAAAAAGAGGCCTAGTGTAGTTCAGTAAGAGGCTCAATCAGCTCAGTAGGGGACTACATTGTCTAAGATTGCAGGAGATAGATTCACAGCTCCAGGAGTTCCCTTCTCATCCTGCATTCCTCTATTTTCAAAAAGAGAAGATCATAATCTGCATTCAAATATACTAGCTGTAACTGTCTACAGCTGTAGGTAATCCTGCCAAGACTGGTCTGTAATTGGGATATTTATATGTACAAATGACCACTTGCCCAGCTATTTTCTGGTTTGTGCAACCGTGTGGCTTGCATGTACAGAAGTGGTTGTGCACTCAAATAAACATGCACAGTGCTGCATGTATGGAGTCTATGCAAGTTGTTAGCTACTCAAAAATATATTGGAGTGAATAGATTAAAAAGCTGTGCTGCTTTTCATTGCTGAATCCACCATCTCTAAGCATTAACACATGAGATATGGGCATTAATGAACCTATCTGTAACATACTGGCACCACAGAAATAGGTATTTTAGTGGGTTGGTTTTTTTGGTTTGTTTGTTTAATTTTTCTTTTAAAGGACCATAGGGAAGTTCTTTCCTAAGACTGACTGCATGACTTTCTAAAAGAAAACATTTTCTAAGATACCATTATTTTTTTTTACCAAAACAGCAGGAGAAAATCTTGATGTTATCCTTTGGGGAAATACAGGCTTAACATGCTACTTCAGCTAACCTCAAAGTCTTTGGGAGCGAAGACCTCAGAAATCTCATGGGCTCCAGTTCAGCAAAAGACTTTAGCACATCCTTAACATTAAACATGTGGGCTGTGCCTTTGAAGTCAGTAAGTGTACTCACATGCTTTCGTCTGCTGCTGGATTGGGCTTTGGCCACCTGTTTTTTATCTCAGCAGGACAGAGAATCCAGTCATTTCTGATATCCCCTTACTCATGCTAGTGGTTCCTGAGCAGTCAATAGGACCACTGTGCATATAAAGCTTGCTCAATTCAGACCGTGTTAAGCCCACCAGTAACACTGGAAGTTTCATACTGTTTAGCATGCTGCTTGGCCATTTTGCCTGGGTTTGGGTTTTTTATATATTTTTCCTTTTGACTGATAATTCTGTTTGAGTTTGGTTGCTCCAGGGATTCTTGCACTCTTCCCTTCCAAAAGCCAGACAGACTGGTTAATAAACATTCATAATTGCAGGCAGTCCAAGACACAAATTAGATTATCCCTTGTAAATTCATTTATTCACTTGCTCGAGTCAAGCTTCCATTATTTTGTTTTTCTTATATCTACAGAAGGGAACAGGAATCAAACCCCTGAGCCATTCCAGGCTGCATATTCACTACTTTTTCTTCTAAAGTGCCAAAATACTCAATTTGTATTTTCTTCCTCAGCCTGCAAGGAAAATAAGGTAATGGAAAATTAACTCTAGTGAAAAATCAAGTGCATATAAGTACAATCTAATGAAGACGATTTATACTGAGTGTCCAGAGATATGACTGCTAATTTCCTCTTCTGGGGCCCAGACTCTGCAAGTACCTTTCTTTTGTGGAATGGCTGTATGCCACTGGCTGGTATCACTGGCTGGTTGTGCCCATTTGCTGCTTATGGCCTACCAGCTCTAACATTTTCCTGCATTTACAAACAGAGTCCTTGACCTACTTTTGGAGGCTAAGGTATAATTCTCCTCTGAGATTGGTTTTGACACAAATATTGTTTCATTACATTTGTTGGAGTAACTATTGCTTCAAAGTGATGTGTCAAGCAGAAAGGAGAGAAAACAAGACTAACAACTGGGATTTTGCTAATAGTGGGTTTGGGTATGGACACAGTTCCTGGTTCTCTGTAGTGCTGCTGCTATCGAGTTCCACACTCTTTTCTGCTGACTGTTCTGGATGTTCACATTGCCTTATAATGCCATTGACAGATGCAATGATACCTCCTGACATTGGCAGTGAGGTCTAATTCCGGTACCTAGAAAACATCAGTGAAAAAGCGAATTTTCACAGAAGAACAGATTCAGGATATTGACATTTCTTCTATGTTTATGAGAGGAAATGATCATTTTGCTCTGGATCAAATTTGCAGGCGCTCCCTGGAACATTGTTCTTGATACATTTGTAATGACAATGTCTCATTTTCCAAGCCTACATTTTCTTGGAAGAAGTAATGTAATTCTGGGCCATGGAAAGTAATCTGCCTGGGTGGGAAAAGTAAAAATCATACTAAAATTAAAAAAAAAAAAAGAATAAGCATGTTTACAGAGAGAATTCACTTACGAAAAAAGGAACAGGTCCTGTGGGTTTTCTCATGTCAAAATTCTACTCTATGAGATTTTGTTGTTTCTTGTGGGTAAAATGATAGCTGTCAGACATCATCTCATAAACAAATTGTAATATAAAGATTAAACCTTAGACTATTCTTAGGATTACTGGGTTAAGAAAAACAACTGTAATGGAGAAACAGTAGTGAAAAAAAAATCAGGCTCTGGGAGCTCATCTGGTTCTTCTTCCATTTTAAAGCTTTTATTAGGGAAATGTACCTTTGGAGAAGCTCAGAAGTCAGTAGGTCCAGGATTTTACGAAATAACTCTGAGCGTTAATTTTTATTTAGTTTTAGAAACTAAATGGCAGCATGTTGTATTGATTTAAACACTCACCCATAATCCACTATGCTGACTATGTAAGCAGACTTCATCATCATATCTCAAAACTAGCAACCATCTCATCTCTTCACTCCTCTGTCAATTGCAGTCCTGCTGATTTACATCACCAATACATGAAATACTCTCATCTCATGACAGTCATCTTAATTGAGAAAGCAGAAGCACAGGGATGGTATTGGGTCAGGAAGATGGAGACAGACAAGTATGAACTTTCCATTATTCTGGATGCTGGTTATGAATGTTTTTCCTCTTCTGAACTTTGACTTGTCAAAGTTGGAAAATCATTACAGCAAGTACCTGCAGATGCCATTCAGTGCATATTACATGACTGCAGGGCTTCTTTTCTATATCCTTTGTTAGAATTTCAGCCAATCTGTGTGATCATTTCTAGTCAGTCTTATAACTTTTGTCTGCAAAAGATGGACTTCAGTGTCCATCCACTACAGCTTCCCTACAGTGTAATTGTGATGTGCCAAACCAAAATATAATACTAGATTCCTTCCAATTTTCCTGCCACTTTATAGAAAGTGTATTTGCTCTCTAAATAGTTTACTCTTTCTGAAAACTACTGGAGTGACAGACCTCCTGATTCAAGTCTTCAACCACATAGCAGAAAAAGCATGATTAACTGCAACACAGCTACATCACATCTTCCCTCCATCCTAAATGTGTCTGTAATAAACTTCTAGGGATGAGAGTGAATTCAGTTTCCATGCCCATTTAATTTTCACCTTTTCTATTAGGACAGATGAGAAAGATGCTAGTTTTGGACTTTCCAGCCTCTCTTTGAGCCTGACCTCTGAAGTCTCATGACCTTAGGCTTATTGAATGAGCCTGACAATGAATGACATGAAAAAGCTCAGGGCAGAACTGCAGTACACTTGATTCAGTGGAGATTTGTAGAGGTCAAAGGAGACTTGCAGGCTTGTTATGAGAAAAAAATATGGTATGTTTTATTTTGCACACCAGTATCCATCATTTGACCAGGCCCATCCACATGTTACTAGATGGTATGGCAGGACTGGAAAAGGTCTATAAAACATGGACTTTTGCTTTAACACTTTTTCTTAGCTCCCCCAAAACATTCCTTTTCCAATCACTTTAATCCTTCTACATACCACTTCCTTCCACAGCTGGTCATTTGACCAGAGTTACAAATATTAAAAGAAAATCTCCAAATGATTGCACTTTTTTGTTGTTGCAATTTGTTTTAGTCTTCCTGGATCACATGGGCAGACAGAAAGTGAAGGCAATGACAGGAGAGGAAGAAATGATTCTCTGATCAGGGATCCTCTTCTAGCCATGTACTTTTAGGGAGGAGAGAGGACAGGAGAGACTAACAAAAGATTGCAAAAGCAATAACGGGCAACTGGTTTGTCACCATAAGAAGCCGCACAATGGGAGGAAGTTATCTTCTTGTCTGATATCAGATGGAGATCTGTGAAAAATGGTGTCTGCTTGGTCATACCGCAATGTATCCATTTTCCCTGGCAGTAGTTACCAAGAACGAGACAGGTACAGGACCCAAAGGACACAAAATACTGTGTGATGGTGCTGTTTGGGTTTTTTTTTAAGTCTGCTTTCACTGATTGACCAAATGAGGTCACTTCTGCAATGGAGAGTAAGAGAATAATTAACAGGCTGTTCTTAATGCAAAACATGATAAATCAGAAGGAACACCTGGAATATACCAGAGTTAACACAGACCACACAAGTTTTCCATACAAAGAAAGGTAGTAGCAAATTGGATGCTAAGGGGGCAGCTCATGCACAAGGGCAACAGCTCAGACACTCAAGGACATGGCAGTTAAAATAGAAGTTCATTTGCTTCATGAGTGGGACATCACTTGAACCAGGTCTTCTGCCCCAATTTGGCAATACTTCATGTGAGACCAAAGCTGACACCTTTTTATTATTCTTGAAATTAAACCTTTAGCTAAATGCTCTCTTACATTGGTAGATATTAGTAAAGTTAAAAACACTAAATTGAGATCACAATACTCATGTGGAAATGGCAGGAAATTGATACATATTTTTTTAAATTCACATTTTTGATTTTGTAATATTTATTTTCTGAAGGCTATTTTGATTACTAAAGTCCTTCAGAAAACAGGGATTACCTCCCTGGTGTTATAAGACAAAAAAATTGAATTCTTAAAAGTGTCAGAGCTGACAATCAGAAAAAAATTTGCATCAAAGAAGCATTTCATTTTAGTATTTTAAATCTTTTTTAGTAACAATTCAACTTAATTTCAAAATTTTCCAACTAAACTTTTAGGTAAAAAAAAAATCATCCTAAAATTCCTTTTTCTAAAACCAGCTTCACTGTCAAGTTATTTTCATTTTCCTTGTCACAATTCCCTCATAGTTGAACTGCAGTGATTCTTTACTGTTTACCATTATGTCTGTGTCATCAGTGCTTTTCTATCACAAGTCTCCCCGAGAACTGACAGTAGAGGTTAGTGAAATATTTTCCTCTTGTTGGATAATTCTTGGTTTTGTAAATTGTCATACCTTATACCAGGGGTCCTCCAACTTTTTAACCAGGGGGCTGGCGCGCAGATGAAGTGGCAGGCAGTCACCTGCGGCTGCTTGGTTTCCCCCCCAACCCCCGGCAGGGGGGGGGGGGAGGGGCAGGGGGGTCTGTAAATACCGGGGGCCGGATTGAGGACCCTGGGGGGCTGTATCCAGCCCGCAGGCCGTAGTTTGAGGACCCTTGTCTTATACAAAGCCTATTCCTATATTTCTAGAATTTCTGATTACTTTCTCTGTTTTATAAATAGACCAAAATGCTGATGCCAAGTCTGCACAATACATTTCAAAAGGGTCAGTCAATATCTGTTAGAATAAACGGAAGTGAAATTGTGTTAAAACTTCTAAAAGGAAAAGATTTCTAATGAGAATATTCTTATTTATGGAGTAGAAACTCTGAAGATTGTAAGACTGAGTGAAGTTAAAGCCAAAATATATCCAGAACAGCGTACTGAAGAATCTGAAATATGTTTGGAAAATTACATGCAATCGTGTGTTAGGATTTAGTTGGCCAGAGTTGCCTGGCTGCTTCCTGGGGATTATTGACTGCAAGTCTCCAGTATCTCACAGTGACATGATTGCCACTTCTCTGTTTAGTTAATTGAAGATTTGAGTAAGTCACGGTAAAGAGAGGCAAACACAAAGAGCAATTGTCTTGTGGTTGTTTTGCAGTGTGAAGCTGAAGGGCCATACCCTTCGAACGAGTTAACACCGTGTCCCCAGAGTAAGAAGGATAAAAATAAAGATCTGAACAGTATTGTTCCAGTTAAGTAAAATTAGAAGCTGTTTTTAACAGCTCTTGCTCTGCAGTGCTATTGTTAGAACTTGTTCACTCACTGAAGTGTGCTGCATAACGCTACAGTATGTGCTCCCTCCTCAGTGTAAGAGCTCTTTTCTGATAGCTTTCTGGAGCCAAGAATGTGCCACATAAAATGAAGCAGCTATTAAAATGTGCATGAAAAAACAATTTGCTTTGTGCCTAGTTATACCTTCAAGGGTGATGGTTATCAATGTATTTAATCTGAGTCTCTGTGTCTAATCAAGCACTAGAACACAAAATGGTTGTAAGCATAATAAAACCGTGGCAGTAGGAAAGCCAGTGGAGACAATTCAGTGATTTGCTGAAAAGTGTGTGGGGACTAGAACAGGAGAGGAGAGGCAGAGAGGAGGAGTAAAGAAAAAAATGGGAAAAAAAGTGCTATCCTGCTATTCATTTAGTCTGCGTGTGGCTTTTGCATAATTTATGTTAGTCAGTTGAGTGATCATCCCAAACGTTTTACAAGGAGGCAGGATTTTTGTACAATATTTGCATGAACGGTAACACAGACACTGTATTTACAGCAAACAACCAGGACCCTGAAACAAGAGCCCAGCAAAGACCTGTTTACTCTTGTAAACGGTGGAATGGAGACATTTCTTCCTCCACATTTTTTTTTTTTTAAACCATGATTTATATCTCTTAATAAACTACCTGTGGTAGAATGAGTCCAAAAGCAGAAATTTCATCCCTGTACTCTTACTCTTCTGGACCTCAGTTCAACAATTACTAGCATATTTACGTCATTAGTAGACATTATTAGACATTATTTTTTTCTTAATAGTAGTACTCCACATATATTTTGTCCCTCTTCCTTGCAAAAGGGTAGACTTTGGCATGTGTTAGTAAGCTACAAAGTGTAAGAGAAAGATAGGAAGGTAAAAGAGATCATGCACTCTTGGAAACACAGACAAAAATTCTAGGCATGGAAAAAATGTACATCCTTGCAGGAATTTATTCTCATTTCAACGTGAGTGGGATTTTCATATCAGTAATTCCATATTGCTGTGTGCACTGAGAGAAACCTGTGGATTTAAATAGGCCTCTAGAATCTCATGACAAGAAAGAGCAAATCTTTGGTGGGTCCTGGGGAGATAAACTTCACAGTGACATCTGAAAGGAGAAGGAAAGCATTCAAACAACACCAACCCTTCCTTTCTCTGATCCTTTCCCTTTCTTTGAACGCTCCAAGTGATTGTCTGTGGCAGTATGAAGAACTACAAGGAACACAAGCTACCTGAAAATTTCACAGACACTTAAATCTACAGACTTCAAAGATGTATTTAGACTTACTGACATGCCTAAATGTACTAAATGTCCATTCTGGCATCTGGTTTCAAGACCGCAATCAGTCTTGCAGATACTCAAGAGTCCCGAACCAAGGTGGGATAGATATGTGCACCAACAAAATTATATGTCTCTGCAACACAGCCTGAAAACAACCTTCCTTTCAGATCCCTTGATCTGCAGGCCCTAGTAGGTGGCCTGAATAAGTTTTTGTTTTCTGAAATCCAGGCACATGAGTCTACCGAAGGGCCCACTATATCATGGTTGCCTCAGAAGTCAAGCCAGGCCTTGATCCTCTCAGCTGTTGAAAAGTCAGTGGAGAAGATGCAAGTTGACAGTCATAGCTCATTGATTCACACAGTTCTCACTGAAGGACTGGGACCTAATAATATGTGTTTCTTACATCAATAATGTATCTCCTTCTGCTTCATAAGACCCTTTAGTTTACTTTGAACTTGCATTATATCAGATATTTTTGCAAGTGATAATTAAAACAGTAAGTACCTGTGTCTGGATTTAACTTTAGTAGAATTATTTTCAGAGAGATACAAATTACATTCCCCTTTTCTAAAAATAGCATTGGTAGAGGGAGATCTGATATAGTCTCTGTCTACTATTATAAGGTCTATACAAACAAGCTTTGATTTCCTCTGCATAGAGGAATAACCTGGCAAAATTCAAGGGAAATGCGGCCACTGACTGGAGGAATTTCTAAGGCATTTGCCTCTCACTTACTGAAATGTGTTAGTCCTTGGACGTGGTTCCTTCTTTGAATGTGGTAATACTTAGAACCTTGTGTTGCCTTTGATCACATACTTTAATCATAGAAATTAGAGATGGAACAGACATATTCATTCATCTAGTCCATTTCCTGCTGCTGCAGAATCGGTCTGCAGTTTATTTTTGAGGGCTTTCTAGTGCTCACATTTCTCCCTGAGATCAATGAGAGTTCCTCACCCAGATCAAGGGCAGTGAATGGCTCATAACTTGTGAAACTCATACTGAATTGTACTTTGTACAGTGTTGGGTTAGTGAAAATAACAGAGTATTCTTCTCATACAGCCCAGAGCAAAGCATCTGCTAGAGGACTAGGCATGGATCATTTGTGCAGGTATTAGCTGTGTAGAAAGGAAAGGGTATCACGATTATTTTTCTGTGCATTCAGCTTTCCAAACACAAGTGGCTTCCTGTGTGTATCATCTGTCTTCTCTGTGCAACATTTTCAGGCAGCTCTTCATTCTTCATTGATGGTTTTCTCTACACAGAGCTGATCAAGTTTTTCCTCACTGATTTTTTAAAATAAAAATACTAGACTAGTGTTTTGTTAAGTGAAAAAAATATCAGTTTTTAACCAGTCTGGCTGCATTGTATTCCTGACACGTTACAAAAGGACATACATGAAGTTTTGCATCTCCTATGGTGAATTATAAAGTTTTGGTTTTTGAAGAAATTCTGAATAACTTGCCTACTATCTGTATTAGGGAAATTAAGAATTAAGTTCTGTCTTTGGGTTTCTGGTAAAGCAATATTGTCCAAGGCATGATCATGCAGTAGGTGCTGTTTACACTTTTTTTATTACTGAATTTGTTATAATCCCTGAATCTTTCCTCCACCCAACATTCTCCGCATTAATTGTTGTTTCACCTCAGAAGGTTCTGATGATTTGCAATATTCCCCTGGCTTCCATGATACAGTCTATCTGGCATTTCCTTTTTAGTACAGTACTCTTCAAAGTAATTAAAAAATAAGCCACAACATGAAAAAGCCTGAATTCAGCTGTCAGGCATGTCTGCATATCATGGCACTGGTCCGACCGTAAGCTCCTTAAACGACGCCCTGCCACAGAGTTCCACAAAATGGAAGATTGCCAAACAGTTCTTAATTCATATAATTTAAACTCGGTGGCATGAATGACTAACTGCGAAATGCAGAAAACGGTCGAAAGAAGACCAAATATTTGCTAAACTACAAAAGCAAATGTGACTTTTCAGCTTCCTCTGTGGCTTGTAGTTAGCGTTCATTATCGTGTAACAAAACATAGCATCTCTAGTTCCTGCTGCTTATTTAATACAGGTAGAAATCAGGCCCTTGCCCTGATCCAGAACAGTGGCAAGACTGCATTTTCTTTAACAGATGAAGAAAACCCCCATAATATGTAGTAGCAAACATGGAACTTCCCTTGCCCTAAATATATTTTAAGTGGGCATCTAATAAGCAGGACCAAAAGAATTCCATGGAGGAGGAAGTCTTAAAATAGTATGGTTGTGAGCTGAGCTGTACGAGGTATTTGGCTGGCTCTCAACCCGCAGAAGGCAAAGTGTCACACAACAGCCTAGTGTTGCTGGGCGCAGGTCATTGTTAGTCCCTGCAGGAAAGGGATTAGCTAGACAATTGCCTTTCTGCAGAGCAGAAACAAACTTCCCCCATTAATTGCAACCAGCCTTTTCCTGCTCCAGTAGGTTACTCTGGCTTCTTTCAGTGCAAAGCCTTTGCCGTCAGAGCACACAGTACCTGTGGGCACAGGAGGTGCTTCCCAATTAACTCTTCTGGTCTTTGCTCTTCTGCATTACAACCTGATGCAACAACACTTGCCTTTTAGAGATAACAACACTGTCTTAAAATTCACCAAGGAAAATCAGTTGTTACTATCATTATGCACAGCACATCACTATATTGCTGTAATATAGCATAAACTTATATTCATCTCCAGTGTAAGGAAAGAACTGTGTTTTATCATGCCATTTTCAAGAAAAAAAGTAATTTGTGTGATATTTGGTTTATTTCCCACCCACCCCCCCCCCCACCCCCACCCCCCACCCCCTTAGCCTGAATTGCAATTGCAGAAATTGCCATCCTGGAGTAGACCAGTAAACCAGCTGAAGTATATTATCCTTTCTCCCTCCAGCTATAGTCCAGGCTAGATGCCTCTCAGGACAGTGAGGCTGCATGCCTGCAGAAGTGCATATTTTCTACCTCTTAGCTCACTTACCACTTACAGACAGAAGTCTGTGTTTTACTTATGTGCCAAGGCACAAGAATCTTGTAGTTTATGTTACTACTACATTATCACTGTTCCAGCTGGCATCTGGGCACGGAGAGTTTTCCTCTTGTTCCTGTGTTAAAATAATATTGCACTTTTATCTACATGTGAAGTTGGGAAAGAAGCATGGTTCAGTCTAATCTTGTTTCAGTTCTTGATTTTTCTCTGTATTCACTTTGGTATGGCTGAGGATGTCTGAAAACAATCTTACGATTGAAAACTTTTCTCTTACTGTAATTTCTAGCAAAACCTCCAGATACTCATAGTGGTACATGGAGTATTTAAATATTTACCTTTTCTAACTACTCTCCTGCCTCCTTCATATAGCTTTTTGCAAATATATAGATTTCTTCCTATGTAGAGGTGTAAAAATATTAAACTTCCCCATCATCCTGCTATTAAAATTTGTTCTTTTGTGGATCCAGGCATTTCCTGCATTTTCTGGATTCTTGCAGTCACTTCAAGCCCATTTTTCCTGACAATATTACTCTCCTTTCTGGCAATGCCACACTTCTTGACTCTCTCCTGTCATACCTTCAGAGATTCTCATAGTCTTTTTCATCCTTCAGTCTTTTTCATTAATACTTACAATTTTACTAATGCTTATGCCCCTTCCTCAGTCTCTATCAGACCTCACTCCTTACTTTCATACTGTTCTGCACATTTGCAAGTGTTTCCTGAAACATGTACTCTGAACCTGATACTTTAGAGGAGGAAAAATATCCCATTTGGGCACATGATCAGCTATACAGTGCTGCAAACATGAGGATATATTTCTTGTTACACTATCATTGATCATTACAATGCAGTTCCCACTGGTAGCAGTGTATATCCCATTTTTAAACCAGTTAGAAAATATATGACAATCACAATTTAGAAAATGGAATTAAAGACTGAAAATATGAATGTTTAGATGTGTGATAAAGCTTTGACTTTGCTGTGATTTTTTTTTGCTCTGAAACTGAAGCCTGAATAAATTAATCTTTTTCTTTTCCTGCACAAACATCTAGCATTTTTAGGTCTTTCATTACTTGTGATCACATGATGTTCTGTATGCTCTATTTTCTAAGCAAAAATTAATTCTTTACATGTATGATAGCATGAAGCATGAGTTCCTACGCAGAAGGAGTCTAAACCAATGACTTAAGAAATAATGAGTTCAGTTTCTGTATCATAACAGCTTTGTCAGTTTAGGGAACATTATTAGTGAAGCACAAAACCATGCACAATTAGGAATCTGTTTTTCTTAGTCTTAGAACTGCTTTACAGGACCACATATAAAATAATCAAAAAGCCCTAATAATTTATTTCCAGTGATATTTTCTCTTGAAAGGTGGAATTGTTCCCAGGACTACCTCTAAACAACAATATCGTTATTTAATTAAAATAGATCTTTGGCTGCTGATATGATTTCCCCCTAGGGCACGGATTCATTGATTTATTGATTTTAAGCATTATATTTACAAAGAAAAAACACATGAATACAGTGCTGCAGTTTCTCGTAGGATCTTCAGTGCCAGACTCAGCTACAAATCTTTTCATTCTTAGGTCAAAGTTCAAGCATATGATGATAATGTAGATGTGTCAAGTGGCTGCCAGTGGCCCCAAACATAGACTTCATTTCTGGCCTGTCCTAGGGAACTATCAGTCTCATTCCTAGTACCGCAGTCAAAACTCTGTGATGCCCTTTTGTTTATTGACTAGGATATCCTAGTGTTGAAGTTTACATAGGTATATGTGCATATGTATACATACATTCACATACATCCATATATCTATACATATGTGTCTGTGTGTGTGTATATATATATATTGCTGTTGCTGCTGGAGCAGTAGAAACATGGAATAACACGCACTCCTGAAATGCTCTTTAGAAAATGGCTTTGGATGAGCAACTGGGAAGAGCCAAACACCTTGTGTAGTTGAAAAGGAGGAGAAAGTGTACTTTGCAAAACTGAATGTAGTAGGCCCTTTTCCTTCTCCCCAGAGCACCAGCTGCCATCAGTGGGACTGTGGGAGAGACCAAGACTATGTTTAAGTGGCTGATTTGCAGGCCATAATTAGTCCTTGGACACACATGCAACTGTAGAGGAGCCAGTATCTCCTCAGCACTTTGTCCTGCCCGTTCCAGATGCTATACATGAGGGAGATTTTTTGGGGTTTGTTTCTTTTTTTTCTTTCTTGGATCTCAAGAAATCCCTGTGGTCAGGTCTCGATAACCTTCAACTTGGCCACAGACACCAAATGAATGCTTTCCACTGAAGGGAACCCTGCAGCAGAAACCAATTGCCTGCCCCTTCCTTCTGAGTTCTCACAAGAGAGAACTGATACATCTGTATGTAAATGGAAAGACCATAGGAGTTATAAGTGATCTTTTGATAAAGCATTTGATACAGTAGGTCATGAGACTTTTCTGTAAAGATTAATCATATTAGCTTGTATAAGGAAATTATCACATGCATAATAAACCAGTGGAAACCAAAATGTGGCAGAGTTTCTAGTTCTGGTACAGAACCTTTTAAAGTCTGGTTTTCATTTTCAGCTTTATTAACAGATTAGTGGAGAGGTCAAAGAGAAACCCATTCAATTGAATGCATTAGAGAGAACTGTGTGAATGCTATTGAAGGCAGAGATAAAAAAACCCCAAAACATAAACAAGCAATGTTAAAAACCTTCATTGAAAGAAAATTGATGATTGGGCTATTTAAATTGACTGCCAAGATGAAGTCAGGAAGTGTTTTTGGGTTTATTTTTTTTTTAATTGTTAATTATGCATCAGATTAAGGCAAAGCTGAGGGGATAAACTTCTGTTTTTTCTTGTTGCTTTCTGCTGAATGTTGGGTGTGGTCCACCAGCTCCTAAGAGCTTTCTCTACCAAAATCACTGCTCTTGCAGGGGCCCTGGTCAGCAGGAAACATTCTAGACGTTGTTTTTCAGGTTTGTTAGAGGGCATTTAAGTTATTTTATGGCCTGAAGAGTAAGAGGAATGGGATATAGTATCAGCGCTCTGTGGACTTTCCTAAATGAAACACCTTGGACTACAGCAGGCAGAATTCAGTGCCCCCTGTGACCCTCACAAGTCTTGTGTTCTGTTGCCCAGCCAAGGGTTATCAGTAAGAAGGTCTATTTGCACTGGCTTAAAGTAAAAGTGACTTCTTTACTGAAGTAAGCCTTTCCAGCATTAATTAATCTAACAAATTGAATATATGTTTTATCAAAGTTTGAAGTATGTCACAACCTCCTGATGTTTTAAGAAACGAGTTTCAAAATGAAATAATCTTTTGTTCTAATCAAGTCTTGCGGAGAATGAGCAGCAGGCAGACTTGATGTGTTTTGCTGAGAGCAAAAAAACACCAGAACTGAGCCTGCATTACCACAGTCCTAGAACCAAAATGTGCCACATGTTACCTCTGATGCTGCAGGGCAGAGTGGGGAAGGAGGAGGCAGGGATCTGGCAGAAAGAGCCTGTGGGTACCAGCCCAGACGCTTGCCACCTGGTTCTGTTGCTGCCTTGGGAGCTGGAAGGTAGAAATTCTCATCTGAATCTGAATTTGTCCCAAGAATGAGCACATTCATATAGCACCAAGAAATCACTAACCTGAGAGAAGATGCTGTCAGTTCCTACCTACATCTCTTATATGGCCCAGAAGGCTGCTAACAAGAGCGTTCTTCTGGACTCTCTGAGCTCCACTGGATAGCCTGAGAATCAGTAGATACCTGGTACTTATTGCTGACCATCATTTGAACAACCATAGTGATCTATTACCTCTGAGTACCTCATGTTTTTTGATATTTTGGTTTCTGAGAGCTTATCTAATTAGCAACAGTTATCATGGCCATTCCACCGATGAAAAACTTCCATTACATTGAGGGTAGCTGCAGTCTGTTACACCTCACTAAATTTTGTAAACATTAAGTAAGATTAAAATGTTCTTTTTTGTAATGATATCTGAGTTCAAACTAATCCACTCTAGGTATTGCTAAAATTTCTCCATGTAGATTACACAGATTACTACTTAATAATCTGAGGCACAGGCATTGGCTCTTGGAACAAAATGAGTACTTTTACTGAGGTCCTGACTGTTACAGAGCCTATAGCGAGCACAGCCTCAGACGAATTTGTGCTGAGTTACTGAATTTAAGTACCTAACATCAGAACGTTAGCTCTGAGTACACTTCAGTGTTACGCTCAAGGCTAACTAAAGTTGATTGCTTAATATAGGTCCTTTATACATGTCTCTGTAAGGAGAAAAGTTTTAGGATCTTATAAGACATAATTTAAAATGCCTAGAGGAATTTGAAATTGTAACAAGTACACCACATTATATAAATGCTAGCATTTTGACAGGACTGATCTTCTAAAGAAACAATAAAAGGATTTGATATAGTAATTTGAAATTATTATTCCTATGCATTCAAAAGTGCTGCCTTTGCCAAGATGTACTGATTTTTTCTTTTTTTTCTAGATAATAGTAAAAATTTACCTAGATTTTTCTCCCATAGTCTCCCGAAATTCACCCTTTGATTTTTTTCCCTGAGAAGTCCTGACATAACGCTTACGTGAAGAGCGAGATTACAATGTCCTTACTCATAATAAGTGATTCACAATTTGTTACTTCCAAATTGTAGCCTTAATCTACATCCTGTAGGTGTGTGTAAAAGGGAGCTATTAAGTATGAATTAGGAGTTTCCAAAGTGACTGGGGCTTTACAGTAAATATGCCAATTTGGGTTATCGAAATTCATCAGCTTGGAACACTTACCATTTCAATTGTAGTAGAGAATACTAAAATAAATAGCAAGACACAACAGCATGCAAATTACTATTCAATACTTCAAAGGTAGTAAGCTGTGAGGCATCATGCCAAAGATCAAGGAAGAGTGGGTTTTCTGGGTGTAGATTATTGCACCATAATTCATGCTCTATTATACAATGCAGAACTTGTAAGCTCATTAGGCAAACAAGCTTTTAAATACTGCTAAATCAAATGCTAGGTTGATAATGTAGGCTGGTAGATTGGGGGTCCTTCTCCCTTTCAATTTATAGCAAAAATAGAAGATAAATTATCTTTACCAACAGTACAGCATGATTTTTTTGTGTCTGGAATTGCATGGTTTAACAGGAGATGAGTTTAGGTGAAACCATCAGACTGTAGACATTGCTGGAGGACAGAAACTTTGGAAATCAAATCTCAGTTTAGTAATTTGACATTGTCAACATACACATCCTATAGGCCTTCAGTGTTATGTGTAAACAAAAGCTTTGGCAGTGGACAGCTGTCACAGAATCTTTATAATTTAATTATCTGGCCTACCTTTAAAGGGTCCTTTTGGTCTTAGGCTCAAAAGTTTTGATGTTGATGCCTGAGTTCTGTGGCTTTTATGAATAAAAACATAACCAAATAGTACCAAACCTACAACTGCAGTCACTTCTTCTTTGTACTCTGATGAAGCAAATTCAGACTATTGTCCTACATACTTCCAACCTGAAGAGAGAAATTTGGTAATGATTTTCCCAGATAACCAGACAAAACCTCCACTGAATACACATTAGATCCGTTTAGACTGAATATTTTATCTGTGCTTGGACATAGAGGCCTATGTCTTTAAAGGTGTCTATGAGCTTAATTTCTGCATGGGTACCTAATTTCTCATAAAATTAGACACTGGTATTTTAGAACTTACAGTGTTAATCATCTAACTGCTAAAAAGTACTGCACCAGTAGCAACATAAATCTGTCTTAGCATTTGCTTCTCTGTAACAGAACTCTGTAACTCTTCAACTGCAGCCTTTTCATTGTGGAGACTATTTGGGAAGTATGTTAAAGAAGAACTTCCTTTGAAAGCATGGTTCTTAAAGAGGTGGTTATGTAAAAAAGTCATTTTCACCTGAAAAGATCCTTGTCTTCTAGCAGATCATGCTGGTAAGATTTTGTCCAGGTTTCTTTGTGTTAACTTTTTTTCATTAGAGGATCCAGCAAGGGGTTCCTCTCTACAATGCAACTAGCAACAAATTGACCACACTTGTTTGAAAGGCAATATGCCAGATCACTGATGGTGTTGTTTCTTAGGTCTTGTATGTCCCTGCCCAACTGAATGGTGTTGAACAGAGTTTTGCATGCTTGCAGAGGAATGGGACAGTTCTCAGAGCTGAGGTGCCTCTGCTTGATTGAATTTAAACTTGCATGTGGAGAATAAATAGGTATATGAAACAATATCTTTTATTGTCTCATTCACCTTCCAATTAATCTTCTTTTAGAGTTTAACAGACTGGCAGAAACATCCCTTTCCCCCTCCTTTTCGGAGGGTTTGTGTTTGCCAGAAAAAACAGAATTTGACATTTTACCAATGTAACTGAGGGAGAAAATGGCAAAATTAAAACAAGGCTAGGTTCACTCAGAGGCTACACTGATACTCAAGGGCAAAGAAAAGTTATTCAACAGGAACCTCAAGTACATAAAACAATAAGCCTGACGTCCCTAATAAGGCTTCTGGTACTGACAGAATGTAAATAGTGAAGATTAATAAATGTGATTAATTAAATCGGACCATATTTTTCTATAGGACACTGAAGTGTTCAGAAACTTTCCAGTGTCCCCTTTCACAAACTTTAATTGTAGAAACTGAAACAGCTGTAGTATTTCAGTAACTGGAATATTAATATAGTCAAGAAGGATAATCTGCTAATTAAGTTACCTTTTAGGGAACTGGGAGACTGGATGTTTAGACATCATAGCCCAACTGTTAGTGAGAAGAAAGTGTAAAGGTAGGAGTGATTTAGACTGCTAAATCATAGTTTTCTTATGAAAATTGTTGCCTATAGAGACTGTTGCTTACAGTCTTGCGAGACAATCTGTGCTTTGTCATCTCAACAAGACAGTTTTTTCCTTGTTATACTCAGTATTATTATTCATAAATAGATTAAAAGTGGTATACCTACATCTTATTTGTTGAAAGTATAATTTGAAATACCTTAATGTAATATCTCTGTTCTATTTTTTCTTCATCCATAAGGAATGGGTAATTGAACAAGCAAAGCAGCCACTGTAACATTGTTGAGTATATTTCAGGGGTACTAAGAGATAAACGATGCCCCGGAGGAGCAGAGGAGAAAGAAATATAGCATCTGTCTTTAAGCAGAGAGAGAAAGATGACTTGAAAAATGAAGTCCAGCTGGCCTCATATCAATACTTGGAAAGATACTGAAACAATTTACTAAAACAGTCAATTAATAAGTACTGAGGGGTGATAAGGAAAAGCCAATATGGATTTATCAGGAAAAAGAATGTCAAGTCATTCTAATTACTTTCTTTGACGAGTTAGCTGTCCTTGTGAATAAAAGGATGCAGTAGATACAATATATATATAAATCTTGCATTTTGACCCATCTTCATACAACTTTCTCACAAGCAAATTAGAGAAAAATGACATAAATGAAAGTACTACAAAGTGGCTGAAAAATGAGTGTTTGGGAACAGGTGTGAGTAGTTCACTATGAAAATGGCTAGTTGGTAAATCCATTCTGGCCAGTGTTTTAGATGACTGTATATACTGTCATTACAAAATCTTGTTTGTCTTGAGAGTGAGGGAGATTGTAAGTGCTTTCTAAGGCATAACTGCATTTAAAAATCATTGTGAAGAACTGGAAAAATGACCTGAAACCACTGAAATGAAATTCAGTAAAGGTTAGTGTGAAGCAGTTTCCAGGGAGGGACAATCACACACATGGATACAAAGCCAGGAGCAACTGGCCAGACAGCAGTGCTGCGAGTCGAGGGTGATAGTGAGGTACAGACCAAGTATGACTCAAGAACACAGTGTCTTTTTTTGAACAGCAACATTATTCCGTGGTGAATTAAAAGAAATGGTATGTGTAAGACAGAGGTAGTAATTCCATCTACCTGACACTTTGAGCTCTCAGCTGGTGAACTTGACCCAGCTTTGGGCACCACTTTTTTAAAGAGATGGAGACAAATTGGCCAGTGTCCAGAAGAGAACAACAGGAATGATAAGCGGTTTAGAAAACATGACCTGTGAGGAAAGATTGAAGGAATTGGGTTTGTTTAGTCTACAAGAGAAGAGCCTGAGAAGGACATGATAACAGTCTTCAAGTATGTAGAAGGTTGTTGCAAAGAAGACGGTGATCAATTATACTCCAAGTCCAGTGACAAAGCACAGAAAAAAGTGATTGCTTTAATTTGAAATAAAGAAGGTTTAGATTAAATATTAAAAACCCCCACAGACCACAAAAAAATCAAAATCCTTTTACCACTCTGAGGATAACTAAACACTTGAACAAGGTTCCTAGGAAGTTTCAAGAGCTTTTAAAGAATAGATGAATATAAAAAAATATGGGCCAGAGAAAATGCAGGAATTTTCAAAGCACAGGGATGAACTAGGTAAAGTGCTGGGGCTTCTTTTATGTCCTGTATTCTCTGATTTCTATGAAATATTAAATAATCTGCTCTGCAAGAGTTACCTGACCCTGAGCTTCAGCAATTTCAGAATTAATGAGTTTCCTAATCAATGCCAGGATCATTTACTTTATTTGCATATCTGAATTTGTCTTCTGGTTTTGTTTCTGAAAAAGGGAGTACAGTGGTTTAAAAGAATTGCAAGTACTTATTTAAAAAAACAGCTGTGTGTGTAGTAAGCCATTATTATCATTGTTCTGAAAAGTTTTTATGAAGTTAGGTAAATGAGACATTTAAAGTCTTAAATTTATCTCTTAAAGCACAAAGGGCAACAGTGACCTAGGAGGTGCATTTATTTCCCAGAGAACATTAACTTATTTTTCTGTTTCTGATATATTTGTAACTACGGAATTGTCCCAATAGAATAGCAAATATGAAAAAATCTTTATCACCATCCAATCTTCCCAGCACCTTAGCAGGGAAGATACCAGTGAAGGTGAGCTAAACCTAGACTGTGTATTGCAGAGACTGATAGGCAGATATTCCTTTGTGCTGAATCTGCATTGAGAGTGCTAAGTTCCAGCAAAGACCTGGCAGGACAGATGAGAAAAGATATCATCTGAAACCACCATAGGAAGATCTGCCAGGGCTAAGCTGCTAAAAGCTTATGGCTGAGTTCTTGCCATATGTCCAGGCAGCATAAACCCAAGGTATCTAATTCTCCTCTGTTGCTAGTTTTATACTGTTCCATACAGTCATTTGTGACTTATAATACTGAGCTTAATTTCAACTCAGGTTAGCTAAGGAAAAGGAGAGATTGAATTTGTTACAGGGTAATACCTACAGATGGGACTGAAAGAGACCTCCTGGGTCACAGAATCCCGCCCCGTGTTACTGCAAATTGTTAGGTCTTACAGTCCATTAAAGTCCTTAAAACTCATTATGAATAGCTGTAAGAAGCTAAGCCAAGTGCATGTCAAGTATTTCCCAACTGGGATTGCTAGTGAAAAGCAGGGAAGGAAGTGACAGACACTTAAATGAATGTTTTTTATCTCTAGGTTTTGCATTAAACTGGTGAAACTATTGGAGAAAGCCAAGTAAAGATGTTAGGAAAGCATCTCAATAAACAACAAATAAGGGGCATGAGAAGGAAAGTTTTGTTTATAGCTAAGAAGTGGCTGACATCATTTGGTATGGTCAATCCATTTATATTTGTGATTGCATGCATGTGGATAAAATTACAATTAGAGTGAGTACAATTTTGGTTAAAAATGCTTTTCACATTTTTCATGTCTGCATAATTTTCCCATCTGATCTGGACAGAGTCCTCTATTTTACCTTATTTCATGTTTTACCTGCTTAAAATGCTGTATCATGACTTCCTCTCTCTCTGAGCATTATGAAATCCCCAGTAGATATAGTGTCTATATAGGGTATCACTGACAAAAGTCGGTAATGACAAGTGGTTTCCAAGCTTGAGCTAGTATAAGGCCTTCCTCCTTTCAATGCCCTCCTAAACATCTGCTTTAGCCTAGCAATGAGAAATCAGCCATTTAAAAATGATTAGTTGGCAGTTACAATTTATACATAGCAAAAGAGCACAATAATATTGTATCCTCAATTCAGAACCACAGCCTTAAACTTTGCCTGTTTTAACCTGCAAACTCCACAGAAACTGTCTTCTTTTACCTAGTGTATTACAGAGTATTGCAAAACTGCTAGACATGACATTGCTGGAGGAGCTGTTTTTTCAGTGATATATAAATCACTGCATTTACCCACCATGATCCTGAAAGCATCCCTCAAATACTGCACTGGAGTGGGTGTCCTGGTGGACTTTCAGCTCTCGCCTTCCTGATCCTGCTTGAACCCCCTAACTGGCTCATGTATTTCATCTCCTTTCATTGTCTGTTCCTTGGTCACTATTCTTGGGCCACCTTTCTCTATGGTGATGTCTTTATCCATTTTTTCCCCTGAAGGTACCCTGGAATGTACTTCATTCTCCCTCCCAATTTAGCTGGCTATTTCTTCCCTCCACATGGACTGCAAAACATCTCTCCTTTGTAAAAAGACAGCACCATATCCCATAGCCAGATCTGCGAGACCTCATCTAGACCTCATCAAATGACATGGCAAAGGTACAGGCATCAGTGTTATCATGACATTTTCCTTTTACATGTTGTTTGGCATAATTTTCTCTCCCAGAAGCCATACCCAGAAGATATTAAGGCTATGTTTACGCTGATAAATACCTCCTGGACAGGGACTGTTTTCTCATCCCTGTCACACAGCATGTGGTGCTACATCTCCTCTGAGCATATGGTTTCCCAGTTGATCTAAGATATAACTATTACTTTAAGTGTATTCTTTTCAGATATGCTCAGTAAGGTGAGGGCTATGCTTCCGCCCATCAGAATTAGGGTTTCATAGTGCAGAAACTGTGGGCTTGTATTGCATGGCTTGGTCCAAAGGTGTGTAGAGATCTCTGAATGCACAAAGCCCGTGCAGCTAGTATTAGAGGACAATACAGACGAATCTATTGTCTCACCCGTATTACCTGTTGGGAGTGCTCCCTGCCACATGTGGTCTATTATCAGTCATGACTGGATATTATTATTGAAAACTGGTAGCTAGCACAGGCCAAAAGTGTGGCAGAAGAAGGTACTAATAAATAAGTAAAAAGAATTATCATAGGCCGGTAATTAAGTTCACTCCCCGGCCCTGGTTTCTTTGGCACTGTAGATACAGTCTATGATTTGCACATGCTGTACAAAGCATTATCTGTTTTATTTTTGCTGTAATGTACTAAGGCAATGTGTAACATATCAGACACTAACATTTTTTAAGATATTTTCAGCCTCCAGACTATTTTTTTATGAGAATAATAACAGTAACTAAGAATTGAGTGCCAAAATGTAGCTCATGTTTTGCATGTTATAGCTGTTCCAAATCAGGCAAATGTCCTTTGCTAGGAAATAAGAACTAAAGGGTGGCAGAGTTCATGGACAGTAACTCAGGCTTTGAGCTGGAGACCTCTCTAGACATGTTTATTATCATTTTGTACTGATTCAACTGCAGGTTTAGCAGCAAAATAAAAAGCTGTCTTGTGTAAAGGAAGATGTAACTCATTTTATGAACAAGAACCGCAAACAGCTGCTTCCATATGTTGCTACTATCAGGACAAATTCTTTATTAAATGGCATCTTTAAGATTAAAATTTGTGCTGAAAATAAACACAACTAAAGCGTGAGATGATTGAGGAGAACAGTGACCCACTCCAGGAGAAAATACACTTTGTTTCATTTGGTGATGAATCTACATGACCCAGACAGAGTGTTCTAACATTGACTATTGCTGCATTCTGCATTATTTTGACATATAATATAAATGTCTGTGATAAGGGGTAAAAGGCACATTAGGCCATCTGTGCTAGTTTTAAACCTGTTTGTCCAACTTTACTTTGGGATGTTTTAACTTCTTTTTTCTTTTCTTTTCTTTTTTCTTTTTTTTTTTTTAAAGTGAGTTTTTAACATAGTTTGGACCTGCTTCTGCTTTCTGTAGTATTTCTATTAGAAAATCTTTTAAGTGCAACCCTCTGTTAGCCAGATTGAAACACAGCTCTTGAAGGTGTCATCATGCTGTCTTTGAAGTTGAAAAGGGACGCATCTACCTTGAATGAGAGCAGGATCAAACCAACAGCAAATGGTTGACTGTTCAGATAGTCCCAAGGAAGCTAAGTATGGTTTGAGACCTTCTGTAAAGGAGAAAAATCTCTGGCTTCAGTTTTAATGAAGAAGTATTTTCCTTTCATAACAGCTAGAGTGTGAGTCTCCTGCTATCATTCTCATGCCCCTAGATTTACTCTTAGTGTTATGGATCTTTCTTCTCTAACAAATCTGTAGGGAAAAGTAAGATCTGCAAGCCCATTTAGGGCTGTCTAGTTTTCTCAGTCTGCTCCTAGTAACCTCTGATCACCTGCTCCTTGTATACATTCATATTGTCTCTATGAGTTTCCTTGCCTTGCTTCAAAGGGTTTTGCAACACAGCCTAAGGAATCATATACATTTGGCATGTAACGTGCTATCACTTATCGGTCATTAAATGTCTTTTATACACACATCTTTTACACAGGGAAAATTTTGTTTTGAAACTGTTACTTGAAAATGATTTGAAGAAGGTGTGGGAAGGCTGGTGTATGATTATGGATGCTTGTCCAAAAGCATACACAAGCCAGTTAAATAAGTTCCATGATTTATTTTTCCAGACCTTTTCAAAAGAGAATTAAATTTTCTTTTGCATTATTGGTTTGCAATATTTTCATGATATACAGAACTTTTTTTTTTTACTTTGGCAGGAATATATTGACTTTTTGTTATGGGCGGATGGGAAATCTTGAAAAGATGAGCCACCTACTGACAGTGCAGAGAGCCTGAAATAATGGCTTTCATAGATTTGAGTTCCCATTTCAGCATCACACTGATTCCTGATGCGGTGCCCATCTCAGCATAGCACCCTGGATGGTTTCTTCAGGTCCCTCCCAACCCTGCATGACCATACATGACTACAGTCACACTATGTTGTTGAGTTATAGGAAACCCCTCCTTGGGTGTGTTAAAGGCACTGCTCTGCAGCCATCTAGCCTTAGCCACAGTATTCAATCGTTTTTAAGATGATCACAAATGGCATATTTATTACTGTGGGTTATATCATCTGCTGTCTTCTGTTTTGCCAGATTTTTTTTCTTAATCATGTGGGTCTTTCTGTGTGTTGTATCTGTGCAATCAAATGCATGTCATTTACACTTCTCCTGTCTGAATTGAGAACATACATTTCAGGCTTGTATGTATCCAAGCAAAGTGAGCAAAGGAGAAACCAAACGTTAGTAACTACTGCTTTCTGTGTCTCATATGGAAGATTTATCTTGATATACAGTTCTGTGCTGGTTTAAACAGGGAAATGACATTTAAAAAAAAAATCCACTTTGGGGGATGTTATTGAAAGAACTTAAATGCATGTTATGATTAACTTGCCAGAGCTACTAGGAGTAAACACATCCTTAATGCAGACTAGAACATCTTCACATAAAACTCTTTCCCACATCCCTCTCCCTCCCCTTCACCTCCCAAGTTTCATCCCAGCCTAAGGCAGTAAAATCCATAGGGTGGGGGGTTCCTTAAACACATTGTATATGAGAGTATGTGACTTATCATCTCTGTGCCTCATTTACAGTGAGACTTAGCAGCTGCTTTGCAACCATGTGATACATTGAGCTTTGTATAATAGTTCACTTGAAGGTCTTTGCACAGTTCAGGCATGTCAGCTGAGTACCTTCAAGCAGTGCAGGGACTTGTAATTAGAGTGGCCTGAGGCTGCTCGCTTTTCTGAGGGGCTTTGTCTTCCCCACAGATCCCAGTGGCATCCTGTTTCCAGAGGCTCGCCATCCAAGCACTCCAGTGCGGGCTCGGCGGGTGGTGGGGGGATCCGAGGTATGTCAGGAACTGAAAACAGGTATGAGAGTTCAAGCCTAGACAAAGGTCTTGTTAGTCATTTGAACGCAAAGCATGCAGCACCTTGCCTCTTTGCTGGATCCCGCAGCAGGTAAAGAAAGAACCGCCCTGTGCTTTACCTCAAAGGAGTTATGCCCCAGTCCCTTTCCAAAATAAACAATCCACTGTGTTTATCTGTAATGACTTTTGTCACTTTAAGCAAGTTGGCTGATGCAGACATTCTTGGGAGGATGTCAAAGGAGAAACATACTGGTTTCTAAGTTGGCCTTTTAAATGTCTGCATCACTTCTGTAACACGCTGAGCATTTTATACCCTGCTTGCAAGTTCCCATCCATTTTTCCCTGAGCATTTTTGGAAGCACAGACTGAGCAATTTGGAAGAGATAGGCCTGAACTTCCTATTTCTGCCTTTCTCTTTCTGTCATGCCCTAAGACAGAGGGAAAAAGAATAAAGAAAAAGAATGAACGTGAGATTTTTAATACAGAAGAGCACACTTTTGGCCACCCAAATTTGCCAAGGCATGTTGAAGTCCAGAGGATTTTAAACAGCAAAACAAGATGTTACTAAAACATCTGCTCTAAGAAACAGATAATTTGGCTTTACTTCATAAATGGGTTAATTTTGATGTTGGGGGTAGGAGGAAAGGTTCCTTACAAGAATAAAGTGGCACACTGTTTTCATCTGTTACTGTCCTGTACTGGCTCTGTAGAAAGTCTAAATCAATATATGAGAAATGACAGACAGGTCTGATCGTAAGGAAGCATGTTTACCTGCTCTTGTACCTCTCTCTCATGGCTCACTGAGGAAGAAAGGTGTCGAGTGCCCACACTCACTGCTACAGGAGAAAACAGGATTTTTCTACAGAGGTGTAAAGAATCACTATCGTGTTGGGCTGGCACTCACAAGGCACAACAGCCCCTCCCTTCCCACCACCTCTTACACCCACTGCCTGCTTTGCCTGGCAGTGCTGTCCCATCACCTTTGGAGGGGTGGGAGTGTGGTGAGTGCTCACCGAAGTGACAGAGGAAATATAATCTTAAATAAATCTGAAGAACTGTCATTTTTTATGAATGAAGAAACAGATCCCCTGTCAGTGCTGCCAGGAGTTATATGGCTCTCCTTCTCCCTCCCTGGAACAGCAGGGCTGAGGACACCATGTGCTTATATCCACCACAGCCCTTGTGGCTATATTTATCCTTCTGAAAAAAAAAAAGAGTCATGGACCACCCTCTGGCCCTAAGCCTGCTCAGGCTCAGCTGCCCACCGAGCAGGAGGTGCTGGTGGTTTATAACTCTACTAGTAAATGAGATGGTTGGATTAAAGAGAAGTTGACTGGCTGCACTGCTGCTACGTGAGGCCGGTCCTTGGCTCTGGGCAGTGCCCACCAGCACTGTCACACAATTGCCAGAGATGGTCCAGAGGTCGTCATGGCCCTGAGACTGTTCTCAGTAGGCCAGCTGGGCACGGCTGGGGTGGGAGTGTGATGGGGTGCTCTTCCTTGCCAGTTGGCCTCAGAGCCAGAGACCAGAGTCCCAGGAACACTTAATTACCAGTATGCATAGATGGACTTTGCACCCCTGCATCTCAGACAGCAACCTTAGGTTTCCTCTGGGCTGTGGGGTGTCCCTGCAACCCTAAGACGTAATTATCATGTCACTCTTGGTTATTCAGTTCAAAGTATCTGAAACAGACGAGGGCTATGTTGCAAGCAAAAAGTAGTGTTTTTATAGCACAGATTAAATGTATAAGCTGCATACCCAGAGGTGTGCCAGGAGGGCATGGGGAGCACTTCAAACTACAGTGTCTGCTGGGATAGCATTAGAGGCACGGAGAAGGTGGAGGGAGACAAATGTGGTGCCATCTTAGCCACGCTGCCCTGTGGAAGTGGTCCCTGGGGGGAACTAACCCCTTATTTCCTCCAACACATGCTCCGTCATCTGCTGCTGCCTTTGCTGCACCAGCTTGCTACTCTCATTGCTTTTCCTGACGTTGCCTCTGCCACTGCTGCCATGGCTGTGCTGCAGCTTGCAGTGCAGCGGGCAGCAGCAGGCACACTGACACACTGCATACATGCAGGGAACCTTCTACCTTTCCTTGCAGTTGTGCAAGCTCAGCCCATGGAGCTGGGCTTGCTGGGCAATGGAAACCTGACATCAGGTTTATGTTGCTGGCACTCTGAGTAACAGCTGGGTTTGCTTCCAGCCCTCAGCTCCTTGCAGCCGTGAGTGAATTGCTTGTTAGAATAAAGCTGGCTCATTTAGTACTAATTTTGGAGTGTCTACATTGTGTTTTTTGTCATAGCAGTCTAAACAGACCTGAGAAACATTCAGCAAGCTTGCTTGGGCTATTCTTCTGCCTCTAGAAACAGCAAACCAGAAACAGCCCAAACCATCTGGGGTTTGGACACTGTAATTCACTCATGCTAATGTTGTTATTTATATCCTCCAACAATATTCAGTAATATTCAATAAATTTTGGCCCAGTAAATCCCTTGTATATACAAAAATAGAGAAGCCTGATGAAAAGAATTCCCTGCCTGTCCCTCTGAGTTTGTAACTAACAATTTTGACTTCGGGTTTTGCATTCTCTTTAGCATTTTGAAATCAGTATCTCCTTCTATCAACCTGAATGTTCTGGAGCTTACCTAATTACCTATGACATAAGAATATAATCTCTTGCCAATTTTTCTCTTAGAGATAATATTTTATAACGTTCTACATATGAATTGCTGAATTGCTTCTTGTTTTTCATTGGTCTTGGAAATAAGCATTGTAACAAACTCATCACAGAATTAAACTTGCAGGTTCCCAGGCACAGGAAGCATCCGGCAAGCTTGCATCCAGCTCATGTTATGTTAAGACTGAACATGTCTGTGATTGTGCTCTGGCTGGTGTTAGTGACAAAATCCTATTGATTTAACAGAAAGTAGGATGGGGCCCAAAATGCTAATTTTGTTGACTTTCTTAATGGGCTTGAGTTTAACCCTACAGTACTGAAGACTGTTTCGTTTCCTATGGCCCAACTTTATCTCTTCATCTCAATACTCCAAGTTTACATGACTCCCTTTTTCATCCCATCAACAAAGAATTATGCTGAATTACAGCTTTGTTACTGAAGGGGAATTGTGCGTTTGAGGTATATTTTTCATGAGGCATTTTGGCCAAGTGGAAGAGGTATTAATATGAGAAACTATAAACAAATCTTGGTTTTCTAAACTGCGGATAGAGTGATTGGCTTAATTTGTTTCTATACACTGCCATCCTGAAAACTAAACTGAAGCATCCAAATTAAACAGGAGATGTAAATATTATCCAGATGTTCCCTGGTGTCAGAACTCTTTTTTTGTTTCTTTTTTTCTATCAAATGGGTATGCTTTTTTCATCTAACATAATGACCTATGTTTTAGATTTTGGTCCTGGCCTAATGGCTTTTTATCATATGATTATGATATCATCCAATCATGTAAGCGTCATGAGATGCTGTTCAGCTTTGCTGAAGCACATGAGTGTCAAACTGCTTAGTTTAGGCTGAACCATTTGTCTGACTGTCTTAATGTGGGGAGTGAATGTGCTGTTAATTTAGGAAATGCCAGCTGAGGCTGAAGGTTTAGTGAGCCAAGCAAAACAGAGCACTGACCACAGATTGAAACATTACAGAGTTCCTTAATGGTTCTGTCAAAAAGAAATATAACACTTTTTTTCCCCCCTATAAAAATTGCAATAGTCTTCTGGTGCAAGTAGCAACCAGTAGGGTTTTAGCATTGATAAACATGGATGGAAAAGACAGGCACTTGACTTAGCTTTTGGTTAATGCTTTTTCCTGAAGACATTTGTTTGAATTTGATGATAGTGAAGCTTTCGCTTCCATTCCTCTCTTTTAATATTACCCGGAAAAAGGTTACAACCACCTGTAAATCAGGATTTAGCAGATACAGACAGAAGATTTTCAGTATAATTAAATTTTTAGCACTGACTTTATAAGTTAATGCAAATGAGAAAAGCAAAATGACAGCTCTCAATTTTTTTCTGTTTCTAAAACCTCAATAGCTTTGCTCAGAAACATGGTCTTTTTAAATTTCCCACAGTGCAGGTCTGGATTTGTGAGATACTGAGAATGCTTGAAAAGCCTTGAATCTCCTGCTAAGCACTGACAATGAAACCTCCATGAATTCGGTCCTAGAGTTTGAACACTTATGGGTTCTGCTGAGAGGGTTTGCTGCAACAATCTTTACTGTAAGTCTCCTTTGCTCCCGAGCTGCACATCTGCTAGAGCCCTTGTCCTCCCCTGTCTTTAGTGTCGGTTTTTGTTTACTGATCTCTTAGAAACATTGCTGAACTTGGTTGGGACAAGAAATTGTTTTATGATATCTACTTGGCATCCTAAGGACCTTGGTGAGTGAAGAGAGAAAACCTGAAAAATAAAATTATTATTATTATTATTTATCTGTCCAAAGCTTTGTTAGAGGAAAGAGGCTTGCCTGTGAACGCTCCTCTGCAGAAATTCTCATTACTTAGGCCACTTAAAAATAGACTGCACAAAGCACCAGGGAAAATGCTGCAGAGGGCAAGTCTGCACTGTTAGCAAGAGGGACTAGATGACTTTCCCATATCCGTGTTCTTTTATTGTAGCAAGGTAATATGCTACCACTGCGTCCTCTAAGGCAACAAAACAGAATAAATTAATCTCAAATGCACATCTGCCCTGAGTTTTCTACCATAGTCAAGCAACTACACTGAAAATTTCATCTGGAAATGACCAAGAATATTGCTATTAGTGAATTGCAAAATATCCCTCACAGTAAGGAACACCAGTGTTTGAAAGTAAGGCTTTGAAAGTCCTTCTGACTTATGGGAAAGCATATTCCAAATAAGCCTTGTGAAAATGACTAAATGGTCTCTTTTCCCCTTCTCTGACAAAAGGTGTGAATTGCCTCCAGTGACACCGTCTCTGTGCATCTTGCTGCTATATGGACTACCCAGCCATATAAGACAAAGGAGGTGGAGACCACTTCCACTCCCAGAAGGCTCTCATCACATTGCAGTATCAGGCTTTATTTCAGTTTATTACTTTATTTTCTGGAGAATGTGAAAGAGATCAAGTTGTATTTCTCATAGAGGAAAGGATATATCTGTTGAAACAAGTGGACCACAAGGAATGGATCAAAATCTAAAGAAGCCTTTCATTTCAGTTACTGAAGCCACTTTGTAAAGCATGTTTTATAGCATTAAATAAGCAGAGCAAGCCTTTAAAATCTTCATGTTTGTTTGGCCTCATACATTAGGTAAAAGGTCACCAGTGGGTCTGCATTTTGAGAGGCTCCTAGTATGACTTTCTGAAAATACAGGACTTCAGTTCACACAGACAATTTAACTACTCCGAACAATCCCAAACACGCAAACCACCACAGCTGAATTAGCAAGATGGGCTGGTGTTACAGATGAGTAACTGGTCAGACTTCTCACCACCTCCCTCTCTCCCTTCACATAATATCTCTTTATTTCATGTCTAAAATGATGTTTCAAGATCTTAATGGCTGGGGCCACCTCTTTATATGTCCAGCAAGATTTGTGTTCCATTACTGGGCACTATTTAGTAGCAGCCAGTTCCTCAGTACTCTTAAGCAAAAGCACCGTCATTCATTGGCTGACCAGAAGTGTGTTTAATTCATATTTAATCTTTGTTTATAGTATCAACAGAATGTTTTCTGAGATACCACATTGCATCTTCTAGACCTGGAGTCCCCTGCAACCCAAAATATAGCCCTCAGTCAAAATGTGTTTTGTCCTGGTCTTGTTAAAAAAGTTACAAAGGGAATGAAATGCTTTATTTCACCTTGCGTATTTGTTTTCCATTTCATATTTTGCAATGTCTATGTAATAAAATTATTTTTGTTAAATATTTTATGGTTCTTTAGTAATTTGCAAATACTTCAAGGAACTCTGTGATTAACGCGTGGTGAGACTGTCCCTTTAACAGCCTTTCTATACTACCATTATTTCTGCAATGGTAATTTTTTAAATGATAGCACTTCTATTCCAGGTTTGCAATCACAGCAGCTGTATATCAGTGTTTCACTCAAGTGTTATTAGTCAAGAATTGCTGCTATCACCCAAACCTTATGATAACAGAAGCTCTGTTACAGTATCACTAGTTCCACATTAAAGCATTTACAAATCAAAGATAAATCACTGGGTGGAAAAATAAACAAACAAACAAACCAGACAAAAAAAAAATCCCCAAAAAGCACACCAAAACCAAAATGCATGAGGAATAAAGGTCCTGTGAGAAGAATTGCATAGGTATGAGATGGACATAACACCGACCCTCATAACTGACATAACCCTTGTGCGTATCACCTTGGGTGGTTTCACAACTGCCCAGAGTGGAAGATGGAAAGCAGTCTCACTTACCTATCTCCCATGAGTGCGCTGAAGCTGAACTGAGTAATGTCTGGACTATTTTCTGAACCTATCCAAGATAGGAGTTGAAATTTATCCAGGTCCAAAAGGCCATAACCACTTCAATAAAGGTTTTTGCATTCCCCTGGCAGCACCTTTCCCATGCACTTAGAGTGGTTCTGGGGATGAATGCTGCAAAGGAGCCAAAGGCCATGGGGAGGACTGTGAGCTCTGAACTTACCTACGCCTTCTAGTTTCAACATACTGGACAAACAGTATGAATTATCTACAGGCTTTATTCTAGCCATAAGCTGCATTGCTGTCCAGTGTAGCAGCCATAGCTTGGAGAGTGGATTTCAGAGTTTTCTAAGTATTTTGGGGGTAATATCCTGGAATGACCTTCCAAACAGGTGATTAACAGAAAAGACTACAACATTGCTAAGAGAAGAATTCTTCGTGTTTAAGGAAAAGACAATTCAGGATTTAAAAGTGAAAGCTAAGTAGTGATTTATTGGTATTCCCAAGGGGATGTGTGATTTCTGTTTGTTGATCATTTGTTTTATACCATATTTATACTGGCCAGGAAGGAATTCCCACTTCCTCTTCTCCCTTGATGTATACCTTGGCCTCTAGTTTGTTTATTTGTTTGCATTCCTTTGAAGCATTTAGAGACTGGCCATGGCTAGAGATTGGTGAATGTCTGCACTAATCGCAGCTTCCAGGTGCTTGCATGGCTTGTGGTCCTCACACAGCATCAAACCCATGTGCTGATTTGGCATCAAAATCCATTTTTCTCTTCCCCCAGGTTGCACTGGCAGGGAATTTTCAATGTTTCTGTTTTGCTTTCGTCTGTAGTGGGTTTAACCCTACAAATCACCTGCTGTGACAAGGACTGTGGACAATGGCAATGCCTTTAGTGACCTTCTCATTCTCCTGTCACATTAATCATCATGACTTTTAGTCCTTGCTGTTGGTCTTAAGTTTGCTATAGAATTATAAGAACTATTCAGAGTAGATCAAAATATAGAAAGGCCTTTTGTTTTGGCTGCATTTTCTGAAACCACTTTATGTTTTATGACCATGAAATCTGCACAAGAAATCCTTCTCATTTGACAGCTTTGCTTTCTTACAACATACATCATAGTATCCCCAAAGAAAGTATAAACCTCTTCCATTTTTAATAAAGGAGACTTAACTATGTTTGAAAAAAAAATAAAAATCTGAGAATCTGGACTAGTCAAATAAGGCAGAATTAATGTATTTGTTATTACTACTGCTTTGGCTGTCTTACAAAAATATAACAAACACCACTGACCTTAACAAAGCCAACAGGAGTTCAATATGAGATACAGAAAATGATGAAAACCAGAATATGTTTTATTACGTTTTGCAATGTAAAATATCATTAGAAGCTTGTCCTGCTGTATGATTTTGATCATGGTTTCCTAACATCCTTTACCTGGAACTGCAATAAACTCTTCCCTTCTTCATGACTGGAGGCTGAAATTCCTCTTTAGAAAAGGTGGGGGGAGTATAAATACCATCACCATCTCACAGAAGGGGATATATAGGCTCAGAAAGTTTACATTTGCCAAATTCACAAAGACCTCTGTAGCAAGGCCACAAAAAGATCCCCAGAGCTTCCCGACGCCATTTGACTGCTACACACACAAACCTACACTTCTTATGACTTAAGCCAATAGTTACATCAAGGATATGTTTATCAGCCAGAGTTAGTCAAGGCTTTTGTGCGTTTATGTCTTTGTTGCTACTACCATTTAGAGAATTTCTGTGGTCAGTTGCCATTAGAATGTCGCTGAAAAACACAACAAAGACTTTAAAAAACATGTACAAATAGGCACATGTATGCACATTAAAGTAAAACAAAAAATCTTGTTGCAAGAGGGAAGTGAGGAGTTTTAATTTATGATAACTGAAGGAATTTGAGATTACTACTGACAGGATTTCCTTCTTTAATAAGATCACAGTAGTATAAATAGAGGTGACATACTGCTTCACTGAGAACTATAAAGTCCAGATCTGTCTCATGCAGTCATTTGCAGATGGGAAAATGTAAAAGTAAAGCTAGGAGATGCAGACAAATTTTAATGTCTGCACAAGGTTCCAGGCCTTAAGGTTTAGGAAGCCTATTTTTAAACTTAGTTTCTTTGAAAAACTGAGACCTGCGACTAATGCTTGTCATTATGGTATAATGATCTATCTTCTTCCCAGAGTACTTGGGGATTATGTTTCAGAGAGAAGTAGAGTTATCTGCCAGAGATTATTCGTCATGTTTGTGATCTGTTTCCTCTCTCTTCCTAGTAAAGCCTACAGTCTTCCATAGTTCCTAAGACATTAAAACCAACTGTACAAATGTCTGCTCTCCCAGACTCTAACAAACCTGTCTCTTTCCAAGCTAACTGCTCCTGACAGCCTGCTCAGGGAGCTCAGCGTGGCAGAAGCCAATGTCCTGCTGGTGCTGCTCAAACATCTTCTTGCTGTGCACCTTGCTTAAGACTGGCCAAATGGTCCTGGGATCAGCAAAGCTCATTGAAAGACTGAACTAATGCAACAACTTCAAGAGAAAACTGTAGGAAAAAATGAAAAATGCCCTCTGTTCAAGGATACTTAATTAGGTACCACTTCCCAAACACTGCCACTGGCCTCTGAGCAAAGGAAATGGATCTTCTTTGCTCTGGTTTCATGATCAGCTTCCAGTTTCACCCAGGGCTGGGTGGGGAGGAGGTGTTAGTGCATTTGTATACATTAAATTTGTATATGCAATCATATGCTATGCTTCTGGGGTAGGTGACAGCCCTTCAAACCCTCTGGAGCAAAGAGCTAAAGAAGCTTTGTGAGTGAAAAAAGACCTGTGTGCATAGCATATCATCTACGTATTGAAGGTATGTTATGGGAAATCTGCCTACTGACTATGAAAATACCTGGAAATTTGGGGGTGGGGGGTGGGCCTTAGGCTTATAGATGGTCTCATAATATGGCAAGTTACAGATGCCTGGGCACTGAACAACTTTGCTTGCGATACTCAGGTGGATAGTAGCCCTGAGGTCTCACTTTCTATGAGGCAATGTATCCCTCAAATCCCAGAGTCCTCCACTGTGAATGAAATGCATCACAATGATGAAGATCAGTTTTCTGTGGGTTTATTTATGAAAAGGAATTCTTCTGTCTCATGACCGAGAAGGATGCTTCATGTATAAGACACGGAGATCCACCAGTCAGTGCTTGTCATTCCCTTACAGCAGAGATGTAGAGAAATGTGCTTTATAAGATGTGGCTATAAACCATTTTAGAGGAGGATCTGAAACAGCCAGAAGTAATGTGACAAAATATAAATGAGAGAAGCAGGCTGGTAAAAAGCACAACTATGGTGTCCTTCCCATTTTGATACTGTTAGGATCCAAATAGCAGTTTCTCTGTTCTTATTCTATCCCTTGCTTGACATACAAAGATTTGCAGCAGTGAAAGGGGGGAGCTAGGGAGAAAAACGCTTTATGTAGATAAAGAGAAGACTTGTATATGATCGAAGCATTGTAGGTCTGATCTACTCCTTGTATGCTGGGAAATAAAATGAACAGAAGGATGCATGCTAGATTTGAAACAGGGGTCAGACTATTTCTAATTTACAAGAACTGTTCCAGATTAAATGGTCTGTTCAGGCTAAGTGATTATTTTGGATGGTAGGAACAACACTCTTGCTGTTTCTTTAAATACTCTTACTATTGGTTTCCAAACTCAGAAAGAAAACTGAAAATGTGTTTAAATACCCCTCAAAATACCTTAACAAGCTAACTGAAGTGGATCTAGCAGTGATATGAAGTAATCACGCATAGCAACTGAAAAAACTGAAGGGAAAAGAAAGCATTTAGTTTCCTTGGCTTTTCAAGACCTTGTCTTAACAATGTGCTTAATAGTCTGCCTACATTTAAGCATGTGATTTAAGTGAGTTGTGCCTAAATGAAATAGCTGGCAACAAACAGCAAACTGTTTTCGGAAATACATGGACAGCTGTTTAGAATGGTTATTGTTAGTCACGGCAAGGTAGCTCACTGTACTTCTCAGTCTCATCAATTTATTCTTTATCACGATATGATTCTGCAAAAGTCATTTGGCTTCTCTACCTGCTTTCCTAAAAAACAGTTTACGTACATCTTTATCCTCCAAGTTTTGCTCTTGTTCAAATGAAGGCTGAATACTCAAAACAACTGCAATTTCACACAGTCAGTGTTAGCACAAAACTTTATGGGATTGGGACTAAATCTGCACTTCTGCAGTCAATTGTGGCCACATTAGGGCCATTATCAGCTCAGGCAGTTACTGAAAACACTAAAATAAAGTTTCACACTACTTGTCCTGCTGATGTGTTTACCAGGCCGTATTATCTCCTCTGCATGAATCCAGATATTGGGGGTGCTGTTATCTGGTCATAAAGAAGGAAAACTAAGAGAACAAGAACTACGTCCTTCCCCTCTACTCCTAGCTCTCTCCTCTGATCTTTAGTGAGTTTCTTTTAGACAGGGGTAGAAAGCTGAAATTAGTTCTCAGTTACAGTGGTGTCTATCTGAATAAAACCACTGCCATCATGGGAGATATTCTGGTTCTACAGTGTTATAGGAGATAGTAAATTTTGGCAACAACCTTTGTATAGCCATGTCCCATAGTGTAAACAGCTTGCTTTTATGCAAACAAATTACAAAATTGTGTATAGAGTAAGAGAATCCCTGCTTTTAAAGCTGTCTTCCTCAGGAAAAGTACTTAAGTCATCCAACTTGGGTATGTGTAATCCTCTTGAATTCTTTAAATTTGTAACTTTCTACTGCTGTGTAAACTTGAGCTTCCTTGTAGAGATGCTATTCTCTCTAATTGTTTGCTTCTTGAGGATATAGCTTTTAAAGATCATACTGTATCTAGTCATCTGCACTGTCTGATGCAATTTAAGGGGCGGGCGGGGAGACCACTAAATATAGTTAACACAGCTTGGTTCTGTCTTCTTGTAACCCCCCTACAGGCAATGGAAAAGGAGCCCAGAAAACAATTTGTTTATTATAAGCAGGTCAGTCCTCCGGGGGATTCATGGAATCATGCAGTGGGAGAGGACAATCACGGCACTGAAATGGTGGGTAATTTTATTTGTTCCAGTTGATGGTCACAGTGGCATCATGCTGGCCAATTACTCTTGAGTCAGCAGGTTTCAGAGGTTAAGACCCCCTTGTGTGTTGCAGCACTGCAGGCAAAGTATTCAGGCCAGATTGAAACCGTTTCAACGGCAGACGCCAGCCTTCCTCTCCCTTGGAGATCTCCTTTTTCAACTGTGTACGAGACATACATGTGATAAAATAGGCATGTCTCTAAGATCGAGACAGCTTAATTATCGAGAGTGGAAAAAATGCCAGCTTCAGATAAAGAAAGGAAGAAAATCAGCCAGAGAGACAGGCTACGCTGAGGAGGCATGAAGCGAACAAATATTGCAAACTTTGACTGCAGGTTCCAAAGGAAAGATCATGTCTGGGAATAATCCTCATGCCAATAGCCTACTAGTGTTTCAAGGCTGCTGAACCTTTAACAATTTCATCACATTTTTCTCCAGTGGAAATGTTTTAAGCTACTTCTTCAGTGATCTGTAATTCTAAGGGGAAAAACAGCAACAAGGCGTTTGCTTTACCACTAGAGCCTGCCACAAGTGATTGGGCAGAGGCGGATGTGAAATCCAAGCTAGCAGAAATAACGTGTGCGAGTGCGTGTGTGAGGGAATTGGGCAGGAGGGTTGTCCAGGACAGGCTGAAATTGTTCCATTAGACTTAGAAGAAATTCATGAAGTGACTCACATTTCATTTGGAGAGGGGTATGGGAAGCAAGGAAGTGGTATTTTATCCTCTTAATTGTACTACTAGTGTTATGATCTCAGAAACAGGGGAGGCTATTCTCAGGCTTAAGCTCCGTTGTGTATGTGACATTTCAGGCTTAAAACATCTCAAGTGTATATTTCCTGTCAGAAATATTATTCTGTGAGAGCTATTCAGTTTCTGAAGGATTCACTGGAGAGTTAAGATCTATGCTTTAATTTTTTTTGGCTAGTACCATGCCAGTTTGCAGTTTCTGGAAAACATCTCAAGAATCTCAGAACCAAGACATAGATGTATTATTATGATTAATAGTGGTGCTAATTCATCCAGATCCTGTTCTTAAGAGACAGAAATGATCAGTGGGACTCTAAACTCTGATGTCTTGCTTTGCAGAATTGGATCCAAGGATTTCTTAAGTTTAATATAAATGTCAGACTATTTGAATTTGCAAAACACATTGGGATGAATTGGAATGAAAGAAAATGTATATATCAGGGATTTATTTTTAAATCATTTTATTATTAGAAGTAATTTTTACTCTTCAGCAATAGGAGGTTATAAGAAAACTTTGAATATGAAAAACCCTGTAATCAACTTTTTTCAGATCAAAAAGCATTTTGATCCAAAAAAAATGCTGGAGCATTGCTTTTTTGGAATTGATGTCCCAGGGAAAGGAGGAATGAAAGGTGGGAAGTTTTTCTCATCCTCCTTATCCCTCTAGCACTACTTTATATGACACAAACACTGGAAAAGTCTCACAATGGAAAGTCCTCACTATGGTCAGCATCAACTACTGACACTGTGGCTGTATCTAGCCCAGTGTCTGGGCAAAAAAAGTGGAGCAAAGCTCGACTCACAGCCTATGGTAAATCAGGTACCTTTTACATTGCAGTGATTTGAACGGTAGCAGAAAGTTAAGCACATATTTGCCTAAACAGGTTTGCTAAGCTGTAGCCACTGTGAATGTGCATTCATTGTTACAGATGTCTAACGAATAAAGGGCATGCAAGACTTAATTTAAAAAAAAATAATTAAGAAAATAATTTTAAAAACTTAGTAAAACTAATTTTAAGAGCCTGGAAATCTCTTTATTTGAGATTATATTTTATATTATTTTATTTGAAATAAATGAGGAGAAAGATAAGAACTAGTCTTTGTCAGTTAGGTTTAACTGCTTGATCTAGATTTTTGGTTCTTCTGCACAAACAGTTGACAGTTAACCCCTGCATGACATATGCAGAAGCAGTGAGTGTGTACTGTCCAGAGGTACTCCTACACTGAGGTTTTGCTGCAGTCTATTTTCCAGCCTTGGAGTTCATACCAGGAAAGATGGTAAAGAACAAAATGGCCTGCAGAAATTGCTCCAGGAGGAGGGAAACTATGAGGAAATATATAGTTTCTCTTTCCACTGCCGTCAATAAAATGCTAAATAAGAATACATACTTTTCATGCTTCAGACAAGCGCGATAAGTGATATTGATAAGAACAATATAGTTTTATTGGTTTAACTGAATACACTGTTCAATTAAATATGTATGGTTGGCATCTCACGTTTTAGAGATGATAGGCAATGACAGTACAGATCTTGCTGTGCTTTGGATGCCCTGGGGAAAATAAGGTATAATTAATTGTAAATACTCAAATTCCTTTTGATGGCAAATAATTTCCACTTTGGTTAACGAAGGTCTCTTTATGAGAGAAAAAGCCTGATGCAACAAATGATATATGCGGCAAATTTGTAAACCAATAAATGAAGGAACTGGGATTTCTTGCTGCTTGGAAACATAAATGCTGCTCCACTGCAACAGGTTTAAATAGATTGTGTACCAAATTAAAAAAAGAAAATGAACTTCAAATTTGCCTAGTTTAACCAAATCAGGATAAGAAACATAATTCACCTCTTTTAAAGGTTTTTGTCATAAACACAGTCCTAAATAAATAAGACATGGGAATATATATTTTAATGATAGAAGCCTGTATTTCCACATCCAATTTGCTGTTTATTTCCAAATTTATTTAGCAATTTGTCTTAATATTATGATTTTTCCAGGATCTAGAGGTTCTGGCATTAAGAAACATGGTAATGATCAATAGAAATATGAAAATACAAGTTTGTGGTATTTCCAATCTTCTCATAGACACTTCTCATGAAAGATTCTCTAAGATTTTATCATTTGCATCACCAAAACAAAATAGCATCTGTTGTAATTAAATACACCAAGAAAACTTCAGACAACCATGAAAATACATTTGAGAAACTTCAGAAATGCCTGTCCAGAAGTAGTTACTATTTTTGAATGATATACTGTACAAATTATTAGGGCAAAATCTGTCATGCAGAAAAGATATTTCAGCCCTTAGGTGTACTCATGAATATGCAGAAACAACCTCAGATGTGGAGAGTCTCAGCAATTTGTTGTAAACATGTGTCCTTGCCTATGGATCTTCATGTATGTACAGGTATAGGTTGATAAAGATCTACTGAACTAAATGCTTCAAGGGAAAAAAAATCAGGACTTTAAGAAATGTCAATAAATCTCAGCTGGAAGACTTGTATTTCTGAGATTTCTTGAAGCCAGGTTGATAGTACATAGAATTAGCCCATCTCCTATACATCTCAGACAAATCTGCACCTAGCTCCCTCAGTAAATGTCAGTTATTAGGGACTTCACCACAATGACAATAAAAAGAAAAAGAAATCATGCCTTGCAAATGAAAACCTCTGTGAATAGCTGCCAAAGGAGAAAATACATGATTAATCATTGCTGGAATGCCTCTTCATGTGAGGGGAAAGCACATGATTTCACATCCCAGTCACACTGGTGCCACACACATCCATCAATGCTGTTGTACCTCAACGGAGTGAAAACAAGGCCAGAATTTAGGGGGGTTCAGTAAATGGAATTAAGACCATAACTGAATTTGCAGTTCTGTGGCTAAAACAATAAATACATTTCATCGATCTGATTCAAAACAATCTCATTTTTCTCTAGGCCTTTTTACTCACATGAAAATAATAATAAAAAAACCTTAAAATCTTACTTCCCCCCCTCCCCCTTTTTTTTATAATCACAGAATTGCAGAATTCTTGTGGTTGGAAGACATATCTGGAGATTGTCTCATTCAACTCCCCTGTTCAAGCACGGTCAGCTAGAGTAGGTTGCCCCAGCCTGTATTTGGTTGGGTTTTTAATATCTCCAAGGACGGAGACTCCACAGCCTCTCTAAGCAACCTGTTCCAGTGCCTTTGTTTGACTACTCTCACAGGTTTATGTTTAATATATATGTATAACATAAGCTAATCTGTTTAATGCATTTAAAATATATCTTTGGAGCTGCCTGCAATACAAACTAAGAAGGTGTAAGACAACATTCACAGGACTTCAGGAAATAATTATCCTCTTGTACTGATCCATGCACTGCTGCGAGTGCATGTGCTTGGTTAGCCCCGGGAACTTCCTGGTTTAGGCATCACCCCACCTGGTAGAATTTGAACCAGCTTTTCACCTCCAAGTGGTCTAACTACCAGTCTGCGAGGTATCCAGGTGTAAAAAGGAAAGAGAGGAGGTTGGACTATGAGTCATAGCACAGTAGTCCGGGTGCATGGACTTAAATGCAGGAGATGGATTTAAGCCTGTGTTCTACCTGATAGGGGTATAAATCTGAATTTATAGCATGACCTCCTTGATGGGACTTTCCAAACCTGCTGTTCAACTCAGCATGCACAAGGCCAGATTTTAAATAGGGCAGCATCTAAGTGTGTGTTTTTTTCCTAAAAGCTTCTGAAATGCTGCCCCTTTTTCAAATAGCAGTACAGGGGTGGAAAGCTTTTGCTGTTGAGCTACCGACTGTGATTCTGTTTAGCTCTTCTGTCCTGTGAGGTTTCCATGTAAGCTTTGCAACACAACACCTACCTGTGGAATGGAGCGGCCTTGAAGGGGCAAGCCACAGGGACACATGCAGATCTCCTATGGTCTTTTCCTTTCTCTGACACCCACATGACATGATGCAAACCACACCATTTCTATGCTGCAGTTGGAAAACACTTTCTTGACCTTTGGCCTATGGAAAATATATATAATGTTAATAAAAATTGGGATATAATGGATTCAACTAGACTCTGGAGCAAATTCACACATTACAGTGTTGGTTGTTCCCTAACGTAGGACATGAGACCTACTGAAATGTACCTTGCCTGTATGCCCAAGCTTCCCTGCATGGGAAAGTGAGGCTGCTCACCAATGTTTTGCCTTGACATGCAGTGAGAATGTAACCAGATGTGCACCAAGAGACTAGGACTGTACGACACCAGGACGATATTGTGGATAGAGCCATGAGAACCAGCTTTCCTGTCAGCCATTGCCCCCTGACCTTTCCAGCATTTGTCTGACATATTCTGCAGGCATTACTTAGTGGGGAGCCAAAAAAGGGAAGACTGTGTCTATTCACTGGAGCCAGGCACTTCGAAAACTCCAGCGTAAAACTAGCTCTGCACTTGGGAGCTGAACACTCACTGTGTGCAGTACAGGGTGAAAGGTTATAATCTGCAGCTCCTGGGCTGAGGCATAGATGAAGGAGGATTGGATTTGTGCTCTATATCCCTTGCGTATGTAGGCAGTCTTATCTCCCATCCTCATCTCTATTAAAAACTGAAATTCTCTCCTGTGTTGCTTGGTGCATATTGATTCCCTTTTTTTCAGAACATCTATGTAGAAGTAGGATTGCTATGTTCTCCTTGATATTCCAGAAGGTTTCTGAATGTATAGAAAATGTGACACTTTGGAGTTGCATGTGACTTCTCACTTAGGTGCAGATCAAGAGTTTGCATTTATGCAGTAGGTCTGATGTGATGCTCTGAGTACTCTTCACAGCTGTGTTGCTTACAACTAGTAAGACCAGTGTTTCCTGAATGCATCAGATTTCCTAAGCAAACGTAAGTGATGTATGTTCATGGGCACAGGAAGATACCTGGCTCTATTTTGCTCTGATGAGATTGCTGAATACACAGAGGAAATCCAAACCCAAAACCTCAGTTGTGTCCCAGCTTAATTTGTGCTAGGGAAAAAGGATAACACAGGTGAATGGTAAACCTACACAGGAGCATTACACTTCAGTGCTGCCATTAAAGAGTCAGGGAAAAGCCCAAATAAAGAACACAAAATGACTATATTCCATAAGCATAAAGGTTTCTTGACTAGTATGGGAACTATGTGCTTGACTCTTCTTTATAGATGTTGAAAACTGTAGGATTAGATGTTTGAATAAAATAATACAGTGTATTCCCTTTGGGTCTGTTAGCCAGCCTGCAGCATATCGGCTACTTGGCTCTGGAAACCAGTCCATGCACTGGTTCATTGTGCCATGCAATTTATGTGGCTCGAAAGTGAGAACTGAATGGAAAAGAAGGTGGAAACAATAATATTTTTCCAGTGTTGAAAATCCCAGAAATCTTCTTAGGAGATGACACTCCCAGTAGAGTTTTTCTATGTTTTTACAAAAGTAATCCAGTAGGATCCAAGAAGCTTCATGTATCCATTGATTTCACATATACCCATTAGCTTTGAAAGGCCTCTGGGATGCAGTGGAACTCCTGCGCTTTATTTTTACCTGCTAAGCAGTTTGTTTTCTCTTCTTTTTGCTTAACTCCTCCCGTTTGCAACAGCAAAGTAAAATATCGCTCAATAAATAGTGAAGATCTGCTCTATGGTGTTCTCCCACGCTCTCCTTCCATGCTTTGGTCAGCCAGAGAACTGGTTCCTCTGCTAACATTTATCATCTCCTTGAGCACTGTCCCCATTGAAACTTTTCTGAGTGAAGTGGTGCCAATATATCTCTTTAAGACTTGTCTGCAGCGTGTTGTTTAGCTTCTTGAAGGTGACTACAAGTGTACTGGTTACACCTGATTTCTGTCAGAGCTCTGTTTTTTCTAGGTAACCATAGGAACAAGAGACTCACTGTAGTGTTTTTAATGAAATTAACATTTTGGAATACAGAGGAGAATGGGAATGTGCCACATACTAATGGCACTGCTCAAACCCCCCTGAAGTATCATTTAGAGTGTCATTTCCCTCTTCTATCTTTGCTTAAGTGCAGAAAATGTTTCCATGTATATACATACCTACATTTGTATGTATACATACATATATATGTTTAGAAGGGCTTGTTTTAATTAAAAAAAAAAAAAAAAAAAGGAAATGTAATGTAGCTGGAACAGATTAAAACAGAAGAGTTTTAGTGGGCCAGAAAACATATTGCACTGATAAGGATTTTTTTGTTTTAAATTCAATCCTACCATAAAGTCATTTATTACCCATTGTTTGTTTTTCTAGAAAGGCTAGTGCAGCACCATTTGCTGGCTGATTGACAATGTAACTCTCTTTTTACAACTTGGAATTCAAAGCAGGAAGGCTGCCATTCACATCAGTTAAGAAGTCTACATTTTAGATCACCTGGAAAGGTTCATCTTTGGCATAAGCAGATGGGAGATTCAAATGGCTAAAACCAAAATGCAACATTCCCAGCTCAGCACATCCATGTATGTGTAGTTATCTGCAAAAACTAAATCAGGAGTAATTAAGGAAATGCATTTCACTTCAACTCTCCATTTCCGCCAGCTTATTAGTTTCTCCCTCAAAGAGCAACAGAAATGACAATTTTACACTGCTCAACAGAAACTGCAACAATACAGACTCTGCAAGCCTGGCTTGTCAGCTGGGTTTCATACATCAAAATCTGCAGCTAATCAGTCCTGGTCCAACCAGGAAGGGTCACAGCAATCCTGCTGAACTATTACCGAGGTGTTACAAGACATGGACATTATTCATCCTCACTAAAAGCAGGCAAGGAGAAAATAAAATGCAAGCAAAAAGATCAACTCTGGCATTTTTGCTGTAGTCCCACTGTGAGAAGGACTGTTTCTGGCTCTTCTTCTGACATCAAGCATACATTTTTGCACCCTAACTCCCATCACAAGTCACCTCAAACCCCTGTAATTTAAGCATTAGTGTCAGGACTATACTTTAGGCACAATCCTGGGAGCAAGAAAGTGTGTAAACTGTACTGGCCTGCGATTGAAATCAGGTCTGTGTCAGGAACTTTTGCCAAGAGTGTAGCACTGTTGGGTTTTTTCTTGTGGTTATTTTTTTTTTCTTTTTCGCTCTTGTTTTTTTCCTTGCAGCAATTCTGTAGTGACAAAAGCTAGTTGTAGTTATATTGGCTTATGAGTTGTTCTTGTGCTTGGGCAAACAGGAGAAGCACTGTTAGCAAAGCACATTTTGTCAATATGAATTGTGCATATGCTAAGAGACTTTGCTTCACAGTTACATCAGCAAAATCTCCTGGAAAGAAGGCTCATCCTTGGATACCCGAGTTAAATATTGGCCTGCATTCTTCCAGCTTCACCAGGTCGGAATGTGGTGGCTCCTGGCTGCATGTTAGGTGCTGCTACCAGGGCATTAAAGACCATGAAAACAAGGCTAAACAACAATCTCATCCAACATAGTGAGCATTAACATTCACAAAAGTGGCTCTGTTTCAAGGGAGAAGACAGACTGTCCTGCTCCTAGATAGTTTGACTTGGTCATCAGTGAAGGAGCAATAAATATGCATGATTTGACTTTACATGGCACCTCTTCAAAATATTACTTCCTCCTTTCAAAATGAGGGATTGCATGGATACTGAGCTATAATGTTCATCTGTGTAGGTAATATATGTTGCAATTTTAGTTATGGGCCCCTAAAAAAAAGTTCTATGCCAAATTCTAAGATCTTTCTGAGAAAACAACTTCCTTTATGTTTAGGAACAAAGTACTGTGAGCAAGACAAGATTAACTGGACTAAAAGACCTAAGAGCTATTTCCTGTTTAAAGTTGGGAACCAAAATGACACACATCATGGCAACACGTTTTTGGTTTTGCAAATGCTGCAGACAGATCCTTCCTCTTCATTTGTGACCAAAGATGCAAATAGGCATTTATTTCCTTTGAGAGCTGTAACTCTCCTTCTAACAGTGTCAGCATGCAGCAGCGAGCATGGTGTGTGCAGTGTTTACCCTCTCAAGCTCATCGTCTAAAAGTGCAAAGAGAAGATCCATAATTTCAGGCTGTGTTCAAGAGACTTCTTGTGAAATTTTTACTTTTTGTTTTAAACACGGAGATAAATGAGGTGGTAAGGCATTTACTGAAGATGAATAAAACAAGCTTCTCATATATATGGAAGCTCAGATTTAACATCAAGTCCGCAGTTATCATAAAATCTGTGAGGAATCATACTTTCAAAAATCACTTGAACTTGGCCTAAATAATAAGTCCATATCGTGCATTCTTTCCACAGGTACATAACAAAAAGCATGGAGGAAGATGCTGAAAACCCCTATAAACTTGCCACAGAAACTCAGATTTACCCCCTCATCATTGCTAGCACTGCAACCTGACATACAAACTGCAGCAATGCAGGAAAAGGCAAGAGCTCATCACAGATAATTCTGATCCCTCTCCAGCCTGTGTGATCATACAGCAAGAAAAAAGTTTTATTAGAAGAAAGGACCCATAGAGCTCCAAATAGGTCAGTGTTTAAGGAAGAACAAGATGCCTAGGTTTACAGACTTCTGGCTCTATTTCCTTCTTAACACTACAAACCTAAACAAATAATCCATATGGTGTATGTAGTACATGGGATCACACTACAGCAAAGGATTTTCAAAAATTGCCATTTCTGTTCGCAAATGTCTATACAGATTTGAAATACAGCTTCTGGCAGTGGCAAGTGCAAAGTTCACTCGGAGAAAATCACTGTATGGGACAGTCCCAGAATACCCTGTACATAGGAGAATTTTCAACACCAGAATGCCAGACAGACATAAAACCAATAGGAGCATAGTATCAGGATTTTCAGAATAACTCAGTTCCCTTCAGTGCCTTCTGGGATCTAAGTAAGTTGGTAGAAAGGAAGAATACTCTCGAGTTTTGTGGTATTTTTTTTTTTTCTTGTTTGTTTGGGTTTTGTTTTGGGTTTGGTTTTGATTTTTTTATACAAAACCGGAAAAGACTGCTTTATCTGAGAGAAAATATGAATATTCTTGTTTTTAAAAGCTGAAAAACAATGGAAGCGTGTTTTTAGTTAAAAGCTTACATTTAAATAAAAATTAACCAGCATTGTAGCAGAGCTGTTTCTTAAAGTATGTTCCAAAATTTAATTCTGTATGTTTCATTTTAAATGTTTTTAATATATATATATATGTATATTTATATATTATATATTTGGATGTTCCTGTTATTCATAGTTTATGTATGTGTAGTGAGAAAAGATTTACTAGTCCTTAGTACCTCCTATATTTTATGGCAATAAGAACAGTAATCAGACATACCTGATTTATCAGCTGCAGTCTTTGCTGGAGTCAAAATTTCTTCTCAAAGTTAAACAGTGCTGAACTTCTGAGTTTCTCCTGTTACAGAAGCCTGACCTGGAAGGTAATTCGTAATTGATATTTACTGCTTGTAAATATCTATTAACTACCATGCCCTCCTATGAAGGCTGTTGTGTCAACAGTCCTGAAGACCTCTCTTTTTCTTCTCTTTGTTCCCAGAACCCATGTTGTCCTGCCACTGTGGCATACTGACGTACTCTGTGGACATACAGAGCATTTGGAAGCAGCCCCCGCTCATGGCTCTCTGCCGTGACCGCCAAACCAGAACCTACAGTAACGATTTTGTAACCTGTGAAGAGTGGTTGCTGGGAAATAAAAATATCAGCAATAGCAACTTTTTTTTCTGCAATAGTGGGAAAAGTGGGGAAAGAGAAACAGAGTGGAGCAATTTCTTGCAACTACCTAGAAGCTCAAAACCGTTTTCCACAAAAAGTGATTTTCTGTCAGAAGTCAGGGCTGTCAGAAATCCTGACTGTTTTTAAGGATAGGCCTTGTCTGGTCAGAACTAGTTAGGATCTGGGCTGGGATGCCAAGCTGTTTCACAAACATCACCAAAATGTCCATCACAAGTCACAAGATTCTTTTTTAAATTTCCCCAGGACATAGCAGCCTGGCCCGGTTTCACGTATTATGGATGAATAGTGAATACTTTGCTACAAATCTTGGTGAACTGTCTTCCAAGATACCTTTTTATAACATACAAAAATGTGAAAAATTAATGATTCAATGCTAAATATGATGCAGCTTTTACAGAGGTGAGGGTGGTTATTAGTCTTTTATGTATAATATTATTACTTTAGCTTGCTGATTGTTATTAATTCAGTTTTTGCTGGAGTTATTTAATAACTGTCATTTTTCATTCTTCTAACTCTTTATTCATTGTCAGCTGTGGACGATCTGCCAGCCCACATGAGAGGGCAGGTTACACTCAAAGGAATTTACTCTGGTTTAGGGACATGTGAAAAATCTGAGCTAATTGCGGTGCAACTTTATACTTTAACTGCTGCTTATTAGCGACTTAGCAGATGTCTGTGACTTGGTACTCTGTTGTTCAGTGCTCGTACTGGGAACCCACAGGACTCAGCGAGACGTAGGCACTTCTCTGTGAGGGATGTGTTAGACCAAGCTCCTGTGTTCCCAGGTCATGCCTTTGAAGAAGATATGAAAAGGTGACGGTTGGGGGCTGCTGCCATTTGATGGCCCAGCATGCAACATGTATTTGTTGTTCGAACCCACATCTAGAGACGGTTAGAGGACATAGCAATGCCCACATCTCTCTAGTATTAAAAGATCCGTGATGCCCTGACTCTGATCCCCTGTCAGACACATCTGGGAAGGAGATGATTCTTATGTAAGGCAGAGAAAGCACTGGCAGAGTGGGCTTAAATATGAGAAGTAAGGAGAATGAAGAGGCTTAACAAGGTGAGGAATGGTTTTCTGTAGTCTTCTTTGGCTAGGCAAAAAGCACTGTTTTATAATGTAAGTAAAGCTAAACCTCTAGGAAAGTATTCTGCTCCAGAATGTGTAGCACTCTCAGTCCTTCCTATGCTGAGTGGATGTGTAAACAATCTGAAGAACACCCTCCTTTAACTTTTTGCTGCTAGAAAGCACCCTTGTGCATGCATTTAAACCCCACTTTTTTTAATTGAGGAATAGCTCTAGCAACAAAGTGAGTGATCTTTGTGGGTTTTTCTGAAGCAGATACCCCAAATTAAAGTTGCAGCGAAATGATTTGTGTGTTTGAATGTGCAGGCTGCTCAGCTGTATGTCTACCTGTGTGAAGAGACCATGTGAATGCACCTCAGTTGCTCTTTCAAGTAACAGGGTGAAAGCTATGTCGAAAATGTTGGAAGCCATGTGAATTTGAGCTGGCATTCATGTGACTGTTGTTTTCTATGTCTTCTTTTGACAAAATGATGTAAAAATATGTTTTCATAAAAGACATATAAAAGGGCATTTATTCCCCCTTGGCAAGGGCTGCCAAATGGTGATCTCCATCCATCTTGCAGCTGCTTAGCGTACACACTGAACAAACTTCTGGTGGTACATATAAAGCAGAGATGAACAAAGGTAAGAGATGGGTATATTCAATACCCAGGTAACAGGGAGAGAGAAGAGGGATGTCACAAAAAACAGCTGTTGCATTTTGCAATAACTTTTGTCTTACAGAGGCATAGGGAAAACAAAAGAGGGAGGGCCATGAAGGAGCACTTACTTATGTTTTTGTACCCAAAATGGTGAGTGACCTGGAAAGAAAACCACAAAAAAGCATCAGTTTAGATGCCATTCCTGAAGTATTGAAAAGGTAAGTGAAGAGGAACCAGGTGACAAAAGTGTCAAACAAGTGAAAACAACACAACTTCTGTGTATTAAAAAAACCCCACCTCTAGCATGGCTTGGCTATGTGTCCCTCAGAAAAGACAGTGATGCAAATATTGCTGCACCGCAGCCTCAAGGACTTTGCTAAGCCATGTTTCATACAGTATCTCAAAAAAGATATGCCTCTGCAGCAAGATGTGCACCCCTTTAAGAAACCCATTTCACATACTCACACACTCACCTGTGTGGTAATCTGTCCATCTGACCAATGCTGTCCTCTGCAACAGGACAGGGCACTCTTGCTCTCCCAGGAAAGCACAGTCCCATACCCTTCAAAGTTCCTGATGACTTTGTATAGATTTGGAATGAATTAAAGTTTTTGGGAAGAAGGGACAGAGAGTAATTTTTGTTTGTACTCTACTGTTAAGGCTCATATGATTTCCACAAGCTTTATACATCCTATCAGCATCCCATCAGAAACCGAGCTGTATTTCCACCTCTACTCACCAATTGCAAAGTCCATCTTCAGTGCTGGGTCCAGTTCGGGTCTCACCAGTACAAGGTGGACATGGGAATACTGGAGTCCAATGAAGGACCACAAAGGTAATTGAGAGTTGCGTACCTATCATATGGGAGGGACTGAGACAGCTTGAGAAGAAAAACCTCAAGGAAGAACTTACCATTGTCTATAAGTACTTGATGAGAGGCAGTAAAGATGACAGCCAGCCTCTTAGTGTTGTCCAGTGACAGGACAAGAAGCAGTGCATGCCATCTGAAATACAGAAAATTCCTTTTAAACTTAAGAAAGAAACTTTTATACTGTAAAGATGACTGAGCACTGCCACCGGCTGCCCAGAGAGGTTGTGGAGTCTCCATTCTTGCAGATATTCAAAACCCAACTGGACACAGCCTTGGGTAAACTACTCTATAGACCTTGCTTTGAGCTGAGGGGTTGAACCAGGCAATCTCCAGAGGTGCCTTCCCACCTCAGCTGTTCCATGACTCTGTGCTTTCACTTGCATGGTCTGTTCTTACTTCTTGCATCTGTCATTTGATATTACAACATATGCAGGTTGGAGTGTGCTTCTCACATTCCGCTCTTTATATTTCTGTGAACCAGGATTACAATTGTCCTGGTTTATGTATTTTACCTGTTAAAACACCTACTTTAAAGAGACAAAAACAAAAGTCCAGGAAAGCTAGTAAAAATTATTATTTCTAAAGCAGTGATGTTATATCATTGAAGATGTCTTGTTCAAAAAAAACACCAAAAAATGAAAGAAGATATATTTGAAGGTGAAATATTGACTTGTTTTTGTGGCAGGGGAAATCAGCTGTAGCACAAGACATCAGAATTAAATTACCAGGTTTTCCATTGCCCGCCCTTTTTTAATTGAAATTATGGCATCTTTAGGGTGCTGCTTTTTTATGCAATTTTATGGAGCTTAGGGTAATAAGCCCTGAGCTTGCTTAATGGTAACAGGAACTATAATAATCAAAATAATAGAGTAAAATACAGGAGACAGATTTCATGGTCCCTTACTCTGAGAGGCACTTATTTTAACCCTTTGGTGAATGCGTAAGATGATTTTCTGAACTTCACATTGGGTGGTAGGATAATTGTGGTGCTTTGAGCACAAATGTGTACTTTGTCTTAATTCCATGCACATATTTCTTCATTCTACTGCCTCTGAAGTGAAAATCATGTCCAAATGGAAGCAAGGGAAAAGAGGAAACCAAAGTGAATCAATGATTGCCTTCAGCCTTGGGAAACTCATACATTTGACTTGTAACTGCACATGTGCTGTGGTGGTTCGGCTTGTCTCTGCACACTGAATGTACAATCAGGAGGTGAAAGTAAATTGCCAGAACATCCTAAAGAAAGTATCTAGCTCTTATTCCCTATACTGGGCAATCGTATAATCCAAAAGGTGTATATTTAGGGATTCAGAATAACCTCTGGGCAAGAGTCCCTTCCCCAGGTTTACTGATTTTAAACAACTAATTGGTGAAGAGTTAAATAAGCTATGAATCATGGTGTATATCGGTAGCTGTCATTCAGGTGCCTTTAGAGGAGGGACTGGTCTTTTGATAACTTTTTTATTTAAAAGAATTACATTTAGCACTGGTGTCAAAAACTAAAAGTAAAAAAGAAAAAAAGTGACTGATTTTGGAAAATATTCAGAGTGAAGGGAGGATGTTTTCCTAAGAAAGATTTTTAAAATTGATTATTTGGATGTAGAATGAGAGCTGTCTTGTAAGAAATATAGCAATGGCCAAAGAGATTCAACAGGTAGATTCACCATGGAGGGAGATTTTCCATCACGTTTTGAGAAAGTCAAAGGAGTCATTGACCAGCATTCAATTTACATTGATAAGAAGCTTGTGCAGGTACAGAAGGGCATTTCTAAGTAATGAGGTAAAAATATTAATGGAAAATGTTTTGGAGAAACATCCTGACAGCAAATAGAAAGCAGTCTCACAGGAAAAAACAGAGAAATTCAGCCGCCTGGGAAGTTTATGCTGCAACTGGACAGAGAGCTAGGGATCTGTGATAGAGCATTCTATTTCAATTAAAGAGATGAGCCAGAAGAGCTTCTAGCCTTTCCCATCTTTGTGTTTTATGAGTACAGGTGTTACAGGCATGCAAAGTAGCATATCTTAATTGTCATCTCCAAATCAGACCAGTTCCACTTGTGTTTGGTTTAGCATACTGTATTTTGATGAAGTTTTCATCTGATTTCCCTTAAGGACAACAGTAGCATTACCATTCATTCAAGAAGTCAAGCTCTTATGTTATTTCATTTACTATGGGCGTAGAGAATTTGAAGTGTGAATTAAAACAATGGGAAAGCCCTTGTGACATGACACAGGAGAGCAAACCTAGAACTTTGACAGTACAAATAGCTGTTGACTGCCAGAGCTTTACTCATACTCCAGTAAACTTTGCTCTGGGAAGAGAAAGCTGCAAAAAGAGCTGCTGGAGCCTAAGCACTTCAAAGTAGATGACATGGAAGTGCAAATCAATAGAGTAACCACACGAAACTTTTCAAGGGTATTTGATGCCTTCATGTGTTCATTTCAAAATGTTACCTCACGAATTCCCACTAACCCTATCTTTCTTGAACTCTCTAGTTATTTCCTGGAAAAAAAAAAAACAACAAAAAAACCCAACTAGCAGGTACTAGGAAATTGTTGTTATAACCTTGAGATTTTGTCAGAAGATGCTTGGAGAATATGAAAAGCTTCATTTGAGCCGATCTTTTTCCAGTATTGTGCTTTCTGTGAAGAAAAGGTACAAAACTTCTGTCATGTACCTATTCCCCATGTTACTCCAGTGCAGTCCTGCTGAAGCACTCCTCAGCAGAGCTCAGCTGGAGGAGTCAAAAGGCATGCATGGTCTGTTGCCTTATTTTGCTGAATTGTACTCTTTTTCAAAAAATGTGCACTTTGTGTTTACCCATCTGTAACATTCTTGTTAAATTGTTGGAATTTTGCTGTTGCTATTACTCGCTCTTGCTGGTACCCTAATGGAGATGTGGTGTGTTTAGGCTGAATGCCAGCTAGTGCTTATCTGTTGTCTAGCTTTGTACTTTGTTAAAAGTTGAAAATAGTGTTGTTTTGCACTAGTCAGTAATGATGAGACATGATTTGTTGATATTGTAATGCTTTTATATAGTTTGGATCTCAGAGTCCTTAGTCAAATAACTTGAAGAAAAATATTTCTACTTTTTATTAGTGAACAATTCTTTCTTCCGATGTATTAGCTGTTACAGTCATAACACATTCCTGTGATAGTTCTGACATGTAAGATACTTTAATAAAAATATCTTTAAGCTTTCTGAAATGGCCATATAAAGTATATCGTACTGTGACTTGGCTACTGCTTTAAAAGATCACCATGCAAATCTTACTGAACTCCTGTAAGGCTCCACTGACTTTAATGAACTTTGGATCACACCCAGGTTTCCTAATGTCAGAGTCTCAGGAAAAGTGCTATAATAAGGTGGCTCTAATAGCATCCTTTCAACTGCTAAAATGCAAGAAAGAAGTTTCTTTTAAATGTTTTTGATAAAATGTATTTCACAGTGTTGCCATACAACAAGTAGCAGAAAAGGAATACTGTTTTAAAGTAGTGACTCTAGAAAAATGCTCTGTATGGCTTTAAATGTTTGAAAATACAATGGGTATATTTCTTTCTGATGTTCAATACTTGTGAACTTGGGATGTGCATCTGAAATTCATCTGAAATTTTATCTTAATTTTGTCATGTAGAGACAGTTGCACTTTTCTGTCTTCTAAAGCCTTCATAAACCAAATAAGTTGTTTTCTTTAATTAGAACAAACAACAAAACTCTTACTTAAAAATGTTTATTGTAAAAAAGTGGCTAGAAAACAACATAAATTTCACTTCACACTTTCTTCAAGTTATCTATAGATGCTGCTATAGGCAACAATTTACTTTCATTCATAACACATTCAATCATATAAAAATAAAAATATTTACATTATGTCCACATACTTTACAAAATCATCAATAAAAAAGGCACTTGGAGGGGTAATGCTGAAAATATTGCATTTCCTTTGTGCATTTTAAAAAAAAATAATTGTCAAACTCCCATGAATCCCCTCTCTTGCACTTATTCCCGTTTTTTAAAAAAGATAAAAGTTTAGAGGAACTATCCCATATTAAAAGATGGTCAAGCATGCACCAGGAATGTTTGAAGCTACAGTCTTTTTTTTTTTTTTATTAAAAGGCACATGCGGTTAATTTGTAGCTTTCAATTTTTCGTACATTCTGTTACATTTTTTTTCTCTTAATTATGTAGTTTTAAAGCATTTCAGTTCATTAATGAAGGCCTTGGCTTCTAATAAAATAAAATAAAAAACACAGCAATGAATAATATTAAACATTTACTAAGGTAAACTTGGAATACTTTTTAAGGCACCTGAGATAAATGGTGTCTAGTAAAATTCACTTGGGTAGTATTTTAATTAAGAGTTCCACTTAAAATACTGTTTCTTTGGTTGAAATGGCTTGGCAGGAATGTATTGTTAACTTTGCGGCCTTTTCTAAGCAAGAAAAGGCAACCTACGTTTGGCTTCATCTACAAAGAAAGCTGATAATGCTTCTTCCTTTAGATCTACTTGAAATGTCATGCATGGTCTTTCCCCATATTTCAGAATTCACACTTAAGAATGCGAATGTGTGACTGAACAGAAACTACTTAAAGCTCATTTCTACTGACATTTTAAGTTCTTCCACTATTTTGTTTGTTTGCTTGCTTGGTGGTGTTTGGGTTTTTTTGGCTGGAAAGTAGACTAGAAAACGCCTTTGGATTTCCACTTATCGTTTGGAACAGGAGTGGAGAAATGCATTGAGTCCAGGTAAACATTGACTGCATGACTCAGTGTGCTACACAGCAGCCAGATTCCTCATGTTTGTGCAGAAGAGACATTCTGGAGAATGTTTTGGAGCAATTTTTGCACTGGTATTTCTTCACATCTGAGTGGGTCTGCAGGTGAGCCCTCAGATTGGATCTGTCTGCAAAAGCCCTGTTGCAGTGAGGACAGGAAAACGGCTTCTCTCCTAAAAAGGAAACATCAAAGGAAAGTAGGATAAAGTTTTAAAAAAGTACATGTTTAGGACAGGTAAAACCTGCTTTTATCTTAAGAAATGAACAAACAGAAAGGATTTGTTATAATAATGTGTAACAAAAAATTAACCAGGCTACAGATCCATCAACTTTCAGCACTGCTGACTGCACTTCAGAACTCAGTTTTTTCAGAATATGCTGCTAGGTGCAGTCTCCAAAGACAAGCTGCTGACACCTTCTGCATTTACAGATGCAGGCAATACTTTTAGGCTGGGCTCCTCCCAGGATTTTCAAATATTTTAATAGAACTTTTTCTGCTTAGCACTGCTTTAGTTACTGGGGTTGAGGGCTTTGAATGACAAGCAGTAAACAGCTGTTCAGATGTTACGTTGTACACAGTGCCATACTCAGAATCAAATCTTGCCTCAACAGAAAACAAAACTCACTTTGGTGACGATGTGTTTCTAATTCTTAATGACTTGAGATAGCGCATGGAAAACTTGCGAGCTGCTTAAGGAGTCAGAAAGCAGCCCTTCATGCACTGCCTTTCTGGTTTTGCTGCTTGAATTCAGAGTCAGCTGGAGCCTTCTCAAAGTTAGCAATTTCCAAAGCCTGAAAGTTAACATAAAATCCTTAAAGCAAAACCTTTGGCTAGTGGAAGTGGGAGAAACCATCCTAAAACTCTCAAGGGAGCAACGCTGATTTATGCCAGTATCTGGCTCACAGCTATGACACCATGCTATCTCTATCCTCCTGCCCACCCCCAAAGAGGAAGGATTTGGTCTTTTAACAATAAGTTTGAAATTCAGCAGACTTATTTCAAGGTTAGTAAAGAAACACTGCTGGTTTTTTCCACCTGTGGAGAAAAATAGCAGAAAGGCATCCTGATGTTATAGCAACAAGAAACTGCAATTGCAATGGTTGTTCTTACCAGTGTGAGTCCTAATGTGTCCTTGAAGTAGCCAGGGTCTAGAGAAAGCCTTGCCGCAGATCTTGCAGACACAAGGTAGCGTGTGGGTCCTGATGTGCATCTTAAGCGCTCCCAGGCTGACATACTCCTTGTCACAGTACTTGCAGCTGAACGATTTCCTAGACTGGGCATCACAGTGCAGCTGCTTGTGTTTGGCCAACCCAGAGAAAGTGGAATAGGTCTTGTTGCATAAACTGCACTGAAACTTTTCGGCTTCAATTGCATGGGGGTCTGAAAGCTTGGACTGGATTCTCTCTTCTTCATCACTAATGGGACTTTCTGAACCACTGTGATCTTTGGAGGAGGTGTCAGAAGGTGGAGGTGGGCTGACTCTTCCCAAAGATGAGGGGTATCCAGAAAGCGGAGAGAGGTCGTTGGGTAGCGGAGATGGTAGCAGCCCAGTTGTAGTCCACACAGTAATGGGATTGTAAGCTACTGAGCTCAGGATCTCTGGCTGTGGTATGATAGGGACCGGATAGCTTTCATATAGGTATGGGGATATAATCACTGGAGAAAGAAGAAAATTTTAAAGTAAGAGAACAAAAAAAGTATTTCAAAAGGCAGCAAAATTAACATTTAGGGGATTAAAAGGTGCATAAATTAAACACACAGTACGGTCATCTGAATATAAGGAGGATTAAGGAAATGCTCTTTCATACATAAATATTCTGAGGGGTAGAGACAGTGTCCTGGAACAGACAAACTACAGTCGGAGCGTCTCTTCACGGCAGCGTGCTGTTTCCAGATCTATGCAGCCTGACACAATGAAGCAGTGAAACTTCCTGCAGGATTTGTATAAAAGTCGCAATTCCACCACCGGCAGACACGGAGCAGGAAAACTCCAAATGCTCTCCAAGTGACTGGAGCTCGCGTGGACGAGCAAACTCTTGTGATTCATTCTGGGCAGCACTGACAGATTTGATTCTCACAACTCCCTCCTTGTAAAGCGAAAGAAAAAAAGGGCTAGCGAGGAACTCGCCCGTTCCTCCGAGCCTGGCGAGCGCTCCCACCCCTCCTCACCGCCGCGCCACCACCGCCACCTCCCCAGCGACGCGGCGGCGGCGGCACGTTCCGTCCTGTTACCTGTGTGAGTGTCCAGCTCGCTGTAATTCGGCTTCTTGGACGAATTGAAATGTTTCTTGACCAGGAAGGAGCGTGGCATTTTGGACGCAGGGCTTCTCCCTCCTCCCGGCTCTGCTCGTGGCGGGCGCGGCGGTGCGGAGGCGCAGGGTCAGTGCGAGCGCATCGGCCCGTTCCGCGCTGCTGGCCCGGCGCGCCCCACGCACCGCGGCCGCGCAGAGGCAGTGCCGGGCGCCCTGACAAGTGCCGTAAATACCCGCCCGTCAGGTGCAGGGGGGAAGGGTTTCCCGCTCCGCCAATCACCTCGGGGGGCTCCGCAGCCCCTTCCGAGCGGGCGGCTGCCCTGGGAGGGCGCCCCGGCGGCGCGGGCAGGATCCAATCCCGCTGCAGGGGCCGGCTCGGGCTCGGCCCCGGCCCCGCCCCCCGGGGGCCGCGCGCGCGGGGGCGCGGGCTGCGGGCGGCGCGCGCTGTCCTGCAGGGCGGGTGGATGGTGCGCTGCGGAGCTTCGGTCCAGAAAAACGTGTCGGTCAGAGTGGTTTGAAAAAAAAAAAAAAAAGAAGTCTGTTTACTGATTCAGCTGAATTATTTTTTCTTTCTGACGGAGATAAGTCATAGGCACTGATTTTTTTTTTTTTTTTGTAAAACAAGTCTGGTTTCCAGATGTTTGCTATAAGAATTACAATGGAACAAACTGTTCATTAAGGGCAGAAGGAGGGGGACGCGCACACACACACGACATTACAAGATAACAAGTTAGCCGGCAGAGCTAATGGAAGCCTTTGAACTGATGGTGTGCCTGCTGTGTTTGGGAACTGCCTTTGAACGGTTGTGTTTAGGAAAGGCCAGAGACGAGCAGCCTGCCTCCCTAACCTGCCTCCTTCCAGGCAGAAGGGCCAGGGAGATACTGCAAGTGAGTTCAAGGAGAGGGAGAAAAGATTACAGCCCTGGGAAAGATTACATTTCAGAGCGGGGTGAGAGGTTTTACATAATGTGCACACTGCTTCAGACTGTTCATGTGAAGAATACTTTCTTTTTTACTTTAAAATTCTGCAGAATGCAAAACCTGGATCTTTCCTTCCTTGGGAGTAGTTATGTCACTCTTTTGCCTATCCTCTTAAAGCACTGCCAAGGAAATTTTCCTAATTATCCAAAGCAGTTAAAAGATGCACAGATAAGCAATCCCCCACCAAATTATAGACTAGGTAATTTAAATGTCTCTAAAACATTCTTCTGCATTAGCATATTTAGGACCTCTTGATTTCCTATGAAGGTACAATCTGTATTATGTATTTCATTTAGGATGAAAGTCACCTAAATGTGCCACAGAATTTTCTGGTTATCTAGATTGATTTAGAGGAGACATCTAGATAGGTTTTTTAATTTGAAAATATTTGCATTTTTAAAATCTGGACAGCTGAATGCTGGTAATTTTCTAACACAAATTACACTCTGATTGACTCTTGGTCTATCCTCCCCCCCAGCCTTGTGTATTAACTACACCTGCCTGGGCACATACCAGTATGCCGTGCTGGTGTGTTGCTGGGGCTCTGTCCTGTCGGGAGGGGGTGCAGGTGGGTGTTCTAGAGAGACCACCCCAGCCCTTTTTTTGTAGCAGGTGTTGGAATAGATGTGAAGAAAAAAAAAAATCCCTCTGGTTCTGTTAAGACACGTAAGAGTAAAGTGCTTTGTCAAGCTGCCTGACTTCTTAATCTTGGGGATGCCAAAACAAGTGCAGAGAAAGTTCGCCATTTTCAAGAACTGATTAAAAAGATTCAGCTGTTCAGCATCTCACTCTGGTGTCTTGTCAGTGAAAGGTATCACATGGATTTCCGAGCTGCAGGGAGCACACCCAGGCTATGGGAGGAAAGGGAAAGTGGCAAGGAAAGGGACTTCCCAGGTACCTGAGTTGCAGCTGGGGTGAAGGAACAGACAGCTCTTCCCAGGAGAGCAGTGCTTGCAGAGACACAAGCTGTTGCTTTCCTCAACTTCACAGAAATGAAGAAATCCACAAACCATTTTTAAAAGGTTGCATTTGTGGTTCCTGCACCCTCTCAGCTCTGCTCCATCTGAGAAGTCCCCCATCCCCTGCCAACTCTGGGAAAGCATTGCATTTCAGGATGTGAGGCATTAGTCTGTATCTAAATAGTCTGTTACATGAGCTGTGATTCAGACCTTGAGCTGGTTTAAGTTTGTGTGTTGAAATGAATGGAGCCATGCAGATTTTCACTGGCTCGGGATCTGTTCTTTTGTATGTTTGTTAAAAGTAAAGGGTCTGATTCACCAGTGAGGTACTCCCTCTCGGGGCATTTTCACCAGCATAACACTGGAGTGATGCAGTTTAAATTAATTGCACTTATATAAATCACAGGAACGTAAGCAGTTAGCCCACTGGCTGAGCTGATTGAAGGATGTTAGGAATTGGGTATAAGGCATGTTATTACATGGTCCTGAAAGGATATTAGCAGCACATACTACCTGAGTGAGGTCTGCTGTCAAAAAAAGGGAGAGTCTGTGTGAGGAGTAGGTGAGTCAGAGTAAACAGGTGTTCTGGGTGTTTACCGCAAATGTGGATGAGAGGGCACTTGGAGATGTGCAGCATCCATCCTCGTGCAAGAAAAGCAACACAAAGGTCGAGTGCGGAAGGCAGGAGGTTTCCCCCTTGGGGGAGCAGGGCAGTGGGGGGATTGCAGAGGGTAGAGGATGGCTCCGATGGTCATGCTGCCTGTGGGCAAAGCCTTGCACCCACCTCTGAAAAATCAGTCCTGAAGCTTCTCTCTCACATTTTTAAAGTAGTTGGTCTTTTACAGATTCTTTAAATTTTTACTTCAAAAGCTCATGTAAAGCTGTCTTGTTAATGCCACTGTGTTGCTAATTGCTGCCCTGCAAAGCAAGTCAGAAATGATCCGAGCAATTCTGTTGCCTGAAATATTGGCTCCAACTAAATGATTAGGTCCAAAGTTTCAACCAAGCAGCAGTAATGGATTATTTTTTATTTTCTATTTTTAATTTTTTTTTTTACATCAGGCCACTTGTTCAAGTGCCTAAGTAACAACCTGTGAGCCTCACTTCAGTCTCCCCATATCTGACAGCTCCACCAAATCTCTTTCCTTGTGAGGCTTTCTGAGAAAGGCAGTAACTTTTGTTAATCAGCTTTCTGGAAATGGAAGGGTGCCAGAACTGTATTTGTTATCAAAGAGGGAAGAAGGAACCAAGCTAAGCCATCATCAGCTTAGTTCTTCTCATGACAGCCTGTATGTCCTTACGAAGCATCAATTACCAGCAAGATTGTTGATCAGAATGTGTTAAATATCTGGATAAACCACAGCAGATTCAAGAAAAATAGTTTCAGAATATTAAATAAGTTATGCTGGATCACTCTTCCCAGACCACAATGTATTTCTCAGGCAGCACTATTAAACACATTTTCCCTGGACGCGCCACGGAGCCCATGGAAGGCAGCGCAGCACAGCGAGGTTCAGAGGAACCCCAGGAGGCCCCAAGCCCAGCAGAGCATACTAAAAATAGCTCTGGAGGTTCATTGATGCAGATGACGACACCATCCCAGAAGGGGTAAAAGTACAAGCAACTCACACATACAGTGTAGCTCTTGCAATTCATAAACCTTCTACATTTCAAAGGAAAGTGTGAAATTGTTAATATGAAAAAAGAAAAAGTGAATCAGCTTTCAATAACCAGTTGGATGTAAAACATATCAACTCAGCTTCAGTGTTACCCGTACTTTTTGTATTTCCCCCTTAGTGCCAGCTGGTGTGTCCTGGAAAGTAAGAAAGTGATGTAACTTTTGGAAGCAGGAAAGGTTTAGTAGAGCTAGAAGGCAAAAAGTACCTCAGTTGTGATTAGGTTGGATGTTGGAGAGGAACAAGCCCAAAATTAACTTAGTAGAAGAAAACTAGTAGGGAATGCTATTCCTTCCTATTGCCCCAATGTATATGCCTTAAGAAATTTTTTGAAACAAGTCTTTAGAGTACCTCTTCTTTCGTATTTTCCTCATCCTTCAGAATGCTGACCTGAACCATCAGCAGAAATGGCAGCAAACTTAAAGAAGGACCGTTATGAAACCACGTCAAGCTCCAGTCTTGTAGGCTTAAAGTTCAATGAGTCAGAATAAATTTGTGCATCTTGGAAAGTTTTTCCAATTCAAGTAAAAAGCCTCCACATTTTGAAGGTTTTGCACCAATAAATACAGCTTTTTTAAAATCAGTAACTTTAAGTCAGAGTTATCAATACAGTTCTGTAATAGGATCTAAGCTTCTGAGACTCCGAAAGATTATAAAACAGGTTGGCTTTTAGGACATGTTATAAAACTAAGTGTTCCTCCGTGTTTTGGTTCACTCAGGTTTGTAATTCCAGGTTAAGCCTATTTAAGAGATGATGATTGAACCACAAGAGTCTGATTCACTCTGAACTTTCCAGTAAGTCAAAGAGCTTTGAAGTGGGTCTCTTAGAGCTCTAAGCCCATCTCTATTTTTGATATGTATCTATAAAAATAATATTAATAGCAGATAAACTCGCCTTTACTAATAGGATGCAAAATGGTTCTGTTCGGATCAAGCAGCTCGAACAAGCCCGGCTTCTGTGTGATCTCTCTCCCCCACACCTCTGTAACTTCGCCGATTTAAGAGGGTTCAACTTAGAGTCAACGTAGCCTGTCATGAAGGAACTTGGTCATAGTTCCTGCATTGTTTCTACATGAAGATATTTTAACAATGGGCCAAATACCCCTGTCATTCCCATCTGCAGTATCTCCGGTGGCTACAGCTGAGGTATTTCAGCTTTACTCAGGCAGAACTGAGATGCGATTCTAGTCCAATAAATATAATTCTGTTTACGTGCATAGCACGGTGACAAGTATCCATTAAACAGAAGTGTGTTACATCCCAGCTAAAGCTATTGCGCTCCGTTTCCCCGACGTTCCAGCACCCGCTGGCACCCTGCGAGCGGGGCCGGAAGATGCGAAGGCGCTGGCCCCGCGCTGCGGGCGGCGCGCGCCCGGCCTCGCGCGGTTGGAGAGCGCCATCTGCCGGCGGCGCCGCGCTGCGCGCAGCCCGGCTGCGGGGCCTGCGGGGGAGCGGGAGCGGGGTGCTGCCGGCGGCCACCCCAGCGGCCAGGCGGCACTTTGTAGTGCAGCCGAGGTCTGTGGCTTCGGGGTTTTTGTCGTCACTACTCCTTGTCGCCTGCAGCGAAGCGAGACATGAAGGCACCGTTCGAGATTTCCTGCTCTGGGGAATGCACGCCTGCGTGCGCACAGCAGAGATGCGCGCTCACATGTCATGTGTTGTACATCTGTAGCTACAACGTGTTTATGTATCTATATATACTTACACGTGTACATATTCTGACATGTACTTCTGGCCTTATTTCAAACACTCAAAACTCACTCATATGACAAATATTTATGGGAGAAAAAGTGCCATTATCCCTATTCTATAAATTAGTAGCTGAAGCATGAAGAGGTAAGGACCGAGATTTTTCAAAATCTTAGTTCTTAAATGTATCTTTAATTAAGTCTTGTGGTGCCCTTCTCTCCCACAGCCTACACTCCTGTCTCCAAATGCCACATAAGCTGCTGTATCATTTCCTATGTAGCAACTGTTACTGTATTTATTTACAGTCTTCTGACAATAAAGGATTATACAGTGTATAATTTTTATTATTAAATTATTATTTATATTGACATGACCTTTATCCACAGTCTGATACAGCTTTATAGTTTTTCACCTGTCACAGGTTTTTTCAAATACAAGAAAAAGTAATTTGATACCTTTTTAAAAATGATCTGCTTGTCCCTTTATTCTGGTAGGTGGGCTAGAGTACTTGGATTTGGCCATCTGTGTTTTGCTTGGGTTTTACTTCTGATGTTCTCATACCAAATACTTCAGAAACCCATGGCCAACTCTCAAGCATGTCCTACCTTGCGAAATGTACCTTCAGGTTCCCCACCACCTTGTTTTTGGAGTAAGTGTCCTTGAAGTAGTGACTGCCTGCCAGAAACTGCAAATGCAAATCTCACCATCATCATACACACTTTGGTATTAGATTGAAATTAGATTATTTAGATTAAAATCTTTGTGAATGTTTTCAGAAATGAATAGATAATAGTACTAAACCGAAGTCTCTGAAGTTATGTATTCATAATACTGCATAGTAGTATGCTCAGGCTTTACTATGTACTAGCCTTTGGTGGATTTGTGTATGTATTTTACCTATGGGTTTTAATGATAAAGTTTATGAATGCTTTGCATATAAGTCCTTATGACTTTAAGATTGAACTGGTTGATACCAACAATTTCCTGCCTTTGGACTAAGTTCATCTATCTGTATGGCACCTCTTCTCCTTGACCACTTTTCCTACACACCTATATAACCAGCTACATTACACTTTTTCCCATTTTGTCCTTTAGAAGTGCAGACAGTTGTTTGTTGCCCGGTAGGCACAACTTGCTCACTCTCTTCCCCTGCAGGTGTGCGGGGTGCAGGATAGCCGGTGGCATTCAGTTTTCACACCGCGGCCACCCCTGCAGCACGGGGACACTGTTTGGCAGCCACGGCTGCGCTGGGGGCTCTGTTGAGGAGCAGTGAGTGTGTGGGGCAGCATGCTGCATGTTGGGGGACAGCAGAGACCTTCCCCTGTGCTACTGAACTTGGTAGTCAGTACTCAGAAATGTGGCATATCTGCATCAAAATGTAACTTTCTTGGGCAGTTATTTTAAATTAGTGGATCAGTGAGTGTCTCTTTTTGTTTATTTATCAATTACATATTTATTTGTTCAAAGGATTCAGACTCATTAGTTCTTTTCTACGTGTAGCCAACTCTTGGCATCTCAGTGGCATGCACTGTAATTGCACTGCTAACAGCTGGGATGCTTATCTTTGTGCTCCAAAATGAGCAGATGATGTCACTCCATAGAGTCTCTATTTCAGTATAAAGTCATCATTTTGCTGTGGCAGCAGAGGGTGAGAGCTGCTGGGCTCGCTTCAGTGTTACTGTTTCATTCTGAGGCCTAAGGGCCTTCTGTAACCCCTGCTGCTCAGAACAGCAGCTGGCTCATCACCGGTATGTCCTAGTCTTCTTTCCTTCATTTAACATTATGTATTACTTACACACTGGATCCCAGGCAAATGCTGTACTTGGCTATTCTTATTATCTCTTGCACTGACTTCAAGAACTTGGTCTTTCAGTTTCTCAAGGTCTGTTTGGAAGTTCCCAGGACCCCAGAGATTTCTGATAATGAAGATCTCTCCTCTCCTGAGCTCCAGCTTCTTTGCATTCAGACTAGTACTCTGCTTCTGGCTCTGTTAAGCTTGATAAAGACATCCTGCGCTATCTTCTGCTATTGCCTTGGACAATAACCGTTGCCAGCTGCAGGCCTGGTGTCTGAAAGTCCTGCTTTGTCTTTATCTGTTATCACTGGAATAGCTTTGAGGGCAGGCTGATGTCTGGAGCACTTTTTTCCCCTCAGCGGTACCTGGCAAAAGGCATAGTGCAGTTTGTCAGGGACTGGGTGATTCCGTATGCCGAAAGACATTTTCAACATTGCGACCACAGACCTTTTTAGTCCCAGACAAATCAAGCAGTTTATCTTCAGGATTACCACATCGTGACTCCTTTGCAGGGCTCTGTTCCCTGACAGGCGGTTTCCCCAATACCCAAGACATTTTTTAGGGCTTGTCACCACTGTAAAAATGTTAAAGGCTGCAAAAATGAAAAGGCAGAGCTGCCAGCTCTGGTTTCCATGACTGTGAGGGTCTCTGGGCTTTCTGGTCTCCCCAGTTCCTTCCTCAGCAGCTCCACCAGGCTGAGGGATGCCTGTACTTCAGGTTTCTTACTAGCTCTTGTGAAAGCCTTCAGCTGACTACAGCGTGTGCTGGAGGAGTTGATCTCCTTACAGTACATCTCTGTCAGGCTGCTGGAAAGGGCACAGTGTGACTACTATCTTTTCCTTTCATGGTAGCAACAGTCAGATAGTTGCATTTCAACCAAACTGTCTCAGTAACATTCTCTGGCAATGCTACCACCTTTTCATCAACTACTGTACATTTCAAGTGATAGTAACTTTGGTTGGCTTTCTTTTTTTAGTTTCTGTGTTAACAGCCCATGTCCACCCGCTGGCTTCAAAACTGTTTACTGCATATTGCCAGCACCTGGCCACACTTCTTCACCCTCATGTTGTGCCGCTTCTTGGTATTGGTGGGAGTGAGCTGCAGCTGTGCCTGCACATTGGCTAGAACTGGATCCATCACTGATCCGAAAGCCCAATTATAGCTATGGTAGTATGGCTGATTTTTGAATCAGCTGAATTTTTGCTGACCTGTCTCTCTGACTTTCTTTTCCATGGTCCTGAATATTTCCTCTGCAATAGCGTCTGTCATTGCTTATGTACTTTTCCTGTTTAGAGACACACAGGATTAGTGTTTCCTTCAGTAATTGTCTCTGCAATGTGGTATGAAGTGCACCATGAATTATTGTCTCTAGGGAGACAATTTTTATGCCTCCAATGCTACATGAAGATGCCAATGATCTCAATTTTGTGGTGCAAGTATTTCATTCTGCTTCGTTTTTGGGGATATAAAAGCAGTATTTCTCTACACTCTTATTTTGTTTAATACTGCTTGTTCTGCCGCAGAGCTGTGACCTGGTTATGTCCCACCAGCATCTCACCAGCCTTCCCCACAGAGGCAGCTGAGGATTTACCCTCATTCCCTCACCTCTGCCCAGATTTCATTTTGGCTCTCCACATGTCCATGCTTGTGGGTAGTGTGTATCAAGAAGCCTGGCTTCATGTTGTACTGCCTTTTCCTCTAGTTCTTGCTCATGCTTTAGTTCTTAGCGAATTACATCTTTTAGCCTCATTGCTATGAAAGACACAGAGAGAGAGAGACCTTTCTTGGACTGACTAATGCCACCAGAGTTTACAGATAATTTTCTGGATAATAACACTGAGAAGACTGAATAACTACAGATAATCTGTATATGTATAGATACAGATATGCATGTTACTACATGGAAAAGATTAGAGACTGCTCTGAGGCTCGGCATCACAGCTGACTCTTGTCTTTATGTGTAAACTGATCTTTTTGCCCCAAAACAGGTTGGCTACAGCTAAACTGGCTATTAGAAACAGCCTTGTAAAAAGCTGAATGGTACCTAGGCCTTAGCTGGGAGGATGCTAGTGCTTACAGTACAAAGCCATGCTAGGGGAACACTAAAAATGAACCAGTATAGACATTTGTAATCCTGTGCCTTGGCTCTTTTCATCTGCTAATCCAGGCATAGCTCATATTCCAGAAATCAGGCTGATTCTTCACTGAATTAAATATTTGCTAAGATGTCGAATGCTGATGTTAAAACAGGACAAACCTTTTCTCTAGTGCCATGTCTACACCCTTCTTTATAACAGTTATATTCCTCCTAGCAAGTTATATACCTTATACTGTGTATTATATCCCAACATCTATCTTTCCAAGGGAAAAAAAGAAGAAAAATTTGATGTATTTTACTCAAGTTATGCTGTAATTTTATTATGTGGAATTTCAAAACTTGTAAATCAGTCAGTGATTTTCTAAAATGCAGGTCATAGATTTTTCCACTGCTACCCCTGCTCTTTAAAACTTTGTTTCAGCTTCATTTACTCATTATGAAGGATCTACCTCAGTTTATTTGCATCACTTTGGTCCTAGACGCTTATCCATTGCTATCCTACTATCCTCTTAGAGCTTTTTCAGCAGCTGTGGGATAAGTACTTAAAAAATGACTTCAAGAAGATTTAGATATTCCTAACATCTGGGAAACAGCTACCATTGATCCCAAATATCTCACAGTTCCTCATGGCAGGCACGATAGAGGCAGGTGATAAGATGAAAATGCTGAGTCCCATGTTACAAGCATCACCAGGAAAAAGAATGAGTAACCAGTGTGACCAGCTGCATCTTTTGAAGTGAAAGTGGAAGACTTGCAAGAGGAGGTGGCCTGCTGCAAAATCACAACTAACAAGCATTCTGTAGCTGGTCCTATTTCAGTAAAGAGAACAAAAATTTTGTGAGGAGATGTATACACGATAACCTATATTGCAAATGCAGAGATGTTTGAACCTTGGAAAAGTCACATCCTTAAAACTTAAATTACTTTACATCCTTTTCACTCAAGACAGAGCAGGAGTCCAAACAGCAGGATTTCAAGATGAAAGGTAACTATATGGTTAAGGCGTAATTCACTTCATCCTGACAAACATGTTTCATGTCACTTCATCCTGAGAAACAGGTCCCAGCTCGGCAGCAGATTACTACCATTTGTGTTTCAGTTGCTGTTTCTCATTTCCAAGATGGAACTATAGCATTTCCCTCTCCTCTAAGATCATCTCAGGGCTACTGCTTTAAAGCACAGGTGATATTAATGAGGAGATTAGTGGAGAGGATTGAATCCTTGGAGAGGATTGAAGCCTGGAAGAAAGTTCAGAGCCAGAAGAGGCTGATGACAAAGGAATGGAGGGAGTCAGAGGAGATAGATGCAGCTGGAACATGTGCCCTGAAATTCCTTCAAGGCTGCATCATTTGCCACCCCAGAAGCAAAAGGTGGTGTGCACTTGTCCTTCCTCCTCAGTTCAGCCATTTTGCTCCTGTACCTTTTGCACACATATCCTTATCATTTTGCAGAGTAAATCTCTGAGGTACCATTTTGAAAGATTGTGTGCTGGACAAAAAAAAAATAATAAAAAGAATCTCAAGCTGGCGCTGAGGCTTTTTGTTTCTCTGCCTCCTGGTGAAGCAGATATGAATGAATTGCTCCTGTCATGTGGTATTGCATAATTCATGAGCTGAAATAACTATGAAATGCTTTGCTGAAATTTTAAACATAAGCAGAGAAAATGTGTATTGCAAACCCTAGTTTAGAGCGTTGACAAACACAGAATATAGAAAAGAGAGGCCTTCAGGGCCTTTAAGAAGATTGCTTTTCACTTTTTTTCCCCTTTATTGCAGTTCTGTTTCCTTATTAATTACCCTTAATAAATGAGTCAATATTTATGTGGGTGATAACACTGGCTATACTAGCTGCTAGACATTTCAGGCAATTACCTATTTTGAAATTGCCTAATCCCCAGTTTCTTTATCCCCACACAGAACAGATTGCTTTGATGTGAAGTTCAAGATTTTTCAGTGACTTGAGCAGGCTGCAGAGGCTGCTCTTCAAGGAGGTGAAAGGTAACTTTGCCTTAAGTTTAGCTTGATCTGTGCCCCTCGTCAGCAGTCACTGCCAAATTACCTACGTTACACAGTTATTTTTCTCACTTGATCACTTTTTCCTTATGAAATGAAATGAGGTACCCAAAACCAACCTTGCAGTCTAAGGCAGTTTAAAAAAAAAAACCAACTAATAAAATGAGCTAATACTGAAACAGCTTTAAAGCCTACTGAAAGTCAAACTGAGTGTTATAGCATGTAAAAGCAAATACCTGCTGTTGTATGCAGCTCTCAACTACATCATGGGTTTGATACACAGATCAGATATTGCTTTACAGTTTATTGTTTGTGGACTGCTTAGTTGCTCATGCAGCCTTTTTGTCCGGGGTTCTTTGTGAAATGTATAACGATAAGAAAGTTTTGTGTAGGAGAGTCAGATAAAAAGAGAGAAGCATACTTGGGAGAAGAAAGAACGAGTGAACCAAATAAATTTCAGGTATTGATCTCTCAGATCATGTAAAGCCTTTGAAAAACATGGAGTCTCTTTCAGCTGGCAGAGAAGTCCTTTCAGTTCTACTTTACTGACCTCTGAGTGCCAGCATAGTGCTGTGATAGGAATGTTTGCCTCCTGAATTGCTTTAGGAACAGTGTTTCAGTTCTCTCAGATTCTCCTTGAACATCATACTTCTTCAAAAATTCCTTTTTATTCAAGTGTCTTTGTTAAGAATTTTCTATATCTTCTCAATCCTAAACTGTCATATGCTTTTTTAATGGATTTCCTTGGTTCTTTACATTTTTTTCTTCCAGCAATGGTTACAAGTTTTCACGTGTGAAAAAGATTACAAACAAACGTGCAGCACTGTGCAAATTACTAAAACCTGTCTTAACAACTTAGGTGACCTTTCTTTGCCAGAGTAGGCAGGTGTATCTGCAATGGGATGGGAGAAGGATGCAGCAGGACAGCTTAGGGCTATTTTGCATGTGCCTGGCAATAACGTCAAACACGCAGTAAATGACTAAATCTGGCTTTCCTGGGAAGCATGGTGCATTACCATGCCACCACAGCCCAGCTGATCTGCACATGCACTGCAGAATTATCCAGGACTGCCAGCCATATTGTGCAACTTGTCCTTCACCAGCCTGGAGGTCACCAGTAAATGTAGTCCTCACATTTCATACAGACAGAGCTTCCTTCTGAGACAAGAGGCTGCATCTGAGAGGAGCCAGTGTCATCTGGCAGGCCGGGCTCAGGAGTCAGCTACCTCCATTTTAGTGATGGAGCACTGAAGCACAGGGGAACTAGAAACCACACTCAAAGCCATCAAAAAAAACCTGTAGAAGTGGAGCCGGTCTATTGAGAAAAAGACTAATTATGGAATTACCTTTCCTTTTCTTGGCATTATTTTTAAGCCATCACTGAAAGAAGACGATTTCATCAGCAGGCCTTTGGTACGTCAGCAAGGGAGATGGGCAGTGACTGAATAGCACATTTTGCTATGAACCACATAATCAAGTTATTTCTCCAGTTACATGCAGTGTCAACTGGCATTATACCTTGTGTCTCATTAAAATCTAGAGGAGTAAGCTACCTGGAGAATTTGAGTAACTTTTGAGAAGATATAATAATGCAAAAGACCAAGGGGATTCACTGTCAGGGATGTTAAAAAAATTACCAGCGAAGAATTAAAAATGAATCAATGATGAATAATCATGTTCTATATCAGGTAAGTCAAGCCATTGTCTCTGCAGTAATTAACTGTTCCAATGATATGGGCTGGCAACGTAATGGGGAAGCAGCACTGAACACGCACTAATTACACTTGCTTTCAAATTCAACAGAAGCTGAACAGCTGTTTGGTGCAGTAGGTAAATTAAGTGCACTAGTCAGATCCAATTTTAGAGTTAATCCTTGATGTCACTCAATGATTAATGTGTAGGCTGAATGTTTAAGGGCATGATTCAGCTAAAAAATACTGTCTCTCAGTGTTTTATTACCTCTTGCTGCCTTGATCACACCTTCCCTCTACAAAAACACATTTGGGTGTGTGTGTGAGGAGGGGGTAAGGAAGAAGCAGGTGAGGAAAGTGGCTTCTGTTGCTCTCCTTGCAGAATTTTCTTGGCAGATACTCATTTGTGGGGAGCGGAAGGAGAGAACAGGATTTGTCTTCTCCTCCTGAGAAAACAGCTGTGGGGACGGTTTGTAAGGATTGAAGTTATAGCCTGTACCTGGAGCCTACTGGACTAGAGATAAACTAGGGCACTCATCAGAGGAAAGAGCTGTCCCAGTTCATCAGACTGCCTTAAAAGGCATTTCAAGCTGGAAAGGAAAATTTTAACTATATTATGTTAACACATGAACTCCTCAGGGATTGACTGAGTGGCTCCATGGTCTACACCACTGCATCTTCCTACCTTTTTTATTATGGAAGCCAACCGCTATAGTAAGGTCTGGGACCCTGGGCTGGAGTAACAAATTGTGATAATACAAACTTTTCCTGCTGTCTCTTCCTGCTATGTCTAACATATATTCCATATTCTGGTAGTGAACACTCTTTCTCCCCAGCTTGTAATGAGACATTGATGGTGCTTCATTTCTGATGATTTGTTCCATGCTCCACAAAAGATCCTGACGTCAGGGTGTGAAGTGGAAGGGGGCTGGCACTGGTCAGTAAGAGCTGAAGAATCACCACAGCTGCTTCTTCTCCATTTAAGGGTTGGCATGATAGTCAGAAATCAAGAGAAACCACATTTTCTCTCAGCCAAGTGCCTTGTTAGACAGAAACAACCGGGATTTACTTGTTTAAGGAATTTACTTATTTACATTCAGCATCTCATAATGTATGAGGGCTGTTTTGCTGCTTCTATTTTTGAACCCCTAAGTAAACTCATAGAAAAACACTAAAGTAAAATGAATGGGATAAGCTATTTTCACTGTATTATCAAGGGGACTTTCCTGGTGAGAGACATGTGACAAGTCATATCCTTTGGCAATCTGAAGCTTAGGTCTTTCTCCAGGCCTTCAGTAGCAAGTGCATTTCCTTTATAATTTACTTCAGCCAGTGCCCTGTCCTGTCTGACACAATGACAGGCTCCCTTTGATCACTTAAAATATTATTTTTAAAAGGAAAGAAAAAATTACCTTTTTGGTCAATGCTGGTTTTGAAAATGAATTAGTCATGTACAGAGATTTTTGTCTCAGGCCAGCGCAGAGAATATATAAGGAGTTATGTTCAACATTCTTGCCTGGATGCTACTTCCCTCAGAGCTCATCAGCAGTCCTGCTCTGAAGCATGACTTTGATTTAGGTGCATTCATTATCTGCATATAAATTAGGATTAGTTTTAGGTTTATTAATGAGTCTACAAAGGCAGAATCATGGCAGGGAAAGACAGAAATCAGCCTGTCATCCTCCTTCTAATGTAAGATTGTATGCTTTCCATAAATAAAATAACTTGGGTGAGTCATATAATCAGTACTCACAGGGTCAGATGCAAATTTATGGTCCCTAAGTCCTCTCTAAATGCAAATACTGGGGCTGCAATCAGTACTTTGTTAAAAAATCAGGTATTGGCAATTTCAGCATGGACTGAAATAGGTTTAGTTAAAACACTTTTAGTGGAATCAAGCTACATCTTAAAAACTGATCTCTGTCATAAAATCATAGTTTATCTGTATGATGTCATGTCATAGAAGCACAGAAAGCCAGGAATAAAGAAGTCACTACACTCAAAGCTTTCTAGATCTCCCTTTTATGGAAGCACAGTATGAGTGCAGAAGAAAAGGTTATACAGACTTGCTCAATAAACACCATGTTGTAATCGAGATATGAAAATGTGGTGTGCTAGGCAGCATTGAAACAAATCACATTAATATCAGAAAATAACTTACAGTCGTTTTGCAGAACTCTGAAAGTTAAACTGAAAGTCTACAGAACTGGTCACCAAGCGTAATCAAACACAGCAAAAGCCAGCAAGCACCACCTCTGTGCTAAAATACAAATATGTTGTGGTGAACTGCCTCTTAGAGGCGTTCATGTGTAGATATGTGTTTGGGTAGTCAGAGAGAACAGATCTTGAATGAAGAAGTTTCTCTCAACCTCTGGGTCTTGATCCTCAGGTTGGTATTTGCACCTGAAAGCAAATCCTTCACTGAAGAAAAGGAAGAAGGTATCTCAGCCACATTTGGCCTTGCCAAAGTACATGACTTCTGTCACTTCTAATCTGTGACATAGACACACTGGGAGATGGCTTAAAGCCCAACAAAGCATGTGTGGAAGGAAGGAAGGGCGAGCAGAAAGGAAAACCACCTTATTTTGCTTCCTTTGCAGCAAGATAATTCACTCCATCCTTTTTTATTGAATCATCTTTGGATCAGTTACAAGTCTGCCTTAAAAATATTTGTGTTATGTGGTTTCTCGTTACTTATCTATTATTATGTCTCAAAGTGTCATGAGGAAGGCATTCACCTAAATTGGTATAAAGCATATATATCATATCATACATTACTTACCATAGTATCATAGAATCATTTAGGTTGGAAAAGAACTTTAAGATCATTAAGTTCTACCATTGACCTGGGACTGCCAAATCCACCACTAAATTGTGCCTACGAGCACCCCATCTATGTATTTTTTTGAATACTTCCAGAGAGAAAAATTTCACCCTGTCCCCTGGGCAGCCTGTTGCAACACCTTACCAACCTTTCAGTGAAGAATAAAACATCATCCAGTAGTGAGAAAGTGTAACATCTCTATGCCAAAATAAAAGGGTTTACTAACATCTCAAAAATCTTCCTTTAATCTTGACATGTCAACATATAATTCCTAAAGAGGAAAAGATTTCATGGAGATCAGCACATAACACCTACAGCTTTGCATTGATGTGCATAGAAAAGATGGAGACCAAGAGAAAACAAACGGAATTCAAGGAGAAGCATGCAGCATCTCTAAGTTAGAAATCCCTACGCTTAACTTTCTTCTAAAGGTCTGCTCTTTTCTTAAGGAAGCTAATACAGAGTTTGTGAGGGGAAATGGCTATATCTTATTGTCAAAAGGACAGCTATGCAATAAGCTCTGGTTGCTTATACATACAAATCTGATCCTACTCTCTTCTATTAAAAACTAGTGATCTATTTTCATCCATATGTATCATGTTTACGTGTTGAAATCTACTACTAAATCCAGTAATTTCTAACTTAGACCATAGATTCTCGTTAGGTTTGAAATTTACATGACAGTCTTTATATTTTTGTCTTAAAATCCAAGGGAAATAGTAGCTTAATGGCAAAAAATCCTTTTTTAAAATAGTTAGAATATTCTCACACATAAATGTATCCCCTTCTCCCTCGCCACCAAAAAAATACTTTGAGAATGAAACTGAAAAAATGAGAATCTGAAAGGAACTGAAAATAGGCTTTGGAAAAGATTGGGTGACACTGAACAATACAAATGAATGATGTGGGTAAAATCACACTGGAGAGAATGCAAATGGAATTAAAGGAAAATATAATTTAATAGGATAGGGGACAGTGCCAAATGAAAAATATAGACAAAAACATAAAGGAGACAGGGTAGAGTAATAAGAAAAGTATTGAAAATGGAGCAATGTAAAAAGGTGTAAAAGCAAGCAACGACAAAGCGTAAATGAAAAGGAAGGAGTAGGCAAAGAAATTTAAAGAGGCTCATGGCACTGAAATGAATAATTTCAAGCATAACGTTACAAAATCCATAGGTGTACACTACTGGAGAAAAGTATGAAATGGACATTGCAATAAAATAACGACGTCCAAAAAGGTGACCACCTGATTTGTGTGTTCAGAAAGAGACAGAAAGACAAATGTAATGAAATTAAATAGATCTGTGAGTTTCCTTTCCATGAGTATAGTTAAGATGTGATAAGCCTATGTATGTATATGATTTGGGGAACACCAAAAAAGGTGTAGCATATCACATTGTTAATAATTTCACTTCATATAAATTGCACATCTCAGCTTTTACATTACATGAAATGAATTTCGCAGTCCCAGTGTACACAGGCATGGATGAATTCTGAATCATGCAACATCTGTGTGACTAACAACTCATCACACTTGTGAAATCCAGCCTTTACCAGACCTAAGAGTGTAATAAAAAAGGGAATGATACTAGATCTCAGCTGCTGTAGCAGAGTGGTGTATTTGGCGCATCTTGTAAAATGCAGCCAAACTGTATCTACAAGCTCTTTTGTGATGTCATTATTCTATGCTCTGAGAATCACCAAATTTGCTCCCTAAAAATTCCAACAAAGACCCACATGTCTATCTTGTAAGGCTAAGAAGAAAAAAAAAAATGGAAGGAAAATATTTTTTTGCTGAAAATGGAGTCTTATGAGCAAAAAGACCATGAAACAGAGAGTATGCTGTTGCAACTGATTTTTTTCCTGTTAAAGGGTTGGAATCTCGCACTTACTGTTATGAAAGTGAGCTATGACTTTATGTGCCAGCATATGACTATCTTGTGATTCTGATATCCAACGACCTGCCTAAACTTTGGAAAATCACTTAATCTTTAGTATGGTTTTACAAGTCTGAGGAGGCTTATGACTCATAAAATACTTCATCTATTATCGTTGATAAATAGAAGTGATGCATTTTGCTTTTTCATTCACATTGTCATATTTTCCATGTATTCACTGTAGAAAAGTAACTTTGTTTGGATGCTTTCCATACTAGAGCAAAGATGAAGAGATCCAAAACAAATGTGCAGTTTTTAAGAGGGACTGTAGTATTTACATATCTGTCTATAACTTTTGTCACCTTGAATTCCTTATACTTTTGCGTTTCAAGAGACAGTGAGGTCAATTCTTTACATTTTAAGCTGCCTTCTAAAAAGAGAGACAAATCAAGCACATAGACCATTTATATATAAAACTGAAGATAAATATTTTGCTATAAAACTAGTAAAAGAATGACGAAGAAATAAAATGTTCTAAGCTAATCAACAATATTTATAAAATTTAAATCCATAATCTGTCAAATTAACTCATAAAGTTTTGCCATCATTTGAAATGTAGAGAGATAACCGAAATTTACATTTGCTCATTATCTGCCTGTCTGAATTTCTGCTTTGAGAAAAAAACAGGTGTATTTTTTGCCAATAGAAAAACCAACAGATATAAAATAGAAGTGTGCACCAGTTTATATTATTGCTGCCACATTACCCACCCAAAACTGTGAAGGGAAAAAGTTGTATAATGTACATATGTATACTCTAACTATAATATAGTATAGTGTAACTATAACTTCTCATACTTTAAATTGGCAGAAGCAGTTTAACGCTGAGTTTCTTTGCTTAACTGTTATTTTGTACTCTTCCAAAATTTTTTTTAAGCTTCTGTTGTGATACACCGAAATTTAGGTTTGCTGCTAACGTTTTGTGAGGACTATCAGAGTACCACTGGATAAAACTGAGGAAATGCAATGTGACACACAAATGCTTTTTCTGTTTTAAGAGTGATTGTCTTATTTCATACGAGGGAAGGATGCAGGACTCACAGGAAGGGGCCTTGCCAATTTGTGCCTTTGAGCATAGATGCAATTTGGTTTTGAGACTGCAGTTTCACTGGTAATAGTGGCAAGTAAAGCGGCACTTGCTGCCCATTCCCACTCGTGCTGGCTGCCAGGGGCTCTAGAAAGGGTGTTATCAAAGGGCCAGTTAGACTGGGTTAAAGTACATATGGTGATCAAATATTGTGGAGCCCAAGACTTTAATGTACAAGAGTATTCTGTGAATTTCGTAATTGTCCTGGTTTTAATAGTTTACAGAGATTCTACAATTAAGCCTTCAGGTTGTACGTAGTGGCATCAGAGCCATACATTGTCAGCATAGCAGTGTACTCACTCAAGTCAGAACAACTGTGTTGACCCTTGGGATTTGTTTCTTCAGGATTTCTTGCATTGCAGTTTAATGTATTTTTTTCTGGTCGCCTTGACTTTCCAAACAACCCTAGATTTCATTGATCTTCTAGCCCAGAGATCTGAACTGCCTATTTCTGAAGTTTTCTCATTTGAAGTGCTAAGGAGCCTCTTACAGCTATTTTGTATTGACACCAGTGTCGAGCTGTTCCTGCCTTTCATAATGTGCTCTTTGAGAGCCATCCCACCAGTTTTGGTTGTGACGATGAACTAAAGGAACACCGAAGAATAAAACCAAGAGGAACTGCAACAAGTGCAGAAATGTTATTACATTTTTAAAGCCAACTGGATCAAAAAGAAACTTAAATAGGCCCTCTGCAAGGTTATTGGCAAAAAGGTGATTGACTGCATTAAAGCTCACAGCTCTTTGAACACATGACAGGAGCAGCTGCTGACCTACACCAAAATGCTAGTGTTAGCAGTATAGCCTTTTCTGTTGCTTGACTAATGTAGTACTGACATGTCAATATGCTTATACAGTAAAATTAAAGGTTTTTGTAAGGCTTCTCTTAAAAATCTATCATACTCTGAATTAATTCAGTGCTGTGTTCCAAAAAAGCAATGTATGACTGGTCATAGATATTGCAGAACCAAACACATAGTCATGTAAATTAAAGATATGTAATGACCATTATATGCCAAAATTAAATTAAGAGAATTTGACACTTGAAAAGCATCTTTCATCCTTAAGTTTACATATGAAGCCTAAACCCATAGTGACACTACAATGCTACCAGTACGTATGAAATGACCACATATGTTTTGTTTGTTTGTTTTTCAACAGTTTTCCTGTTTGGAGATGGTAGGATAACACACAGAGAAAATTTTATTTTTATATATAATTTAAAATGTATTTAAAATTTAAACAACATCAAAATAAAGAAAACTGTAAGCTAACAGAGGTGTTCCAATGTTATCAGGTATTTACCACTATAATGCTTTCATGGAAAAACAAGCAGCACCATGGAAAGCAGAAGTGATGAAGGCTGGTTTTTAGACTTGATTCCTCTGCTTCATTTGCTGATATCAAATAATCAGTGAGTTCTGACTACAGCATTTTCATGGCTGGAAATTTTGTAACACCCCTCTGGGCAATGGATTTCTGGATGTTTTTTTGAGAGCTGAGATCAGACTACATTCAGTGAAGGTACCAAGAGAGCTATCCTCCTCCAACTAGCTGCCTTGCTTTTCTTTATATTTTAGGAACTCAGCACATTAGGACTTGTTCTGTCTGTCAAATTTAATAGTGTATACTATAAGCAAAAATTACAGGACGTGCAATCTCACATATGCTATGTGTACATAAAAGATGATTGCATAAGGCTTGTTTCTTTGGGATAAAAAGGTATTATGGTTTGCCAGAAGCATAAAAAATAATTTAAGGGGATTAGGAGAAAAAAAAAATTAAACTGCTTCATCCATCCACTTGCTGGTGCTTAGGTGCATAGTTCCATATACAGAGCTAAGGATTAGGTCTTCAAATTTCAGCACATTCAAAGATGTCTAAAGTGAACAAGTACATGTGAGCATATTTGGCATGTAACAAAGCAAGAAATATTTTAAATGCTATAAAACTCTAACTAGTAAATCATTAAAGGAATATTTCTATGTTCTTCATCTCACTCTGTAGCATCTTTTTTTTACTTATGCAAGCTGAGTGAAGATTGCAGTGTCTTGGAAATAAGTATATCTGCTCTTTAAAAGCACAAGTTTGGTAGTCCAAAGAAATTATAACCTCAAGGAAGTCTTATCCTCTGGTTTGCATTTAGTAATTTGACTAATGTCTATAAAAATGCACTTCTTCTTACAGGTTAGTCTTCTGTTTCTTTATTTTCCAAGGCAATTTTTCACCTACTGTCCAACCGTGGTGCTAAAATTACCTCTGCTGTAAGACAGGTGAAGAATATCAAGTTATTGACAAACTCTGAAATATTTGAAGGGTAATCCAAATTTAGAAGTAGGAGAACAACATCAGGAAGAGAAAAAAGGTCTGTCCTGAAATTTTCTCTTAGAAAACTGCATATGAAGTGGACTTCAATATTACTCTTGATACATTACCTCTTATGTTTCTTTTCAGCAGCTATTTTTGCACTACTAGTAAACCCAGTGAAATAAAACTCGGTATTTTTTTTGTAAAGCAAAATGCCCAAATCAGTGAGAGATACTGATTAATAATAACTAGGATTTCAGTTCATTTTTTCTGTCTCCTGACTCTGGGTTTCCTTCATTTCTTCCTTCCTTGCTTATATTTTTTCTAGCTTCTTATGGATGTGGTTGAATCTGGTAAATACAAAAATGTTCTAGCCTAATTGAAAGATTCTTCTTAAGTTATGCCTTTGCAGTTAAATGTTTTTACTGATTAAAACAATAATTGAAAATTGTCAACAATATTTTGTTTCTTCCCATGAATAACTGTGAAACAATGAATTTGGAAGATTGAGAGAACTCCAGGCATCTTTGCTAGTGTTATGTAAATATGGAGGGTTTATGGTATATGTTTAATTATACAGAAGCGAAGACTTTGGGTGAGACACCACCCCTCTGCAAACTTAGACATTTTCTTCCTGAATCTACTACCACATTGCAAAGGAACAGAGAAGGTCTTTTGGACCAAATCATTTGATGTTGGTGTGTTCTCAAGCTTATTGGCAGTTTTTTGACCACCTTTCTCTGCATCTGAGGTTAATTAGACAGTTAATCAGGTAGCTCCCACTCAGTGGAGTCGGGGAAAGGGAAGCCCTGTGAAGAAAGGGGCTGTGAATGGGGTGAGGGCAGGCTCTGCTGCAGGGTGGACCCCACCTCTGCTGTGCCCCGACGTGAGGACATGAGTGTCACAGAGTGTGGCTCTGTGCTGTGGGCCTGCCTACGACTCTGTTATGGCTGCCTTGTGTACACTCCCATATCCCACTTTATGGCATGATGAAACGCGGGCCTGGAAAACTTGACTGGTGCCTATTTGAAATGGGAGAGCAGAGAGGTGGATCTCAGCTAAGAACACACTGGCAGGATGAAGCATTTTCCTCAATTGTAGGTGAATGTGTTTTTTAACACTGCACCTGTGATTCTCAAGGAGACTTGGTGATATAGCTGAAAACTCATAGTACAGGTGATATATCCTGGGCTTCAGGAGGGAAGACTTTGGCCTCTTCAGGGGTCTGCTTGGTAGACTATCATGGGATAAAGCCCTGCAGGGAAGAGGGGCCCAAGAAAGCTGGTTAATATTCAAGGATCACCTCCTCCAAGCTCAGGAGAGATGTGTCTCAACAAGGAGGAAGTCGGGCAGAAACACCAGGAGGCCTTCATGGATGAACAGGGAGCTTCTGGACAAACTCAAACACAAAAAGGAAGCCTGCAGAGGGTGGAAGCAAGGACAGGCAGCCTGGGAGGAATACAGAGAAATCGTCTGAGCAGCTAGGGATCAGGTTAGGAAAGCTGAAGCCCTGATAAAAGTAAATCTGGCTGGGGATGTCAAGGACAACGAGAAAAGTTTCTATAGGTACATCTGTGGTAAAAGGAAGACTGGGGAAAATGTGGGCTCTCTTCAGAAGAAAATGGGAGACCTGGTTACTTGGGACATACAGAAAGCTGAGGTACTCAATGGCATTTTTGCCTTGTTCTTCACTGGCAGGTGCTCCAGCCACTCTGCCAAAGTCACAGAAGGCAAAGGCAGGGACTGGGAGAGTGAAGAACTCACTGTAGGGCAAGATCAGGTTCAAAAACATCTAAGGAACCTGACGTTGCACAAGTCCATGGGACCTGATGAGATACATCTGTGTGTCCTGAGGGAGCTAGCAGATGAAGTTGCTGAGCCACTATCCATTATATCTGAGAAGTCGTGGCAGTCCAGTGAGGTTCCCTTTGACTGTAAAAGGGGAAACATAACCCCCATTTTTAAAAAGGAAAAAAGAGGAAGACCTGGAAAACTGCAAGCTGGTCAGTCTCACGTGTCTGCACAGCAAGACTATGGAGCAGATCCTTTTGGATCTATATTGAGGCACATGGGAAATAATGAGGTGATTGGTGACAGCCAACATGGCTTCACTAAGAGCAAATCGTGCCTCACAAATTTGGTGGCCTTCTATGACAGGGTTACAACGTTGCTGGATAAGGGAAAAATGACTAATGTAATCTACCTGGGCTTGTGCAAAGCATTTCACACTGTCCTGCATGACATCCTTGTCTCTAAATGGAGGACAGATGGACTACTTGGAAGATAAATTGGCTGCGCTCAGAGAGTTGCTGTCAATGGCTCGATGTCCAAGTGCACACCAGTGATATGTGGCGTTCCTCTGGGGTCGGTATTGGGACTGGTGCTGTTCAATCTCTTTGTTGGCAATGTGGACACTGGCATTGAGTGCACCCTCAGCAAGTCTGCTGATGACACCAAGCTGTGTGATGTGGTCAACATGCTGGAGGGAAGGGATGTCACCCAGAGGGACCCAGATAGGCTTGAGAGGTGGGCCTGTGAAAACTTCATGAAGTTCAGCAGGGGCAAGTGCAAGGTCCTGCACATGGCTCAGGGCAATCCCAAGCACAAATACAGGCTGGGCAGAGAATGGATTGAGAGCAGCCCTGAGGAGAAGGACTGTGGGGTGTTGGTGGATGAGAAGCTCAACATGACCCAGCAATGTGCACTTGCAGCCCAGAAAGCCAACCATATGCTGGGCTGCATCAAAAGACGCATGGCCAGCAGGTCGAGGGAGGTGATTTTCCCCCTCTACTCCTCCACTCTTGCGAGACCCCACCTGGAGTACTGCATTCGGCTCTGGGGCCCCCAACATATGAAGGACACGGACCTGCTGGAGCGAGTCCAGAGGAGGGCCAGGAAGATGATCAGAGGGCTGGAGCACCTCTCCTATGAAGACAGACTGAGAGCGTTGGGGTTGTTCAGCCTGGAGAAGAGAAGGCTCTGGGGACACCTTATAGCAGCCTGCCAGTGCCTAAAGGGGGTTTATAGGAAAGCTGGAGAAGGTCCTTTTGCAAAGGCACGTAAGGACCTTTTTACAGGAGCATAGGACAAGGGGGAATGGCTTCAAACTGAGAGAGGGTAGATTTAGATGAGGTATTGGGAAGAAATACTTTACTGTGAGGATGGTGAGACACTGGACCAGGTTTCCCAGAGAAGCTGTGGATGCCCCATCCCTGGAAGTGTTCAGGGCCAGGCTGGATGGGGCTTTGAGCAACCTGGTCTAGTGGAAGGTGTCCCTGCCCCGTGACAGGGGGCTTGGAACTACATGGTCTTTAAGGTCCCTTCCAACCCAAACCATTCTATGAAAACCTATGTATGATAAGCTTAAAAAACACATGATAAAAAATAACATTTATTAAAGAGAAAGTTCATATTGTTCTTTCAATGACAGGAGCAAACCCACCCCTACCACTCACTACCCCATTTTTCAAGTAGTTAAGTGTTTTGGAGGGTGTTTTTGATAAGTGGACAACTTAGATAACTTGTCTAGTTAAAAAAAAAAAAAGAGAAAACACGTATCTAAAAAATATCTTTTGGCAGAGTTTAACATCTGTAGCATTTTGTGGCAATTTGAGAATGACTGTAGTAGCCAAAAAGACTAAGGATATTCTTAGGGTAGCAGCATATTATTGTATTGTAGATACCTGGTATGGCCACAAGAGGGCACTGTAAATCCAAAGAAGGCCAGTTTCCACAAACGACGTTCATGAGAGCTGAACGTGTTGGTTTTTCCCCACTGCTGTCAGAAAGCTCAAGGAATGATGACTATGTTTATTGACGTTAGTACCAGATAGATAATTAATTATTTAGGGTTTTTCCTGAGAAGTGAAAAGGTCACCTTCATTACACATAACTTTGAAAAATACCGTGCATATCATGAAACATTAAAATGCAAGCAGTGACTGAGAATTTCAGAGCCCATATATTTGTTTTACATGTCCTTTCAGGTTTGAAATGCTTGCTTTTCTACATTATTGAATGTTGTGTTCTAAGAAAAAATACCATTAACAAACTCTGCCTCGAAAAAGCAAAGGGTTGAGGTGCTTTTCTACTGTGACTGCAAGGAAGATGAGAAATGCTGAAAATAAAACCTGAGAGAGATTACACAGTATTTATTTCAACATCAAAAAGAATAGAAACCTAGTAAACAAAAGGTCAAGATCAAAGAAGCAGGGAAAAATAGAAATTAGGAAGGAAAGAGGAGAAATTAAGCTGTAGGAGAGAAGTCTTAAAAGAGTAGTCCAGAAGCAACATAAGCAACCTAATTTGCAGCTGTGCACCCTGACAGCCTCTGGGCATGTACACCACTGCCCACCGCATGTCTCTTTCTTTCCAAGCTTCTCTAGCCAGCAATGACCATATTCCACCTCCGTGGAATCAGCTCTAACAGCTCTCCCAGGTGCAGCCTTGGGAAATCCCACACCCTGCTTTGCACTTCTGCTGATGCTGCATGGTGAGTTGCTCAGAGAGTCTCACCTTATTTTCTCCCCTTCCTTGGGTGTCATTTCCAGATATGGAGTTATTTCTTGTGGAGGCTAGGGAAAAAAAAAAAAAAAGAAGAGCAACACCTTTTCTTCACATTGCGCTGTAATCCCCTTCTCTACTCTCATGGCATCACACTGCCACAGAGAGCTGTCACCATCTGCAGCATAGGCTTGTTCTCTGGGAGACAGTGTGTCCTGCGTGGCCTTGCTGCCAAGAAGCAGATGCGCAGCTGCGGAAATGGAAGAAGAGCACAGTGGGACAAGGGCCTCCAATCAGTTTGTGTCAGAGGCACATCCGCTGTTTGGGGTGGGATAAGGTGGCGTAACAAATTAGTTGGAAAAATAATGGAATAGATTTAAAAGATATAAAGTCATATTATTTCAGTCAGGTTAATAAAGCTGTTTAAGAGGGTTTAAAGAGAGAAAGTTCAGTAATTGCCTGCCAAACATGCAGCTGCAGGATCTTCCAGCAGTGAATCTAGTAACACTTGAATGTACAAGCAGCTTGATGCTTTTACCCAGGTACACACAATACAAACTCCTAAACCTCACTGAAAATAAATAAACATCAGTGTGAATAAAGGGATGGTTCTAAGATGTCAAACAATGATGTCAGTTCTGCGGAGATTATATTTTAGCTGTCAGAGAGAACAGATTAAAGTAGCCTGTAATTTTGCTTCATACTTCATGTCTCTTCTCTGCTGGCTGGCTCTAGGCCTTTGGAAGTACCTTGACAAGGAGAAATATATGGTACAGGGCTGTAGGACTGGAGCTGAGGCTAAAAGAAACAACTGTAAAGATATGACAAAGACAATGTTATGCATTATATTTCTTGATAATCTTTGTACCTGAAGTATAAGGAACACAAAATGAAACTAGCAATGAACTTGCCATTCAGGGTTGTTTACAGTGAAACTGAAGGATGCGCAGTGGGTGCTGAAAAGGCAAGTTCTGCTAAAAAAGCTGCAACATTCCTGCTCAGGCCAGTGTTTGACCCCCTCTGCATGCAAAGCCACATTTTTATGACTGTAATTGCAAGATCTGGTGGCATGATCCTGGCCCCAGTGGCAGGTTGGAAGAGGTCCTCAGTAGCATTTGTGGTTACTTATTTGAAAGATTTTTGCTTTCCAGTCAGTTGAATGGATGTATTGTGTATTATGCTAACAAAGTTCTTCCATTAAAAAGAAAAAAATAATTGTAAACAAAGTTTCCATGTTATAGTTGCATCTAAAAACTAGTTGTGGGGGGAAATGGTACATTTTGCAGCTAAATATTGAACAGTAGTGTACACGTGGTAGGTAAGATTGTTGTCACTTCTGATTTAGAGCTAGTATATTTTCCCTTATACATTAGGTTGGAAGCTGACTGGAGTTAAGTGGCTTTGGGAGGGAGCTTCATAGTGAAAGATGGAAGGCCCATCATTTGTGTCTCAAGAAGATGGTACCAGAAAAGAATGTATAATAGTTTCAGTATTTACAGAAAAGAAGAAAATGAATGTGCAGTTAAAAGTGATGGGAGGAGGACTTGCCTACTTTGTCTTCTGGTGGGATGAATACTTTGAGGTATTCTGATACTGTGTTGAAAAGCAGGCTCAGTTGCCAACTTCATTTGTCCAGGGAATTGTAGAAAAGCCTGTAGATTTGCAGAGTAAGATGTGAAAATAAAATTGTATTTATACCTGATCTGTAACTCCTCTTTTAGATGCTCTCAAAATCTTGCTTGACAACCTCTTTGGTTACAAACTGGGCAAAATACAGACCAGCTATTTTGCTTCCTTTGCTCTTATTCTGAATGTAACAGCAGGTGTGTTATTTACAAATCCTTTATCAAATAACTGTGGGTTTTTTTCCCAGTGAATTGTTTCAAATATTACTTGCTAACTGTCTTGTGAGGGAGAATAAAAATATCAGTAGCTCTCTAGGCCAAGTCAAGAAAGCAGTGGAGGAAAGAACCAACCTTGAGGAGAATCCTGCTGAGGACAGGGTGGGGACCTGCTGCTCAAATGTGGGTTTTGGCTCAGGCAGTGAGAACCTGGCACCGATCACTGGTACCGGCACTTCGATGACAGAGGCTGTAGGGCAGCTCTTGGCTTGCAAAACCAGGCCAAGGGATATGTCAGAATCCACTTTTGTAACAACAAAACACACAAAACTCCTGGCTAGTGCCCTGGTTACGGCTGCCGTAAGTGAAACTGCCAGATAGTCCTAGCAACAACATTTTCTTACATGAAAACAGGGAGCACATCTGGCTTCTTGCAGTTAATCTGGGACAGAAGCTCAGTGTTATTTGACTTCCATATTTTTGCTATTAGCTCCCAAATCTCGAAGAGTGATTCAGCTCCCAGAACACTATAGTGATTTGATACTGATCTTTGAAAGGTCATTTCTAGCATAGCAAATTCCCATAACAGTATAATAAAAATATTCAGTGGTGTTTTACATGTGCTTGGTGTTGAGCTAGTGTTCAACGACACTATAGATCCTGTGCAGTGGTGAATGCTAAACCTAAGTCTTTTCTTTCCTTAATTTTCCTGCCTGATGCAAATACAAGTACAGGCTAAGACAAATACAAACTGAAAACACTGAGAGGGTGATAGATGCACTGTGAATGTAATGCTAGTATAAATTTGATCTTTGACAAGATGCTATCTGATGAGGCAAAACCGAAGCTCTGATCTTGATAACTAAGCCAGGAGGGTCTGTCACAGATGAAAGACTACGGAAGTTGGGATGTCCCCAGAGCATTAAGAATCTGGAAAAACTACTTAGAGTAGAACTGACAGGGACGTTGATTTCACTGAGGCATTGATTTTGCTACAGGCCCAAGAAGCTCCAGTTTTATGAGAAATGTCAAAAAATGTTGGGTTTGGCCTCATGCATACCTAGCGCTTCTGGATTTTCATCTTCACCTTTCCACTAGGTGACTGTGTGCTTCCTGACCAGCACACCTACTAATAGATGGCCAGTAGAAATTGAGGGCTGGATTGAAAACAATTGCTGTTCTCAAGTTCATTACATGCCCAGCATGAAATACTTTACCTGAGGCTTATTTTCATAATGCTTGGACCATTATTTGAATACAAGGCTAAAGCCTTTCTTGCATTCATGCATTTATGTTGAGAAGAGTGACAGTCATTAAAATGAACAAGTGCCTTTACCTATGAAGCAAGCCTCGGAGCAAGTCTTTCTCTGATCCAAGCATCTGAGTGAAGGAGGAGATGAGAAGGGGAATGGTAATGAGAAACTGGATGGAAGTTAAAAAGCAGTTGCCTTTGGCATGTTTTTATTCATTTTTGGTTGATATGGGGAGAAAGGTTGGTCTGTTTCATGAAGTTTCAGTGCTTTGCAAAGTTATGATGAAAATAGAAGTTAGAGTAAATAAGTGTTGAAGTAAAAATTGTTCAGGCAATATTTATATGAAGAGTGAAAAATCAGGCAGCAAATAATTTTCAAAACCAGCTGCATTATGTAGTTACCCTAGTCATAGTAACAATTAACATCCAAGTATTACAAAGCAGCACTTTGTGCTGTGGGGTGAGAAAAATGTGTTTTCTGGCTGTTCAACAAAGCCATTAAGTGAGAAGAAAAGCCAGTCACTTTGGTTGTTGTTCCTTTCCTAACTTTGTGTTGTCGAACGTGAGGAAAAGCCTGCCTTGCCCTCTGCAACTCTTCTTGCCCCAGGCTGTGACTATATTTGTTTTAAACTTTCTACCACTATGTGTTAAACCAAAAGACAACATTTTGATATTGCAAATGTAGGGAAGTTTTTTTTGGTTTTTGTTTTTTTTGTTTTTTTTTTTTAAGTAAACTCAGTGTGTCTAAGCCTTCTTTCACTTTTGCCACTGTTACATTCACAGGTTACAGGTCTCTGTAGTAGGCTTCTGTTGTTGCATGGAGGGAAAACCATTTATTCTTTTGCACTAGGGACCTCCTTGGAAACATCCGTTGAAAGTCTGATTTTGTACTTTCTGTTGCAATACCACAAGCTTCTTCAATTCTTTCAGTTTCTAAAACTCTCAGTGAGAATTTGAACAGCAGTATTTTGAGCACAGAGGTACCTGTGCAGCTGGTCACCGAAGGCCCTTTCACAGCATTTTTTTCTTGTTCAGATAACCAGTTCCTTTGAGCCAGAGCTCCTTTTTCTGTCCTCTTTGCGTACTATTCCATCTTTTGCTGGTGCTTGGAAACTCTTGTAAATGGGAGTTGCCCATTGCAGTTCTGGCAACCTTTTTTCCAAGTACCCAGCATTGCTTTGGTCCGTGTATTTACACACTGACTGTGTCCATGTCTTTGTGGTTATGGTACCCTTTTGGTAGTGTTGTAGATTCTGTGTTGTGCTCACAGGCAGACATCCACTGTCAGAGAGGAATATGAAAAAACAAACAAACAAACAAACAAACAAATGAACAAACAAACAAAACAAGAACAGCCACAACCACAATCACCCAGTTGCATACTCAATAAGCCTACAAATCTTCCAACAGAATATAGAACTTCTCTCAGGACTGTGGGATTTCATTAGAGCCATAAAGGCTTTTACTTTCTTTTTGCTTCTCTGAGGTTTGGATATGTAATTTATATGAATCTCATTTGTTGCAGAGGTGAGACAGACATATATTGCAGCAAGGAACTTTTCTTGCATTACAGGAGAAAAGGGAGTATACAGATCCCTAATTTAAATATGTATTGACACTAGATATTATGAATAAATGGTTCACATTTTGAAGATTTTGCAAAGGTAAATTTTACAAATGAAAGGACTTCACAAAGTGAAATATGTTAGGGACTTCAATATGAACAGAAATCTTTTCAGTTGAAAAAAAAATGAGCAGCATACAGAAATCATGTATTACACATCACTTTCATTATGGAAAGAGTCTGGTGATACTTTCCTTGCCCTCAATTTTTCTCCTGTAAATCTGGGTGTCTAAAGCTCCGTCTCCTGTGTGAACATTTATGCAATGAGTAGCTGCGCTGAATCTGCTAGATACATTAGACTTTAGCTGAGCATCTTTGTAACATGAGAGTTCAGTGTGGACATTATTGGCCAGGTGGATCTTTTATGTAATTTCACAATTGCACACCACAGATTCATTAACCTGTTCTCGTATTTAAATTAACTTGATTTTAATATTGTAGGGACAGTTACTTGAGATTAGTCTGTTGAAATCACTATAATTTTCCTAATCAAATGATTATCAGATTTGGTTTTAAAGAACCTCAAATTCCTCAGGCAGGAGCTATTATATTTCCATTCCTTAAAAATTTTGAATACTCTCAAGAAATAGTCAATGAAATAAGTGAATAATTATGATAAAGCAATTATTTATTTTCTTTGAGATTTACAGGAATATTTGGCGTGGTTTATGTTAATGAGGTGTTCAAAACCTTTCAGTCAAATGCACCAATATGGAATCATAGAACCACAGAATCATTTAGGTTGGAAAAGACCTTTAAGACTGAGCTCAACTGTAAACCTAATGCTACCAAGTCCACCCCTAAACTGTGTCCCTAAGCCCCACATCTACATGTCTTGTAAATACTTCCAGGGATGGTGCCTCAACCACTTCCCTGGGCAGGTTGTTCCAATGCTTGACAACATTTTTGGTGAAGAAATTTTTCCTGAAATCCAGCCCCTGGTGCAACTCTTGTCCTATCACTTGTTACTTGCACAAAGAGACTGACTGACACTCATCTGGTTATAACCTCCTTTCAGGTAGTTGTAGAGAGCAATAAGGTTTCCTCTCAGCCTTCTTTTCTCCAGGCTAAACCACCCCAGCATCCTCAGCCACTCCTCATAAGCACTGCTCTTTATGTTTCAAATTCATAACAAAATATCTGATTCTCAAATAAATATATTTATACTCTATGTGCAATGAATGTGGAGTCATAGAACATTAAGTATATTGCATTCAGGGAAGGCACAACAAAATAAATGAATGAACAGCTACAAATACATTGAATGTTGTTGTAATTAAAAATATGTATTTTAAAATTTCACAAACAAAATACTGTTCACTGTTCTGAAGGCAAATTTTGAATCCATAATCATGAGAGATGTGAGTAAGGACTGAATAGTATTTTACAAATGGATCTGCTAAGGTTTAAAGTGGGAAAGGACAGACAAAAAAATTTGTTTCTTTCTATCTTGGCATAGGTCCAGGAAAACTTTGATGCTAATTTCATAAAACTTTACTGGAATGTACTGCTGTCCCTTTTTATTTCTTTGACACTGTCCTGTCTTGCCTTCTCACATTTCTGTCTTTTATCAGTTCTGACCTTTACTGCACCCTGACAGTTTGCTGTATCTAAAATTTTTACTATACCTGTAATTTATACAAGATCATTCTTGCGATGAAGAATATAGCTTCTGCAGCATGTACTGAAGTCCTTGAAGGCTGCAAGGGCTATGTCTGCACTGGTAAGCAGAACAGACAAAGAGCACTTAATCTGTAGTGCAAAATAAAGAATCAGAGATTATTTAGATTTGAAGTGGCCTCTGGAGGTCACCTAGTCCAACATTCTGCTCAAAGCAGGTCCATATAGATCAGGTTGCTAAGCAACTTGTATAGTTTTTTTAAGTATCCCTAAGGATGGAGATTTCCCATCACCTCCCTTATTCAAACAAACAAACAAACAATCTAAAAGAATAGCAATATACACTTTTCATGTTTTTGGAGTCCTTCTAGACTCATCCCATAGACTGAATACCCATAAACAGCAGCAAATTTTAGGTTTACTTGTAAAGCAACACTTTTGGCTTGGTTTTATCTAAAGGAAACAAGTTCATGCCATTCAAGAATAGTTTGCCAAGTGGAGAAAATCACTTCTGAAAGAGCTCTCCTGAGCTCAACTAAAATGATCATGGTTTTCTTTTAGGAACACAATTCTGTCATGACGTCCTGATAGGACATTTATGTTTCTTCATCTCTGTTGACAGCTTTGATGGAAAACATGGCTTATTTTCTGTGTTATAGTCTGGTAACAGTGATGGCTTCTCCAGTTTCACGGGCATTTCTAGCAGAGATACATAGGCCTTGGAGGTCCCCACAAAGCTATAGGAAATTTGGCATCTGCTAGAGATGAGGAGATAAGACAGATTTCTTGCTTGATAATGATATCTGCAGGAAAGGGATATCAGTACCTGATTTTCTTTCTGAAACAGCAGATTTGGGAGAAAATTTCAGGACAGGGTGAGATGACAGGTAAGTATCAGCTTACACAGATCAACTTTTTAATTTTAGGAATAAGTAGAGCTTTTGGTTTTTTTTTTTCTTCAATAAAAGAAACTTTGTTGAACAGTGAAATTTTGATTACATACCCTTTTTTCCCACAGACACATCAGAGAGAGCACAGCTTTTGCTGTAATGATGTGAACCCTAGGGATCAGAGGAGTCAAGACACAGAGTTTTTCAGGAAATGAAATTTTTCTGTGCCTTATGTTGATTCTGAAGAGCCCTTATCACTTATTCTTTCCAAAAGGTGAGATCTTGGCAGAGTCCTAACTGAAGTTTAGCATTTTGAGTGTGAATTGAAACCTGTAAATTACAGATAGAGTGAACAAATTATGCTCTTGGTTATGCTGGTATAGCCAAGCAGTCACTCAGGTGCTGTTACATTTCTTGCAGCTGGAGAACAGTAGTTTTCAATCTAAACTCCATTTAAGAGAAATCAACATTGAGAACAAGCCTGAAACTTCTGACAATATAACGTGAATTTGCTGTAATATAGTATAAAATTCTGCTTCACAAATGGCCTTTGCCCCTGAACAAATGGATTTGTGAGGGTTTATAGGTATGGTACCAAAACAATAATTACAAATATGTAGCTATATACACTGTGGTTACACTGTGGTAATGTAAACATCACAGGCATGTTTGTACACTGTTCTTTTTTCCTGCAGTCTTGTAAGAAGGTGTAAAATTTTTGGTGACTTGACAGTATGTTACTTTGATGCTGATTTCTCTTTCTTCCCATTTAAATACACAGCCAATGAATAGTCAGGTCTGGTGGCATGAGGCCTGTCTTAATAGATAAAGCTATACTATCCTGAAAATAATACAGGCTTTCGTCAACACTTTCTGTGTGTTTTTGTGTTGTTTTTTTTTTTTTTCTCCCTCAGTCTTTATTCCATGCCAAACATGTCCCAGGGCTTGTGATAATTAGAACACAAAATACAGTGAATACCATGGTAGTGCATCACACCCATTACCCTTTCTTATCTGAAAAACAGCTCTAAATTCTGTTTAGTTGATGAGGAAAATACTGTTGCTGGTTCCTTTTAGTTGCCACATGTGTGTGACTGCTTGTGGTGTCTCAGGAGAAATGGTAAGAAAAAACACAAGAGATGAATGTGAGATGAACAGAAACAAACAGAACAGGGGAATGTACATGAACAGAAATGGGAAGGAACATTTAAACACTAATTTTCCCACATTATCTAGTACTGCCTGTGGCTCTGTTCCATATATTCATTAGTTACTTTTCTCAATGTCCAAGCAGTCTATAGGACCCTCTGTAAAGGGATGCTTTGTGATACCTGCTTTATAACCAACTATATCTGACACCAAAATATACAATTTAAGAAGACAGGCAACGCACAAAATATGATGGAGAAAAAATACAATTTGTTAAAATAAAACTAGTCCAAGAAGACTGCTATTAGCTTCACTTTTTAAAAATAATATCAGTTTTACAAAGGTATAGGATGGTCATGCTCTATCCTATTTTATCTGCTCACTTCAGTGGAATAGCATGGGGGATAAATCTGGTTGTAATCTTCAAGCAGCAAGCAGCCTCTCTTCATTAAAAATAAAACACTCCATTTAATAGAAGACATCAATTATCCTGTGCTGTGTAAATCAGAGGTAACTTAATGGAATCAACAGAGTGGTACTGAAGTTGAAATGTTTGGAGATTAGATTTAGCCAGATCAGATTCTTTCCAAAATTTCTAATTATCAGCATATTTTTATGATCCTTCAGTTTAAATTAAATTGGCACAGAAACTGAGTAGGGTATATCATGTCCTTTAGTCTCTATGCAAATGGAGCAAAGAGTATATGGCATTTCCTAGACTTCATCCCTCTTTGCTTTTTGACTGAGGAGATTACAATTTCCTTTCTACCTTCATTTCAGTAAAAGATTTTTTTTTTAATGTGTGTATGACATCTTTTCATATAAAAGAAACATTCTGAATTCTTGACAAAACCATAAATATTGCACATGTTAGAACCACAAATGTAGTGGCTGATCTGGAGACATGATGCAAAATGTTGCGCTATCTCAAAAAGACATCTTATTCCAGGATGGAGTTAAGGATGTAAACTTACCAGATGAGCCTTCTTGATGTCAAAGGCTGTGACTCAACACTAATACATGGAGTTATTTTTGCCTTTACTGGTATATAATGGGTAGCATTCTACATTTTCTCAAAATTAAAGTACTATTCAAAGGCCACAAATTGTTCCTTTCAAGACCAAGTGGTCAATAAATCTGATCTGCAGAAAAGGATATGCAAGTGAACATCTTACCTAGTTTGTATTTATGAGGGAAGATTTTCATACACAACTTATTTGACAATGCAGATATAATTTGATTAAATTTTTAGGATCATATTATAGAAGAACCCAGAACAGGAAATATGAGGTTTCTTACATTCCTCTAATCTTCCACTCTGTGATGAATTTTCTCTCTCAGTTAATGCTATTTTTTCATGTGGGAGACTGGAAGAACTAGTTGTGTGTGTTTCAAGGGTATGTGAAGTGGAAATCTGTCAGCATTTTCCCAGCATGTCTTTTGTCCAGGGAAGCCCCAAATATGCTTTGTGTGAACCACCCATCACAGGAAGCCCAAGTCTCATTTTTCTCAAAGCAACTGTTTTAGCACTTGTTCACTCTTTTTATTTTGTGTTTGGCTAGTTCCTTTCAGTAACAGAAAGCACTTTACCCAAGACGCCCCAAAAGGCACTCAGTAAAAAAAAAGTAGAGTGTGTCCTAAAAGCATAATTGGAGGTGGATGAGCATCTTGCTGTTTCTCAGCATGACAGGGACATAGGGCAGTGCAGGTTCAGCAAGACAAGAAGGCAGGTGATCTGTATGAAAATCTGTGACAAGAGGAAGCAGTTATTTCCTTAGCATGACAACTTTTGACCACAATGACATCTGGGTATCACTCACCGTTCTCAGCTTTCTGGGCATGAGGCCAGATGAGGTCAGGTTGGATGTCCTTATGCCCTTACATCCATCATACCCATTTCAATGTTGTTTAGTAATGACATTATAAACTTTTGTACTTAGCTCATATAGGAGGAGTTGATTAGGTTTCCTAGATGATAATGAGTACAATAAATATATGCCCCTGCTATTGCTATGTGTATTCAAAAGCATTAAATTGCTCATCATTATTCTATTGCAGGAATGAAATTAGAAGACTCTGTCATTAGCCAAATGATGACGGCCATCACTTTTTAATCAAAACGTATAATTTTATGGGTTATGAGTTAACTAATGGCTGTGGAGCCTGATTTGATATAGATACATCAGTCATAACACAGGTGTCAGAGAGGATCCTGGTTGATATGACAAAAAATGCAGTTCATAAGTATGGTAGAGCCTTTTTTTGCATCAGTAGTAGTCACCTTTTACTATTTCTAGAGGCAGAGAAGATGACAAGTGTACCTAGATTTGCACTGTGGTGGTGATTCTCGATATAACCTCCTCTGTCTGTAGCCCTCTCTGTAACAAACTCGGGGAGAGACCTCCAGCTGTCGATGTTTCAAATATCCATGGCCCACCTCTGCTATGTCTTGGCTGCACAGCCTTGGGTCAGGCTGCTGAGAAAGTTGCTAAGTTGAAACAAAGCTGAGACGGAGTCTGTCAAGTCTTCAAAATAAGAATTTTTGAGACATGGATCATGAGAAGCTCAACAATTCAAGAAGGAAAGTACTGGCCTGACAGCATGAAAAATCTTACAGGGAAGAAGAGGGTGATGAGGATTTGTCCAGCTGTCAGTGCCATTGGTGTGTTGGTATTGATGGAACTAGTGGATGACAGAAGCTCAGCAGCAGAGGTGGAGGCCACCTCTTCCCCTGCTGACTGATCCTCTCCTTACCAGCAAAGTCTCTTTGAGTATCTTATTAGGGTCGGGAACACACTAATGACTAGGCTAGCAGCTGGTGAAATCCTAGACAGTTTGTGTGCATTGGCCAGTAAATCAGTGCTTTGTACTTTTAAGTATACTTCTTACACGTCACCTCTGCACAGCCCAAGGTACCTAAACAAACTGGGCCCAAACCATAGCAGTAGCAGTATGAACACTTAAAAATACGCCTATATTTTTTTAAAGTGTAACATAGATCTGTGTACCTCTAATCAAGAACAAAACACACTGCATTTGTCTAGAAGAATACTTAAGAAAGCATGCCATTTTGGCGACGATTTGATAAACCACAGATTTTTCTAGAGGAAAAGACAGGAAAAATCAAAGAACCAGGGTAAGCAAGCACGGCAGCTTGTAAGCAGAAGGAAGGTAAGAACAAGATTGCCTGTGTAAAAACCAATAACCCCATTTTTATCCCTGGAGCTGGTATTGAATGATAGAAGGAATGATTTCCGAAGCCTTGCTTCAAACAGACATGCATGTAGATGTCCTTGCTGTATTGCAAATTCCTTTGCTTTTGCAGCACTTCTTTCTTTCTACTGACATTAAATTGTACTTTATTTCAAAATGCCCCTGCTTTCCAAAGGAAACCCATAAGATTTCAAAACCCTGCAGGGTTACTGAAGGTCCCTGCCTGGTGCAGCATGCTCTGAGGTCCTAACTACAGTGAGGAAGCTGCCCAGCTTCACCTGGAGTCATGATGGGTGGCACAGGTCCTCTTGTCCAAGGCTATGCACTCAGAGAAACTAGAGACCCTGTACCGTGTTTAAGTATGATAGGATATAGAACCTTCAGGGACCCATCCCAACCTGCAACACTGCTTGTTTTTGGTTTAGTTCTGTGGTTGTTGAGGACTCTGTGTGTGTGTGAACTCCTTAATTTATTATTGTTTCCTGTTTCAGGAGCCGAGAACTGGAAATGCCATTTTACTAAAAGACAACTGCTAACTTTTGCTAAGTGTACCATAACAGTATGTAAATGGAACTAGAGTCTAAGGTTATCGGCACATCTCAGGTAACTAGAAAAGCGTGAAAATCCATTTCCTAGCTTGGAGGTCCAGATATTATTTAAATAAATGAGACCAGACAACGTTTCATTTCCCTCACTTGGAAATAAGGAGAACCAAAAGCTGAGAAAATGGAAGATTGTCCTCAGGATTCAGAGGTGGAAGTGGGAGTCGATAGGTTGATCTACGCTTTTAAATCAGTCTTCGATTTATTTCTTTCTTTCAAGCTTGTATGATATTTTCTGATTTGGAATAATTTTTTAACTTGTTTGTAAGTTTAGTAGCAGTGTAAAAACGATGAATTGCCTATGATACAGAATCAAGACAGATATTGAATTGAAATAAGGGAAAAGATTTTACGCTTTGGCAAATGTCAGATGAGTTCAAAGAGAGCTTGGTCATAAATACCCAGGACAGGATTTTACCTTCTTTATAAAGGTGTGTAGCATAAGCCATTTAGCTGTTCAATGAAGAAGAATGTTTTGTGCTTTTTTCTACTACTTTTAATCTTTTTTTTCTTAAGAAGTTTTGACTCTGTATATGTATTTCCAAGCAAGCTGTACTGCTCCTGAGGTGTACAGTCTCTTCCTCTCTTAAAAACTGTAATTAAAGTAGTGTTGTAGCAGTGTTAGCTAATGAGAGTCCTGCTTGTCTCTCTCGAGGCTTCCTGCTGGAGGGTGAGGGCTCCGGGGCACTTGTGCTCCAGAGGACAACGAGGGGCTGCCGAGCTGGCTGAAAATCCAATTTTTACCCTGTGGAAAGTTCTGACATTCTGCAATGTTTTCATCCTAAATAATAAAACTTTAAGTTTCTCTCAGGAGATACATTTTCCCAAGAATTTTGATTTTGAAACATCTAAATGATCATGCTAAAATGCCTTCTTCTCCCTAGTTATGTCCAAATGCTTAATTCTGGTAATGCCTGCTGTAATGACGCTAACTTGAAATTCCCATTTATGGCATGGAATTTAAGATTTTGGATGGAAATTTAGAGAGAAAACAATACTAAACACTGTGTTTTGAGTTTGAATAAGTCTAATAATTTCCCACTAGAAACATACTCAAAATGAACATTGTGGTTTTGACCAAAGAACATTTTGCAATAGACAGCTGTGCTGTAAAAATAAACATTTAAACAGTTCTGTTTGTTATTTCTTAATTTCAGTCTCATATTGCATAAGTCAGCACTGTGAAAAGCTCTAGTATTTCAGCATGCAGGGGTCAGTACTAGCTGCTGTCTTTGTTTATTACATTTTTTTGTTTAATAAAAAAAGAAACTTTAAACCTAAATATAATCAAAACAAACTGTCTTTAAAACATCAGAACAATTGCAAACTAATACAGCATATAAGTGATCCATGCAAACAGAATCCCTCTGGGATAGAATTCACTGCAGCATACATCTGCCATCAAGCTTAATATCTGTATCATGGTATCTTTTCTGCTCCCAAGGCTCACTTTTTTCATAACTTTTTTTTGTGTTGAGGCTGGTTCACCATAAAAAGAACAACTGCTCTTTGTCAGCCTTAATCTTTTCAAGGTGATTTAGATTGTTTGTTTTTTGTTGAAAGAGCATAAGGGACAAATAACTGTCCCATATACCCGGGGACCTGTTTGGTTTTTTTTTTTCTTTTTCCTGTCCTTTCTATTCCTGACTGGGTTTTCTCTGTGCAGCCCTGGTGAGGAATCTCTGCACCTTCAGAACTGAGCAGGTGAATCAGCCGGTTCCCAAAGCTCTGCTAGTGTTTATAACATGTATTATGACTATTGGGAAATGAAATAAAAACAGAGAAACACAAAAAAGCATAAGGTATTCAGCTTTAAGATAAGGGAGTTAGTGATGAGCATTTCATTAATGCTAATAAGGGTGCAACTACATTGCCACATTGTGTTGAATATGTATGCTTTGGAGGCTAATAACCTTAATTTCAAAACTGATGACTACGGTATAAGTATCAGATTGAAATAACAAAAAATTATTCCATTGCTTACATTATTTTTGTACCCCAATTACTTTGGTTTTGTCAAAAAGTTTGATAGAAATTGAAAGGGAAAGACGTTCTGGAGATCCAAAGCGATCAAATGAGAGGGGAATGTAGTTCAGGGCTTTTTTTTCTTCAATGTTGAAGTGTGGGAAATCTTAACATTAGTGGCAGTATGTAAATAAAAGCAAATGCAAACTCTTGGCAAATTTCAGCCTGCAATTCCCATGAGAAAAGGCTGTAAGATCAGAACCAGCAGTATGATGCAGATTGCACAGATTATTACTATTATTATTTAATTATACTAAGCGTTATAAACACAGAGAGCAAACTCTGAAGCATTACAGAGTGACCTTACAGGGACTAATGATGGCAGTGAAGAACAACTGTGGGGCCAGCAAACCCTTTACTGTCATGTATCTGCTGGTGAAGGCCCTGCCACCCTGGAGGTGTGCTGCTACACTGCCTCTGTCTGAAAGAGAAACGGGCAGTGTTTGGTAAAATTCTGGGTGAGGCAGAATGGGGACAAGAAAAGGAAGAACTGTGCCATGCAAGAAAGCCTTTATTCATTTTTTTGGCATTTTTAAAATTTATGGCAATTTTAAAATATGTGTGGGCTGGTACTTCAGAGGCCAGCAACCTGCCTTTTAGAAGACCCACAGCCTCAGATTCCCCACATGGGTACAGCAGGAGATCAAAGCCTTTATCTGTTAAGTAGATATACAAAGTATGTAATATGAAGCCATTAATTCATCTGTTGATAAACTGTATTGATTTCTTGTTTTGAACTAGTAAATCAAATACAAATCTTTATAAATTGGATTATTATCCAAGATCCCTTATAGTAATAAAAATAGTCAGCAACATTTAATTTTGTTAAAATATCAGGAAAGAAATCGGAAAGTATCTGTTGAAATTCAAATAATATACACTCTGGTCCAGTCGAGAAAATGAACTGTGGTACTTGCCTGAAGATCAGACATTCACCCACAGCAACTTTTAAGTAAATTGCCAGGCTGTAAATGGTGGGTCCTTGGAGCATGCCTGTGTCTTCCTTTTTGTTTATACAAGGACAAGTAAATGGAGAGATATAGCTCACACCAGATATTGCAGACTGAAAAAGTTTGTGAGTTTTTATTTATTTATTTATTTTATTTTCATACAGGTTTGAAACTCCTGTATGCCTGTAAATCCTGTTAGGCTTGGTTCTGTCCCTTAGGTGTATGTCCTTCCATGGTGTTGATACGGATCCAGAGGGAGCACTTCCAATGAAAGAAAATGGTAGCAAGCAGGGCTGCTGCTGTTACTGTGACAGATAGAGCCCCTTCTTTACATGCTGTCAATACAAAATTTTGTATCCCTTCTAGCACTTCTGTTTTGTGTACAAACTGACTGTACAGCTACTCAAGTTAATGACACAGGGCAAGGAAACCAGCTTAAGAATTGTCACGTAATTATAGCACGTTGTTGAACTAAATAAAAAAATTAATTTAATTGTTAGCATGCTTCCTGGCATAGCTTCAGTCCAGGGCAACTAGTCTCTCCCACACAATTCCTGGATGTGGTGCTGGGGTTGGTGTAGACCAGGGTTTCTATCCACAGGTCAGCATAAATGAAGCAACCTGCTCTGGAAAGAAGATAGTATATCCACACAGTTAGAAAACATGCCATGCTCTTTCCCAGAAAACAGACCCTGTTCTATTTTAATGATAAGTATAAATGCAGCCAGTGATCTCACACTAGCTCTACTTGCAGGTGCCAGCTCACCTTAAATGACATGCCCTCTTTATCGGGTCATGCATATGAAATAGGCTCTTTTTCCTCCCACTTGACATCAAGTGTTATTAGCCTTTAAGGACAATACATGTTCTGATACAAACTTAGGCAGGAGAAGGAGCAACAACAAGCAATAATAAACATGACCTGGCTCTAATTTTCTTTGGTCTGCAGTGGGAGAAAGATGGGAAAAATTGTTCCTGACTTCAGAAGCTCCCCTGTATTTCAAAGACCAGAAAATGTTTGCTCCATAATCAAAAGGTCTCATTCCAATCAGACAAGATCATGGGGAAAAAGGTAAAGCAATAGCATTTTGGTATGGACTGAAGTTAACTCAGTGCTATGAGTCATTACACACCAATCAGTGCAACTCTGCCCTCTTTCCTGTATTTTCAAGAACAAAATGATGATAAAGACTCTCCTAAACTCTAAGCATGCATATACTTATTCATACATACCTATTTTAGTTTTTACATAAATATTATGGAGATCTGCACTGGGTGTTTCATAAGTAGTTAGTGTTACTGGGTCACAGTTACTCTTAACATAATATTCCTAGCGTTGTTTTTCTATAAATAGCTCACAGATCATCTACATGCTTTAAAAGAAAACAGCTGGAACTGGCTTATGTTCATGGCAGTGACAAGAGTTTTTGAGCAGAAAACACCATGGTAGTGTCATCAATTAATTTGTCAATGTGTTAGAACTATCTCAATGGCAACAAGAATCTGCCACGATATCCTGTTTACAACACAGCACCTGAATAGCATGCAAAATCTGATTCTTACTGGTTTTTCTTGTGTGAGGTGTTCTGAGAGTGAACTGCATAACATAAAAGAGAATTAAATGTCTAACACAAGGTAAGTTGTGAACAACAGAGAAAAGCTGAGTCAGGATTATTAAACGGTCAACAGAAATTGATAATTACCATTTAAAATACCCTGAACATCTTTGAAGACGATAAGACTCAGAGACTGGTAATGAACTGGAGGTGTTGCCTATGGCACTGTGTATTAAACAGATTTTACTTTTGCTTTCAAGGTATCTTGGAGAACTTTAGAAATTACTTGCTTGAAATTGTCTGCCTTTGCCTATCTCAGTGTGCAGTTGGAATAAATGATTTAAGATAACCAGCTGAATCACTGGGTTCAGTCCTACACTGCTGTGGACAAGAAAAACGGTCTTTTTTTCACCATTGCCAAAGATGCTGCAGTCCACCACAGGTCAGTGCATCACCCAGTCATCACAGAAAACATTTAATGGCTTGCCTTTTTCCCATTTGATGTGCCACAGCTTTTTCTTACATTTCAGCTTGGCTTTCATTTCCAACTTCAATTAACAACACGCAAACAATCACCTCTGTTAGTTGATCAGCTCTGTCCTTCACCTTTGCTGTTTTGGCAGAATAGGGCAGGGTCCTGACCCTGGACTCTGGCAGAGTTTTGAACTGTAGATTAAAAGGAAAGCTAAGGGTGACTATGTTCCAGTACTGCAGATGAATGAGAATGCTGTATATATGGGATGAAGAAATGTGCATTAAATTATCATTACACTTAATGAAATGGTATTGGTTTGAGGAAAAAAGATAAATTATAAGAGTTAAGGATAATGCCCCCAGAATACAAAGGAAATACAGTATGTAAAAACATCCCTCACAACTACAGAAGTGTCTTAATATGGGGAATCACAGAAAACAGGTCTGGAAGGGATCCGAGAAGGTCAGTTAGTCTATCCCCTGCTCCAAGGCAGGACAAACTATATATAAATCATCCCTGACAGACGGCTGTGTTATGTCCTGCTGAAAAAAAAAAAACCTAGTGAGGGAGACACTATAGCTCCCTGGGCGGTCTACTCCATTACTCAATGATCTGGCCATTAGAGAGTTTATCTCTTGCTGCAGTATAAGCTCCGGCTTCTTTCCCTGCCATTGCTTGATAGAGAAAAAAAGGTTTATTCCCTTTCTCTTTGCGGCAAGCATATATCACACAAGAGCAGAACACTCTCAGGAGAGTGCTTTACATATGGAGACTGTGATACTGGCCATACTCTTTTCCCAATTTTAGCAAATTTTGTGGGCCTATTTCATAATTAAACTCATGTAATGAGTTACCTATGAGTTACAAAACAGAAAGCTAAAGTGTTAATTTAAATCTTGCTAGGAACTTCCTGCCACCTTTCCCTGTGCGTGTTTTTGGCTATGGCTACACAACATGCGCACACACGTACCCTGTGCTCACCCTGCCCTGGCCGCAGACCAGGTGTTCATGAGCTGTGTGATGAATCATGTTAGCAGGACACGGTTATTAAGCCTGCTAATCTGTTAGCCAGCTCAGAAAGCAATCAGAGCTAACTAATACCCCTCTAGAACTGTCTTTTTTTTGTACTAAAGGACTGCCTGTCTAGGGAGGGTACTGTGAGTCAAGCCAGGACACAGACACAGTAGGGCACAAGCTGCTCCACAAGAAAAGCCCTTGCAGGAGGCACACACTGAACATTATGCATGGAGGAGTGGCAGGTTAGCTAATTAAAAGACCTCTCCCTATTCTCCTAACCCATTTATGAAGCTCTGTGCGCTGGGTAACACTGTGAGAGTCAGGCCACCACATGCCTTGGGTGATGTGGCAGGAGCCCAGCTACAACCTGGCATGGAAGAGGCACAGCACAAGGCTGCATATGGAGACAATCTGGTGCCTAGAGGGGCTCGTTAGCTGCCGAGACTTGCACCGAGGTAAGGCTACTAGCCTTGCCTCCTGAGGAGAAGCTCTGGATCTTGTATATGAGGTACCATTGGTTGGTGAGTCAATGCATGAGTGGGCTCATGCAGGACAGGACCATCAGGAGCAGGATGTTTGAGGGTCTCAGTGCAGGCAAGATAATGTCCTTTAATCTCACGCATTCCCTTACTTCTCCAAAATATCACTCCCATACGTTAGCCCTAGAAGTACTTTTGTGTGATGTAGCTTGCTTGACATTCAGTGTGGGGCAGTCTTTATGTAAAGTACGGAGGAACTGGAACATGACACACCCTAGCACACTGATTTGCCTATGCAGACATAGGTAAAAGCAGAATTTAGTTCAAACATATTTGTCTTTCACCTGATATTTTCTTTCCTCCTTTCTATTTTTTTCACTATATTTCTAACAGACCTCAGTTTCTTCAAAGTAGGGAAGAATTCAATAGCTTTCACTTGTTATTGAAACTAGATAGAGTTCACCCTTCCTTAATATCAAAGGTAAACTGGAAAATTACAAAACTACCCCAACTTAGGTTTAATACCTTCTTTAAATGTAGTTCATTTTTTATAGCATATATGATTCATAAAACTATGGACTGACACAAGACAATTTTAAGAACAAGAGACAACTGCCTGATGGTTGAGTCAGGAGTTTTGGTCCCAGCAATGAATTTTCCAGCTTTTACACTTGTGTCCATGTTAAAATAGCGAACATATTATTCCACCAAAGAATTCTTATCCCCACCAACTGAACAAAATAAAAATCACATAACAAGCTAGGCAGAACTGTGAGAGATGCACATGTACATGGTTATTTCTTTCAAACCCTTACATTATTTCCTTCATTTCTATGCATACATTAATTCTGTGAGTACATGACATGATAATGAAAATAAGACTAATGATTTGCAGCAGGATTTGAGAGCTTCTTAATGGAATTGAAGAAAATGGAGATAACACTTAATTGCATAGTGTGTTTGGACTATGGATTCTGCACTGCTGTTCTTGAACAAGCCTGAAAACAACTCAGTGTTGATATGCAACAGACACCAGAACGTACCTCCTGTCTGCAGCAGAAGTCCACCTGGGTGCTTTAAACATAACCATTAGAAACTTCACAAATTATATTCTTCTATCAGTCAAAGAGTGGGTATTTTTTCCCCTCAAAACATGCATATTATGTGAATATAGAAGATTGGCATGTGTATGACTAAGAAAAACATTTCTGATGAAAGCTTGCCTGAAACACATCTTTCTTTCCTTTGACATCTGGGCATAAGGCTGGGGAAGAAGGGCGGGTTTTTTTCACTTTCTGCAGAGTATTTTGTTTTCCTCTGGCAACTTGCTGATTTCAGTCTTACGGTGGATTTTTTAAAATGTCATTTTTATTTATGAATAATGAAGTTATATATATATATGTGTGTGTAACTTTTCAGCATTTAGTTTTAAGGTGGAATGTCTGTGTAGGAATACATACAGAGAGAGTAAATTAAGAGAAAAATCGCTTCTATAATATTGTATTTTTAAAAGATTTACACATGCACATAGGGATAATGGACATGAGAGTTTCCATACAATAGAAAATAAGGACAAAACTCTCCCAGTGCTTCTAGAAGCAGAGATGTCTTCTTTCTCACATGTAAATTCAATATCAACAGACACGGTTAAGCCATTAATATCCACGGAGGTTTGGGATTCTTGATGTTGCTAAGAATCCCAGAACATACACAAACATAAAGCAATATGTTTTCGAGATATATCCCATCCTGCTTTTCTATGAAAAATAGATTAAAAAGCCTGAAATAGAGAAAAAAGCCTAAAATATGGCTTTCAGCCATCAAGATAAAGAGCCTTGCATGAGACACAATGTAATTAGAAATCTGGAATACATTGATGCTCAATGCCTTCCAGTCTGCAGGCTAATCAGGATGGTGCAGATCATTTACTCTGCAGCCTGATGCAGCCTATTATCGTTACCTTTGGGCAACCTTGTCCAGTCTGCAATGGCTCCTTTTCTCATCAGTCTTTTGGGACATGGTAGTTGAATCACGGAACAGTCCCGAAACCTGAAATTGTGGCTGTGACCTTGGCTGTCTGTTTGAGGGTAAATACTCCTTTCAGTCAAGTCTACAATGACTGATTACATTCTGGGTTTTAATATTTATAAAACCCTTAGACAAAAGGTGCTGCATATTGCAAATTACAGTTACAGGACTATGCCCTGAAGTCCTTTTTTCAGTTTGCCTGATCAGCGGGATTTTAGTTGAATTAGCATTTGGCCTGTTTCTTATTATTAATACATACTAAGAGAACTACTCTAGCTTGTGTTGTCTATTTTCAGGTGGATTTAAACTGTTCCAGGCTGCATTAAGGAAGGTAAAATCAGAATCATTCATTTTCTCATACCTGCGTGGAGGTCCTGAAGCATTTTAGCTTAATACACACCAAAATTCCTTGCTTACACATTAAATCAGAATATAGATTTTATAGGGAATAAAGAAGAGATTGGACAGAAAATGCTTTAGATGTGATTCATGATCATGAGTGTTCCGTTCAGAAATTTGAACTCAGGTTTGCATAAATGTCAGAGGATGTTGCTTGTACATAGGTTCAATCTTTCAACATTTCCCTCCTGCTGTTCTTGCTGTATTCCATGGGTTACCTTTGCCCCACAAATGGCTGTTGGTTACTACATGTTAAAGTATACGTGAACAGCAAATTAAAAGCAGAGAAACACATCTACAGCACAACAGACTATTTTAGTACCCAGTGAAACTAGGGTAAAGGTTGCAGCTGGTTAACAAATATTTTGGCAGCACATATAAAGGAGCAAAAAAGGAAATTCAGAATGCTGAGCTTTGCACTATCAAAGGCTTTTCAATTCGTATTAATTTTTAAATACCATAAAATGCTTGGCTTGAACATACAGACATAAAATAGCATTCATAATGCTTTTTAATATGAAGTCTTGAAACAAGAAGCTGCTGACACAGATCTTTTGAAGACAACTACAGTGTTACATCTCAATGAAGGAAATTTACTTTTGAGCTATTTCATATCAAGGCAGCTGAATACCTTGGCTAGAATGTAAAATAGGATGAACCCGTTTATTCCTGTTGCTGGGCTCCTCCTAAATGTGGCTCAGCAGAAACAGGACAGAAACTTTTAGGGCTTGACGTCACTGCGCTGGTCAGCCTAAATTACCACACTTGAACAATATCCACGAGATTTAACTATGGGAATGTAGAGAGATGGTCAGAACTCGCCTGGAGTGCAGAAAGTGTCAGCAGAGGGACCAGATGAGCTCTCCACTCCGCATGAGCATCAGCAGCATAGGAATTGAAAACTGTCTCCCTGTCCCACAGCATAAGCACCAACTCGTGCATGACTCTGAACTGGAAGTCTGTGCCGGTATGGACGACTATTTGATCAGGCACTGAGCTGGCCTTACGCTCTGGGCTGACTCCTGCCGAGACAGACCTTTAGTCCTGAGTGGGTCTTACAGCATGGGAAGACCTTTTCTCCTGCCCACCTTGCAAAGCCAAGCTTGGGGCAGGTCTGAGCCTGCCTGCCCAGCTCGTGCTTAGCCTAAGGGGTAGGGGAATTCACTGCAAATGAATTATACATAAATTTACAATCGCTTATGGAAGGTGCACTCATTATTAGTTTGATATTCACTTGAGGCTGTGTTTAAGTCAAGCCAAGTTTTCCTTAAAGAGTACTAAGTATAGATTATTCACAGAAGGCTGGGCCGATACTAAAACTTTGTTTACCTTCAAAAAACAGAGATTTTCAGGTTAAAGTTACTGTTGTTTCCTATTTCTCAGAATATCAGTGGACTTTTACCAGCACAGTATGTAGCTTGGCATGCTTTGTTATCAGGTGCTGTAGTGCATGTTTGCTCTGGTTCTTCCAGCAGTCCTCTATATCTCCCTCGCTTGGTGCTGGGAAGAGAGGCAGGAGAGGTTACAGCTGGAAAGTACATGATGTTGTTTTGAACACATTTTTGGAAGATGAAGCGATATTTTGGAACTTCCTCACTAGTTCACTCTCTCTCTGAATTAACGCCAGTAACTGACAGCAGCGGTTCTTGATACAACAGAACCAGCGTTTGAAGTTTTGCTCCAAATAAAAGTATTTTCCACAGGAAGCTATAAGCAATTTAAAATGTACGATTTGGCTGACCATACAGGAGGCAGCTTTATATGGCTGTGATATGATATGTTAGCAGTGGGACCTTTTGACGTACCCAGTTTGTCAGTCCACCTTCCAAACAGATTTTCTTGTTATTGTGTCATGTGCTTTTCAGCCACCCCATATAACATAAGGCAACTGCAGAAGGGATTGCAGTCTGAGCAAACATGAACTACAGGCCAAACTACAGAAAATGAATGCTATTACTAGACTTCCAAAAGATACTTCAACGTGCTATCAATGGGTATTTTGTTCCACATGTATCTTTGAAAGTTACTTCCCTAAAGAGGCTCAGCATGGTTACTGTACCTAGCTGCTATTATTGCCATGCTTTTTACCTTGCTTTCTTGACTTACAAGCAT